>NC_067398.1:337647920-338268128 GCF_016432865.1 Antechinus flavipes | reverse complement strand
TTGTAAACCATTAAGCATTGTATAAATATTATGTATTATAATTGCATTCTTAAAATGCCAGAAGAATCTTATTGAACTCTATTATGAGTAAGCCATTGTACTTAAGTGTGGTGATCTTCTTTTAAAATAAGTAGAATAGTTCTTTCTGGGGGAGAAGGTAGGTTTCTCGGGGGAGGTTTTCTTGGAGGCAGCTGTGGTATCAGTTCGGATCAATAATTAGCCCAAATGCAGCCAGCTGGTAAAAATACAAATGTTTATTTTCTCCTTCCAAAGGAGCCTGGTTAGTTGAGGCCTCTCTCTCTGCTTGGTTCCAAAAGCTCCCTCCGAATGTCTCCAAATCCAAAGGTTTTGTCCTTCAGCCTCTGCTTCTGCTTTCTTCTGCCTCCAGAGACAGCACCAAGTTGAATCTGTCTTGCCTTTGAGAGGGCCTTCTCAATCTTCACTGAACTCTCGACTCGTAGCTTCTTCCTCTGAAAACTCTTCTTCTGCCACCAGCCAGCCAAGTGGAAAATATTCCAATGAATCACTCTTCACTGGCTTATATATGACTCTTCTGAGTGAATGGGATTATGGGTTTTCTCCCATAGTGCTCTCTGGCCCTAAGAGCTTCAAGGAAGGTGTGAATTCACAAAGTTAACTGTGTAACTCTCATACTTGTGAACTCCAATGAGTAAAAGTGTGAACACAAGCATTGTATCAATTAGTTCTACTTAGTACCTTGTTTCAGGTTCTGGCCCAAAACATCTTCTTGTAAGATCACATCAATAATCTATCAACTCTAATGACTTAGCAGCTGTAAAGATTCCAACACTTAAGAATCACTGGTCATTCCCCATACATTCATTTTAAACTTGACAATAAAAGGGTTCATGCCAGAACACATTCACTTTTCCTTTTCTTCTCTATCACAAATTCTAAGATATCATGTTTCCCTAAAATTCCCTTCCTTTACTCTTAACAAGTCCATCCCCATTAATAAGAATCAGATCTTTTTAACTTTGAAAATAATATGTCTCTACTTTGACACTGGCATCAAAACTGTTATTTTAGGAAAATTGTGAACTGCTCTATCAAAGATATTATTTCAATTATTCACATGATATAAAGAACCATGCAAAGTCAGAGCATGCTTACAATATGGAAAGTTTCAACAAACATTTATTTATATTTTAAGGCATTTTCAATGTGCAAACCACTATGCTGGGTGCTGTAGGTACAAAGGCAAGGACAAAATATTCCCTTTCTTTAAGGAGCTTTCATTCTATAAGAAGGTCTTAGAACTGGAAGGAGTTGATTTGTCTAATCCCCACATACGACAAATAAGGAAACTAAGAGAGATTAAATACTTTACTCAGTCATAAAGTAGTGGAGACAGGCTTGGAAACAGTTTTCTGACTGTAAAATCAGTACTCTTTTCCCTCTCCATTGCTGCCTTTCAAAGAAAAATGATCAGACATTAATTAGAGATAGGAAAGAACTCTAAGATCTTGTTTTGGGGTAGCTCTGGAACTGAGCTTTGAAGAAAAAGGAGATTCTGAGGCAAAGACATGGGAAATGTTGAGTTTGGGAAACAGTCAAGTTTGGCTGGTATTTTGTGAAGGGTATTCATATTAAGCCAGCAATGGTATTTTTGAATTGAGTTGTAGAGGCCTTTAAATATCAGATTTTAACAATTGTCTTTTATCCTAGGAAAAATAGGAAGCCACTAGAGATTTTTAAGCAGGAGAGCTTTGGGGTCAGATCTCTTCCTTGAATCATTTTAGTTTCTATATTGAATATGAATTGGAGAAGGAAACCAAGACTAACTAGAAAGCTATTTCAATAGTCCAACAAAAAGGAGATGAAATCCTGAAATAATATAGTATCTATGTGAATGGAGAAAAGGGGACATATATGAGGGATGGGTTGGAAGTAAAATGGACAAAGCTTGATGTATAGGATATGGGTGGTAAGGGAAAAGGAGAAGTCATAAAGGATATAGAGTATGAACCAAATTGACTGGCATTGTCAGTATTACAAGTCATAAAATATTATAAATGTTGTAGGTAGAATCCATAAAGGAAGAGCTACTGACCATCAACATGTTGTAACCATTCCACTATTATGGTCAGTATCCTATTAGTTAGTTATTAGTTATTAATTTGCTTAATTCAAAATTTTAAATTTTTTATTTTTTTTTTAAATAGAAAGACGCATCTTTTATGGTCAAGTTTAAAATGAATCTATGGGGAATGACCAGTGATTCTTAAGTACAATGGTTTACTCATAATAGAGCTCAATAAATATTGGCTTGTTTTGACACCCCAGTGTGTGGCCAGTTGTCCCAAAGGGCTTACTGGAATTCCCCAAACAAAGTTATTTTAATTCACCTAGTCTCAAAAATATATCTCTGCCAAATACTACCAATGGTTCTGTGGAAAAGATGGTGTTTTCAAATCAACACACCAACTCGAATGTGGCCCTTTGAAAAAAAAATAGTCACTGGTTTGAAATATTAAAATTCATAAAGCATTCTGTATTTTTAGGAAGAAAAACTTGAATTCTCCAGAAAGCTTGTGGGGTTTCAAATACCTCTTCAACAGCATTTTTATAATGAGGATAAATGAAACTATGTTTCAAATAAGCCCAGGCATTGAAAAGTAGAGAGATTTCAAAACATGTAGCTAAATTCTCATTGGGTTTTATCTGACCCTTCAAATTAAATCATCAGAAAAAGTTAGATTTTTCCCCCTAATTCTTTCAATCACTGTCATAATTAAGCTACTCACTCTTTATCCTTAAACATCTTAGCCAAAGGCATATCACCTAATAAGTCCTCAGTATCAACTCATAAAATATGAATAATTTGAACCAGGGATCTTCATGAAATGAGACAAATTTGACATTATAGATATCATTGAGGCTTGTTAGGTGACTGAAAGATAGTTTTAGAAAGGCATATACTTTATTCAGGTTAGATAAAGAAAGGGAAAGGAAAAGAGCAGTGTGTATTAAGATACACTCAAATAAGGAAATCCAGGAACCAGAGAAGGGAACTGTGGTGAAAAGGATTTGGGTGAAATTTCAATTGAGACAGAAATAAGAAGTGATAATTTCATTTGAGCATATTATGGACTACCTGAACAGAAGGAAGAAATAGATAAATAATTGGAAATAGACTATGATCCTGGCATGGTTAGCTTCTATAATAGTCATATCAGATTTAAATTATTCACCCACGTGCTAAGGCTTTCTCTTTGCCAAAAGCAAAGCCCTTAATAATTTGTTGGCTTGCTTTAAAGATAATTTCATCTTTTAACCAGGAAACAGTTAGGGGAAATTTTGTTCCAGATCTGATTCTTACTAATGTGGATGAACTTGTTGGGGTAGAAATGAAAGGAATCTTAGAGAAAGGTGATCTTTTAGAATTTATGATAGAGAAGAAAAGGAAAAGTGAATGTGTTCTAGAAGGGAACTTTTATTTAGGAGATCCCCACCATCCTTCTGGTTATTAAAATTTGGATTCAGAATTTCAGTCATTTTTGATTTATCACTCTCTTTTACCCCACATATACAGTCAGTTACCAAGTCTTGCCCATTCTGTTGCCACAACACATCTTGCACCTGACCCTTTCTGTCTGTTTACATGATGATTATCCTAATTCAGGCTTCCATAGACTGTTACAACAGCCTCTTAATTAGACTCCCTTCCTAGAGTCTCTCCCCTGTCCAATACTTCCCTATCCAAGGGCCAAAGTGATATTCTGAAAAGCATAAACCTAGTAATATCACTCCCCTTCTTGGGGACTCCTTTTACCTTTAGAATCAAACAGAAACTCTTCTGTTTAACACTTAAAAACACAAACTGGCTTCAACCTAATTATACATCTTATAATATGTTATTCCCTTCAAAGGGGTAAATCATGCAATGGATAAGGTGTTGGGCCTATAGTCAGGATCCTCTGAATGTTAATTAGTTGGCCCAGTTCCTGATATGTAGTAGATATTTGATAAATTCTTGTTTCCTTCTTTTCATGCATTCCAACCAAGGCCAACCCTTCTCCATACCTTTAGATAATCCTAAAACATAATCCTTCCTTACTTCTGCTCCTCAGAATCCTTCGGATCCCAGCTAAAGGGCCAACTTTGGTGAAAGAAAGAAATAAGGTCTTTCTTGATTCCTACCTCAACTCCTAGTGTCTCCCTGTAATAATTATGTTATTATTTATTTTTATATTTCATTTATTCATTCATTTGTTTGTTTATTTGTTTTGTATTTACATACATAATTTCTTCCCAAGAGACTGTAAATTCCTTGAGAGTGAAAATTAATTTATTTTCTTTGTATACTTAGGGCCGAACATAGTACCTAGTATATTATAAATGTTTAAGAAATTTGTTTTGATTGCTTTATCAAAAAGGACAGATACTAAAGGTTTATAACACACATAAAAATATTAAGAACTTCTGAGATAGAAGCAGGGAAGATGTTAGGGCCTTGCTACAAGGATTGTTTTTAGTAAAATTTCTGGTCATCAAATGATGTGTACCATTATGTCTATCCTTGAGAGGAAAGGAAAGACGCAGGAGGACCCCTTTCTACCACCCTTGGAAAGTGGAAAGGAGCTTTGAGGGTCTGAGTAAAATGGGAATTCTGGATTCTCTCACACAATGATGAGAATGGGATTGGGTCAGTGTCCAGCTAGTGTGCGGCAGAGAGAACAGGCAGGAATTGGGGAAAATGTCAGGAAGATTAGGTCATGGGGCAGTCTGTGATTTATGCCCAATCACTTTCTCTGACATCTGAATGAATTCTGGCTGTACACCTGAGAGAAGGGAGAGAGGAAGAAGAGAAGTTCCACTGGTAGCCAGTTCTCATGCCACTAACTTAGATGATTTGTGAGTCATTGACTTCAGATAAGTTCAATGGTAATCATTGGTGGGACTATTGATTATTATTTTGTTTCTGCTTTCTCAGCCAAGAAAGATAATTTTTGGACTAGAAAGAACAAAATTTTAAAATGACTTGTGGACATCTGAATAGGTAGAAAGATAACAAGAGAGCACTTAGCTACTCTCCATGGATTCAAAAGTCCTAGACCCAGATGGCTGAGTGATAAATTCTGAGGACTATAAAAGACAAATATTGTCCTGATTTTTTTTAAGTAAGAAAGTAGAGACTGTAAATTCTGGAGTCTTCATCCTATTCTTATGGAAAACATAGATGTGTTATGTCCTAGACACCACAGAGTAGGAAGGACTAAGTTGAAGGATGAGTAGGATAGTAAAAAGCCTAAAGAGCATGCATACAAAGATCTCTTGAAAATGCTGGGAATTTGAAATGTGCCAAAGAGAAGAATTAGGAAAAAAATATAAATCTCCCAAGCATTTAAAGGATTTCTCTGCAAAAAGAGAGGTCCTGTAGAACCAAACTAGGGGCAATGGGTAGCAGTTTTGCAGAGGCAATGCATAGTAATTTAAAAGAGGCAGATGTGAGTTTTAAAGGGGAAAAAAAAAAAGAAATAGAACAATTCAAAAGTCAAATGGACTACCTCAGAAGGTAATTATGTCTCTCACTCATTATATGCCTTCCAGAGATTAGATGATTTTCAATTTCCAGGTATGTTATAAAGCACTTTCTTGAATACATATTGAATTAGATAAACTATGAAGTTCCATCCATCCATCTCTGAAATTTTATGATTCTGTCCTTTTATCTAAGTAATGAATAACTCTAACCTCTGACCCAAAGCCTTAGAATACTTAAATGACAAAGATAATGGACATATGTTTGAACTCAAATGTTTTAGGGCTTAACTTGGAACACAGAGAAAAACCTAATGCTTCAGCTGTGTTGCTGTATATGTATGAATAGCTACATTGCTGATGTCCTTATTAAACAGATTTAGGCCACAATTACCACCCATACTTAGGTGCCTAAAGAGACCAAGGTCAAACACTTGTTTTTCACATTGTACACATGAAGACAGTATTGTTCAGTTTAAGGATCAGGTCCCATTTTTAAAAACATGTTATTTGCGACCATATCTCTTAGAAATACAGATTGTGTGTTTGTTATTCAGGGATAGCGAATGATTGTGTTTTGTTTAGACTCATAAGACTGAGCTGAAAGTACCATTGAAAACTTCTAGTCCAATAATATTCTCTGTTTGAACCCAGAGAGGTTGGACTTTTGTTGTTGTTGTTGTTGTCACCTAAGATACAAAAGTAATAAATAGCAGAACCAAGATTCAAGATCAGGACTTCTGATTCCAAATACAATGTAGTAGGGAGAGGGGTGAGAGGGTGGGAAGGAAGTGTATCTGAATTTATCATATGGTCTGGCATTCTTTAGAATAGTCCTATTTTGATGCTTCATTGTAAATAGAGGCATCCATTGTAACATAGATTCTCAAAGGGTTTTCCAGCAGTATACAGACTCTAGTAAATATCATTAATCTCGAGAGGCTTGAAGGATAGTCCCCATAATGGGCCCTGTCTAATATCTCCTAGAAAATAAATTTTTTGAAAGAGCAAGAAAAATCATTTACAGTGAAGGAGAAGAGGAAGAAGAGAGGGAGAGGGAGTGAATCTTCTCATAAGAATTGGTTCTTATAAGAAATATAAGAAATAACATACATACTCAATATGGGTATAGAAATCTATCTTACCCTGCAGGAAAATAGGAGAAGAATGAGATATGGGAAGGGAGAGTGAATAATAAAAAAAAGAGCATACTGAGGAGGGAAATGGTCAATGACAAAACACTTTTGAGGAGGAACAGGGTGAAAGAAGAGAGAGAATAAATAGGGGGAAATGCAATTAACAATAGTAATTGTAAAAAAAAAAAAAAGTTGTCAAAGCAAGTTTCTCTGATGGAATATTATTGATCTCTGGGAAAAGATGAGCAGGATGCTCTCGGGGGAAAAAAAAAAACAACTGGAAAGTTCTCCATGAACAAAATGAAATATACTTGTATATCATCAAGTAATAGCAATGTTCTGAGATGACTAGCTACAAATTACTTTGTTTTTTTCTCAATAGTACCATCATCCACAACTACTCTAAAGAACTTATGATGTGTATACATATATTATATTTAACTTATACTTTAACATATTTAACATGTATTGGTCAACCTGCTATTTCGGGGAAGGGGTGGGGGAAAGGAGGGGAAAAGTTGGAACAAATGGTAATGCAGTTGTCAATGCTGAAAAATTATCCATGCATATATCATGTAAATAAAAAGTATGATAAAAAAAAATGAAGTCATTTCCTATGTAAAAAAAAAAAAAAAAAAGAACTTATGATGAAAAATCCTATCCATATCCAGAGAAGGAACTGATCAAGCCTGAATACAGATCAAAGCAGTTTCTATTTCTCTCTCCATCTCTCTATTTTTAACTTAATTTTTCTTGAAGGTTTTTATTTTTATTAGGGTGGGAGATCTATGTTTTCTTTCATAACTTGACTTTTATAGAAATGTTTTACATAACTTCACATGTGGTTTTTTAATTGTGGTGGGGGTAAAGGAGAGAACCTAGAACTCAAAAATCTTAAAAACAAATTTAAAAATTGTTTTGAATGTAACTGGGGAAAAATATTAAATAAGTAAAATTAGAATTAAAAAAAAGGCACACAGCAAAGAACAAAAGAAAATCTACAAGGAAACAAAGAAAAGATGCATATCTCTGAACACAATGTGTAGTAATTATTATATAGACTTTTTTGAAATGGAAATATATGCTTTATATTTTAAATACTTTCATGTTCTGCTATGTGGCAGTTTTTTTTTTCTCTCCCTATTTTGCATTTAAGTTTAAAATAAAATTTTTGAATGAAAAATATAACAATAAAAAAAATTAGCCCTGACTCCCAAGAAGTCAGTCAGCTAATAAATAAAAAAATTAAGTGCTAAAAAAAATTTTTTTTTGTGATATTGAACTTAGAGCCCAAATAAACCCGTTTCTGGAAATACTGGTGTATAGCAAATAATACTAAGAAAAACAATATCTATATTTGCAGACTGGTTAAATAAAGTAATAAAAATTCATTTACTTGCAGCTTTCCTCCTTGATTCTTGGAAAAGCTGTGAACAAAGGAGGAGAAAGATGGAGTTCTACCATCCTTTTCCTTAACCCTACTGAGCTATTATGGTTTCATGTTTCTTTATGAATTCCAAGTATGAAAGAGTAATCAAAATGAAAATAGAGAAATAATGTAGTTGTTGGGGCAACCTCAACTCACAGAATGGGTTCCTTAGTGTTTCACCAGTTTTGAGTTACTCCACAGTCACAACTCCAGTTTTTTTTTGCCCCCTAGCTTCTGGCTTCAGCTGAATTCCTTATCTGGGGGTTTTCTTCTTCATAGGAAGATGAGTAGCCTCAACCATGTCCACATCTATTCAAATCCCTAATTCATGAGTCTTTACCAATCCATTTATTTTTACTAATAAGTTACAGGACACAATAAGTTGAAAGCATCAGCACTGAATGCAATAACATAACAACAAAAGTAGCAATAATTTTTTTCCTCCGATAATTTCACAAATATATGTATGGTCAGTGGAAAAATAAGTACATAGAGGGGACCTGTATCAAAAGACACATGTGTAGATAGGCACAGAGAGAGCATGTGTAGATAGGAAACAAGTAGGAAACATGTATGACTGAGATGGATGAGAAACTTGCCATTGATGCTATATAAAGGGCATCTTACTTTTGGCAATTATTTTTTTTTGCTGTTCCTAACAGATCTGCATGTTATAGTCTTATACGTTTTATAATCTCCATAAGATATTGATCCCTACTAGTTTTACATAGCATTATTCTGTTGGTGGCACATCAAGTACAGGTCACTCCCAGCTGGAACTCCATTTTTTCTGCTCCCTAGCTTCAGAATTTATCTGGAATTTTTCTTCTTCACAGGAAGCCAAGTAGGCCCAGCCATGTTTTTTTGTTTGTTTGTTTTAAGGTGCCAGGGCTTTCTGTAGGTCTTTTAGAAAGCAGAAATTTTTAACATTGCCATTATACTGAAGGAGAGATCCTTCTTTGTGGGGTTTTTTCCTTCTTTCTCTATGGAATAAATGGTTTGTATGTTTCTTTCAGAACATTGTCTAAAACTCTTTCCAGTGAATATACAGAAGAGTCACTCTTAGCTGGCTAGTGACTCAGATTTTTTAAAATCATTTTCTTGTCATTTAATATCATTTTCTGGATTAAGGCTTAGCTATCAAATCTATGTGACTCCTTACTTAATTCCTAATTGTTAAAGCTATATATAGTTGTTACCCATGTCAAGATTATCCTTTCAGAAGACTACCAAGGGCACTAGAGTTGGGGTTTCCTAGATTCTTAATTCCTTTTAATTTTTTTTTAAATTAAAGCTTTTTATTTTCAAAATATATACATGGATAGTTTTCAACATTCATCCTTACAAAATCTTATAATCTAATTTTTTCCCTTCCTTCCCCTTATTCCCTTCCCCAGACAGTAAGTAATCCAAAATATGTTAATTAAACTGAGCAGTTCTTCTATACATATTTCATGAATATGTTGTACAAAAAGGGATCAAAAAGGGAAAATGATAAAGAAAACAAAATGCAAGCAAACAACAACAAAAAGAGTGAAAATACGATGTTGTGGTCCACATTCAGTTCCCACTGTCCTCTCTCTGGGTGCAGTTGGCTCTGTTCATCACAAGTCCATAGATAAGTTTCAATTCTAAAACTCTTTTTTTCTCTCCCATGCAAATGAGTAGGGGAAATCTGGGACTGTGCAAAGTGAGAGAAAATTGAGCTTTATTTAAGGGCTAGATCTTCTCAGGTCTAGCCAGGAAAGCCATTTTTGCTTTCTTATGTATATTACTTTAACTCCTTTGAGTGTGTGTGTGTGTGTGTGTGGATATCCTGCATATAACCATAGGCTCCTCAGTGGTTTTTTTCTTGAATGCAGGGACATTTTTTTTCTGTATTCTTAACCTGTCCTACAGAAGAAGATGCTAGGTGGCAAAATGGATAGAGTACTGAGCTTGAGGTCAGCATGACAAGTTCAAATCTCATCTCAGATACTTAATAGCTGTGTGAGCCAACTTAATTGTTTGCCTCAGTGTTCTCATTGGTTAAAAAGAGCTGGAAAAAAATGGCATATCATTCCAGTATCTTTGCCAGGAAAACCCCAAATTGGGATCACAAGATATAACACAACTGAAATGGCTCAACAACAATAAGGTACTTGTAGAAGAACCTAAAACTTTCTTTAAGGTGGGTATATAATATTGTAGAGTGAATTGAGGATTATTTATAATCAGAGATCCTGAGTTCAAATCCCTGTTTACTTTCTTTGTGATCCCCAGTAATTTAATTAGGATTAGATAATCCTTAGGTTCCTTTCTTCCTGTGAAATCTTATGTTATAACAAGAAGACACATTATTTTTAAATCAGAATTTACCCAATTCTGGAAATTGCAAAGAAGCAAAGAAAAAAAGAATGCGACTATTTATATTCCCAGAAAGGACAGTTTACCTCTTCAGTTCAGTTTACCTATCTCCCCCTTTCCCTCTCTGTCTCTGTCTCTGTGTTTCTGTGTCTTTCTCTCTCTGTGTGTGTCTCTTTGTTTTTCTGACTCTGTGTCTCTTTCTCTATCTCTCTGTCTCTGTCTGTCTGTCTCTCTCTCTCTCTCTCATACATACACACACACACACACATTTTACAGATGAAAAAAAAAAAAAAATGGTCCAGGAAGGGGAATTGACTTGCCTTGTTTGCCAAGAGGCAATCCATGACAAAAGTAGGATTCAATTTGTCTTTTGACTTCAAATCCTATAGCCTATCAAGAAACCATAAATTAATTTGTATTTTAATGTCTACTCACTTGCATCTAATTGATCAAGATAACTTTAAGAGAAAAAGACACTTGATTCTATTTTTAGAATTTGTAAATTTGAGAGCAATTTACATTGGATAATTCTACTCCCACTATAAAACCAAGAAGACTCATACATGTAGGTCTTTACAGTCATAAAAATTTCCTTTGCCACATTTAATTCCAGAAATTGTTGTTGGCCATCAAAAATTTGGAGCAGGAGCTCTTATGGCAAGAGGAAAGAGTATGTACCATAATGACATTATGTTCCAGGATAGTAGCTCATAGATTAGTAATTCTGAATTACTATAACATCATTAAATTCATCTGCTTTCTCTTTCTCATCTCCAGTCAACTGACCTCCTGGCCTAGAACAGATTCCTTTACATCCTAACAGATGATTGGCTGTTCCATCCCATCCTCACCCCATTACCCCAAACTGCATCTTTCTCTATATATATCATGTATTAAATTAAATTAAAATTTGAGTGCTTTCTTGAAGACTTTTCAGAGCATATCAGGTTAATTAACCAGCCAGGCAATTGGGAGAGAGACTACAACAACTCCCTAAATTGTCCATCGAAGGCAACTGGATCTTTTTCACTCTCTTCCAATGGTGAGTACACTGAGCCCTATTCAGAGCTTTTTGCCGGAAACAAATGGAGTGGAAAAGTACACAAAGTACCACAATTATGTAATTTTGCAGTTTTTCCCTCTTAAAATAAACTCTAGTGTGTGCCTTTTCCCAACCTCAGCTATGCTACTGGGAGAGTTGCAGGTCAGAGCTGGAAGAGAAGGAAGCCCTCTCTTGTGCCAACAGGCCACTGTTGACTGAACACATTAAGGAAAACAAAAATTTTCCAGCATCACAGGTGTCTGTAGGTTGGAGATGTTGGGGGGAGCCTTAATTCACTAACCAACTCAGCAAACAGAGTTTACCTCAATGCTCTTTATTGAGTAAACAATCTATTCTCACTGGGAAAAGTGCATCACACAACTCCCATGTTCTGCAGACATATGGAGCCCATTCTGAAGGAACACACACAGGCAAGGCTGTCTTAACTTTGCTTCTCTTTTCATCCCTCCTCTGCTCCCCTATTCTTGGATGATTTAGTAAGAAGCCAGTTATATGTGAGGCAATCGACCTATGTTTTCACTGAAAAGTGACCGTTTTTCGTGCTGAGTCTGCAAAAGTCATGCCATATCTCTGAAAGACTGGGCAACAGCAAGAAGGAAAAAGTCTTCTTACAGTGCAATTGCTGTTATTTAAGGCTTATAGGAATAGATTCTCTCCAGAATGTTTTAGAGCCTAATCCCTTGGTTCTGCAGTTAACTCCTGACCATTCATGAGCACTATTTTCATTTAGATTTGAGATTGTCCCTTCCTTAAGAATGTGTCTTTCTAACAGATAACTTTTATTCTCTATTAGAACCCACCAGGATTCCCTGTACAATATGAACTAGCTTCACCATTCCATACTTAAGTCTTATTATTCTAACAGGGACCATCCCCTTCTAGACAACCTGCTCCATTTATTGCTCTTCCACTCTCCTGCCTTCTATGCCACTGCTCCTATTATCCCTCTCCCACCACACAATCTAAATGGATGCCTGCTTCTCCACAAATTCAAACCTTTCCTATCCAATAAGACTCAACACAGTCCTGCTTTTTCCAAGTCAAGATTCGAGATACACAGTGTAGTGCTGCCTTCTGTCCCGCTGTACACACATTCTTACTGTCTTCTACATACATCACACTGTGGCAAGAGCTAAATGAGAGAGAAAGTTTAATAAAGACAAAATTCCTGTATTATTCAGTTAAGTTTAGAAAGACATAGGTCCTAGCCTTATGATAATCTTAGGTTTCAGATGGGTCAGGAAGCTTAAAGATCAACTAATTTAATCCCTTTGATTTCCATGTAAAGAAACAGACCCTTACAGGCTATTTAGATAAGTGTAGATAAACTATGCTCCCTGTTTCCCTCTTCCACTCCCTCTCTCTCTCCGCCCCTCCTCTTTTTCCGTTCCTCTCCCTTTTTTCTCTCTCTCCCCTACTCTCTTTCCCTACTCTTTTCTCTTTTTCTCTCTCCCTTTTTATCCCTCTCTCCATCTTTTTGCCTGTCTTTGTCTCTTTCTCTGCTCTGTTTTTCTCTCTATTTCTGTCTTTGTCTTTATCTCTAAATTTCTATCTCTCTGTCTCTATCACACACACACACACACACACACACACACACACACACACACACACACCCTCCTTGTAGATTTGCCTTGTCTTAAATTTGCCTTTGGGAGTCCACATTCTAAGTGGTAGACACACAATAGGAGTCAATAAAAATTTTGTTATTTAATTGAAAACTACTTCAGTCCTCTTATTTCTATTAGAGAATCACAAAAGCCTTTAATATTTCTTTCAAGAACCTACTCTCCACCCCAGTACCGAATTACATTTGTGACTCTACTGCCCAGTGGAATTCTGTTTGGAACATGAGGCATGGGGGAAAAAAAAGTAGACAATTCTTTGTTTTCCTAGATATAGGCCTGACTAAGCCCTTTTATTCAAAAGCATTTGATTCCCTTAAGGTTTGCTAATTCCCTAAGAGTTCTCATCACTGAGATACTATAATACTTATCTGAACTTGGAAATCTTTGAGAACTCTGAGAACAAACTCTGCCATTCCCAACATTGGGAAAATATTATATTTATGCCTAGCAGAATTTCTTGTTCCAATTAGCTGTTCACCAAATATTCTGTGATGGGAAGGACTGAAGACTTTTAATGACAGGTGGGGAATTAATTTGTAAAGAGCACTAATTTTGAAGACAAAGGACCCAGTACCAAATCCCTATTCAGTGGCTTATTTCTTTTCTATAGATCTCAGTTTCCTAATCTATCAAATTAGCTATAAAGTTTATAATCCTAGTAAATAGATTAGTGGACTAAAGCATTGAACTGGGCAGCCGGACAAGTTCCATTAATCAAGCCTCTTCCACCAACTTTGTTGTGTGACCTTTGACAAGCCACATCCCTTCTCTGGGTTGCAGTTTCCTCATGTTTAAAATAGAAATTTTGGATTAGACAATACCTAAATTCTGAAATCTTATTTCAGATTCTGTGCTGAATGATTCTTCTTTTCACATGGGCACACAACTTGAACCAAGTGACTGAAAATTTCTAGAATTAAGCTTATTGAGTTTGGTTGTTAAAAATCAGCAGCATATTTTTGTATATCCAAAAAAAAAAAAAAATCCAAGCTGTTTGGGGATTTAAGTGAAGGCTTGTATTACTGTGCCTTTTATCCAAATCAGTGTCCTTTCCCCTCCTTTCCTTCTACCTAATAAAAATCATGATTAGTCAGTGGGGATTCTTTCATATTTCTGGCAGAAAAGGCTTTGATGGCTTTGAGTGATTGATTGATTGTCTCCTCCAATCTGATTTCTTCATCCTTCACCCTCCTCAGGAATAAAGAACAGCCTGGTCTTCCAATTAAAAGTTGCCTTTCTTGTCAATTTGCATTAACTGAGTAAGCAGGGGTCAGAAGCCAAAAACAGGCCAAACTAAAGATTTTGTCTTGCAGTTGACTTTAAAAAAAAATAAGCATCATTTCAGTGAAGATGTTTTTTGTTAATCAGTAGAACTGAGAATTTTTTTTTACATTTATCACATTTCAAGATAGTAGTGCAATGAAGGGATGATGGATGAAGTTCTGATTATACTTGGTATCTTTGCTTTCAGTTACCTGCTCAGATATTGAATTATATAAACAATCCCTTCCCTCAACACTCATGGAAAACCAAACCTAGTTCCATTTGTAATCTTTTTTGCCTGATTCCTAAAGGATTTTCTTCCACATTAAAAAAAAAAAAAAAAAAAAAAAAAAAAGGCAAAACTATCTCAGAAGAGCTTTGGGATTGTCCTAGAAGAGTTTACAGAGAAAAACCCTCCACATTAACTTGAAACATTTTCCACCCAAGGAAAGGCTCTCTAGAGTATTTTAGACCTTTCACCTTCTTGACCCAGGAAGTATGAAGACCATGACCTCCCACCTCTTTGTTGAAATGGACTTGGCAGAACTCCTTGACCCCTTGGGTTGCTTCTTCCTGTCCCGGTGTCAGAGGAAGGAAGGATGCGGTCTCTTGTCCTTAGGGGTTACAGCAGCCTCAAACCCATAGAAAGAAACAGCTTTATTAATTCCAGCTTTGCTAATAAGGAATTACAATAGTTGTGGGATTTGGCAGTAGAACCATAGTCAATTGCCATGCACAGTGCAATTTTCCCCTGTATTGTTTGTATTTTTGATTTAGCTACAAATAATTTAAAGATGTGTTGTGTCTCCTCCAATTAAAATGGATATTTTCAGCTTTTATGCTATTGGAGTTTTAAAACAAATATAATGAATTTGAATTTGTATTAAAGGAAAAGAAGTGTGTGTGTATGTGTGTGTGTGTACATACATATAATGATACAGTTGGTAGCTTGTGATACTTAAAATGTTATTAACTAATCAATCCTATAATCCTAACAATGTATAATATAGTAACTGTTACTATTTAAAGTTGTTTTGCCTCTTAATTAGTCACTTAGTTTTTCTTCTTGGAATTATAAATTTTGGAGGCTTATGTATTAAACAGAAAGTACCTGAAGTTTAGAAGGTTCTGATTTAAATGAGGAGAAGCAATATATACTGGATTTCATTATTTAGTCTAGAACACTTGGGAAGGAATTGAACAATTCAGTTTAATTTATTGGTCACCATCTAGAGTGAAATACAGAGGATCTAAGCTCTGAGTTCAATTGTATTACTAATTTTATACATGACTTAGACCATCTCTGAGGTTCAGTTTGTGCCTCTGTTTAACTAAAGGCTTAAAGTAAATGACTTCTTAAGACCTTTTCAACTCTAGAGCCCCATGACCCTTTTACAAATCTGTCTACAAATTCTAAGACTAGTGTGTGCAGTTAACACCAGTGACATATACCAAGAGGCCCAAGAATCTAATCATTATTAGCTTAAAATTTCAGCAAGACTCTTGGGGTACTTTGTATGACAGGTATGCAGTAAATGATTTCTGGATTGGAAGGTAGAGAAAATGCTGCTGGATCTGGAAAGTCTTGCATTCAAATCTATCCCTGAGTAAGTGTTCACCAGAACCATTGTCCCTCAAAGGAGTTCTCAGTTTTGTCCTCTATAAAATGAGCTCAGACTAGGTGGGTTGCTTACATGCTTGTAATCCCTAAACTCAGTGGGCTAAATCAACCAGGTGTCCTCATTTAATCCAGCAACAATGAGCTCCCAAGAATGGAAAGCCACCAGTTTTCCCAAGACTGGGAAATGGAACAGATGAAAGCTTCCATGCTGATCAATTGTGAGATCAGATAGATGGATGGCTATAGGACTTCCAACATAGATGAGATATGAGATTAGGCAAACTCAAACTTGAAAAAGTAGGGGAGATTGGGGAGTGGGAGTTGCATGATTTTAAGGTTCCTTCATCTCTGACAATCCAGAACTTTTCTTTCTCTGTGAATGACAATTTAAAATAAAGGGGAAAAAAAAAACATTGTTATGCAAATCCGATCAGTTAATGTAAATGCCTTCTTTATGCTCTTTTTTACACAGACACAGCCAGTACCTAACCCTATTGCCTACTATTTGCACCAGTCCCCATGGTGGTTTCACCAGTTTGAGACTTTAAGCAATCATTTCATCGAGCTGGTAGTGCCATTTTTCATCTTTTTTGGACGCCGTATGTGTATAATTCATGGAATTGTGCAGATCCTCTTCCAGGTGAGTTTTTTTATTTTGTTTTGTTTGGTATGTGTTTCCTTTTTCAGAACTTTTTCAGAAAGTATGAAAGCATACTGTTATTTTTACAAGGTTTCTCATTTCTTTGCCGTAGGCAAATCTTGCTTTTGCCATAGATTTGACTTATAAGTGATAGACAGGCTCCTTCCTGTCTCTTTGAGCCCCATTTCATCTTCCACAAGCTTTGTGAAGAATTAAGGAGTGATCCACAGCTTGCTAAAAGTTGGCTTTTTCCCAAAGAGATTGAAGGCCGATTAACTCTTTCTGGCTATTTATTTCCTTTAGCTTTGAGCTAAATGGAGGCCTAACAGCATCCTCAGACACTTTCCCACCTTCCTTATACCCAGGAGGGGCCTATTTCCTCACAGAAAGTCTCACCAGTACTTGTAAAGACCCTTGGTGTTTCTCCAGAGAACAGGTCACTAGAGTACCGCCCTTTGGTATTTGGATGGGAATGACTTTCTCCAGAGTTGCCTTGCAGGCTGGCAGCTGCCCAGAGTGACATCACACCCCTGAAAGTCGACCTTTAGAGTTGATTTGAGCACTCTGGCTAGAGCCTTGTAAAAAGGGCTTCAGAAATAAAAAATTCAAATTGATGTTAGGGAGGCCTCTAGGGATTTGCTAATGGATACAGAACCTTTCACGTCTAGGTCATCAGTTCAAATCCAGCCCAAATTGCTAACGACTGAAAGTCATCACTGTGTGATGGTTGGAAGGGGAAGTCTGTATGAAGTGAGTTATTGATGTCAGTGGAGCTCCTACCAGGCAGTGGTCCCCCTTGTAATTGACACTAATTGGCCCCCTGGTTGGCAGACTCAGCTCAGAGATGGGGGGTGGGGATAAAGGGAAGAAAGCAGGTCTGCTTGTGTGCCATGGGGACCGTATTGCCTTTTTATCCTTCAGTGTAAACCCTCCAGGTCAGTATTGAGTCCTGAGCTGAGAAGGAAGCTAAGGTGGAGAAGGCTCAGTCTTGGCTCTTCTTCCACCATGGTCTGGAGACTCGGAAATAGAGGTATTGCATTTCCAGGGCTTTTGAAACAGCTCTTTACCCTAACCTTAAAAACAAAACAACAGGAAGTGTATCGGGGGAGGGAAGGGAGGCAGGAACAATCACTCCTTAGGCTTTTCTTTTGGAATCCCACATCCTGTCCTTTGTCAGCAGGACATATAGCACACCACATGGACAGCCCTGATCTGGCAGAAAAGCAAAGACCCTGCCGGGCACTGGGTTTGATTTTTCTTTGCACTCACCCTGGTTCAAGGGGAGCTCCAGAATTTATTACCATCTCAATGCAGTTTTCTGTACGAATCAGTTAAGACAAAGGGTAAGAGACAAATGCCAGACCTACTATCCCACAAAAGGCCAAATGGTATGGAATAATTTTATAGTAAATACAAACAATGTAGACAGCCAATCTGTGTAATCTAAGCCCAGACCTTCAGGTGATCCCTAACGTGGTTTTAGGGATTTGGGCTAAAGCAGATTTTAATATTTCAAGTACTCAGATAATTATGACTGAGAAACAGCTTTGCCCACTTGCTGGCACTCATATTGTTTTCCCTTTCTGCAAGCAATTTTTTACCTCATAGAGTTGTATTTTAAATACTACACTTGCCCCATCAGCCATTTCAAATGAATGGAATTGTAACCAACATTAGCCAATGAGCTCATTTATGAGGCACACAGTCTCGTAAGGGACTAGGATAGATTAGTGTCAGGGACATTGTGCTATGTCATTCATGCCAATTGTTTTCATCCACTTATTGCCATTAGAGTCCTGGTTTCTTCTGCCTACAATAGGTTATAAATACAGTAGAGCATGTGGATAAAGCTAAAAGGTTTTTTCAAGAAATTAACTGCATCTTTTATTGTAACACTAATATTGAAGAACACTTTTAAAAATAAGTTGCTAAAGGTTTTTATATCAGGTACAAAAAAGTGGATGTATAGTTTTTCTTGTGATGTAAGTCACAGTATCCCTCAGATACATGGAAGGAGATGCATGAGGAGTCAATGGCTAAAAATTATTGAGGGAGCAAAGTGAAATTGAAGGAGAATGTGCCATTATTGGACTTTCTGAGTTGTTGGGGATATGGTCTTGGGAGTCATCTTCATTTCCTGTCACTTTCATCAGTGGCCCATCCCTGGCAGCCTTAGGCCAGAGCACTCTTTAATCTCCTTTGTTTCTAGCCTACCAGGTCCTGGGGCTGAGAGAAGTGGGAATATCTGACAGAGACACCATTCAGTCCTATAACAGGGAGAAGGGAAACAACCCCATGCCTTGTCTCTAGGCCTGGTCCCATATAGGGAATGTGTCCCAAGGTGGGGGTTGAGAATTTGGACTAGGAGGCACAGGAATCCCTGTATTATATTTTGCTTTTACCTTTGGGATATCACGGAAAGAGTGTTGCTTTGGAGTCTACAATATTTGAATTTAAATCTTGGATTTTCCTCTTCATGCCTGAGAGACACTGGGCAAATGATTTAACTTCTCTGGTCATCAGTTTCCTCATTTGCAGAATGAGCACGTGAGACTCCATGAACTCAAGGGGCCCTTTGATTATTTTTATTGTACTTCAACATTTTTGTATTGTTATAAAATAATAAAATACATTTTCCTTTTCATTGAATAAATGATAAGCTAAAATCATTAACATGAGTTATTTTAACTTATACTTGTTAATTAATGAATAATTTATTATCATCTCTTGAAAGGGACAACATATTTTTTACTAAGGAAGAGGATTTCATTACCTTGAAATATAAAATGCATAATTAGCTTACATTTTGATAGGGCCTCATAGTTTACAAAGGGCTTTTCTAACAAATATCCTATACTGCAATCCCCATTTTATAGAGGAGAAAACTGAGGAAAAAAGAGAAAAAATATGACTTGTTGACATTTAACTGAGGCAAAGAGCCAGGATATTCTGACTAAATCCACAACTCTTTTTACTTTCACTGAGATGCATTTGAACAAGCTTATTTAAACAATTGTCCTCTAAGGAATATGTGCTATTATACATTATTCAGTACTTTGAGAAACCTGGAAAAGGCTACTACAGAGTTGTGAGGAAAATCTATTTCCTTCTTTTTTGATGTCTGCTTTGTTGAGAGTAGGGGGAACAGAAGGGAGGAAAATTATAGGGGAAGGTTTATTTGTTTGTTGCTTTACTGATGTGATGAAATATTGGAAAGAACATTGATTCTGGAAGCAGAAAACCTAAGTTAAAACCTTACATTTACTCCCTCTGTGTCCTTGGGTAAACAACAACTTTCTCATCTATAAAATGAAAGGTTGAAGTAAATGGTCTGCAGTGTCCTCTGGATCTGTGATGATCCTTTTATTTTTTACACCATTTGTTTCTCTCTATTCCCTACTCTCACTGAATTCCACTCTAACATGACTTAATCTACAAAATGACAGTATGAAGACATTCTGCATGTTTAGTCCCTCATATCATTACTTTAGGAGCTCTTAACCTAGACTTCTGTGAACTTATTTGTAGAAAACAGTTTGATAACTGTATTTCAATATAATTGGTTTTCTTATCATCTAGTGTATTTTACTCAGGCATTTAAAAATATGGTTATGAGAAAGAATCCATAAGCTTTACCAAACTGCCACAGAGGCCCATAACACAAATTAGATAGAAGAAGGAAGTAGGTTAGGTTTTCCAGAGCCAATATTGATGAATTGATAGTTCCAATGCTGTTTCTCTTTATATTGTTATAGTCATTGTATATTCTTCTCTTATATCTGAATTCTTCATTCTATATCAATTCACATGAGATTTACTATGTCTTTCCAAATTTCTTGTAATCATTGTTTCTTATGATATTATTATTGTTATATCTTAGTCTGTTTCATTTCTAAATCAACAACAAATGGGCATTCATTTTATTTCTAGCTTGTTTACTTCCACAAAAAGTGTAGCTGTGTATATCTTGCCCCATATGATATCTTTCTGTCTTTTCATCTCTTTTGGGTAGGGACCCTAAAGTGGAATCATTTCCTGAGACTTCTTTAGAGACCACCAAGATCTCCCCAAAGAGGTAGAAAATGGGACCAATAGCTAAATAGGAAATATCATTTCACTTGGAAGAAGGCATTTTAAGTTCAATTTATATATATGTATGTATCTACATACATATGTGTGTGTGTGTATGTATATAAATTTAAAGTCTCTAACACCTAGATGAAAGGAATACAGATTAAAAGTATCTTTTGAAAGCTAAGTCTTCCAAGTCAGCATGAAAAAGGGAAAGATTGAAGTTACTCAGCTCTGTCTTTGCCCCTGTTGTTTGGCCATTGACAGATGGTTTGCTTTCTCTGTATTAAGGCACAGAATGAAAGAAAAGCACTTTCCTTATGGCCTGTCAGTTTTGGCTTTGTGGCAGTTTTGAGGTTTTGCATCAAGATATTGTTTCTGTAAATGTCCTAAACATGTCAAATTGTGGCTACAGCTTTTATCCTTCAAATTGAAATCCTAAGTCAGATATTCCCTAAGAGATGATCTGAGGTAATGGTCCAGACCTCTGTATCTAAAATGATAGCTTTGCACTGGAGTATATAGCCTATAGACCTGGCTTCTAGGTCTAGATCTACCATTGCCTTCATTGCTCTGTAATCATAGCATCACCAGTTTTATTTATTTAAAAAAGAGGTGAGAATTTCTTTTTCTATGCTACCTTATGGAGCTCCTAAGTATAAGATTTTTGTAATTGTCCATGAGTAGCCCCAAATGTTAAGTCACCTTCCTAAGGGTGCATCTTATGACCAGAGCCCAATCTCTATAAAAGGACTGGCCCTGCAGAAATAGGAACCTTGATGAATTTCTGCTGGAAGTCATTATACCATTATTCTATTATACCATACCATTATACCTTTAAAACTGAAAATGTGCTGTGTACAGGGCAGATATGAAACAAAGTAATAAATGATCCTAACTGACAAAAATAAAAACAAAACATATAGAACATAAAGAACTGGTAATTCTACAGTCTTAACTATTTAGCCACTTAGTCCTAGCTTTGCCAAGATCAACTATGACCTTGGGTCAGCCACTTCCATTTCTGGCACTGGGAATTACATATTATTTATTTGTATTGATTATGTATTTAAACATATCACACAAATGCCTAGCACATTTCCAGTTGGCTTTTACAATATAAAAGTCCCCCACAAATAGTTTAACAAAGTGGGTTTTGATTCCACCTGAGATAGGGTGGAATAAAACCTGGATTTTGAATCCAAGATCCTTGTTAGAAGACTTCTCTCCACCTTGGTAGTCACTTGACCTGGATTAGGTGTTTTTCCCTCTCTGTATTTCTATTATATCATTTATAAAATGAGGAAATAGCATGGATGACTATAAGGTCCTTACAGACTGGAATCTGTGGTACTATAGATATTGAAATGATTGTAACTGATAATAATACAACTTCACACTTTATGATTTTTCTATTAATTAAAAGAATTTGTGCATTATAAATCAGTGTCATCTAGTTTTTGTTATCTGTTTAGCTGCCATTAAAGTTGTTTTTATTTTCATAATTATAGTAAATGTTTATGTTATTCTTTTGGATGTATTTTGTTCATCTAATGTCACTTAATATGTCTTTGAAATCCTTTTGGCACAGTACTTTTCCATTTTCATGTACCACAATTTGCTTCATCATTCCTTAGTCATTGGGCACACATAGTGTTTCCAATTAATTACTATTATAGTAGTGTCTGTTATAAATATTTCAAGACTGATGGGTCTTTTTTTGGTGTTGATAACTTCCATGGACTATAACAAGATCTCTAAATCAAGAGTATGAATTTAAAAAACCATTTTTTTATAATTCCAAAAACCTTTTCAGAAGGATCCACAGCATTCCCCAAAGTAAGTTCATCTGTTTTTCTATATTTTATCTCTAACATTTTAATAAATTTAATGCATGCAAGGAAGTAATTCATTTTAGTTTACAATTTACTGATTATTCCTGATCTTTTTTAGCACTTTTAGATGATTAGCAACAGCTTATGTTTCTTTCTTTGAGAAATTTAATGTTCTTTAACCATTTATCCATTGGGGAATGGGTTCTGAGAGACTGGGATCAATTCTCTATAGATTTACTAAATATTCTCTAAAAACCCTTTCAGCTCTAATGAAAAGATTCTAATTCTAGAACCTATAATTCTCTCACATTATTTCTTTTGTGCATAAATGTGCATTAGCCTTTGAGAAACCCGTCCATCTGCAGGCTAGTTTCTAGTCTTGGCACTGCCTGTGCCACCTCCCGAGTACCCAGCTCCAAGCTTTGCTTTTGGCCGCTCACCTGGAACCAGATTCAGATGGGGCCCAACTTCCTTTTAGGTTTTCTGACATAGCCAGCCAGACATTCTTCCCAGCAACCTCAGCGACCCTGAAAGATCAATGCAACTATTTGCTGCAGGGAGAAAGAAAAAGAGACTAATTTAAGAAGGTGTAATGGTGCTAGAGGGGAAAAAATGGGAAATTCTGCACTTCATAAAGATGTGTAATGATATATTGATTGTAAATATGGGGATCCAACTAACTTTTCATTGGCATTTTATTGATACTGGGCAAGTGACTGACTATTTCAGTCCGATGGGGGAGTTTGCAGAGCAGAAAGAGATCCAGTGTAATGTACAGCTCTGGGATATTTATGACATTTCAACTCCAACTTGTTTATTCAGTATTTATGGCTGTTTTCTTCATTC
The DNA here is from genome assembly GCF_016432865.1 of Antechinus flavipes. Taxonomy (NCBI): domain Eukaryota; kingdom Metazoa; phylum Chordata; class Mammalia; order Dasyuromorphia; family Dasyuridae; genus Antechinus; species Antechinus flavipes. The sequence goes on along the minus strand of NC_067398.1, from coordinate 338,244,748 downwards.
AGAATGACTTTTATTGACAATAGGCCGACTCTGCAAAGGAAGCAATAAACTTTAATGTTGATATGCCACTTAATTTTTGCTTTTCAAGATTTGAATTGACATTATATGCTGAGTTTATTAGACATTTTATAATTGTTATTGGAGTCACGGTGGCTAGGCTAAGTACGTGTATTTTTCCAGATTACTATTAGTGTACAAGAGTATAGCTTTGTCTGGAGTCTCTGTAAAGGCATAACAGAAAGAATACAGGAGTGTGAACTTTCTTTTTTAACTATTGTGCTTCTGCCCTGAAGTTCTATATACATTTACACCTTATATTAAGAGTGGGTAGTAACTAGAAAACAAGGAATTGTAAGCAGTTGGTGTTAGAGTTTTAAGGATGATAAAAATAGGATATGATGAGACTTTGATCTTAGTTTTTACTGCATTTGCCATCTGTCAGCCAGCACAAATTGAGCATTTACTATGTGCAAGACATGGCACCAAGTACTATCAAAGGTAAAGGAAATCTTAGACTCAAAATGATTTCATATATTTGAAATTTCTTTGAAATTTGAAAAATACTACCTAAATGTGATAGCTATAAAGTCATAGTTAGAAGGGACTTTAGAGTCATCTTGTCTAATCCCTCATTTAATGAAGATAAACTGAGGCCTAGAAAGAGGAAATGATATAACCATGGTTCTACAGCATAAAGATTATAAATATATATATGTATTATATATATATAAATACATATATACATATATGTATAGAAAATATACATATGTACATACATCTATATATGTGTATATGTATAAAGTCAAAGAGCTATGATTTGGTCAGGGTGAGAATTTTTCCCACCGAAACAATTCATAGATTGTGGCCCTTTTATTACTTAGTAAATGGTCTTAGAAAATTGTCTGAAGGTCAAAGAAATCAGATGACTTGCCCATAGTGACAAGAGATCAGAGATAGGATTTGAACCCAAGTCCACCTAACTCCCAATTCATTGTAGGATAGTTATCCTCTGCTGCCTATGAGGATAATGATATATTCATGTTTGTTAACTGAGGAATATATACTCAGACCTCAAAGACCTTACAGTCTTTTTGCAGTCTAATAAGCAAAATTGGACATATACATGTCAAAAGATTAATACCACCAAGCAGAATATAGTAAGTTCCCTAGGGAAGGTATACACAATGTAATAGGATTTTAGTTGTGAACATATCCTACAGCATGTGATTCTCCTACTCAGTTCTAAGGCAATCTAGGGGTATGCTAAGGTCTTTATTAATTGCTAAACTTGAAACTTTTCTTGTTAATTTATAATTTAACTCTGAGCCCTCATCTCAGTTTATTAAATGTTTATTTCCCATAAGCAGTTGCTTATCTCTTCCTTTCTGTAACAAATCCCCAAATCCCCTGATGTTAAAATTATTAGTGCAATAACAAATAATTTACCATTTACCTAGCCCAGCATTCTCTCTTACTCAGAATTACTATATAAAGAGGCAAAGATAAAGCAAGATCTCTTCTCCTGATTCCATTGCCTGCTATCTTATTTCTATCTAACCTAGGCCTACTTGAGGGCAGGGGGGAGAAAGGATATTCTATTCTTTCTACTTCCACACACTGCAAACAAGTATAGATACAAAGAAATTATCACTTGAGGGAGGAAGGAACTTCAAGGAAAACTGATTCCTGGAAAAAGAGAAGAGTTCGATTACAGAAAGGAGCAGATCTTAGAAATACAACTGATCAACTTGCCTAGCTGTTGCATGTAAAGGAAGCTGAATGAGAATTATGAGTTAGTTACTCAGCCACACATGTAATCTACAGGTATGTCTTAGTACCATTGTTCTCTAAAACAAAGCCCATTCTTCTTATTAACATTATGTATTTATGGGACAATGTCTTTCAGGTTTGTGGGAGGGATAATTTGAAACAACTGTTGTCAGACATTCATGGGGGTGCTCATGATTTCCACTGTAAGAAGGGTAGGCCCATAGATTACCCTAGAACCTGTTATAGTAGTAGCCATCATTTGGCAAACCTACTATAAAGTACAAGTACAAGATGGACGATTGAGCCAGTTGGGACCCTATAAAGAAGTAAAAAACAATATAATTTGAGGAGAAAAAGTATTTAGAATTAGAAAGATTAGGCAAGGAAAGGTTTCTCACAAGAAGTGGTATATGTTACTTGAGCTAAATCTTGAAGGAAGCCACGGATTATAAGAAGCAGGAATAAATAAAGAACACATTCTAGGGATGGGGATAGCCTTCCAGGGGCATACATGAGATGGAATGAAAAATTTGGAAAAAGAATCTATTTATCTTGAATGTAGTATCCATTAAAAGGAGCCATGCAAAATAAGTCTTTGAAAGGTGGTTGGAACATCAAATTATGCAGGGCTTGAAATGCCAAACTCAGAAATTTGTATATTATCCTAGGAAACACTGAAAAATTTTGAGCAGGTGAATGACATGGTTAGACTTGTGACTTAAAATTATTTTGGTACTGTGTGAAAGGTTGACTGGAGAAGAAAACACTGGATACAAGGAAACACATCAGGAGTTGTTGTAATAAATCCCGGCATTAAATAATTAGGTCTTGAATTAGTGTGTTGTATGGGTGGAGAGTAGGGGAATATTTTAGAGATATTTTAGAGGAAGAAGTTATAAGATTTAACAACTGTTATTAATTGAGATCACTCAACAAGCACACATTAAGCACTTAGGTGTGGCATTTACTAAATTCTGGGTATACTAAAACAAAAATAAAATGACTCCTACCCTCAAGGAGGTTACATTCGTATAGAAAAGATATGTACATTCGTGTGTGTGTGTGTGTGTGTGTGTGTGTGTGTGTGTGTGTATAAATACAGCACGGGTCATGGGGCTCACTTCCAACTCCTACTTTCTGTAGCAGGTTGTCCCTAGAGGGTAGCTACTACATCTTTCCTCAGGGGTCTAGATATAACCCTGAGAGGTTGTGACTTCCTAAAATTATTACATACAGTCCTCTATATGATATACTCCCAGCACAGATGAACTGGTGGCTATCTCTCCATTATCAATGAACTGATTATTTTCAATTAGTTAATAATAACAATAATTGATAGCATTTATATGATACTTTAAGATTTGCAAAGAGATGGTCTGATCCCTTTTCTAAAGAAATAAAACAACAACCTTTGTGAGTAGAGCTGGTCCACAAACTAAAACTGTTTATTTGGAAAACTTCTTTTCTTTCCCTTCTCTTCCCTTCCCTTCCCTCTTTGTTTTCTTTCCTTCTTTCCTTCCTTCCTTTTCCTTCCTTCCTTCCTTCCTTTCTTCCTTCCTTCTTTCCTTCCTTCCTTCCTTTCTTCCTTCCTTCTTTCCTTCCTTCCTTCCTTCCTTCCTTCCTTCTTTCCTTCCTTCCTTTTCCTTCCTTCCTTCCTTCTTTCCTTCCTTCCTTTTCCTTCCTTCCTTCCTTCCTTCCTTTTCCTTCCTTCCTTCCTTTTCCTTCCTTCCTTCCTTCCCTTATCCTCCCTTTCTTCCTCCCTCCCTCTTTTCATCCCTCTCTTCCTCTCTTCTTTCCTCCTCTCTGTCCACATCTTTAAAAAGATTTTTTTTTCTTTTGGATCTCTGAACTTTCACAATTTGGGGGTTTATTGGCTAGATTTATTTCTTAAGGACCATATCTTAATTGCTTGGTTACTAATAAGTCCCAGGCCAAGCCCCATTGGTCATTGTTTGGATTCAGATTGATTTAGATTGAATGTAAATAGCAGTCATTTTTGCTGTGAACAGGAACTCTGAGTATCTTACCCTCCCAGATGCATTCATTTATTTACTTATTTATTTAGATTTTTTTTTTTTTTTTTGGATTAAGTGAAAGAGATTCTTTGCCTCAATTGCTACTTAACCTTAATCATTGAACTGGTGTAGCTTCAGTCAAACTGAGATCTGTTGAAGACCTTACCTTAAAAAAGCCAAGGTCTCCCATTGCATCCAGTCATTCTGATGTATATCTTGCCACTGGACCCATATGGCTCTGGAAAGGAAAGTGAGGCAGGTAACCTTGCACAGCTCTCCCTCATTTAAATCCAATTCATTTGCATATCATAGCATCACTCCCTGATATCATGGTTCTCTTCAAGAATGAAGGACAAACAACAATGTATTAAATAAGTATAATAACGACTAAAATATTTTTAAAAATCCTTAGAAAAATCTGGGATACTCTCTTCCACGAGTGTGTGGGAGGGGGAGCACAGGGGTATGTATGTATATACATGTATGTGTGTAAGTATATGTAAATGTGGGAGGAAAGAGAATATGAGAATCGGGGAAATGTGGAACCAAGTCTTAAGATAAAGACATGTGACACAGAAATATTTCATAGCTCCTTTTCACATGGTGATATATGTACCAGAAGTAGATTTGACAGGATTTGGCAGCAAGTTGACTAGAAGAGAAGCTCACAAAGAGAGAATCTTTAGAAAAACAAGAAAAGAGAGTCTAGGACAGATGCTTGAGGAATAGTGATTGGAAGAGAGCAAACCAATGGAGGATGCTGAGGAGTGGTTAAAGATAGGAGAACTAAGTGAGATCAGTGTCATGAAAGTTATGAGCAGAGGAAGGGTTGGTGTTGTGTCCTGCTTTCTAGAACCCCCAAGTTGGGGTGACAAAATGTACCATTGCTTTGTAGAACTCCCACACCAGTATGATTAAAATATATGGTCTTAGTGGAGAAGTGAAGAGGCAGGACTACTGAGGATGGTGGAAATATAGAGTCCATTTATTCCCAGTTCTTTTTCCCTTTTTATACCCTAATACTCTTATGTAACCAAAACAACACTGTGCACACGGGACTACATAAGCAACTTGCTATTGTATGTAGTTTGCTACTTGGTATCACTCTTCCACCTGGTATCACTCTGCTTCAATCACAACACAGGTTGTCACTGCCTGCTGACTTCTCCTCAGAGGAGACCTTGTCAGCAGGTTCCCTCTGGGCTAAAGGGACCTCAACCAGAGTTCTCCCACTATCTATGACTCTCTACAGATTGGTTAACAGTACAGATTGGTAACAGTACAACAGAAAGTGTAGGGTCAGAGGTCAAATAAAATAAGGACTGGTAAAAAGCAATTAAGATATTAAGAGTTTAAAAAAAATTAAAAATTAAAGGTAACCTGGAGAGATTTTTTCATTTGAGTGTTGAGGTCAAGGAGTTAAAAATAAGTCAGACTATAGTAATCTAGTGTTTGACAAACTCAACAACCCCAGCTTTTGGAATAAGAATTCACTATTTTACAAAAGCTGCTGGGAAAAGTGGAAATTAGAATGGCAGAAACTAGGAATTGACCCATACCTAACACCCTATACCAAGATAAGTTCAAAATGGGTTCATGATTTAGACATTTAGACATAAAGAGTGATATTATAAGCTAATTAGAAGATAGTTTGCCTCTCAGATCTGTGGCCAACAAAGAACTCAAGTACATTATTGAATGGAAAATGAATAATTTTGATTATATTAAGTTAAAAAGTTTTTGCACAAACAAAACTGATGCAACCAAGATTAGAAGGGAAGCAATAAACTGGGGAAAAATTTTACATTTGAGGGTTCTGATAAAGGCTTCATTTCTAAAATAGATAGAGAATTGGCTCAAATTTGTAGAATTCAAGCCATTTTCAAATTGATAAAAGGTCAAAGGATATGAACAGGCAATTTTCAGATAAAAAAATTAAAACCATCTCTAGTCTTTTGAAAAGGTGCTCTAGATCACTATTGATCAAAGAAATGAAAATTAACACAACTCTGAAGTACCACTACACACTTCTCAGTTTGGCTAAGATGACAGGAAAAGATAATGACAAATGTTGGAGGAAATATGAGAAAACTGAAATACTAATACATTGTGGTGGCAATGTTAATTGATTCAAGCATTCTGGAGAGCAATTTGGAACTATGCCCAAAAAGTTATCAAACAGTGCATACCCTTTGATCCAGCAGTGTTTCTACTGGGCTTATATCCCAAAGAGATCTTAAAGAAGGGAAAGGGACCCATATGTGCAAAAATGTTTGTGGCAGCCCTGTTTGTAGTGGCTAGAAACTGGAAATTAAATGGATGCCCATCAATTGGAGAATGGTTGAGTAAATTGTGGTATATGAATATTATGGAATATTATTGTTCTTTAAGAAATGATGAGCAGGATGATTTTAGAGGGGCCTGGAGAGACTTAATGAACTGATGCTGAGGGAAATGAGCAGAACCAAGAGATCGTACATGGCAACAACAAGGAACTGAATGTGAATCACAACATAGCATTTTCACTTTGTTGTTGTTGTTGTTTGCTTATATTTTGTTTGCTTCTCATTTTTTTTCCTTTTTAATCTGATTTTTCTTGTGCAGCATGATACTTTGTAGAAGTGTGTAAGGAGGAATTGCACATGTTTACCGTATATTGGATCACTTGCCATCTAGGGGAGGGGATGGAGGGAAGAGAGGGAAAAAATTAGAACACAGGATTTTGTAAGGGAATGTTGAAAATTATCCTTTGTGATGACCAAGTTAGCACCCTGGAAACCTTAGAATCAGCTGGAGTCAGGATAAGCAAAAGTCTTTGGTCTTTATTCTTGGTCTTTAAAGCTAGAAAGGAGTGAATTGGATGGATGCAGAATCTCCATGACCTCTACTCTTCGTCTCCTGTCCAGAAGTGACCCTGGCTAGTCTTACTCCACGCCCTAGTCCCTCCTACAATCCTCTGTATACACCAAAAGATTGAACTAGCACAGAATAGAGGCCATTTTCCAAGCATATGCCAATGGAGTAGTGGCCAATCAGTAATTAGCCCTAAGTGCTCTGTTGTCAGACTTCAGTGCATCAACTCAAAGTTTAAGCCCTTTACAATCCATGTATATATTTTGAAAACAAAAAGCTTTAATTAAAAAAAAAGAAATGTCAAAAATAGGGCAATACAGATATATATAAATGATATGGCTGAATCCCCCTTAAACTACAAAAGCTTAGCTAAAGATTTCTCCTTTTAGAGTAGCCCTAAGTATTGAGGGGCTTTGTTGTAGGATTTCTCAGTATAAAGCAAATCTTAAGTGGTATAGTGCAGAGGAGTTTATGCCTGGACTAGTTAGTCAATTAATAAGCATTCATTATTTACTATATCCTGGAGGTTTAGTTCTGACTTTGGGGCTAATTAGTTGTGTGACCCTGGGCAAGTCATTCTTTGGGCCTTAATTTCATCATCTGTACAACTTTGATTTTAACTAGATATTTCAGGTTCCAGACCAAACATTCTCTGATTTAGAAAACTGCGAAGGATCTGAAAAAACCTTAGGGAAAATTTCCCTTATTAAAGTCAGAACAAAAGAGGACTTCTAATGTATGACCAGAGGTGTTGCTTTACTGAGGCTAGTGAACTTTGTTATCTCTATTGAGATGATAGTGCCCAGATTTCATTGTTCAGGATCAAAGGTGAGGCAAAACAAAATGTCAGAGGAGTTCAGGGCAGCCAGCCCTCATCAGCAGTTGATCCCCATGGCCAGCTCAAACTGCTCCTGAGCCCTGAGCACAGCTGCTCACTGCTTCTGCCAAAAAACCAGGTGGCTCTTCTGGGATCAGATCCTTCCCCAGCTTGGCAAGGAGATCCTGCACTGCCAGCCATGCTGGTGTGTATTTTGGAGGAGTGGGGGTGTGGAATGGGCAAAGAGAAGAAAGGGGGGGAACCCATATCCCTGGATACTGCTTTTGGCTCAGAGAAAAGAGGTTTAAAGGGGAACACCAGTGGTCTTACTGATGGCACATTTGTGGATGTGGCCACTTGGAAACACATGGGCACCATAAGTAGTCAGCAGGAAAATAAACATTGAAAATAAAGCAGTTGGTTTTTGTTAAGGAATAATCAAAACAGGGGCTTGGGTCTTTTTCCAAGTACTTAATTTTAACTAGCATAGAGGACTGTGGGGAATCACCTCTTTCAGCAGTTACCATATATGGAGCAGGATACAGCATTTCCCTATTTGTGACATTCTTGCATTGTTGCCCCAAGGTGGGAGGGGAGAACTGTGCAAGTTCCATATAGAGCAGCTTCTTTACTGTTGTCCACCTCAGTAGTATTAACAGATTTCACCTGTCATTTGTTTTTATTGCTCTCTAGTCATTTTCTGGTTGTTTGGGGGAGAGGGAGGTGTTTTTGTTTGTTTTTGTTTTTTCTTTTTTTTTTTTTTTTAATAAAATGAATTGAGCAGTGATTTGTTTTTGGGTCACAGATTGGTTGGATTCAAGAGCCATAGTGAGTTGGGAGAAGTGACTTTTGACAAACTCAGCTGAATACTCCCATGATCCTCCAGCTCTAGACCACTTGTCTCAGGGAGCAAAGGATGATTGCAATGATGAAAAAAATTTCATTTATGCTTGATATAGGTTTTGCCCTTAGGTGATCTGAGAGGAAAAGGTCAGGGCACCTATACTCCACTTTCTTTCTTTGTAATTCTTCCAAATGATCTTTAAGGTGAGTTAAAAAAGGAATTAGTTGTGTTTGTGACATAAACTATTGCCGATGTTCCTCCTAAAATGCTCCTAAAATGTCTTTTTTTCCACTTGGAACCCAATTTCCAACTTAGAGAACTCATGACTCTAAGCATAAATCCAATCAGAATTGACAGTGTTGTCCCTAAAACATGGTTTAAAACATTTACAGTATGTAGCAATGTTGACCCCAAAGCAGAAATAAAATGAAATAGATAGTTTAACTTTTCAACATCATTAGGAATTTATTGTAAGCAGGTGCCAGATGTGTAAATCGTGGCTGCCAACAGTAAAAATTGAGCAGAGACTTTTAGACTTTTAACTCAGTCCCCAATCCATTCTGTTCTGCACTTAAACCCCATAAAACCAGTGACCTCAAATGAGAAGAAAACTGTCATTGTAGGGGCACAGGGCCTGGCACCTAGTCAGTGCTTAATAAATGTTGCTTCATTTATTCATTCACCTGTTTTAGCAATCTTGCACATAGTAGCTGGAAGTCAGGAGGGAGAGCTTGTGCCCTTTCCTTTTCTCTCTCATTTTAGCTAAACTAAGGAATGGCTGGGTCCTGGCCTGAGCTCCACGGGGGGATCAACAGCAATGAAAACCATCCCTGCTGCTTTGTGGGTGTCATCCTTACTATATATCCGGCTCCCAGAATCCTGAAGCCACATGTTTCTGAGTATCTCAGCTTGCATTAGCAAACATGGCTCTTGGCTGCCTGAACTGACCTGTAAAATTATACCATTTGGCAAAGCTTTTGGGTAGAGAGGCAGAAGGAAAACCCAAGAGGGAGAATACGGTCTTGTCCACCCAACCAGTGCGTACTAGCTACTCGGGGAAATGCCATCAGGTTTCTCCCCTTCCAATTGGGTCTCTACCACCTCTATGGCCTCAGAACTCCCAGTTAGCAGGAACAGCAGCAGCCTGGTTTGGTGGGGAAAAGACTAGACTGTGCTGCAGTCTTGATCCCACTTGCCATGTATGGGATTGTGGGCTTGTCCTTTCTCCCTGTATAGCTATATCCTCATCTGCAAAATGAGGGCTACTTGGACTAGAGGATGAATGAGTTCCCTTCCTTTTCTGAGAAACTATATTCTGATTATATTTATAGATCCTACTGTTCTATTTTCTATAATCTGAGATTCCTTTCAGTTCTGATCTCCTGTGATTTCCAAGTAACATGTAAGAACACAGTAATGGGATTTTCCCAACAAATAGGCTTCTCTTTAGTTTCAGAATAAAACATAGATTTCCAGTCTAGAAGGAACCTCAGTCATAATCCTAATCAGATTATGACCATTATCTCCACTTTCCCCCAAAGTGATCAAATAGCATCCATTTAAATACTCACAGAAATGGGAAATATATTGAGATTTAAGAAAGAAGTGAAAATCATAGAAGACTTTCTCTATAGACCCAATCCAGTCCTACATCTAGGCTTCATTCACCTTAAAACAGGTCTCACCCTTGTGGTAGGGAAAGCTCTGAAACAACAAGGAGAATGTTTCACTCCCCCATTCCTCACCTATCTCCAAAACCGAGAAAGGTTAAAGGAGAGAATAGGTCCCCTTAAAGCTTACTTATAAAGCCAAAGGCAGAGGGGGAATAAATGAGCTAATATTGCCAATGGAGAAATCAGTTTAAGAAGACCAACAAAAAAGCACACTCGAAACTCCATGAAGTATTGAAACATGTCCTAAGTAGAAAGTCTGAGTAATTCACTTTCTGTGCCCACCCAGGAAATTGGGGTCCAGATGTTTATTTAGAATGTACATTTGGGCTTAGCTGTCACCATGGAAGAGAGTCATAAAATCACCAGCAAAGCCATATGCTCACTCTTAGGAAGTGCAACTGGAGTTAAGCTGTAGGAGCTCGGGCAGATGATGAAATGCACACCCCAACCCAGCCTGGGTTCCTCCACCCTGGTAGGAGGGATTATAGAAATAAATTGGCCGTCTAGCCACACACACACAAATTAATTCAGGCTGTTACTGTGCCACAGCTGTGGCGGATTGTGTTGCTCACTAAGAGCCAGCATCCATATGAATAGCAGCCAAGAAAAGAAAAGGGGGGAACACAACCAAGAAATATGTACCCACTGAAAAATGTCTAAATCCAAAGAAACCTGCTAATTAATTTCCATGCTAAATATTAGAAAGTTTGTGTGTATGTATGTATGTATGTGTGTGTTAATATACTTCTGGGGGAAAAATATACTTGCCCCTTGGTTTCAAACTCTTTCTTCATTCCTTTCTCCCCTTCATTAAAGACAAGTAACTTTTGTTGCCCTGATTTTGGTGTGCTGCAACCAATCATTCACGTCTATTCAGTAAAGTTGCTAATCTTCATAGAGATGAAATGAGTGTCTTCCTTTGGAACTCAGAACTAGTTCTGAAATGTACCTAAAATAAAATAGCATATATACTATCAGATAGAGTCACCATATCATGTCATTGTCACAAGGAAGGGTTCAGTCTAGTGAGGGGTAGTGGTAGAATGACTGAGATCTAAAGGTAAAACTCACCAAGTCATTTTAGAAATAAAGTAAAATGTACTTGAGAAGATTCATACTGATGAATGAGAAAGCAATAAGCCCAACTACAATTCCAAATGCAGTCATCTCCTTTTTAAAAAGTGATCAGCCTGCTAAGTGAAATGAGCAGAACCAGGAGATCATTATACACTTCAACAATGATACTGTATGAGAATGTATTCTGATGGAAGTGGATTTCTGAGACAAAGAAAAGATCTAATTTAGTTCCAGTTGATCAACAATAGACAGAAGCAGTTACATCCAAAGAAAGAACACTGGGAAATGAGTGTAAACTGTTTGCATTTTTGTTTTTCTTCCCATAAAAGTTATTTTTACCTTCTGAATCCAATTCTTCCTGTGCCACAAGAGAACTGTTCGGTTCTGCACACATATATTGTATCTAGGATATACTGTAACCTATTTAACATGTATAGGACTGCTTGCCATCTGGGGAAGGGGGTGGAGGGAGGAAGGGGAAAAGTCGGAACAGAAGTGAGTGCAAGGGATAATGTTGTAAAAAATTACCCAGGCATAGGCTCTGTCAATAAAAAGTTATAATTATTAAAAAAAAAAAAGTGATCAGCAGCAACAGAAAGTGGGAGTGTCATTATGTTCCAGGTATGCATTTTCTTGAGAGCTGAGCTTGAATTCTGAGATGAGCAGGCTCCAGATGCCACTGTTGTCCTCAGAAATCAAAAACATTCCTCATTAGCCTAATTACTGGCATATCAAGAATCATTATTCCCTTTCTTCTAATTTCTCTCCTTAATCCATCATTTTTGTCTCTTAGCCTCTCTGTCATAGACTCTGAATCTTCTTTTATGAAAGATACTGATGAGATGGATCTTCAGTGTAACAGAAGGTACTTGGGTCCAACATGCCAGCTTAGGTTTTCTCCTCAACGTAAAAATATCAACTTTGTAAATACCAGAAAGCTTGAATTCTTGATATATTGGGTGGCAGAATCATAAGCTAAAATGACTGGGTCATTGTAAAAAGAAAAAAATTAATTGAGATAAGTGTAAAGTCCTATTTTAAAGTCCCAAATTTTACCCTGTAATTGCAAGAATGGGGCAGATGAGCAAAAGAAAAGTTCATATGAAAAAGATTATACAGTTTTAGTGAACTATAAATTAAATGTAAGTCAACACTGTGATATGGTTGCCAAAACTAAAACAACTGTGATTATATATAGTGTCCAGAGAAAGGGGGGAAGGAATGGAGATGTGAGTGATTATCCCACTCTCTTCTGCCTTGATGTGATTCCATCAGGGTTGTTATTCTCAGTTCTAGAAGGTTACTTTCTCTTCAGATCATTTAAAGAAGTACATTGACAAGTTGAAACTAATTTAGAGGAGAATGGTGAGGAAACTTGAAACCATGTCATAGGAAATAAAGATGGTTATCTAGGAGAAGAATCAAGAACACACAATCACTGGCATCATATGTTTGAAGGGCTGTCATTTTCATGTTATTTTGGAAGAGAGTCAGTTTGTTCTCCTTGGCTTCTAGAAAAGAAGTTATTATTCTTATTGAAGACACCATCATTCTTTTATTCATCTACTTTTGCATCACAAAAGTCCTACAATGTGCCCTTCATACAGCTGTCAAATTGAAATTCTTAAAGCATAGGTATGACTATATACACTGCTTTGTTCAAGAAATTTCAGTGGCTTATCTTTGACCATAGGCTAAAATATAAGCTCCTCTTTTTTTTGGGGGGGGGGATTTCTGTAAAAATCTTTCTCCAGGAAAGGGACCCACATGTGTAAAAATATTTGTGGCAGCCCTTTTTGTAGTGTCAAGAAGCTAGAAACTGAATAGCTGCCCATCAGTTGAAGAATGGCTAAATAAGTTGTGGTATATGAATGCTATGGAATATTATTGTTCTGTAAGAAATGATCAGCAGGATGATTTCAGAAAGGCCTGGAGAGACTTACATGAACTGATGCTGAGTGAAATGAGCAGAACCAGGAGATCATTGTACACAGCAACTACAATATTATATGATGATCGATTCTGATGGACACGACTCTTCCCAACAGTGAGATGATTCAGGCCAATTCCAATGATCTTGTGATGGAGAGAGAGCTTTCTACACCCAGAGAGAGGTCAGTGGGAACTGAGTGTGGATCACAACATAACATTCTGAGTCTTTTTGTTGTTCATTTGCGTTTTGTTTTCTTATTCATTTTCTTTCTTTTTTTGATCTGATTTTTCTTGTGAAATAACTTGTGAAGCAAGATTGTTGTATAAATATGTTTACATATATTGGATTTAATAATATGATTTCTTGCCATCTAGGGGAGGAGATGGGAGGAAGGAGGGGGAAATTTGGAACACAAGGCTGTGCAAGGGTCAATGTTGAAAAATTATCCATGCATACATTTTGAAAATAAAAAGCTTTAATAGTAAAAAAAAAAAAAAAAAAAAAAATTTGTGAGAAGTCAGAAAAAGGAAAAAAAATCTTCTTCCAGCCTAATCTTTCTAGGTTGTTCATACATTAATTATTCTGTCAAGCATTCTCAATCCCTTTATCTAAACTGATCTGTAGTTTCCCATACATGATATTCTATCTTCTACCTCTTGTCTTTATATAAACCACCCCCTTCCACATCTGTCATGGGGGGAATACACCTCCATAATTCTAATTATAGAGTTATATAACTCCCTATACCTCACTAATTCTGCCTCTTAGAACTCCTAACTGCCTCCAACTCTTAGTTCAAGCACCACCTTCCACCCAGTCCCTGCCAACTTATTGTGTATTTATTGTGTATATGTTTTTTATTTATTTATCTATGGACATTATAGTCTGCTTTAGATATTTCTAAAGCTTACACATGCTTAACATAAAATGGATTACTTGTTGTCTAGGGGAAGTAGTGGGGGAAAGGGAGGGAGAAAAATTTGGAAAACAAAGTTTTATTTGCAAGGGTGAATGTTGAAACTATCTTTGCATGTATTTTGAAAATAAAAAGCTATTATTTTTTAAAAGATATTTCTAAGCTCCTTTATGACAAGAATTATATGGGTTTTGTATTTCTACACTTCCTAGCCTTTAACAGTTTGGGACATTATCAAAGAAGCTTGATAAATGCTTGCTTGCTTTATCCATCAGGTGGAAGTAACTAGGAGGCAGATTTCAACTCGATATAAAGAAGAATTATTTAACAGTTAGAGGGCAGAATAGAAAAACACTCATCCAAGCTCTCCCTACATTCTCTTCCAAACAACTTTGATATAATACTTCAAACTGAATTCTGGAGTGGCAGAGCCAGCAAAAGATCACGGTAAACCGTTTTTCCAGCCTAAGACAGCATAGGGAGTTGGGAAGAGATCTGTGACATGGGGGAGGAGGCTGTCTCAGATCCCATGTGGATGAAAAACAAGTGGTGGCACTAGGTGCTGGTAAAAGAAACAGCATCAGCTTCAGAAGCTCTCAAGCCAGGCTTGGTTAGGGGGCCTGGCAACTAGTCAGAAAGAGATTTTAGGATATCTCTGTGCAAATACTGGCTGCAAAATCGGAGGCTATTTGGCATCTTCACTGCCTATACTCCCTTCTGGGTCATAGTTCAAGATGAGAGAGGAGCACTATTGGTCAAGAAGGAATGGAATCCCTAAGGGTCAATATCACTTCAGGCCCCAGCCGATCAGGGACCTGAGGAGCAATAGCAATTGCAATTCCAAGGGATCAGGAACCCTTCTTGAGTAAGGGACAAAGTTCAGACCAAAAGTACAATGACCACACCTCTTTCCATATCACCCCTCCTTAAAAACACAAAAGCTTCCAGATCCTCAGAACTAACTCTAAAAAGAGCACTTCAAAAAGGAATGAATCTCAAGGCAGAGCCCTTCCCCATTCACACATTGGAAACAGAATGCAACAATAACATAAAATTCAAAATGAAGAAATACAGAAGGAGAAATGAGCAAACAAACTTTCCCAAAAAACTATTTTAGATTATCAGGAGATAATCAAAGCACATACTCAGAAGAAGACAATCAAGTCAAAACAGCTACAAGCAAAGTCTCAAAGGAAAAAAAAATGTGAATTGGACATAAGCCTGTAAGAATTCCAGGAAGAGCTAATTTTTTTTTTTTCAAAATGAAATAGAAGTAATAGAGAAAAATAAGTAAATAAACGAAAGCGAAGTAAGAAAATTATGAAAAAACAATCAACATACTTGTCTTAAAAGAGATACAAAAAATACTGAAGAAAATAAAGTCTTATGGAACAGAAACTGAGCAAGTACAAAAAGTTAGAAAAACTCTCCAATGAAAAAACACCTCAAAAAGGAGAATTTCCAAATGGAAAAAAAAAAAAAATAGAAAAGGTCATGGAAGAAAATGATCCCTTAAAAATTAGAATTAGACTAGGGGAAATTTATAACTTCATGAGATATTAAGAAACAATAAAATGAAATCAAAAAAATGAAACAAATAAAAGTAAATGTGAAATATCACCTTGGGGGGAAGAAAGTGACCTGGAAAACAAGATCAAGGAAAGATAATGTAAGAATTACTGAGCTACCAGAAAGTCATGATGAAAAAAAGAGTCTAGACTTCATATTTCAAGGAATTATCAAGGACAATTGCCTAATATTTAGATCTACAGGGGAAAATAGAATTGAATCTACTGATCACCTTCTGTCCCAGATGAAAACTCACAGAAATATTATAACAAAATTCCAGAGCTTCAAAGACAAAGAGAACATACTTCAAGCAGCAAGAAAGAAAGCATTTAAATACCATACAGCAACTGCTATATTGAAGGAGTGAAGGCTTGGGATGTGATATTCCAAAAGGCAGAGGAGTTGGGGATTATAACTAAGAATCATCTACTCAGCAAAACTGAGTATAATCCTTAAGATAGAAAATGGATATTTAATGAATTGGAGGACTTTTAAGCATTCCTGATATAAAAACCAGAGCTGAATAAAGTAAGACCCAAGAGGAACATAAAAAGGAAATCAAAAGGAATTCAATAAGATTAAACTGTTTACCTTTCTAAGTGGGAATACAATACATGTGTCTTCTAAGATCATCTTTATTAGGGTAGCTAGAAAGGTTATATATAGAAAGAATTGTAAAATCGAGTTGATTATATTAGTATGATGAAAAATAGACTAGAAAGAGGGATGTCCTGGGATAAGGGGGAAGGGAGAGAAAGAATGAGGAAAATTATCTCACACAAAATATAAGAAATGGTGTTGGGAGGGGTGGGCAATGGTTAAATCTCACATCTAAATTGATTTTTAAAGGGGGGATAAATATACATACTCAATTGATAATAGAAATCTGTCTTTCCCAATAGGGAAGTAAGAGGAAGGGATAAGAGAAAGTTGGAGGATGATAAAAGGGGGGACAGATTTTAAAAGTCATTGGTCAGAAGCAAAAGAGATTTTCTTTTTTTTTTTTTTTTTACTTTTTTAAAAATATTTCATTTCATTTTATTTTATTTTATAATAACTTTATATTGACAGATTCCATGACAGGGTAATTTTTTTTTACAACATTATCCCTTGCACTCGTTTCTGTTCCAATTTTTCCCCTCCCTCCCTCCACCCCCTCCCCTAGATGGCAAGCAGTCCTATATATGTTAGATATATTGCAGTATATCCTAGATACAATATATGTTTGCAGAAGTGAACAATTCTCTTGTTGCAAGAGAATTGGATTCAGAAGGTAAAAATAACCCGGGAAGAAAAACAAAGATGCAGATAGTTCACATTCATTTCCCAGTGTTCTTTCTTTGTGTGTAGCTGCTTCTGTCCATCATTTATCAATTGAAGCTCAGTTAGTTCTCTTTGTCAAAGAAATCCACTTCCATCAGAATACATCCTCACACAATATCGTTGTCAAAGTGTATAATTATCTCCTGGCTCTGCTCATTTCACTTAGCATCAGTTCATGTAAGTCTCGCCAGTCCTCTCTGTATTCATCCTGCTGGTCATTTCTTACAGAGCAGTAATATTCCATAACATTCATATACCACAATTTACCCAGCCATTCTCCAATTGATGGGCATCCATTCAATTTCCAGTTTCTACAAACAGGGCTGCCACAAACATTTTGGCACATACAGGTCCCTTTCCCTTCTTTAGTATTTTTTTGGGATATAAGCCCAATAGAAACACTGCTGGATCAAAGGGTATGCACAGTTTGATAACTTTTTGGGCATAATTCCAGATTGCTCTCCAGAATTGTTGGATTCGTTCACAACTCCACCAAAAATGCATCAGTGTCCCAGTTTTCCCGCATCCCCTCCAACATTCATCATTATTTTTTCCTGTCATTTATAACAAAATTCCAGAGCTTCAAAGACAAAGAGAACATACTTCAAGCAGCAAGAAAGAAAGCATTTAAATACCATGGAGCCACAATCACACACCATACAGCAATTGCTATATTGAAGGAGTGAAGGCTTGGGATGTGATATTCCAAAAGGCAGAGGAGTTGGGGATTATAACCAAGAATCATCTACTCAGCAAAACTGAGTATAATCCTTAAGATAGAAAATGGATATTTAATGAATTGGATTCTCAGAGTTGTGATTCTCAGAGAATATGATATCTCAGAGTTGTCTTAATTTGCATTTCTCTGATCAATAATGATTTGGAACAAAAAGCCTTTGTACAAACAAAACTAATGCAAACAAGATTAGAAGGGAAGCAACAAACTGGGAAAACATCTTCACAGTTAAAGGTTCTGATAAAGGTCTCATTTCCAAAATATATAGAGAACTGACTCAAATTTATAAGAAATCAAGCCATTCTCCAATTGATAAATGGTCAAAGGATATGAACAGATAATTTTCAGATGATGAAATTGAAGCAAAAGAGATTTTCAAGGAGGGACAGGATAAAAAGAGAAGGTTAAATAGAGGAAAATAGGATGGAGAAAATGAACAATTAGTAATCATAACTGTGAGGGTGAGTAGGATGAACTCATGTATAGAATAGAAACATAGCAGAACAGATTAGAAAATAAAATCCAATAAAGACATATACAGAGTTAATGGGATGGAATAAAATCTATTATGCTTCAGTTGAAATAAAAAAAGATAGATAGCAATAATGATCTCAAAAACAAAAGCAAAAATAAATCTGTTGAAAAGGAATAAACAAGGGAAATATATCTTCATTTTTAATTAATTTTTTATTAAAGCTTTCTATTTTTCAAAACATATGCATGGATAATTCTTCAACATTAACCTTTGCAAAACCTTGTATTTCAATCCCCCCCCCCCCGCTTCTTTCACCCCCTTCCCTAGATGGCCAGTAGTCCAATAAATATGTTAAACATGGTAGAAATATATGTTCAATCCAATATATGCATACATATTTATACAATTATCTTGCTGCACAAGAAAAATCAGATCAAACCAGAAACAATGCGAAAGAAAGCGACATACATCTTCTAAAAGAAATCACAGACAGTGAAGAGATATCAATACTAAAAATATTTGCACCAAATAGCATAGCATTCACATTCTTCAAGAAAAAATTACATGAATTTATGGAGGAAATAGACAGTACAACTATACTAGCGGAGGCCTGAACTTTGCATTCTCAGAGCTAGATAAATCTAACCACAAAATTAGTAAGAAGTCATGGAGATTAATAGAATGTTAGAAAAGTTAGATTTGATAGACTTTTAAAGAAAACTGAATGGGAATATAAAAGTGTCTGTGGAATTTTTATAAAACTTGATCATTTATTAGAGTATAAAGAGCCTTACATAGAAATGCAGAATGCCAGAAATATTAAATGCACTCCTTTTTGACCATAAGTAATAAAAATAACATTTAATAAAGCATCATGGAAACATAGATTAAAAACTAATTAGAAACTAAATAATCTAACTGCAAAGAATAAATAGATAAAAAAAGCAATCATTGAAACAATAAATAATATCATTAAAGAGAATGATAACAATTAGACAATATTCCAAAATTTGTTGGATGTAGCCAAAGAAGTACTCAGATGAAAATTTATACCTCTAAATGTATACATCAATAAAAGAGAGAAAGAGCAGCTCAGTGAATTAGGCATTTAACAACAACAAAACTAGAAAAAGAACACATTTAAAATTCCCAATTAAATACCAAAATGGAAATCCTGAAAATCAAAGGAGAGATAGTGTTGAAAATCAAACAACAACAACATTGAATCAATAAGTAAAACTAGGAGCCAAATCATGGAAAAAATACAATAAAATAGATAAACTGGTGGTTAATTTGCTTTTAGAAAAAGAAAAAAAAATTTAACATAACCCAGGAGCTATATGAACATAATTATAAAACACTACTTATCATAATAAAATCATATTTAAATCATTGAGAAATATTCATTGTTCATGGGTGAGCAGAGCCATTGTAATAAAAATGATAATTCTACATAAACTAATGTAATTATTCAATGTCATTCCGATTCAACTATCAAAAATTATTTTATTGAGCTACAAAAAGATGATAAAATTCATTTGGAAAAACAAAAAGTCAAGAATATCAATGAAATCAATGGGGCAAATGTAAAAGAAGGAGATTTAGCAGCACCAGATCTTAAACTGTATTATAAGGCAGTAAATATCAAAACTATTTGGTACAGGCTAAGAAATAGAAGGGTGGATCAATGGGACAAAGTAGATATACAGTATACAATAATACATGATTATAGTAAATTTGTGTTGGACAAATATAAAGATTTAAGTTTAGGGTATAAGGATACACTGGTTAAAAAAAATAGTAGAAAAACTAGAAAGTCATCTGGTGGAAAATGTGTACTGATCAAATGTCTCACACGGTTTGCCAAGATAAGGTCACAGTGGATACATGATCTAGAGATAAAAGAAGATTTTTTATTTTATTTTTCCCCTGAGGCAATTGGAGTTAAGTGACTTGCCCAGGGTCACACAGCTAGGAGGTATTAAGTGTCTAAGAGCAGATTTGAACTCAGGTCCTCCTGACTTCAGGGATGGTGCTCTATCCAGTGTGCCACCTAGCCGCTCCTAAAAGAAGATATCTTAAGAAAACTAGAGGAATATAGAACAGATTACATGTGAGGTTCAAGGATAAGAGAAGAATACATTCATAAATAAGAGAGATAATTATGAGATGTAAAATGGATGGTTTTAGTTACATTAAATTTAAAAGGGTTTGTACAGATAAAACCAATATAGCCAACATTAGAAGGAAAATAAAAAATGGGAAGGGGGTGGGGAAGAGAGATAGGGGGAAGAATAAAGGTTTCTTGAATAAAGGTCTCATATCTCAAATCTGTAGGGAATGTTGTCAAATTTATAAGCATATGAGTCATTCCCCAATTGATAAATGATAAAAGGAAATGAACAGGCAATTTTTTGATAAAACTATATATATGTATATACACATATACATATATATATATAGCCATATAAAGATCTAAATCATTATTGATTAGAGAAATGCAAATTAAAAGAATTTTGAAATATCTCACACCTATCAGATTAGCTAAAATGATAGAGAAAATGACAAATGTAGGAGGAAATATCAATGCAAAATTTTAAAATAAAATACTAGCAAGGAGATTTAAACAATATATTATGAAAATCATACACTGTGATCAGGTAGGATTTATGTCAGGAATGCAATTACTGGTTCAATGTTTGGAAAACTAACAATATAAGGGACCATATCAATAACAATAACAACAAAAATCATATGATCATATCAATAGGTGCAGAAAAAATCTTTGACAAAATACAATATTCACTCCTCTTAAAACCACTAGAAAACATAGGAATCAGTGAAATATTTCTTAAAATGACAAGTAATATCTTATCTAAAACCAAGTCTATTATGCATAAGGAAGATAAATTTGAATGCTTCAATTTTATTGAAGGTAGGTTCAGGAGTGAAACAAGAATGTCCATTATCACCTTTATTATTCAGTATTATACTAAAACTCATGGATATCACAGAGGCTTAATGACATTTTTTAGGATAATGTAGGATTATTATATATATATATATAATAGGATAATTGAGGATTAATTGGAACTGGGTGCATGAGGCTATGATTTGATTATCAAATAAGTTGGGAGTGTGTGTGTGTGTGTGTGTGTGTGTGTGTGTACATATTTATTTTAGTTTCACTTAAGCTATCCAATATTAAATACCATCCTATAGTGTTTCTGTTTCTATGCAGTTTCTGTAGGTAGAATCCAGAGTGTCTCTCAGAATTTCCCCAAGAAGATCCAGTTTCATATGGTATTGTTTCATGAGATGTGTTTCAAAAAAATCATCTAATATAGACAAGCCTGAGCCAGTGCCACCCTCAACTAGATAAATAGCTATGAAATCTAGTGGTGAGTAGTTACAAACTACATTGTTATATTTTGCAGTAGCAAGAATGACCCAGAAGCACTTACTGCTAGCCATAGGAGTGCATTTAATTAGCTTCTGATTCAGCCTGACTTTTTAAAAAATAATCATTAAATAAAGCGTCAGCCCTATCCAGTGCTATAAACTCTATTTTGATTGTGGCTGCAATAACCCCTTTGGGCGTCATTCAAATTGCACTAAACAGTTTCTTGAGGGTACTGCTTTCTCTCAAAATAAACTGAAGCTCAGCTTTGACAAGCTCTAATGAAAAACAAATTGTTATATTACCTAAAAAAATAATTTGAAGGAAGTTTGAATTAGTAGTAAAGGTGGAGAAGGTTCAGCTACTTGAAAATCGAATTTTGGAAGGTATTTATTTTAACCATTAAGCCAGTTGCCTTGAAATACAGCTTTGTTTGTTTCAAAATGCACTTAACAAGAGACATGAATCATGCTATTAATCAATATGTGAACCTGATTAATTGGAACTGGGTGCCATCGCAGGGTCCAAAAACCAGGGCAGCCTGGAAGTCTTCTGAAACAGCTTGTGAGAGAGAAAGACCCATTGTCCCATCAGCTTTAGAGCAAACACTGACCATAGTCTAGATATACACATGTAGGGGATTAATGCATGTGTGAGATGATGGTACTTTGGAAAAGATCACTTTCAACATGAGCTTCAGGTTAGCATCATTCCCAATCAACAATCTACTTTTGCAGCCTGATCTCCTATTATCCCTTGACTATTAAGAATGATAGAAAGCACATTCTATTTCCTACCCCTCTCCACCCTGAGATTTATCTTCTCTGAGTATTTGATGAGCTTTTCCCTTTTGCCAGTGAAACTGAGATTATGGAGACTGCTGTAGGCCACACAGTGAGTCAGTGGCAAAGCAGTAACTACAGTTGCTGATGGCAGGGAAGTATTCCCAGTTCCATCCTGGACTTTTATTTCCTTTTATTATGTTTGCAATTGATTTATTGAAATGTCTAGCATCTAGCCAGGTTGCAAGTAGGGCCATGACAGAAAGTAACAAAAGTTCTAAATTTTAGGCTTTGTTCTGGGCAAATAAAAGGAGCTTTGAGAGTTTACTTAGCATACTACCTGATCTCAGACTGTCCATCTGAGAAACTTATACATTTCTTTAATTTAAAAAAAATAGTAATAATAATAAAATAAGATAGGAAAAATATTCAAATTATGAATGATCTAACTAAATTTGATTTCATTCCAGAAACATTCATCTGTATAAATCATATCTATTAGTATTTTTTAAACTGGGAATTTAGGTCTCTCTGGAGGTTGTATTAATTCCAAATGGACTGAAATAACTTGATCTTTCTTCCTTCATTATTAGTAGAAACATAGAACAAAAGTAAGGCATATTTTAAAGCAACTCGTTGTAATTATGTGGGTAAAATGAACTCATGAACATCCAAATTCCTATTGAATCCCAATATGTCCATAGCTTTGCTGACCTGAATTTACATTTCTCTCTAAATCTTGATAAATTCAATCCAATAAATATTTACTAAATGCTAGACACCATATAAAGCACTGAGGATACAGTTAATAAAAAGAAACAATCCCTACCTTCAAGGAGCTTAAAATCTAAAAATTAAACTTAATTTCTTCCCTAACTTGCTCATGTCTATATATTTGTCTAGAGGCCCAAACTCTTGATTCTTCCTTTAAAATGGCTTTCATATCCATTTCTTGTCTATGCCCAGTGCCAGCATTTTAATCCAGATCCTTAATTCCTTGAACTTGAACTATTGCAATATATGTTTTCCTGGATTTCCTGCCTTCAATCTCTCTCATCTCCAATCCATCCTAAACATTTTGCCAGATTACTCACTTTAATGGAAAGCCTTGTACTTTATCCTCTTAAATATCAGCGATTCACCCTTGCCTACATGATAAAAGTCCAGATTCTTCAGCTCAACATCAAGTCTCTCAACAATATGACCTTAACCTACCTTTCCAGCCACCTTTCTCTCAGGCTCCACCCCAGCTAATTCTAGTCCATCTCAACTTTTCCATGATCATCTTTCAGGCAAGATAGAGGTGAAAGCTCACCATTCAGAACTTAGCATCAGAGAGGAACCCATTCTACTAAATGAGGATATTGATTAAAGTAGTAGAGAGTCAAGCACTTTCTCTAGTGGACAGCTCTTTCATTGGAGATTTGTAAATCTCTTTACTCCCCAGAGTGGGATTCTGTAAGGGAAGAAATTGGAGTGTGCTCATTAGTCCTCCCCCTCTTCTTGGCAATTTTCACCAGGTGACACTGCTTACTACTTCCCATCACTCTCAGTCCTCTTCTGTTTTCAGCTCTGCCCCCTACAACTCACCTTTTTTTGGATGGATTTCACAGTTCTACAACTCTTCAACAGTAGGTGCTCCTCACCTTCCTCTGGGAACCAGTCCCCTCACAATGTATTCACATATAAAAACAAAACAAAAGAAAACACTGCGTCAAAATAAATAAATATGCTTTCAAGGTAAAATACCACTCTGAACTAGAATACTTGTGTTCTTTTGAAACATACTATTGGGACCTTCCCTAGCTATTGCCAAGTACCCAAGTAGCTTCAGGTTTTGATATTGCTTAAGGTTATGAGGATCTCTACAGATCTATTAGGAATTCCTTCTTCCAATACTATTCAAATGAGTCTCTTTTTTCCTGATCCCTCGTTAATTTAGGAAGTCAGTCCCTTTTGCTCTCTCTCCCTGGTATTCAAGTAGTGTCTCCTGCTTATATCAGTATTTTTTTTTTTTTGCTGAATTTTGGGATTGAAATTTGGGATTATTGATCCCCATCTTCCCCAAGTTTACTGGACTATTGAAGCATTATTTGGCTTTACAAAAGATCATCCAAAAGGAGAGGAAAAGAATAAGGCTGTCCATTTTAGGCATAAATGCCTTTATAAATTAATCTGTATATTTATTTAATCAATTTGTACAGAGTTTAAACTACTCAGAGAAAAACTTGGTGCACATTCAATCCAACTAACATGTAAAAGGGATTGATGTATTACCCTCTTGGCTTGCCTTATATGGCGTTCTTCTTGGGTCTCCTTAAATGCTTAAAAAGGTGGGGGGGAACTTTGAAAACAAATTTGGTCGGTTTTAACCACTACTGAAAACTAGCTTCAAAAGCTGCTTTGAGAGACTAATTAATAAGCATCTGTTTAAATGGGTATCATTCTTCTAGTAAATGGGTCAAAATTGTACAATTTGATTTTTTTTTTAAGTTAGATTTCTTTTCAGGGCTTTTATTTATTCTGGTTGTTGTTGTTTGTGAATGTGCACACATTGTACGTTTGCATTCATGTGCAGGGGAATGGTAGGTGGAGATAAGGATATGATCATGCTGTCTCAGAAACCTCCTCCCACACTAAGTTTATACAGCTGTATTCTCTCATTCCCCTGAGGCCAAAAGATACATTATCTGTTTGGTGAAGCAAACAGTGGAAACTACAGGAAACCTATATCATTCACAACTTTCATCTTTCCATGGGAAGTAAGGCTATGTGGATCCAGAAAAAGAGAATTTCTAAGAATGAGTTGATTAGAATGGTGAACTTTTGATTCACTTATGACTGAGTTCTTTAATGGGCCATAAAGTTTTCCCATACTTCTTTGTTTTGTGTTGGTGTGCATATACTTGCTAGGTATAGAAAAAGTGAAAGAAAATCTCAAGTGCAATGACTGGATCCTCTATTATGGGATGTGGAGGGAAAAAAAAGGGGTGGGAAGGCATCATGAAAGAACATCATACATATCTGTAGAGGGAATATAACCAAATAAAATGGCAAATCATCCAAAATATTTTGATTAAGCAGCTTTCATATACATCTGATGTACTGTGAATATCTTTTTAAAAAATTTTTGCTAAAAGTCATGAAATATAATTTAACCTACATGAATTGATTCAGCAAATCTTATGAAATGTAATGATCCTGAATTTCACTCAAGGCATATTTTTTGGTACCAACTATATGCCATCACTCTGCTAAATCTTGTGGAAAACACAAGGATCATAAAATTTTAGGACTAGAAGGAACTTTAAAGCATGAAAAAAAAAAAGTGATCCCTAGCCTTGAAAAGCTAGCTGATGCTCTGGCAAGATTTTTGCCCCCCCCCCAAAAAAAATAGTATTGGAATACTCTTTTCAGTTCCCCTAATGAATTCCTACCTATCCTCCACAACCAAGTTAATTGTCAATTCATTAAATGAATCTACCAATTATACCATGAGTCCTGGAATAATAAAAAGTTGGATATGTTAAAAAGACTTTGAGACTTGAAGAAATCAGTGTCAAAAATCTTGGTAAATATTTTTAGGAACTTTAGGAATGATAAAGAGTGATATAAGACTCAGAACTCCTTTTCATGACCTTTTTTCTAATGTAAGTATTACCCCTTTCATATGTGAATAGTTTGGTTTCTGTAAAGAACAAAAAAAAAAAAAAAGAAGAAGAAGAAAGAAGAACAATGAAGAAGAACAAGAAGAAGAAAAGGAGAAGGAAGAAGAGGAGGAGAAGTAGTAGTAGTAGTAGTAGTAGTAGTAGTAGTAGTAGTAGTAGTAGTAGTAGTAGTAGTAGTAGTAGTAATAGTAATAATCAACGTGTAAAAAAAAGTTTTTCAGATAAAATGTGAAGACCATTAAGAAGACTGGATAGAGAATTGCCACTCAGGTGAATATACTGAAAGAATATACAGGCAGAGATAGATTGAAGTAACTGTATCTGTGAAGAAGACAGCATGAGCAATACAATAGTAAAGAGTTGGCAGGATAGTGAGTTGACAGGAAGGCTTTAATTACTATGCTGGGAATTTGCCACAAGCCAGAGAAAGACCCAAAGCTTGAGTTTGCTGCTCCAAGGCTATCTACATTTTGAGAGAGAGTAAGCCTCTTCACAGGTACCTGGTGATTCTCTCCCTTTTCCCATTGTGTGTGAAAGAGAAACAGAAGAAAGATAGGATTTGCATTTGCTCTTCTATAAAAACAATTTTGGAGATGATTGAAAAAGACAAAATCCTGTTGAGTGAAGAGCTGACTGTGCCTGTCTGCATTGCCTAGAAAATCGATCTAAGGAGTAAAAGAGCATATTTGAAGATTATTAGACAAAGTAAAATCTTGTACTGTGAACAACACAACTTGTGTTGTGAAATCCTATGCTAGTTATGGGTGAATTGAGAACCTTGGTCATTCCTTGACTTATATTTTGGTCTATACATCATTGAAAGAGTAATACATTTTTCTCAGGACCCTGTTAAATAAGACTGTAAATAAAATGAGCTTACTGCTTCATCCATTCCCTTTAGTAGAAAAATAGTGACTTTGCCTAGCATGAGAGTGATGGGTGGAAAGAAGCAATTTTGTTTTTTCCTGAGCACATGCATTTTCCCACTCATGTATGTGCCTGTTAGATTTCCATAGGTTTTACTGCAAGTTAATGGGTAGACTGTGATATTTTTATTATTCCTGCATTTACCTTACATTAAGTAAGTAATTAAGTAATTAAGATGTGGTAGCTTTTCTTGTTTTTGTCCTATTGTTAACTTACTTTTGGATTAAGAGTTAAGGGCGGCTGATTTCATGAAAATACAGAGTCCATTGATGGGGTCTCAGGAATTAAAATACCAAATTGTAGGAGTGTTTCTCTATTTACTCTCCCATCCCTGCCACTGCCAGCAAGGTAATCTGTAGGCTGTGAGTATTTGGGTTGTAGCTGCTTAGTATTGGCTTCTTTTTGGTTGAAACTTTAGACCTGCCAGTGTAAGGAGCTTAGGTTGAAGAAGGCAGCTTGATTAAGAGAGCAAGATTCTGGGTGGCCATATCCCACATGAAAGCCATACTAGGACTTTACTCTGAAACAGGGTGAAATATTTTGTTAAGATCTAAGAATATGGACTTTAGCTTTGTTGGGCCTTGAGAATTATCCTTCAATAGCAATTAACGATTAACATAAACAAGTAATAAAAGAAAAGAAGAAAAATGACCAATGTACCTGGAAAAGAGTTCTGGAGCCAGAGTCCAAATCCCAGCCCTGTTACTGTACAACTTTTGGCAATCAATCACTCTGTGCTACAGTTTCTTCACTTGTTTTGTTTTGGTTTTGGTTTGTTTCTTCTAAGAGTGAAGTATACTAGATTACCTTTAATATCACTTCCAATTCTAAATTCATGAACTGAGACTTAAAAGGGAAGAAACCTTGACTATTTAAAATTCTCAGGAATCCTCAATAGTGTATTTTTTAAAGCCCTACTCCTATGTAAATAAACAGGTAAATGCTAAATACCTAATGGCACTGAATAAAACATCTGAGTTGGAAATGTCTTCCTGTCATTGTTTGCACAATGAGATTAAGGATAGGAAATGAGACTTTGGGGAAATCATAGTAGGAGGACACCAAGACTGGGAAGTTAAACACATCTTTTCAAGAACAGCTTGAAAATATTTACCTCTATCCCAGAGGGAAAGCTGCAGAGACCTTAGTTTAGCAAAGTTCAATCTCTCATCTGATCTATAAATCTTCAGAGTAAGGATGGTAGACTTTCAGTTGTTCAAATGTCTCCAACTGTTTTCCCAGTGATTTGAATTTGGGAAAATACATTTTGCCAGACTTCTTCCTTCCCTATTTAATTATTATATTTGAGATAGGGAAGAAATTGGGGCATTTCTAATTCATTTAATTTAAATGTTCAAAAAATGTTCAAAATGTTCAAAAAAAGGATTTGCAAAAGTTTGACCTATGTCAAAGTCTTCTGAGTTTAGGGAGTCTTCTTTGTTTTTAAAAACAGAAGAAAAAGAGATTGAAGAGAAAGTTTTTATGCTTGCCATATTTTCATAAAATCAGACTGTTTTACTTCTTAGCATTTTTCTATTACTGTAATATAAACCCCTTGAGGTCAGGATCTATTTTTCCTTTTTCTCTTTCACCCCCAATGTCTAGCATGCTCCTTGCATTCAAGTTGGAATTTAATAAATGTTTATTTGGTTGGATTATTTGAGACCCTTACTCATTCAAGGAAAAAAATTACCATTTTTATTCATTCATTTCATTTAAACACTATTCAGAGGATTTTAGGTTTTTCATAATAAGAGTCTATAAAGAATTTTCTGAGCAAGTTCATGTGGATTACTGTTGCATAAGAAATGCAACAATCTGCTTTAAAGAAAAACAAACTTCAGATTATGGCCTTTATTTCTAGAAATGTTACTGGAAAATATTTCAGTGAAATCATGTTCTGAGTAATCATTTAACAAATGTTCCTTGCATTGGATTGCTTTTTGCAAAGTTCTTAGACCAATATGCCCAACTTTTATGGCAATTATAATAGGATAGGATAGGATCTCTTGTGTCCAAAGCAGAAACTGTAGGTACTTCCGGTACAGTTCTCTACTAGAAAATCAGTTCACCTTTTCCAGTAAAGAACCCATTGATGAGGAACAAATGAGATTAACTCCTCTCTCCTAAAAGCCCTTCTTGCTTTTAACATTGGAAGAAATGGAATTTATAAAATAAAGCCTCTCAGCTACTTCAGCAAATTTCAAAGATCTAATAGTAAGTAGAACTTCAGAAAAATCTTAAAATCCATGTCATTTTTCTATTGATTATCAAGATGTATTTACTATTATCAAGAAGTATTTACTAGATCCATTAGAACTCATCTAGAAAAGCACTGGCAGATAAAGGGATCCTTGTGAAGTACTGAAATCTTCTTTTCCTTGAATAGGTAAAAGGAATATTGTACCATCAAAATTATTTCTTCACAAATTATTATCCCTCTTTCCCACCTTCCCTATACTTGTTTTTCTGATTTGTTTGAAAGTAGGCCACTTTCCACATCAGTAAAAATCTTATTCTCTCATTAATCCTCACAACAAGCCTAGGAGATAGGACTATTATTATTTTATATTTATATATTTCACATTTTATAGATCTGAGAGACAAACTGGGATTAAGTTTCCACAGAACAGTTAAAGTCCAACTCCTCAGAAAAACTTGAGCAGAGAGTGAAAAATATTGAAAAGCTAAATTTCCACAGAATGTTGCAAACGTTACTGACCAATGAGCTTTCAGAAAGAGAAACTAACTGGGCTGCAGAATTCTGATAAAGGGGTGTAGGCTGAAAACTAACTTAAGCCAGCCAGGGTCAGTGAAAAGGAGAAGACTTTTCTTTATTGCGCTTGCTTAATGAAGCTCATGCAAAGCACTTCTCTGCTCTTTAGGAGCCATAACACAAATTTAGACACACTGGGGTGGGGAAGAGGGCATTCCTGGGAATATAGAGGGCTGTTCCTCTAGCCAATTAAAGGTTAAGTGGGAGGGGGCAGGGAAGGCACTAAAGCTTCCTCCGGCTTCTGTAACAGTGCGCTCTCTGGGGGAGAGAAAGAACCAGCTTCTCATGAGAATTGAAGGCTATGTCCTTCAGTCTCTCTCACTCTTCCAATAAAACATCACAGACTTTGAAATTGAGTCTGGGGTCTTGTTTATAACATAGATGAGAGAGTTGAGGCAGATGGAGTATCATACAGCTAGGAAACATCTGAGGCAAGATTTGAATTCTAGTCTTCCTTACTCCAGATCAAGTGCTTTATCCATTGCATCAAACAGCTTAGAATTATAAGAAACCTTATGTTTTAGGTATCAGCCCGGTGACAGAGTTGTTAAAGTGCTGAGCCTAGAGTTCAGATTTGACCTCACACTAATTGTATGACCCTGGGAAGTCATGTATCCATTTCCTGACTCAGTTTCCCCATCTATACAATGGGAATCATAAGATAGATTAAAGTGCCCGGCACAAAGTATATGTGTATTAAATGTTTCCTTCTCTCCTTTCTTTCCTTCTCTAATGAGAAAATAAATGTATATAGGTGATATAACTTGTTCAAGGCTTCATGGCTGTTGGGTTATATATGTACATGTTCTGGCATATTTGTTATCAGGTTGGTTATACCTCATTTTAATGTTATCAATAGTAGCCTCTTCAATCTACAACATTTTTTCATTCTAACCCAGATTTCAAAAGACCAGGTATAGCGTCCAAAAAAAAAGATGCATTTACCAGCCTGTTAAACAGAACTGTAGTCAAGAAAGAAATATCCCAGAGCTTGTGCCCCAGCCTTGGGTTAATGATCAGGCTGAAAGTCCACCTGCTATCACCACATGTGTCCTCCACAAGACTGAAGTAAATTAAAGCACAACAGGGAATTCTTAGAAACACATCCTCTTCCTTCTTGGAATCATATTACCTCGACCTCAGAACATCTGGCTGGAATGTCTCCTGGGTTCCCAAAGACTGCCATATTAAAGGTTCATCTTCCTTTGAAACTCTCCAGGGATTTCCCCTCCTGCCTGCTTTCAGTTCATGGGTACTCAATGTGGTAGACTCCAGATTGGGTTGGGGTTTCATTCTAATATCAAATGCACTGTGGTCTCATTTTAGGCTCCACTTGCTGTTGGCAAACATAGATGGATAATGTGATCCAATTCATATTTCTCATAGGAGGTGAGCTGCCATAAATGTTTTGGCTAGAAAAGGACAGAAAAGACAAGATTCCCTCTGAGTTTATCAGGTGGCAGTATGCTCTGAGTTACAATAAGTTACCAAAACATAAGGAAACAGTTGGATTGTAAAAATATATATACTAGATGTTCATGGTTATGGATAAATAACAACTTATATCCACCTGGAATAATAACCTTGTCAGCCTGGATAAATTTGTGAATTAGCTCCTTGTAGACCTGTCTAATATTAATAAAAGTTAATGAGTCAAAATCATACTAGTTCAGTTGAAGTTTGTTCCATGATAAGATTTCATGGATTGAAAAGATTTACTGTTGTTTTAATAGAAATAAGAATATTTTTGTTCACTAAAGGAGGGGAAAACATGATATTTCTTATTCAGCAACCAGATTGGAATCATAGAACCTCAGACTTGGATAGCATTCCAGAAGTCATTCAGTTCAACCATTGCCAGAAGCAAGATTCTTTTCTACAACTCTCCTGAGAAGCGGCATGCAGACTTCACATATACTTTTCCACTGATCATAAGTTATCATACTTTTTCAGGAAAGGAGCCAGAATTTGTAGTCCAAGGACTTGGGTTCAGATCCTGCAGGGCTCTGCTATTTCCTATCTGTATGATATTAGGTGTATCATGTATTACCCACAGATAGCTCTATGAAATAAGAAATGCAGGTGCTGTGGTAGATCTACATTTTACACATTAAGAAATTGGATTTTAGCAAAATTATTTGCCTGAGGTCCTACATCTGGTAAGTGACTGAGCCAATTTTTTAACTTGGGTCAACCAACTCTAAATTCCAAAGTTCTTTCCACTACATTATAACTACTATAAACCCTCTGAGGAATAGGATTGGGAAATCTGTTTCTCTTGTAGTAGCATAGAGTTGCCTTGGTGTGTCATTAGATTGACTTCTACTAAGGCTTCTAAAGTCTTTCAGATGTCATGCAAGGAATATGTTGGTTTCCTGGGTTTGATACTGGGAAAGACTTTTAAAGGTCATCTGGTCCAATTCCTTCATTTCAGAGGATAAAATTGAAGCCCAGAAAAGCTATGATTTGCCTAAGGCCAAAACATGCCAAATATCAGAGCCAGGATTTGTACATGGGTCCTTTGCCTGTCAAAGCTGTGTCCATGATAAGGTGTGGTGATCTTTTTCTTCTTTAAAATATATAAGATGAAGATTCTCTCTGGGGGAGAAGGTTTCTCGAGGAGATTTTCTGGAGGCAGCCTTAGTATCAGTTCAGATCAAAAATTACCCCAAATGCAGCCAGCTGGTAAAAATACAAATGTTTATTTCTCCTCCCAAGTCTTGTCTCTTTCCTTGGGCCTGGATAGCTAGATTCTTAGAGGCCTCTCTCTCTCCTTGGTTCTAAGAGCTCTTGCAGTTTTGTCCTTTGCTTCTGCCTCTGCTTTCTTCAGCCTTCAATCCAGCTCCACTCTTCATGTAATTCCGCTGTAATCTGTCCGAGAGCCTCCGTCTGTTTCTTTTATACAAGAGAGAGGAATTGTGGGATACGAAAGAGAGAGGGATTATGGGTTTTCTCCCATAGTGCTCTCTGGCCCTAAGAGCTTCAAAGGAGGTATGAATTCACAAAGTTACAAAGTTTACTTTGTGACTTTCCCATACTTGTGAACTCCAATGAGTAAAGGTGTAAATACAAGCATTGTATTAATTAGTTCTATTTAGTACCTTGTTTCAGGTTCTGGCCCAAAATATCTTCTTGTAAGATCAGATCAATAATCTATCAACTCTAATGAGTTAGCAGTTTGCAAAGATTCCAACAATAAGGCACCAAACTGCCTCTCAAGTAAATTAAGCCTTTTTTCTCTCATCTCATTAGCTGAATAAATCCTTTCTTTATAGAGAGTATAAAGAGAAATCAGCCCAGATCCTAATTGCCATATTAGAAGAACCATAATCAATTCATATTTGCTGTAATTTCAATTCCAGTTCTATCGATCATAAAGGTTTCCCTTCTTTTTATCTTTTCCTAAAAAGAGTGATGCTTGGATGTCTTATAATGATATGCAAATAACTCTAGTTTCTCAAAGATTTTGCTAAAGGAACATCAGCCCTGTATCAATTTGGCTTTGAGTCCAAAACCAAGTATATAAACCAACCACCATGTGTATTGGCTCAGTAACAGACTAAACCTGGCACCAAAAGGTTGACCCCAGGTGATAGTATTTTTATCCATAATGGTCTATGAAACAGTTTTTAAAAAACAGTGATTTTTTTTTTTTTTGCCAATGTGGTAAATGGATTTGAAAATGAGGATATGATACTAAAGAATAACACAGATCAATCCAATACTAAACATCTATTAAGCTTTTACCATGTTCAAACACTATTAACACAAATACAAAATGACAAATAGCCCCTGATGTCAAGGAGCTTATAATTGTTACAGGTTAACACTCTTCCCTCTACCCACAAACACACACACACACACAACAGAGAGAGAGAGAGAGAGAGAGAGAGAGAGAGAGAGAGAGAGAGAGAGAGAGAGAGAGAGAGAGAGAGAGAGAGAGAGTTGTTTCTTGCTTAAAGCATTTTTGTGTCTCTTGTTATAGGTGTAAAGGCTAGATATCCCAAGTTGTTGCATGTTAACTGCTTTGGAAGCTGGTTCTGCTTGAGTTTGGCTTCCTTTGCCTCAAGGGCTTATCTCATTTAGGGTTATAGATATATGAACCAGTAACTATATTATTCTGTCTTTGCTTATAGACTCCTCTCTTTGTGTAAATTGTTTGCCTAGGTGTAATATTAGTATATTTCCCTTGCTTATGGACCTCCACATAAGATTAGTGCCTGCTCCTTCTTCTCTCACTTTTCAGCTATGTTGAAGCAGAAATATGTCTCCAGTCTCTCTATAGAGATCAAAAACTTTTCCCAGGTTCTACTAATATTAATTTCACAAGACAAAGATTTGGTGAACAATGGATTTTCTTTTTGATAAAGGGGAAAACATATTTCTAAGTAATAACAATAGTGATAAATAAATGAGAAACAAATCATTCATAAGGAGATCGTTGCCTGAGTTGCCTATAATGATTCTGCTTCTTCCTTGATCTCTGCCACATTCTGGTAAAGGAGAATCAAAAAGAAATAGACTACTAGTTTAATGGAGATAGAAGTTTTGAATGAATCTGCCTTTAATAGGCAAAGAAGGAGAGGTGGTAAAGCAAAGCTCCCCCACCCGCTCTGTAATCTCACTACTATACCTGATTCTGGTTGTAAATCTAGGAGGAGAGGAAGATAGATCATTGCTCAGCTTCTAACACCCATTATCTATGACAGGAGCTCCACAGTTTGGAAGAACTTAAGTGGAGGAGTCAGCTCCCAGACACTGGGTGCATATCTCTCAACCATATGGGCTTTCTTTCCTCCCCATATAGCACGAGCTTGCAAATTACACAGTTTTTTCCAGAATCTTTTTCAGAGAAGCCTCCAAGAATAATGCCAGAAAGTTATGTTTGAAGATATCACCAAATTGGTAATTCTGGGAAAAGCCTGTTTGAGTCTCCATTGCTATTCCAGTTCTCATAAAGCAGTTGCTACCCACTAAATAAGGATGCTATAACAGATAAATAAATGCATGAATCAAGACAGAGGATTATGGAGACTGAATATGGAATACAACATAATATTTTCACTTTTATTGTTGTTATTGTTTGCTTGCTTTTTTTTCATTTTTTTCTTTTTTGATCTAATTTTTTCTTGTGCAGCATGATGAATGTGGAAATATGTTTAGAAGAATTGCCTATGTTTAATCTATAGTGGATTATTTGCTGTCTGAGGAAGGAGGAAATGAGGAAGGAAGGAGAAAAATTTGGAACACAAGGTTTTGCAAGGGTGAATGTTGAAAACTATCTTTGCATGTATTTTGAAAAATAAAAAGCTATTGTTATAAAAATATATATGCATGATAATTTGAGGAATATGGAGAGAGCACTAATAAATAAGAAGATCAGGAAAAGCTTCCTTTGAAATATGTGCCTGAGCTGAGAGAGTTTAGAAACAGTTTAGAGACACCAACTTAATGTTTGGTTACTTGAAATAAGTGGTCCAATGACCACTTAGTAGATAAAACCACCAAAACTGTGCCAAAGGCTTTTTAACAGTCTCACTATCAGTGAAACCAAAAGACATAAAAAAATTACAATTAAATATAAAAATAATTTCACATTCTTTTTTAAATGAAAGAATTAAGAGTTGGTTTTACTGTGCACCCAAAAGATATGAGAAATGTTATTTCATGGAATACAGAGATAAGTTTTAGAACTAGAAGGAAATTAGGAGGTCATTGAATATAACCTCATTTTCTCAATGAAGACATGACAGTCCAGAGAAATGATTTGCTCAAAATCACACAGACAAGAAAGAAAAGAATTGGTATTAAGCCCAGATCATCCAGCTCCAGACCTAGCACTCTTTGAAAAGCAGCATGTATCTTCTAGTGTTCAAGATAAGTAGGAACAAACAACCACCAAGAAAACAATTGCAGTTACTCTCCCACATCAGATGGAAAAAATGAAGGGAACTTCCATGAAGAAAGTGGCAAAGATCCCCAAAGGCCACATCTGGTTTAATACAATGACTTTAATATAAAAGTTGACATAGGGGAAGATTGTGAATATAATATCGGAAACCATACTTTGGGGTCAAAAAATATAAACAATTCAAGGCTTGTGGACTGTTCAGAAGCATCACACCTATGTACTAGAAAGTTCTGCATATGGCAAGCCCCAAACAGAACTATAAAGAAAAAAATTGCATCTTAAATAAGAAATAATTGGTTAGATATGGAATGGTCCGTTAATTAGTTATCAGTATGTAGTCATCAACTGTTTAGAGCAGAGGTCAAAGTAAATGCCAAATTAGGAGAAAGGATAAACATTTAGTTCATTGTAGCTTTCAGCTGATGTGTTTAAATAAGTTGTCAGCGCCAAAAAAATAAGGAAAGGAACAAGACATTGGCTATCATCATTTCCTAGGGAATTTTAGTTAAAACAAAGCAGTTGTCAAAGAAAAGGTGTCAATATTCAGAAACCATCTTAACCAGACACATTTTTTCCTTGCTATGAGCAGAGACATGGGAATGAAGAATAATGCCAGTCTAGAAATGCAAGTTCATGTACAAAACATTACGTAGGAGGTGAGGAGAAAACTAAGCTTTTACCACTGGACACCCCCCCACTCAAAAAAAAAAAAAGAGCAAAACCCAATCGAGCAAGGAAAACTGTGCTGTTTTGGCTATTCCTAACATAGCAAAACTTAGCTAAGGAGAAAATAAACCTACAGAGAATTTGGTGTTCAGCTCAGCCAAAACATCTTGGGAACATTTATAAATGAAACTGGAAGGAGAACAAAAAAGCCAAAATATGACATATCTATCAGCACTATCATAGTGATGTATTTTCATCCTCAATGATAGTAAAACTACCACATTTGAACTGGGTCAAATCAGTACCGGATATGCTGTATGAGAAAATGGAACTGACAGAACTAAGTACTTAAGATGAAATCAATTAAAATGTCTAAATTTGATGAAGTTGATACAAAATAAATACATGTTGAACAGAACTATAAATGTAAAAAAAAAAAAAAAAGTCCTTGAAAAAGGGCTTCAATATTGTGGATAGAAGATCATACATAAGATAAGATAATATGGACGAGTGTGATCTATACTGATAGAGGGAACACTAACAGAATGGATCTATAATGGACTTATTGAACTATTACATTTGGTGAAATAAAATGAAGTCTTGATGTTACCCTTCAAACAAAGTTTTTAATACACATATATTAAAATTATACTAGATTGTGACAGATACAACTACAAAAGTTAACTTGTTGAGTGACTTAGCACTGACATCAGAAAAGAGGTATAACAGGGAAATGTATGCTAGCCACCACAGACCATAGCCCACTATATTTTAGAACAAAGTTCCTTAAACTATGGGTCACAAAAAAATGTGACAACATTAAAAGGTGTCAAATATTCCACCAAGATTTAATTTTTTATGTAAAAATAAATAAGCACATCAGTCTCAGTGTACAAATTCACTCTCATCTTTAATAAATGATAAAATTATAGATATACCAAAGAATTTTCAAAATAAATTTCTTTATAATTTATCATCAGTAAATGTTAGATTTGTATACCTCTTTTGAATACCTGTATACCAAAGTGGCATAAAAATTTCTTGGGTAAAAAGGGATCATGAGTAGAAAAAATATAACAAGCCCTGCTTTAGAAGATAGTCTTCTTCAATTATTATAGTCCACAAATCAGTACCTGACCTTCTGATAATGAGCCTTCCTGTACTTATCTAGACCAACTATCTATTTAATACTTATTAAATGCCTATTATGCAGAATACTATGCTAGGCACTAGAGAAAATTTAAATAAGACATAGTATCTGTTTGGAGCCTACACACAGATCACTATGTATAATATTTCAGTGAATCTATTTCTTATTGAAGTGTGCTTCCAAAAATATGGATCACAATTCAGTTATCCCTTTCACATCACAGGGGTTAGGAGTATGGTGGTCCCCCCATCCCTGATCTGGAAAATCTGCATAAAATTTATTGGCCCTCCCTTCATACCAGAAAAAAAAGTATGAATTTTTTCTTTTATGGGGTACTTAAGAATATCTTATAAAATTTGGTTTGATAGTATATATCATACATATATTTTATACATTTCTGAGTTCCTAAACTTATTCTATATCTAATCTGCTGGCTTTTCCATGTCAACTGCATTTTTTATAAAAATCCCCCATAATTTCCATTTGATTTCTTATGCTGACCTGTGATATATCAAAACTGCAATGAGGAAAGTCACAAGGGTAATGGGGTAACTGTAGAATCATACCTTTTCATCTCTTATGATTCTTGTCCATGCCCTTCCTTTTTATGTATAGTAGGAATACCATCCAACATATTGGGGGAGGGGGTCTTTCCTCTAGGTCTTTGAGAATTACCTGGACACCAGTGGATCATGAAAATTGTTCAGTTGTTATTTTTAGATCCAACTTTAGCATCCTCCTTGCTTTTCCATTGATATATCTTTATGAATATCTTTTGTGTCATTTCTTAAATGTGATTAGCTATTGATAACGTGTCATTATCGATAGTGTGCCCACTATGTGTATCCACTGCCTTTTGGACAGACTGCAATTTTGATTTTTTAATGACGGTAATATTTCACAATTTTTATCCATGTACATCATTGAAAGAATATCAATGTTTAGAAGATAAACTTTTGTTTTAAAGACAAGTTCTGGGCTTTTGCAAGTGCTGGTTTCCCAAATGCAATCCATTCCATTTTCTTCCTTCTGTTCATTTGTGGACCTGTTTAAATATTGATCCATAGTGTCTTGATCCATAGTGTATACCTAAGATATATGAACAGACGGATCAACTGAGTAGACTGGCCATTTAATCATATCTCTTGGTCTGGTCCATGAACATTCTTCATTTCACTTAGATTTTCCTGTGTGGATTGTAAGGATGGATTGTTTTAATGGTTGTGGATTTCATCGTGGGAGTTGGGAGGAGAGAGAAAGAGTTCCACAATGTCCTAGGACTTTATGTCCTTATCATTAAACATCATCTGCAAACATACATCTGGAGGACTTCGTGATCTATACAGAATCCTTCTATTCGGACTGTGTGTTGGACTTCTTCCATGACAGTAGCAAACACCTTTGGCAAACACATGTCTTCCTCAGCAATCCACAAAGTTATCTCTGTTGCTCTTTCAAGAGATCTTACAGGATTTTAAGATATGCACAAGAGATATCCTGTTCATGATGAGTCTTTAAATCTTTATTTTTATCTACCAAACCAAATGCTTTTTTATATTTAACATACAATAAACACAATAGGATTTTATATATTCTCTGCATCTTATATATACATATATGTACATATATACATGTATAATAATACATACACACATATATATTGTTTGCTGTTTATAATTTATAAAAGCCTACTCTATTTCCTTCTCATATTTCCATTAAGGATGTCTTTGATATGTGTGGAAATTATTCTTATAAAATTGTAATAGCAATAAGAAAATATTAATTTCCTCTTAATCATGTTTTTTAGGGGAAGTGATAATAAAATTATTTGGGATGCTTTCCAGTCATTTCTTATCTTGAGAATCAGAACTCTCACTTGTGTGTCATACCTACCACAGAACTATTCTTTATGTTTTTCTGATCTAGGCCAACCAAGCTAATTCTGTCTTTCTTAATCTTTTTTATTTTTGTCTGTCTCTGTCTGTCTGCCTATCTCAGTCTCTCTTTCTTTCTCTCTCTCAACCTTCCCCGTTTTCCTCTCTGCCTCCCTTATGTCCTTCATTGGAGATTGTGATATGAACAATTAAAATCGATGAAGAAAACAGTTTTTAAAAAAATATTTACATGTCTCTCCATTTTAGTTTACCTACTTTTATTTCATTTTTTGAATAGTTTTAGGATGATGTGATTTATGTCCCATGCCAAGCTTTCTAAAAAAATTATTTTTAATGTAATACTTATTAAATACAGTTTAAATTATATATATAACTTTGGCTTATTTAGTTTCTTGATTTTGAGGCATCTTTTCTACATTATTTTACCATTTTCCCTATGTCCACTTGATTATGTTCACTGATTATTAAAGTATAGGGTGATCAAATCTGAAATTCTTCATAGAATTTCCCTACCTTCCCATTCTCTGCAACAAATTTACATTTATCTTCATGGCAATCTTTTTTTTTTTTAACTTATTCTCCTTATAAAGTCTACAAGGTATAGTGACCAAGTAACCCATGAGATAATATTTCTGTTTGTCTTTGGATATATAATATAATCCATTTCATTAACTCTTTCATTTGTTTCTTTAAGGTAAGCTATCTTTCCATTTAGCTGCAATTTTATTTTAACCTATAGTTTCCCTTACACTGAGAATATCAATATTGATATAACTCCATTCTGCCAGTCATGTTGTTGATCATTAGAGAGACATCACATTGAAATAGTTAAATTTAAGTTAATAGGTAGTCTAAAAACCATGCGATTCTCAGAATCACTGTCTACTTTTCCATTACTTTGGAACCTTTATTATAGAAGGAAAATCAGGGAGTGGCACAGAACTCAGGACTATTTTGTTATCTTTATCATTTTTATGCAATATTATGTGATTAGTACAATATTTGCTTTAAAAATGGTATATGAGACCAAAGAGCAAAGGTTATTACTACCTGGGAGAATTAAAGCAGGCTTCATGAAGGAGATGGCATTTGAATTGAGTTTTAATATACAGTGCAGTAGATGCAGAAGATTGTCCAGTTTGATGACACATCTA
Source organism: Antechinus flavipes (assembly GCF_016432865.1). Classification (NCBI taxonomy): domain Eukaryota; kingdom Metazoa; phylum Chordata; class Mammalia; order Dasyuromorphia; family Dasyuridae; genus Antechinus; species Antechinus flavipes. The sequence goes on along the minus strand of NC_067398.1, from coordinate 338,204,418 downwards.
AGTGCCTGGACAGAGATCATGTGAAATAATACCGAAAAGGATAAGACCAAATTGTAGAAGGCCTTGAAAGCCAATCAAAAGAATTTGATTTGTTGTTATAAGGCAGTGGTGAGCCAATGAAAATTTTGAGCAAATACTACCAGATCTCTATGTAAGGCAAAGTATTCTTGTGTCTTGCAAGAGAATGGAAGAAGGAACATTTGTTAGATTATTGCAATAGCCTAGATAAATGGTAATAAGACCTTTTATTTTGGTGGTAAAGGTAGAAAATATGAGATAATATGGAAGTGGACTCTATAAGACTTGATAAGTAAGAAGTAAAAGAGAAGATAGATTGAAAGGTAATATAACATAGAAAACTCAAAATGAGGAGCAGGTTTAGAGGTAAAGCAAAGTTTTCTTTTAAACATGTTGAACCTATGTGTTGGCCATCTATAAAAAACATTCTATTGGGCAAATTGATATGTGGATTTAGAGCTGAATGAACTTACCAGATTTGTAGTGGAGGAGGAAAATGAGGGCAGAGAGATAAAAAGGTCAAAGAAGTCTGGAGAAATATCAATTTGGAGGAATATTAAGACATAATCAAAGACATAGAACCATATTCGGCACCTTATCTACTTAAAATTCAGCTGTATCTGCCAGAGCTTGCTTGACTTGACTTAGCCTTCAGGAATCAAGAATTCAATTCTTTGCTATGATGAAGTATCAGAAGATGATTTTGGTTGAGGCATATTGTTTTTAAATTAGCTAAGGTGAAGCCTAGAGTTCTTTTACTAAAAGAAAACTTACTCTCAACAAGAGAACCTATAATAACCAATAATCCAAACATAGTTCTATCTATGAAATAAGGAATTTGACTTGTAAAATGAGAGAATGGGATTGAAATCCCAAATTTCAGTAATGATAAGTAGAAAAAAACAGGCCAAATTAGAGAATTCATTAGAGACTAGGACTCTTATTATTAATCATAAAGGAAAGATTATGAAAGATCTTCTTATGCCAAAGGAAATAATATTCTGCACATGTACAGTGCTGTGATGAGACACTATCTCTCCTTGGCCAAGTAGTAGCTGTGTTCAGACACACTTGTGACATCTAGCAGATGGAATAGGATCTGTTGCTGAATGAATCAAAATTCCATATGGCAGTTCTGGAGCCCCTATTTGCATGTGTCTCTCTAATCAACATTGTGAGTGAATTTGATAAATGTTAGCACTTACAAAATCAAGAGGCTCCTAGCCAGGCTGACTGCAGAGGTATGGTGTAAGCTTCCCCTAGCCCTCAATTTTTCCAAGAATACTCAATTTCACTACATCTGGGTTTGGAATTCAAAGTGAGATGAATTTCTATGAAGCCTTAAGATTGATTCATCATCCTTGATTTCTCTTTATCATTGTGGGCCACCTTTCTTGGATATCCTTTCCATATTTGTATGACACTCATCTCCTGGTTCTCCTTATACTTCTATGATTGCTCCTTTTCTATCTCTTTCACTATCATTATCCATATCACACTTCCTAATGCAGAATATATCACATAGATTTTGTTATAGGTTGTTTTTTTTCCTCTACACTCTGTCTCTCTAGATAATCTCATCAGCTCCCTTTGGTTTAACTATCTTATCTACAAATGACACCCACATAAATAACTAGCTTTATGTGAAACCTTCCCTAACTTTTAGTTCCAAATCATCAGTTATCTATTGAATATTTCAAACTGTATATCAACATATGTTGATAATTAAATTTATGATCTTTCCCCTAAGCGCTCCACTCTTTTTTTTCTTTTCAGTTAATATCTAGCTCCAATTTAAAAGGAAAAAAAACAAAAACTCTTGTATCAAATATGCTTAAGTCAAGCAAAACAAATCCTCACATTGTCCAGGTCTTCAAAAGTTTAGCTCACCCAAACTTCCCTATTTCTATCAAAAACATCATCATCCTTCTAGTCCTCCAGGTTTATAACACTGACTTTATTTGAAATTTGTAACTTTGTTTCCTCCACATATCCAATCAGTTATCAAATCTTGCCCTCTTTATTTCTACATCTATCATAGCTGACACACTGTTATCTTAGTTCAGGCCTTCATCATATCTCACCTAGATTTAATGGAACTGTTATTGTTAAGTCATGTCCAACTCTTTGTGACCCTACTTGGAGTTTTTTTGGTAAAGATACTGTAGTGATTTGTTGTTTCCTTCTCTAGATCATTTTCCAGATGAGGAAACTGAGGCAAAAAGGAGTAAGTGCCTTGCTCAGAGTCACACAGCTGATGTCTGAAGTTAAATATGAACTCAAGTCCTCCTTTTTGAATCTCTTTTGGTATTCATGTCTAGTAGTGGTCAAAGGATATGCATAAATTTATAGCCCTTTGGGCACAGATCATATCTTCTGATCATTTATCAATTGGGGCATAGCTCTTATTTTTTATAATTTTGACTCAGTTCCCTCTATGTTTAAGAAATGAAGTCTTATCAAAGAAATTTGCTTCAAAATTCTTTTTATACTTACTATTGCTAATTGTATTTCCCCCCATTTGTTCTTTCTCTCCTTTCACCCTCTCCCTCCTCAAAAGTGTTTTGGTACTGACCACTCCCTCTCCTGTTTTGCCCTCTTTTTTTTTTAATCACTTTCCCCCTCCTTCCCATATCCCATTATCCTCTTATTTTCCTGAAGATAAGATAGATTTCTGTACTCATACTGAATATGTATAGTATTTCCTCTTTGAGCCAATTCTGATGAAAGTAAGATTCACTCACTTATCCTCTCTTCTCCCTCTTTCTCTCCATTGTGAAAGGGTTTTGGGTTTTTTTTTTTTTTGCCTCTTTTATGGCAGATAATTTGTATCATTCCATTTCTCCCTTTCCCTTTCTCCCAGTATATTACTGTGTTACCCCTTAATTTCATCATTATTTTCAAAAGATATAATCCCTTCATATTCAACTCACATACACAGTCTCTATAAATACTCCTTCTAACTGCTGTAATAATGAAAAAGTTCTAATGAGTTCCAAGTATCATCCTTCCTTGTAGGAATGTAAACTGATAAATCTTATTAAGTCTCTTATGATATCACTTTCCTGACTACCTCCTTATGCTTTCTCCAGAAAAATGAATTTTTCCATTTATCTCTGGCCTTTTCATCATGAATGCTTGAAAATCCTCTATTTCATTGAATGACCACTTTTTTTCTTCTGAAGGATTAGACTCAGTTTTGCTAGGTAGATGATTCTTGGTTGTAATCCTATCTCCATTGCTTTTTGGAGTATCATACTCCAAATCCCTCTGGTCTTTTAATGTAGAAGCTGCTAAATCTTGTATTATCCTGTAGCTGTATTATATTTGAATTGTTTCATTTTGGATATTTGCAATATTTTCTCCTTGATTTGGGAGTTCTGAAATTTGACTATAATATTCCTGAATGTTTTCATTTTGGGATCTCTTTTAGGAGGTGATTGGTGGATTCTTTCAATTTCTATTTTACTCTCTGATTCTAGAATATCAAGACAGTTTTCCTTGACAGTTTCTTAGAAGATGATGTCCGGGTTCTTTTCTTGATCATGACTTTCAGGTAGACCAATAGTTGTTTTGTTTTGTTTTGTTTTGTTTTGTTAAATAACTTTTTATTGATAGAACTCATGCCAGGGTAATTTTTTACAACATTATCCCTTGCACTCACTTCTGTTCCGATTTTTCCCCTCCCTCCCTCCAGCCCCTCCCCCAGATGGCAAGCAGTCCTTTACATGTTGAATAGGTTACAGTATATCCTGGATACAATATATGTGTGCAGAACCGAATAGTTTTCTTGTTGCACAGGGAGAATTGAATTCAGAGGGTATAAATAATCCGGGAAGAAAAACAAAAATGCAAGCAGTTTATGTTCATCTCCCAGTGTTCTTTCTTTGGGTGTAGCTGCTTCTGCCCATCTTTGATCAATTGAAACTGAATTAGCTCTCTTTCTCGAAGAGATCCACTTCCATCAGAATACATCCTCAAACAGTATCATTGTTGAGGTATATAATGATCCCCTGGTTCTGCTCATTTCACTCAGCATCAGTTCATGTAAGTCTCACCAGTCCTCTCTGTATTCATCCTGCTGGTCATTTCTTACAGAACAATAATATTCCATAACGTTCATATACCACAATTTACTCAACCATTCTCCAATTGATGGGCATCCATTCATTTTCCAGCCTCTAGCCACTACAAGCAGGGCTGCCACAAACATTTTGGCACATACAGGTCCCTTTCCCTTCTTTAGTATCTCTTTGGGATATAAGTCCAGTAGAAACACTGCTGGATCAAAGGGTATGCACAGTTTGATAACTGTGAGCATAGTTCCAAATTGCTCTCCAGAATGGCTGGATGTGTTCACAATTCCACCAACAATGTATCAGTGTCCCTGTTTTCCCACATCCCCTCCAACATTCCACATTATCTTTCCCTGTCACTCTAGCCAATCTGACAGGTGTGTAGTGATATCTCAGAGTTGTCTTAATTTGCATTTCTCTGATTAATAATGATTTGGAGAATATTTTCATATGTCTATAAATAGTTTCAATTTCTTCGTCTGAGAATTGTCTGTTCATATCCTTTGACCATTTATCAATTGGAGAATGGTTTGATTTCTTATAAATTAGAGTCAATTCTCTCTATATTTTGGAAATGAGGCCTTTATCAGAACCTTTGATTGTAAAAATGTTTTCCCAGTTTATTGTTTCCCTTCTAATCTTGTCTGCATTTGTTTTGTTTGTACAAAAACTTTTCAATTTGATATAATCAAAATTTTCTATTTTGTAGACCAATAGTTTTAAAATTATCTCTTCCAGATCTATTTTTTAGGTCAGTTATTTTTCAAATGAGATATTTCACTTTTTTTCTATTTTCACTTTTTTGGTTTTGCTTTCTTTTGTCTTGAGTTCTCATAAAATCATGGAGGGTGGAGGGTGCACTGTCCCACACTTCAGGGGTTCTGGCAGCTGTTGTCAGGGATCCTTCTAGGAACCTGACCACAAGCCCTTTTTTCTGCCCTGGAGTTGTTAGGAGTGTCCCCCACCTCACAATAGCTGTCTAGTGAGCTGGCTGGGCTGGGGCTGGGGTTGCAATGACCGAAGCTGTGCTGACCAGGGCTGCACTGGTGCAGCCTGTGCTGGAACTGCATACTGGATTTCCATCCTGGTGCCACAGACCCTCCCCATGACTTTCCACTCCTTCCTGGTGTCCCCAGGCTGAGAGGTCCAGAAGCCTCCAGCACTGCTGCTGACATTGGGGTTCAGGCTGGAGCTGGGGCTTTGGTAGCATGGCCTGTGCTAGCATTGTGTACTGGGCTCCCACCCTGGTTCCACAAACTTTTTCTGTCTTCCTTCTAGGTCCTCTTTGGTGTCTCTGGGCTGAGAGGCCTGGAAGCCACCAGGACTGCTACTGAATTATAGATCAGGCTGGGGCCAGAGCCAGGACCAGAGCTGGGGCTAGGGCTGGGTTTGGGACTGGACTGGCATAGCTGCTTCAGGACTGCATACTAGATTCCCACCCTGTTGTCACAGACTTTTGCTGCTGACCTTCTAAGTTGCCATCATTGGAAAATGTTCAACTCATTTTGGGGAGTGTTCAGATGCTCTAAATTTGGTTTGGAGTCATTATTTAAAGGAATTTAGAGCAGTTTGGGGGAGAGGTTGGGTAAATTCCTGCCTTTACTCTGCCATCTTGGTTCTGCCTCCTTGAATTCAGGTCTTCTTGGGCCTGGCATTCTATCCACTGTGCCACCTAACTGTCCATTATTGCAACTGCCTACTAATTATTCTCCCTGCCTCAAGTCTCTGCCCATTTCAGTCTCTTCTACATATTGCAGATGAAGTGATATTTTTTAAGAACAGACCTAACAATATTACTCCCTTAAACATTCACCTTCTCTGATTCCATATTATTTCTAGTGAGAAAAATATAAATTCCTCTGTAGCCTATCATATTCTGAAGTCTAGTTCACTTGGTCTTTTCTCTATTTCCCACTGGACACTTCACTCTGGCTGTATCCTATGCCTAAAGGTATTCCCTTCATATCTCTTTTTTCATAGTATCCCTCTCCTTTCTTAACTTAATTTAACTTCTAGGTTTTACATGAAACCTTTTTTTTTCTTCACATTCCCTCCCCCAATTACTAATGCTTTTTTCCTCACAGAGTACTAGATAGATAGATTGGTTATTAGGATACACAAATATATTTGTATTTATTCACTTTATATCCATGCTATCTATGTTTTATATAAAAGTTTATCTTTATCTCCATTAGAAATGTAAATTCCTTTTTAATAGAAATTATTTCATTCTTTGTTTACTCAGAGCCTAATACAATGCCTCAGCACAGAGTAGATGTTAATTTTTGATTGACTGATATTCTTTCCTCCTTGATGCTGTTATTTTTGTTTTTCCCAATTATTCATCTGTGCCTCACTGGATAAATCCTAGGGAACTCCCTCCTTTACCTCCCTTACTCATCCTCTCTGCACTCAAATTTACCTCACATTTGAGTTCCACCCTTGACTTATATCTCTTTTCTCTGTTTGTTTTTTCAAAGTCCATAAGTATTTATTATGCACTATATGCTAGGTTCTGTGCTAAGCAGTAGGGATAAAAAAAAGGAAGGGGCAAAATAGTCTGTCCTCAAGGAGTTTATTGTCTAAAGGAGAAAGCAATATGCAAACAAATATATACAAAGCCAGTTATGTAGAGGATAAATGGGAAATAATTAAAAGGAAAGCTCATTTTTTCTATAGCTCCAATTATCATCTGTATTCAGATGACTCTCATCTTTCCTTGATCTCTTCCCAGAATTCTAGTCTTGTATATCTAAATTACTGATGGATATTTCTTTCCAGATATCCCACTGGCACCCAAAGCTCAAAATGATGAAACTGGCGAATTTTTCTTTCCTGAATGCTGCTTCTCTTCAATTTTTGCTGATAGCACCCAGGCATTTTGGCTTAGAATCTCATTCTTAGAACCTTCCTCAAGGTTCTTCTCCCAAGTCCCATCTACTTTTGCTCTTACTTGTTTCAGTTCACTCCCTTCAGTCTCTAGTATAACCACTTTTGTTCAGATTTTCAATCTTCTCCCCTAGACTTTTATGGGAGCCTCCAATCTGGTATTCTTGCTTTTCTTCTATTATTCTCCAATTCAGCCTTCACTCTTCTTTCTAAGTGATTTTCCTATTTTATCACTCTGCTTATATTACTCTCCTACTTAGAAGAATTCAGTTCTTCCTTGTTTCTGGCAAAATAAAGTATAAGATCTTTAGCCTGGCATTTAAAGCTTTATATGTTCCCAAATGCCCTCATGAGTCTTATCTTATACTATCTCATTCTAGCCAAACTACATTGCTTCCTCTCTTTGTCATGTCTTACCCTCTCCCATTTTCTATACTTTTTTTTGTTCTTTCCCTTGTAGTGGGGAGAGACTTTATCTCTCTGTTGATATCTTTATTTTCTTTCACTGTTCATTTCAGGTGTGACCTCCTCTGCTTAGTATTTAAAGCTCTAACAACCTATCCCCATCCTTTCAGAATCATTCCTCTCCTTCCCATGCACTTGGAAGTGGCCACATCCCTCTTACTTTTCTCTTTACGTTGCCCATTTGTCATTCACTTATATCACAGCTATTTGTATATGTTCTCTCCTTCCTTGCCCCCCTCTAATTATGGGAGATGCTGGAGAATAATAAGTGTCAGGAGTAGTCATGTCTGAACCCTAAGCCCCACAAAAGTCAAGGCTGTCTCAGTATCTTAGGTGTAGTAGGTATTTAATAAATTTTTATTTAATTGAACTTTGGCGTGCAGGACGAATAGGCTTGAGGCAAGTTTTGGTGCCTTTGGTTCCGCTTCCATACTCCATATCTTCCTAAGTCTCCCCCTCCGCATCTTTCTGGCAAGGATAAAGGCAGAATTGACTGCAGAAATGCCACAAAGGCCTCTCCTTCTCTCCCTCCTCCCCTTCCTCCCACATACAAATGCTCTGCCAATTTGAACTAGTTCTGTCTCCTCAGATATGAAGAACAAACCATTCACTAAAAATCATATCTCCACAAACCTCCTCTGACACTTAATACTTACATCACTCCGGGCAGATCATTTCACCTCTATCTGTGTTAGTTTCCACACATAATAACAGTGCCCACTTCCAAAGGTTGTTGGGAGGATCAAATTTACAAATAATATTTGTAAAGTGCTTAGCAAAATGCCTGGCACTTATTAGATGCTCCATAAATGCATATTTATTTCTCCACATATTGTTCACAAAGTGTGTACTTCCTATCCCGCCTTCCTATCCCAGCACATGTGACATTTAAATGATCAAGTTTCTGAGGGTAGCACTGGTTGAGGGTGATTAATTTGACTTAACTTTGCAGATTTTAGACTGAAAATATGAAAAAATGTGATGTCACATAATTATTACATGATCTTAAATAATTTTAAAAAACCATGATTTCATGGATGTTGGCATTTTATCCATTGGTGCAGACTGTGCAATCCTTTCAACCTCTTTTTACTCCAGCTACAGTTCTGAGAAGATAATATTAGTAATTGCTGTCCCCCTCAAAAAAAAATGTATCTACTGGCCAACATTAAAGGGATGAACTTCCTCTGGTGAGCCTTGGCTTGGCCTAAGTGTGCAGATGTGCAGTTCTTTGCCATGCCTCAAAGCCTTCCTACTTCACCCTCTTGTGGCCAGCCTTAAGCTGTAATCAGCCTCTCTGGACTTAGCCAGACTTGTTCTCAGGTGATAAACAAATAATATTACTTTGTCAGGCCTACTCTCAACCTCTAGGATCTTCCTGGCAGCCTTCAACTCCTCCAGATCACCTCTTTACCTCAATGAGGCTATAGGGATAAATCATGATGAGTACCTGACCTTTAAAGAGGATTCCATCTTGAATATCTTTTAATACCTTTGTCTCAAAGAACTCAAAGCAGTTTTCCACTTTTCATTTCATTTACTGACATGGTTATCTTATGAGGCCAGTTAATAGATGGGGAAAGTAAGTGGCAAATAAGTTTCTTGATTTGCTTAGTGCAATAAGGCAAGTTACATAGTAAAATCTGGGTCTTCTAATTTGTAGCCCATAACTCTTACTCATACATAACGTTTTATCAATTTTGCTTTTGGGTAGCTGACAGATGATAGGTTTGGGTCTTTTCTAGATCAAGGCAGAGTAATTACTGCTGAATACTCAGCAATTAAAAATAAAACTCATACATGGGAGGAAAGTATAAATAATGGTATGAAAATCTGTCCCAGAATTCTTCCTCATCTGTTTCATGCATTAATGCTAAATACTTATAGTCTTCTAATTTGTGTGACCTGAAAGGAAACTCATAGTTAATCTAATCCAACCTTTTCATTTTTCAGAATGGGAAATAGTGACCTACACTAGAGCACATAGCTAAAAAGTCATAGATATAGAATCTGAACCCAAGTTTTTAGATGCAAAATCCCTTTTCTCACTATTAATACAGAAATTTTTATACATATTTTCATTACATACATAAAAACATATGTATGTATTATGTGTTTTATATATTAACATATATGTTATTATATAATATAATATATATATATATGCACATGCATAAGTTTGTCTGTCGAAATTATAAAGTGAGATAGAAGGGATCTTAGAGTTCATCCACTCCACATGGTCCCATTTTCTCAGAGGAAGCCAAGAGGGCGGGTGAATTGCAGGAGGTGACATAAGAAGGAAGAAGCAGAGCTAGACCAGGACAAGGCTTTCTAATTCCTAGGCCAGTGCTGATTTCCTTCTTTCTCTCCCCTTTGTACACTAAGATTGCAGGTAGGCCTTTGTACAAGGATAGCTTTGCAAGTAGGGTTGACCACTTCCCACAACCACTGGCGCCAGGACAACTGTGGTACTACCACGAGACTCCGGAAAAAAAAGCTCCTCTGACCACAAATGCCTACGTGCTTTTGCCACGAAATACCTATGTGGTATTTAGTACAGAAAAATTCCAAGGAAGACTGTAATTTGCTGCTTCATTAAACTTTCCCTCAGTCATGTCTGAAATGTTCATGCATCTCTAATAAGGAGATATTTCAACAGAAAATCACTCACTGGAGTGAGTGTGACGTGGCACACGGTACCTAGCATCATGTAATTTTGCACTAACAGAGTAATGGCTATTTCTAGGAAAAGAAAGCTATACTGCGCACCCTCTTCCCTCAGTTTTTGGCACTGATGTATGATTTGGTTTTCAGGAACATTTCCATAGTAAGCTGCTCTTCTTTATTCTATCAGCAGTAGGACTAGAGTTTTCTGCATAACCTAAGAGTTACAACAGATACCCAAGAGATTCACCATCACAGAAAACCAGAAGGCAACACTGTGTGGTGTAAAGAATGCTGAATTTGGAATCAGAGCTCTTGATTGGATCTTGGCTCTGCTATTTACTACCTTGTGACTTTGGGCAAACTACTTAATCATTCCAGGACTCAGTTTCCTCATCTGTTAAATGAGAGCATTAACCTCGAGGGTCTCTAAGATCCCCTCCTAAGGGAGAAGTTCGTATAGTAGAGAGAGTCCACTTCAGAGACAAGAAGATGGAAATTCAAGTCTAGTCTGTGACATATCCTGACTTTTTGACCCTGGAAAATATCCCCAGGAAACTCTGTAAATGTATAAATTGTAGAGAAAATGCAGATCTGCATTAGTAAAAGGAAGTTCCTTATAGGAAGCTCCATATACTATTGTAATTACTGGTCCAGCTTTAATAAAAATGCCTAGCTCTAAGCCCTATTAACCTTCTATACAGTGAAGGTACAGCCTCCATCTTCAGATACCCCGGGAAGGACCAGAACTACAAGATCATAGTAAAGCTCTTTTGGACTTCCGCCCTGGCACGTGACTGACCAGGCTGGTCTGGAGTTTCCCAGATGCCTGGGTGCAGATCAGAGAACTAAAGTCCCCCAAGAGGCCTGTCTACCCTGTTTGATGTGGTTCAGCTTCCTTCAAGCCTTGTGACAGACAAGTTTGTCTTTTTTCTCTCTTTCAAAGATGCTTTTCCTTCTCCATTCTGGAAAGCAGTCTCCTTTGACAATTTTTTTCCAGTGGTCCAGAAAGTCACAACAGATAATTTTACTGACTTTGGAATAACAGGAAAATGGGTTCTAGTTGGCACTTGGTGTGGGTCTGGTATTCTCTATTTGTCTCATTTTTCCCCGCTTCAGATTGCATGTAATTTGAAATTCCATCAGTCACTTGATGAAGATAAGTCATAACCTTGGAGCTTCTCTCTGAAAAGCTTCCTTCCAACATGTTTACAACAGGGAAAACATTAGATGTTCTGGGATTATCTTGTGTGGTCCAGGGCTCTTTAGCACCATGTCTTGGAAACGTCTCCAGTGGGATTTTACCAGGACTTATTTGTTAAACTAAGTGATCCCCTGCAGTTCTAAGTTCTATTCGTGTCATGACTTATATTGTTGCCTTTACCTATATTCTCTGAGTTTCTTGTATCTCCTTATGAATTTATCCACTGAATTTGAAGCAAAATCAAGTTACAGACATATCCCCACCTAATGCCATTCACTGGGTCTGTGAAAGGAATGGTGGAAAGAATGCTGGAGTCAAAGCCAGGCCACCTGGATACATATCCCAGACCTGCTTGTGGCCTCAGGCAAGCCATTTCCTTCCCTGGGCCTCAGTTTCCACATCTATAAAATTGAGGAGGTTGGAATCGATCTCTGAAGAGATGCCTTCTAGCTCTAGGTATCTGTGACAATAATTCTGTGAATAAACATGTGATATTTTAAGGAGAGTAGTCAAGGACATGGAAACAGTATTCATTACAGAAAATACAGAAGTGTAACAGACTAGAGAATCTGACACCTCATAGTTTTAAATGCAAGCTCTGTTAACTGTCCCAAATGCATTGGGGTGATAGATAGGTTGAGTGATGTTCTAGATAGTAGGGTATGGTCCTTCTTAATCAGGCTTGGATATAATGATTTTCTCTCAATACAGTAATGATTGGGGTAATTTATAATAAGGGATGGCTGCAAAATGGTCCTCTCATTAGTTTAAGAATATTTTTGAAATATAGTCGATAGCCCAGTGAAAACATGAACTCCCTTGAAGTTTATTTGAACAGGCCTTACCCATCTCAAGGCATATTGACATCTGCTCTGTAACTTACAGCCTTTCTAATTGAAAAAAGAGGAAAATTAAACATTTTTACAGTTAAAGGTTCTGAGAAAGGCCTCATTTCCAAAATATATAAAGAATTGATTCTAATTTATAAGAAATCAAGCCATTCTCCAATTGATAAACGGTCAAAGGATATGAACAGACAATTTTCAGATGAAGAAATTAAAACTATTTCTACTCAGATGAAAAGATGCTCCAAGTCATTATTGATCAGAAAAATGCAAATTAAGACAACTCTGAGATACCACTACACACCTGTCAGACTGGCTAAAATGACAGGAAAAGATAATGATGAATGTTGGAGGGGATGCAGGAAAACTGGGACACTGACGCATTGTTGGTGGAATTGTGAATGGATCCAGCCATTATGGAGAGCAGTTTGGAACTATGCTCCAAAAGTTATCAAACTGTGCATACCTTTTGATCCAGCAGTGTTTCTACTGGGCTTATATCCCAAGGAGATCTTAAAAAATAGAGAGAGACCTGTATGTGTCAAAATGTTTGTGGCAGCCCTCTTTGTAGTGGAAACTGAGTGGATGCCCATCAATTGGAGAAAGGCTAAATAAATTGTGGTATATGAATATTATGGAATATTATTGTTCTATAAGAAATGACCAGCAGAATGATTTCAGAAAGGCCGGGAGAGACTTACATGAACTGATGCTGAGTGAAATGAGCAGGAGCAGGAGATCATTATACATTTCAACAACAATACTGTATGAGGATGTATTCTGATGGAAGTGGTTATCTTGGGCAAAGAGAAGATCTAATTCAGTTCCAATTGATCAATGATGGACAGAATCAGCTACACCCAGAGAAGGAACACTGGGAAATGAATGTGGATTACTTGCACTTTTGTTTTTTTTTTCCCCAGGTTATTTTTACCTTGTGAATTCAATTCTTCTTGTGCAACAAGAGAACTATATGGATCTGCACACATATATTGTATCTAGGATATACTTTAACATGTTTAACATGTATAAGACTGCCTACCATCTAGGGGAGAAAAGGGAAAAATTGGAACAGAAGTGAGTGCAAGGGACAATGTTGTAAAAAATTACCTAGGCATATGTTCTGTCAATAAAAAGCTATAATTTAAAAAAAGAAAAAAGAAAAAAAAAGAAAAAAGAGGAAAATTAAAAATTAAGGAACTTGCTTCAAGGCCCCACAGGCAATATGTATCAAAGCAAGATTTGAACACAGACCTTTCTGTCTTAAAAGCTAGCTCTCAACAGTATCACATTTTCTTTCATTTATCCTTGGAAGTTAAAAACGATAGCTCCAGATCTATAACTGCATTCTAAATAAAAGAGGGATAGCAATAAGTTATGGCTTGTGATCTCATTTTTGTAAGGAATCCCTAAAAGTGAGGAAACTGTCTATCAGTGTAGGTCTATATTATTTTTGTAACTTGCATTCTTAATTACCTAGCAATGGGTCAAACAAACAGAAGCAGATTCCTATGGGCTGAGCAGCAATGAAACTTAGATTATCTTAATTTATTATTATTTATAAGATAAATTATCATCTCAATTAATTAATTATTTAATTGTCTTGTCTTAATTATCTTAATTTTAACTATTAATTATAAATAATTAATTATCTTAAATTAACATTATCTACATTGTATTATATTATATATTTCGTTAAACATTTTCCAATTACATTTTTAAACATATCTTATTCTTTCCCCAACTACATGTTAAAACAATTTAAAGTATATTTTTAAAATTTTTGAGTTCCAAATTTTGTTACTTGCTCCCTACCTCCCTTGTATCCCTACTCCCTGAGACAGTAAGCAGACATGTTATATATGTGCATTTCTATATTAATCATTTTCTACAAGAAGACTTGAATAAAAGAAAAAGAATAAAGAAAGTGAAAAAATAGCATGCCTTAGTCTGTATTCAAACTATCAGTTCTTTCTGTGGAGACAGATCATCAGCTTCATTATTAGTCCTTTGGAATTTTCTTGGATCATTGTATTGCTGAGGTCATCCACAATTTTTCATCAAACAATATTGTTGCTACATTGTATAACGTTCTCCTGGTTCTGTTCACTTCATTTTGCATTAATTCATGTAAATCTTTCCAGATTTTTCTGAGGTAGTTCTGATTGTCATTTCTTATAGCACAATGATATTCCTTCACAATTATATACCACAGCTTTTTTAGCCCAATTGATGGGTATCCTTTTAATTTCCAATTCTTAGCCACCACACAAAGAGCTGCTATAAATCTTTTTGTACAAAAAGGTCTAGATCCCAAAAATATATTTTAAAAAGGAAAACTGACTTAGCAGTGGTATTGCTGGATCAAAAGTCATGCACAGTTTTACTACCATTTGGGTACAATTCCAAATTGTTCTCCAGAATGGTTGGTACATTAGTATGTCCCATTTTTTCTATACCCCCCTCTAACATTTATCATTATCTGCTCTTATCATCTTAGCCAATCTGATAAGTATGAGATGGTAATTCAGATTTATTTTCATTTGGATTTTTCTAATCAGTAGTGAGTTAGAGCATTAAATTATTATAGATACCTTTGATTTCTTTGTCTGAAAACTGTTTATATCCTTTGACCATTTATCAACTTGTGAATGACTTGCATTTTTTATAAAGTTGATACAGTTCTCTACATATTGGAGAAATAAATCTTTATTTCTCCTGAAACCTTTATCAGAAGTAATTATTGCAAAATTTTTTGAGTTTTCTGCTTTCCTTTTAATTTTGATTGCATTGGATTTTGGGGTACAAAAGTTTTTAAATTTTATATAATCAAAATTACCTTTTTTGCATTTTGTAATGTTCTTTATATTTTCTTTAGTCTTGAATTCTTCTCTTAACCATAATTCTGACAGATAAACTATTCCATGCTCTCTTAAAGTGCTTATAGTAACACTCTTATATGTAAATCATTTACCCATTTTGACCTTACCTTGGTAAACTATATGAGATGTTGTCTACACCTAGTTTCTTTTCCAGTTTTTTCAGCAGTTTTTGTCAAACAATGAGTTTTTGTTCAAAAAACTTGGATCTCTGGGTTTATTATATATTAGATTACTGTGTAGATTAGAGTACTAGACCACCTTCCTTCACATATTTTTCATTGATTCCCTTGATATCCTTGACTTTTTGTTCTTCCAGATGAATCAATTACATTTTAATATGGTTCTAATCCTTCTGGAAGTTGTACAGGTTGCTTACTATGAGTTCAATACCCCTAGCCTAGAGCACTGAAAATTACTTGCCTGGGGTTAAACAGCCAATATGTATCAGAAGCAAAAGTTGCCTAGAAAGACTCACAAGACAGATGCTGAATGAAATGAACAGAGGATATAGTATATATTGTATATAGTATATAGTGACAGCAACATTATATGATGATCAGCTGCCATTGACTTGCAATGGCAGCCATTGCTCATCTCAGCAATACAATGATTCAAGACAATTCTGAGGATTTGTGACAGAAAATACATCCAGAGAAAAGAACTTAGTCTTAATGCAGAATAAAGCATACTATTTTCTGCTTAATTTTTAAAAATGTTTTTTGGTTTTTTCCTTTTGTTCTGCTTCTTCTTTCACAACATGATTGTCTATGTATATGCTTGCTGTCTTGGAGAGGGGGGATGTATTGGAGGGAAGGAGAAAAAATTTTGAACTCAAAATCTTACAAAAAATGAATGTTGAAAATTATCTTTACATGTAATTGGGAAAAATACTATTTACCAAAACAATTTTTTAAACTACTTCAGGCAAAAATAATCCTGGAAAATGATTATTTAAACTGCTTTCATTCTGGCAGCTTTTGTTAGGTCCTGGTAGGTGGGGGTAATCATTAAAGTGTATTGGATCAGGGTGAAGGTATACAGATTGTCAGGTGCTAAGTCAAAGTAAGCAGTCAATCACAATATTAATAATAAGCACATTACAAGCATCTTATTTTATTCTCTCAATACTAGGAAGTAGGGGATTTTAATATTATCCTTAAGATAATTATTATTATCCTTATTTTACAGATGAGGAAACAAAGTCAAGTAGCAATTAAGAGACTTCCCTACAGACACATTGCTGATAAGTGTCTGAGATCTTTTATGAACTCAAGTCTTCTGACTCTTGGTCAGAAGCTATATTTGTTGAACCAAGATTGGGAAAGGGAAAAAGATTCAGGAACCAAAATCTTCACACCTGGAAAGATGAGGAACAGGAGTGTCCAAGCAGGTGGGCAGGATCTGTCATATACAACTAGGAGTTGTAAACCAGAGTCCCAAATGGCAGAACCAGGGGAAGAGGAATGGAAACCTGGTAGTATGCTTTTTTGATGGGATCTTAATTATTTCATTATTAAATGAAGGGCCTTGTATTTTATCTTCATTCTATATCCTTGATATGTTATTATTTGGAGGAGACTTCAGTAATGTTGATTGAGAATTGGTTGCTATAAATATGGAAAACTTCCTTGATTTGGTATCAGTTAACTGCAGATGGGATCATTAGTTATTCCAAGGTTGGAGCAGGATTTCATAACTGACTATGTCTGGTAGCATTTTGCTAGAAACTCATTGCCCTGCCCCCACAAACAACTCTGATTACCCAGCAGAGACCCCTGAGGATTCAGCGTATCGGAAGTTCATCAACAGTCATAGTGGAAAACCAGGAATACTCCAGCAAGCATTTTATTCTTGTGCTTTGTGGCCTTTGTGGTAAGAGAGGGAGGTTGTGGGATTGAATTCCTGCTGTTACAATTTTTTTTAATGTCTTTACCCACACACATATGGTTTAAAAGCTTATGTTCATACTAAGTCATAATGGAGAAAACCTGACATTTTCACCACTGACAATTAGTAGAATGAGAAAAAATTTCATAAAGCACTGCTGTAGTTTAATGGGGTTTTAATTCTGTACTTCAATTTTTTCACTAGCTTTAGGGAAGATAATTTATAGCTTTCCTTCTTTTTTTGCTTTTTATCATTGGGATTCACTAGGACTTCACCAAGGGAAATAGGATACCGAGGAAACATTCAGGCAGAAGAAAGAAAAAGGAGCTATTAATGGTTGATGAGAATAGGATGGTGTGCATTTTCTGCAGATTCAATAAAAATGAACAGGGTAAAAATTTTTTTTAATTTTTAAAAATGAGCAGGGAATATTGTCAATGTAGTCTTAGGCTCCATTGAATAAAGCATAATATTCAGAAACAGGGAGATTAAGTCCAGCCTATTCTGCCCAGAGCAGACCACATCCTAGAACTGTATTCAGTTCAAAGTATCACATTGTAAGAAAGATGTTGAAGGGCCGAATCTTGTCCAAAGCAGAGTATCTAGGATGATAAAGTGTCAGAATACTATACCATGTAAGGAATAAGCACTATTGAGACTCCTCAGGATGGCATGATATGTTTCTTCAAATATTTGTCATGTAAAAAAGGATTAGAATTGTTCTTGGTCTTACAGATCAGGACTAGTGGAGGCAGTTATAGAGAAAAAGATATAAACCTGGGATTAAAAAAACCTGCTCATTTTTAATGCTCTTTCAAAGTGAGAGATTATATGCCATGATGGGAAGAAGATTGGTCTTTGAATTATGAGACCTGGATTAAAGTCCACCCCTGGAATCTCACTTATTCATTCATGTGATCCTAAGCAAGTCATTTAAGCAGTCTGAGCTTCTGTAAAGTGGAAATGATACAACTTATGACTGAATTATACCTTTAGAAAACTAGAAAATACCTTAAAGATCATTTGGTCCAACACTCTCATTTCAGAGATGAGGAAACTGAGACCTGTAGAGATTATCTGATCTAAGTAAGATGATTCAGATGGTAAATAGCAAAGCCAAAGTTTGAACCTAGATTTTTATGATTCCAAATCTCTCTCTTAAGAAAAAGGCTGTTGTGGGGAAAGTGTTTTATAAATCTCAAATTGATAATCATTATTCTATTGTGCTCAGTTTTTTCCCTTGACAAATAAGCATTCATTTTTTCTCTATTCCCATTTTCCCTCCTTTCCCCTTCCCCTGGAAATAGAAAAGATAAAATGAAAGCCTTGTAAAAAACAGAAATAGTCAAGCCAACAAATGCCAATGTTTGTCATGTCCAAAAACATAGTCACATTCTTCAACTTGAGTGTATCATCAGGAAATAGATAGTATACATTGTCATTAGTGCCCTGGAATTGTCATTAGGCATTGCATCAACCAGAGATCTTAAATCATCCAAAACTGTTGGTTTACAATGTTGTCTTGGTATAATTTGTTCTCTAAACTATTCTTTCACCCTACAACTTTGTTTACTATCTGGGATCTTCTCCCCCTGCAATATTCCTCTACTATGGTGGCTTTTCTCCCACCAATGAGATCTTTTCTGAGCCTCCATTTTTAGAATGACAGACCCTCCCTGCTGTTGTGCTTCTAATTCTATAGACTTTGCCACACTGGCCCTTATATGGGAATCCCTTTTTCTCAAGTACTTCCAAATGCTATTTTTTGAGCTTCTTTTTATATGTTGTCTCCCCCCCCATTAGAATAATAAGAGATTATCTTTTTGTTTATATTCCTATTCCCACTGCTTAGTATATAGTAAGTGGTTAATAAATGCTTGTTGCTTTGCCTCCTGATTCTGCTCTCTTTGCATCAGTGAATACAAGTCTTTCCATGTTTCCCTGAAAACATTCCTTTTGTCATTCCTTATAGCACATTTGTATTCCATTATATTCATATAATCATTTGTCCAGCCATTCCCAAATAAATAGGCACTCAATTGGATTCCAGTTCTTTGCCACCCCAAAAAGCTACTATAAATATTTTTGTACATGTGGATTCTTTTCATCTTTCTTTGTTACCTTCTTGGTGTAGACTAGTAAGGATATTGCTAGGTCCAAGGATATTCACAGCTTAGTAACTTTTTAAACAGTATTTCAAATATTGTTTTCCAGAATAGCTGGACCAATTCACAACAATACCACAACTCTAATATGTCTATTTTCCCACAGCCTATTTAACATTTGATTTCCCTTTTGGTCAACTGCATCTATACTGGGTGTAAAGTAGAACATTATAGCTGTTTTAATTCACATTTTTCTAATTGTTAGTGACTTGAATATTTTATATGATAGTTGATGGCTTAGTTTTCTTCCTTGAAAACTGTCTTTTGAAATTTTTGATCACTTCTCAATTACAGGATAACTTCCTCTTCCCAATTAGAATCATTTCCTATATGTCTTGGAAATTAGACTTTTACTAAAGCCTCTTACAAAGATTTTTCTCAATTAATTTTTCCCATATAATTTTTATTTTCTTCTCTTGTCTCATACCATGTTTTGTTGTGAATTTTTCCCATTATTATAAATCCAAAAAGTATTTTTCCCTTGCTCCTCTAATTTGTTTATGATAGAACTTTTAATCTCCAAATCATTCATCTATTTAAAGTGTATTTTAGTGTATAGTGTGAAGAATAAACTCAGTTTCTTCCAGGCTGATTTTTAGTTTTCCCAGCAATTTTTGCCATATCATGAGCTTTTATCCCAGTAATTGGAGTTTCTGGGTTATCAGACACTCGACTATTATGTTTGTTTTCATCTGCATGATATGTAACTAATCTATTTCACTGATCAAGTTTTCCATTTTTAACCTGTACTGAATCATTTTGATGATTACTGCTTTATACTATAGTTTGAAATCCAGTACTGCTAGATTGCCTTCTTTAACATTTTTTCCCCATAATTTTCTTTGAGATGCATGACTTTTTGTTCCTCCAGATAAATTTCATTATAACTTTTCTACCTCTATAAAGTAATCCTTTTGTAATTTGATTAGAATGCCACTGAATAAGTAATTTAATTTTATTATAATTATTGCCTCATTATATTGGCTTAAATCTAACTATGAACAATTAATATTTCCCCAATTATTTATGTCTGTATTATTTCTGTAAGGAATCTTGCATAGTAGTATTCATATAGTGCGACTCTAAAGATTTTAATACATTAAGTAGTTATTTTAAATGGAATTTATTTTTCTCTTTCTTCCTACTGTGTTTTTAGTGACATGGAGAGAAATGATTTGTGTTAATTTGTTTTCTAGATAATTTTCTAGAGTTCTCTAGTTAACAATCAGATCATCCTGCAAAAAGTGATTGTTTTCTCTGTGCCTATAATGCTTATTCCCCCAAATTCTTTTACCTGCCTTCTTTCTATTGGTAATAATTCTATTTTTATATCATACAATAGTGGTGATAATAGATAATCTTGCTTTGACTTTGATCTTATTTGAAAGATATATATCTTTATCCTCATTACATATAATGTTGAGTTTTGATTTAGATAGATATTGCTCATAGTATGAAGGAAAAAATCCATTTATTTATATGTTTTCTAAAATCATTAACAGAAATAGGTGTTATATTTTGTTCAAAGCCTTATCTCTGCCTATTGGCATATAATCATATGATTTTATTGTTTCTGTTATTAATATACCCTGTTGTATCAATAGTTTTCCTAATATTCAATTCAGAATTCCTGGTATAAATCCAATCTGATTGGGGATATAATGTTTTTATATGTGGCAGAGATATCTTTATTAATGTTCTATTTAAAATTTTTGATTCAATGTAAATTAGTTATATTAGTTTAGAATTTTCTTTCCCTACTTTAATTATTAAACCACATTTGTATCATTGAAAGAATTTAGTAGGATCCTTTTTGTCCTATTTTGTGAAAAGTTTATGTAATATTAGAATTAGTTGTTATTTGAATATTTGATAGAATTTGTTCCTAAATCTATCTGCAACCACAGTCTTTTTATTTTAAAATTTCATTTTATAACTTGTTAAATTTCTATTGTTAAGATTGTATTACTTAAACTGTCTATTTATTGTTCTATTCATTTAGGGACCTTGCATTTTTATAAATACCTGTTCAATTAAGATGTTGGTTTTATTGGTATATAGCTGGTCAAAATAGTTTCTAATAATTTCCTTTATTTCTTCATTTGTTATGCATTCTTCATTTTAATTTTCAATGCTAATAATTTATTTTTCCTCTATTTTAAAATAAAATTAGCTAATGATTTATTGCATTTTTTAAAAAATAACTTATAGTTACATTTATTAATTCAATTGCTTTTTTATTTTCAAATTTGTATCTCTTTTTACAATTTGTATTTTGGTATTTGTTGATTTTATGGGTTTTTTTAATTGCATACACAATTCATTGTCCTATTCTTTCCCTTTTGTTGATGCATGTGTTTTGAGACTGAAATTTTCCCCAAAGATCGCTTTGATTGAATCCCCACAATTTTTTTACATTGTCTCATTGTTTTCGTTATTTTTATTAAAATTGTCTATTATTTCCATGATTTCTTCTCTGACATTTTTTAGGATTATGTTACATGGTATCCAATTTGATGCTTTCTTCAATAACCTTTTATTGAAGATAAATTTTATTCCATTGTGGACATAAAGGATGTGTTTAGCATTTCTAACTTATTTGCAAGTTTTTTTACTACATTCAGTTTTTACAAAGATACCATTGCACAGCTGAGAAATATGTAGTCCCTTCAATTTTTACTCAACTGCTAGATACGTATGATACCTAACTTTTCTAAAGTGCTATTTAGATTCTTAACTTCTTGCTTTTATTTTTGTTAGCTTTGTCTAGGTCTGAAAAAACTATATCCTCCCTCTATTACAACTTTGCTATTTTTCTTTCCCTATAAGTCATTCAGTTGGTAGTATTACTTTTAAAGGTGG
The DNA here is from genome assembly GCF_016432865.1 of Antechinus flavipes. Classification (NCBI taxonomy): domain Eukaryota; kingdom Metazoa; phylum Chordata; class Mammalia; order Dasyuromorphia; family Dasyuridae; genus Antechinus; species Antechinus flavipes. The sequence continues at coordinate 338,182,461 of NC_067398.1, read as the reverse complement.
AATAAGGTGACATGATAGATACTGAGCCTCCCTTTCTGAAGATCTTCAAGCAAAGCCCAATATATCACTTACTGAGATTTTATAGAAAGGATTCCTGATTTGAATGTGGATCAGTCTAAATGTCATTGGAAAGCTCTTGCAAGTCTAAAATCCTGTTATTCCAAGATGAAACAACATCTCACATTTACAAAGTACCTCATAGTTACTAAGTACTTCCATTTTAATGACTTCATTTGATTGTTTTAACAGTCCTCCAAAGTAGATAGTGTAAATGAAGAAAATGAAGTTAATAGAGGTGAACTGAGTTCTATTAAGTGACAAAATTTGCAGATATGTTTAAGCTAATAATTGTATGACCCTGAGCAAGTCACTTAACCTAAATTTGACTTGGTTTCCTCACTTATAAAATGGGTACTATAATAATAGCATCCAGTTCCAGAATTTTTGTGAAGATAAAATGAGATAATATTTGTAAAGTGCTTTATAAATCTTTAAACATTATATAAAAGTTTATTATCATGATCTTATCTATATAAAACTAACCAAAGAGGTTTGGGGTCTATTCAAAATGTAACAACTAATCCAGAATTGAGTGTGACCCATATTGACAGTATTGGGTGGTTTTTAATTTGTGTGTCTTAGTTGGTGAAACAGTATGATAATGGAATTTATTCTGAAAAATTCTGGTGTGTGGAAAATAAGAATTTTTAGGTAATTCATGCTTTTAGACCTATTTTCCAGTAGAATAATGAAATTGGGCTTTGAGAAAAATAGTCAAAAGCACTTTTACAATCTTGCATTTTATTGTTAACATAGACCGCTGCAGAAGAATTCATGTTACTGGCCCCATTGTTTCCCATCCAGCTTTTCCAAACTTGACAATGTATAGCAGCATGTTTTGAGTACTTTTTTGTAAAATTGACTATTTTTAATTTCCATGTAATTCTTTTCATTTATTCATAAATGTAATTGAGATGTCACTCACATGGTGGCAAAAGTTGAAAACTTCTATATTATTTTCCATTTCTGGCATTCTGTTTTCTAAGGTTCCTAGCTCAGACATTTACATTTGAAGGTTTCTTCCAGTTCTCACATTTTGTGATTCCATGGATTTAATGGCACTTACACTAAGAACAATCAAATTAAAACATAGCTCAAAGGAGATACTGAATGATGGATAATGGCTTTGCATAGGAAAGGTTACATACTCTTAGCTACTTAGAAATAAGTTTTTTTTTTAATGATTCAGTGATCTTTATCAACATAAAAGTCACAGGAATATCATACTGGATCACTCCTATCCAAACAGCTAACAGAGAAGGCACTGTAATATTTTGTTCCATTGAGTTGACCTTGCTTAGTAAGTACAGCTTATACCATGTGATTTATTTTGGTTAAAAAGACCAGACAACTCAGACTTAAGCTCTTTAAGGAGTTAATTTTATGCTGATTTTAGATATGAAATTCAAGTATCTTTGGGAGATGTCATTGAATAGGTTTGTAAGGGTTTTTTTAACTAAATAAATGAGTGAATATATTAGAAAATGAATGTGGAAACACCCTATAATCACCATTAATGGAAATAACTTTTTTCTGGACCAATTTTTTAAATAAAGCTTTTTATTTTCAAAACACATGCATAGATAGTTTTCAACATTCACCCTTGCAAAACTTTGTGTTTGAATTTTTTTTCCTCCATTCCTTCTCCCACCCCCTCTCTTAGATAGCAAGTAATCCAATAGGTGTTAAACTTGCACAATTCTTATATGCATATTTCCAGAATTATTATGCTGCACAAGAAAAATCAGATCTAAAAGGGGAAAAATGAGAAAGAAAACAAAATGCAAACAAATAAGAAAAAAAAAAGTGAAAATACCAAGTTGTGATCCACACTCAATTTCCACAGCCTTTTGTCTGGGTGCAAATGGCTTTCTTCATCACAAGAGCATTGGAACTGGCCTGAATTGCCTTCATATTGAAAAGATCCATTTTTGGATCATTCTAAGGACATAGTCATGCTTCTATTCCAATAGTATTAATTCTAACAGATCATATATTTAGCACTGAAGAATAGATGAAGATATATAAAACTTGGTTTTTAGTAGATGATCTCTAAGATCTCTTCAGGGTCTAAAATCTAAGAAAATATGTTTGAGGACAAATAAACTGCTCCCAAATAAACAAATTGTGGAAAGTTTCTTAGAGGAGATAGTATCATTAAAGCTGAGACTTCATTAGCACTGAAGAAAGGAAAATTACATTCTTACTAAACAGAGCCTTATTAAACAGACTTAACAAATAGCCTCCTAGACAGTGCCTCTTTCCTTAATGGACTCATCATTTTATCTGCTTGGATAATATGAGAAACCCAACTTGACTTTGAGACCTTGTTTATAGGAGTTTGTAGCTCAATAGATGCTACTGAAGAGATTCCTCTGACATCTGGCAGCCAACAAGCACTTGTATAATGTACTGTGCACATGTACTGTATAGGGACAGGTGAGATGCAAGAATAAATAGGATTTAGCCATTCCCCTTAGGTAGCTCATATCTAGTAGGGAAATAAGACACATATACAGATAAATCGGATACTGAAATATCAATTATAAGTTGTAGCCTGCTTCTACTCAGCATGTGCTTCGCTATTTCCTTCCGTACAATCATACCACACATTAAAACATAACTGCTATAAGAATACAATCATTACCTGACCTTTCATAATCATGCTCTGCTTGGATCACCATCGCCATCTTTTCTCCAACCAGAACTTTGACTTTACCTCTAGTCCTCCACCTATTATAGATGAGCTTTTGCTTTATCTTACTTGGGCCCTGGCCCCCATGACACACTCTGACTATCTCACCATGGCCTTTTCCCATCAAAGAGCTCAGCAAGCTAAAATGATAGACCAGATCTAGTCAGGTGAAATGATGAATAAATGTTAAGGCCTACATCTGAGTTAAAAAAAAAAAATCAACACACAAGGATGCAATAGTGAACTAACAATAGTTCACGTGAACATGGGTTTTAGAAGCAAGATGGCACCAAAGAAACCCAATTCAAATACAGGTTGCATTAATAGAAATATAATAAGTAAAACCTGCTGCTGGACCTTGGGGCCTGAAGCCATTTCTGTCTCTCTCTTTCCATTAAAAGGGCCACTTCTCAGCCAAGTCCTATGCAAATAAATTCCTAGTTCAGTGTTGAGGAAGCCTGGCCTATAAAGGAAGGGATTAAGCTCTTTTTTCTTATATTCATTGGCCCTTTATACCCTACCAAGGGAAAATTATTTAAAGCCTAGGTTTAAGTTAGAGTATCTCAAACGAGGTAGTAAAAAGGAAACTTCTGTATACTTTCCAAATATTTCTCCCCATGAAAGAATGCTAAGCCCAGAGATCCACATGTCCATTGACAAAAGGACATAACTTTATAACTACTGTTATACTGTCCCAAATAAAATAGTCCATGGTAATACTGATAGGCCGTTTACATTTTACCTCAGCTTCAGTAAACCAGGCCAGGGGTTAGGTAATTCTCCAGCCAGTGATCCTCTCCTCCTCCAAGAACACTCTGATACGTAAAAGGTTCCAGGGAGCTCTGAGATTCAAGAACTTACAAGTGACCTTCAAGACTGGATATTAGGTTGCTGTTTGTCACCTTTTCTAGAAGAGGCAACTGAGTTTTTGAGATTTAGTTTCAGGTTCAACTAGGCAGGATAACTAGTTAGTTAGAATATTTTTTAAGCATTTGCTATATTCCAGACAATGCAAAGGGCTGAGGATACAGTAAGAACGTGCTTGATAGTCCCTGCCCTCAAATAGCTCACATTGCACTAATAGACATTCAGGGAGTGCTGACCTATCAAAGCCCAGGAAGGTCCCAGGACCAGAGCCCAGTTTTTAGGAAGAAAAGGAATAGAGGGGATAGTCTAAGAGGAGGCAGCCCAACTATAAATATCCAGAGAAAACATGAACTATATTTAGTTGCCATGTGTTCCCATCTACCATGCAATTGAGATGGAGAAAGGATGTGCATACTTTTAATGACTTATATTAACTGGAAGAAAAGGGGAACTGGAAGTAGGGTCATTCCTTTTTAAAGATTCACCAAGTGAGTGATTCTTCTTGTTCATAAGTCTATACAAGGTTTTCTTCCTCTTCTCAAAGTGCCAGCTCCCTTGAGCATGTTCCATTGGATGGTCCCACAGGCCCATTTCCACACACATCCATGGGTACAATCTCTGTGAAAGAAATACACTTTCAATTACAAGAACTATAATTATCCTGCTCTGCTCTAGCCTGGTGAGACCAAATCTAGAATATTGTCAGTAGTTTGGCATGCTTTCTTAGAAGGAAGGGAGGAAGAAGGGAAGGAAAGAGGAAGAAAGGAAGCAAGGAAAGAAGGGAGGAAGGAAGAGAAAGAGAAGCAAGTATTTGTTAAAAACTTCAGCAAAGCACTGGAGATACAAAGGAAAAAGTGGAGATAACTTCCCTTCTCTCAAGGAGCTCATTCATATTCCTATAAAAGAACTATATATACATACGTATGTGTGTATATATAGTTTTGGCTGTGAGTCATATGGAAAGATTTCAAGATCCTTAGGGTACAGAAGCAAAGAAGATGATAGGGCATTATTTTAATATCATTTCTACTGATAATATTGTATCCATTTCTGGTGCTGAGTCATTTGATAGTGCTAAGAATTTTGAAGGTGAGAACTTTCTTTTCCAGAACTTCAGGAGCTGTGGTCACTGAATGGTAGTGGCTATAAAACCTGCAGAAGCATTTGATGGGTCATATTCTGTAAGGCCAGTGATCTGCAGATTTTCACCTCTCCTTGGCCCTTTGAGTTTACCTTCCCATAGGGGGCAGTTGGTTAGCAGTTGGTATTGATGGTAGCAAGGAAGAAACAAGGCTTCTGGGTCCAGGGCTCAGAGCAGGATCTGGCTAGAGGGATGCTGTTATTCCCAGGGCTCTTGGGTCTGGGTTCTGGACTGTCTCCATTGTGGTCTAAAAGAAGACATTTAGAAACTGGAGCCTATCCATTAGAGGCTAACCAGGAGATTAAGGAGACTTAGAAGCAGTGTCATACTAGGACTAATTGAAAGGAACAAAGAAGATTTGCCATGATAAACTATATCTTGGACAAATTCCCAGAAGGATGTTAGTGGAATGGTTCTGCTGGGTCCCACAAGGACAGAACCAGGAGCAATGAGTGAATGGTATAAAAGAGGCAGAGGGCACATTGAAGCCTGACTGGTAATGGGATAACTTACAAACTAATTCATGATGCTTAATAGCTCATCAGCAATTTCCTAGAGGACAAAGCTAACCTAAGAAATGTCGCTTTCCAGTCAGTTTTATAAGAACCAAACTACTTTCTATGTGGGAGTGTGGGATTAAGGAAATCTCTTTGGCATAGATTCCCAGGTGTTATGTTCCTTGCCACATGATATAATAGAAAGCACACAATGCTTGGCAACACAAGACCAGTTTTTCAAGTCCTACCTCTTCGTTTTACTTGCTTGGTGACCTTGAGGAAAGTTACTTCCTCTTTCTGAATCTGTTTCCTCAACTGCAGAATGGCAATAAAATCAAAATGTTTTTTTGAAATCAAATGAAAAAAATCAAAGTGAAAACTCAAACTATAAAGCACTTTGTAAAAGATTATCATTATGAGTTTATAAGAACTATAATAATTCTTTTGATGATAATTATTAATTGTATACAAACACCACAATCACAAAGGTTCACAAACTTGGTGTCATCTTTGCCTCTTCTCCTCTCACCTCTTGAGCCAGTGAGGTGCCAATCTAATTAATCCCCTTTCTACAATAACTCTTACATCCACCCGTTTCTTGCCACTCAACTCCTCTATTTCTGGCTCATATCCCCTCTCACCAGACTGTTGTAGAAGACTCCAAATTAGCATTCCAGCTACTAGTCTCTTCTCTCCAGCCCATCATCTCTCAGTTGCCTTCCTAAAACCACAGGTCTGATCATGCTGCTACTGTACTCTGAAATTTTCAGTAGCTTCCTATTGCCTTTAGAATAAAAGAAAAATTCATCAGTCTTTCTTCAAGATCCAGTTAAAATTCTACCTTCTATAGAAATCCTTTCTTGATAGTACTTAATTATAGTCCCTTCTCACTGCAAATTATCTTCTATTTATTCTGTTTGTGGCTTGTTTCACATAGTTCCATGTTGTTTCCCTCATTAGACTGTGAGTTTTTTGAGATCAGGGACTGTCTTTTGCATATCTTTGTATCTTGCACATGGTAGGTGCTTAACAAACGCATATGGACTGATTCAATCTGGTATAGAGGTGACATTAGCCAGAACTAGAGAGGGTGAATGATAAGAAGAATTGGGAAAGATTCTCCTGGAATAAAGAAGATACTGGATGTAAAAGTTATTGTAGAAAGAGGATTAACTAGATTTGGAAGCTTCACAACTTCTACCACCTTTCCAGCCTTCTACTCCATTTTAAATGGCCTTCTTGCTGATATGTATATGTGGTATAAAATGTTACATGTAAAATTTATATATATATATATATACACATACATATCTCTATTTAAATATATAAATATAAATATAAGTATAAATATATAAAATAGAAGCATATCAATATGAAAATAAAAATAGGAATATATATAAATATATAATTATAAAGAGATATAAGTACATAAATGTAAATATAAATATATAAACATGTGTTATATATGTATATTATATATGTTTGCATAAATATATAGGTATATATACATATATGTATGCACATGTATATATATACCTATATAATTATACATACATACATATACAATGCTTATAATCCATCTTCCACCTCTGTGATTTTGCACAGATGGTTCCCTATTTCAGGAATGTACTTCCTCTTTACCTTCCTCTCATACTATCTACAGAAAGCTTTTCCTAAACTCCCTAGTTCTTGCTCTCTGTCCATTGAAATTACTTTGCACTATTTATCAGTGTACCTTCTGCATCTATCCCTCCAGTGAAACTTTAATTTCTCAAGGGCAAAGACTTCATTTTTGTTTTGTATGTCTAATGCTTAACAGGCCTTACATATAGTAGGTGTTTCTTTGTATTTTCACTGACTACTACTGAGTCTTACTTATGGTAAACCTTTAGTAAATGCAGGTTGAATTGAATTGTGATTATTATCATTGCCTATGAGACCAACTTGGAAATGAGTCTCTTCCCTTTTCCTGTCTTTCTCTCAGCCTCTTGTTCTACCTCCTATCTTGCCCAGCCTTGTAAGAAATACCTTCCTCTGGAGCAGCATTAAGTTAATAAAAACCGTCAGCTGATCTCTACCTGGATTTTTGTTGCAGAATAGTGATAACAGGAAACCAGTTTTGTTTTGTTTGTCCAATGCAGACTACATTGCCTCCCTAACTATTCCAGTGAAAGGCCCTTTCTTCCCCTCTCTCTCTTTTCTCATGTTCTGGCTCTTGGGATACTGGCAGGAAGGCCAAAAAGGGAGTTCTCTTTGTCTTGGTATGACGCCTCCGAATTATAGGTGCCACTGGAAAGCAATCTCCAAGGTCAGTCCTACAACTCCTGGCACCTACTGCACTAGAGAAAAGACTGCACATTGAAATCAAGAAGATTCTGTTCTTTTATTTTTTTTAATGCATATGAAAGTAGTCCATATTTGCAGCTTGCGGTTTTTTAGAGAAAAGCAAAGGGAATTCCTTCTGTCATCAGTTAACTGCAAAGTAGACAAACTAATGAGCTCGAGGAGCAGAGAGCTGAATCATAGTGTTAGTCATGGGACCTGGATCTGAGTACATGGTGTAGAAAAGACCATGTTCAGCAAGCCTGCCCTTGCTCTGGGACCCACACAAAGCCAGAAGATCATGTGTATAATTTATTGGACCCCAGATCATCTGATGAAGGCTGGTATTAGCACAGTTGATAAATGCCAGAAGCATAGCAAGGCAGAATGCTCATGCTCTCATTTGCTACAAAAAAAAAAAAAAAAAAAAAAAACCTTTACTATAGTCTGATGGCAAAATGGGTCAAGAATAGTAGCCTACTCTTTGTAGAAATACATAATGCATCCCACTATCATCACTGCAATGAGATTCTCCCTAAGACACAGTCATAGTCATAGTCACTCATGGGCTATTCAGAATAGACTTTTCCCAATGCCTAATTCCTTTTGAATGAGCAGCTGCTTCAGCAACAATATGGTTATCGACTGTTTGCTCAATTCCCATCACTTGGCATCTTGTATTAGAGGTAGTGGATTATAAGAGTCAGGATTAAAGTCTGGGCTTTGCTATTTTCTCACCACGTGGCCTTCCTTGGTAAACTATTTCACTTTCTCTGAAACGTTTCCTTTATCTATCAAGTGGGGAGCAATAGAAATCAAAAGATATTTTATAGCATTATAAGGTGTACAGAGCACTTATCTTCCCCAAGCCATATGAGGTATAAAGAACACAAGTAATATCTCCATGTTATTATGAGATTATAACATGTTATAGACGTTAAATAATTTGCCCATGGACATAACATCCGTAAGTTGTTAGCAAGTGAGGATTTGAATCCAAATCTCTTGATTTGAAGTCTAGTCTGTGTTCCACTCTACCATAACTTCTTGCAGTACACAGATGATAATTTATGTTTCTACAAAATTTTAAAGGTTACAAAATCCTTGATTTGTAACAATCCTATGAGATAGCTAATTCAAGAGTTATTATCCCCCTTTACAGCTAAGACACCTGTTGAGGGTGACATACTTAGACTAGCAACCTCACAGGACTATTATGAGGAAGTACTACGAAATGCAAAACAGCACAATCTGTATTATTATTATTGCCAACTGCAATTTGGTAGTTTGGGGTTGAGGCTTTTTGATTGGGGTAAATTTGGGAGTTATTTGGGAAAATTTAACAAGACTTCCAGGATAATCCCTCTGTCCATCCCTATCCCAAACTACAGCACAGGTTGTTAACAAGTAGACCAGTCATCTGTAGTAATTATCAGGTTACTTTCATAAAAAAGTGGAAGTTGCTGGCACCAGTTGAACTATTTGTTGAAAAGCTAGAAGACTCACATGAAAATCAAGTTATCTGTGTAACCTGCCCTAGGCAAGAGTAAGTTACCTCCTTGCCAGAAACATTTGGCAGAATTTCAGTTAAGGTGCTGAGTGACAAAATTTCCTATTGGCCCAACATTCCAAAACAACAAGTTCTTTACATTCTTTGTATCTTAATTTGGCCTGTATGCTTAACAAATTAGACTTTTCCATTTGATTCTAGGTCTTTTTTAAAAATAGCTTAAATGAATATTTTCATAATGCTAACAAGACAAAGAATATCCCAATTATTCCCAAGAAAGGTGGAAAAGATATCTTATCAAATAGAGTTGAGAATAACATTCTAAAGTGTGGCCAGTCATTCCCTAAGTCTTTAAGTGATGAACCTCCACTGGCCCTTCCCACACTGCCCATTGTTCCTCTTTCACCCTTCTACAGTCAGAATAACCTTGTGAGAGATTCTTGTTTACTTGTTTACTCCAACTTGGACTAATCCACCCCATCCCCCAAATCCCAGATCCTGTGACCTCTTTACTTCTGTGCGCAGCTCAGAAAACTCCAGCATGAGCTTTGGGAAAGCATAAACTCTGAATCCTAATATGACCATACACAATCCTTCCTCACTTAAATCCAGTTCATTTGCATGTCATGATCTCCTTGACATCATGGTCATCTTAGAGAAAGAAAGATGAACGACAATAACTCTGAGTCTCATCCATAAAGCAATCCCACAGAAAATAAGAAAGATATCTTCTCTGATTTCTTTTTGGTTTAAAGCATATAGTTCAGGGCTATCTGTCCTTACCCAAATAATCCTTCCTTTCCCTGCTTAGGATTGCTTCAAGAAACATTTTCCACTATTTGCATTGCTGCAATCATTTAATGATTATATTACTAAAATTATTGTTTTTATTTTTAAAATATTATTACTAAAATTAGGAGATTTTTCCAAGTTTTACTTCAATTTTCTTTGTTTAATAATAATAATAGCATCTATGTAATGCTTTAAGGTTTATAAAAGGAAAGTACTTACACAGTCTCATTTAATTCTCACAACAACCTCTGAGCGGTAGGTGCAATTATTTTTCCCATTTTACAGATCAAAAAACTGAGGCAGATAGAGGTTAGGTCATTTGCCACACAGCTAGTATCTGAGGCTGTATTTGAACTCAGGTCTTAGTGACTGCACATCCAACATTCTGTCCACCTAACAGCTTTGCCGCTGTGATTGTACAATCATTCTTAAAGTTTTTTTTTACCCTGCTGAATAAGAGTAATGTGGTAGAAAGGTTAGCTTTGGAATCACAGGAAAGCAGTTGTGTTTGAATTTCAACCTTTCCCTTCACTACCTGTATAAATTCATTAGCCTCTGTTTTTTCACTTGTAAAATGAGGAGATTGGACTAGATGGATTCTAAGGAACTTTCTAGTTCTAAGTCTATGACCTCCAGATTAATTAATGAAACTCAAAATAGATTACAATTCCACTGCACTTTCCAAGTGGCAAGGTATTTTCCTCATAATAGCCAAAAGAGGCAAGTAGTACAAATATAATTATTTCCATTTTATGGATGAAAAAACCGAGGCCCAGAGAGATAAAGTGACTTCCTACCACTATTAAGTCTCAAAGGCAACATTGAAAAGCAGTTCTCTTAGTTTCCCAATAGACAAGGCTGTACTTTTAGTTTTAATCTCCTAATTTTAGTTTCAATGCATATGGGTCAACATATCTGGCTGTTTTCCATAAAGACTAATATCAAAGCTCTTACCAGAAGTTCTTATTGGAATATAAAGAGAAGTTGTAGAAGGTTTTGAGACTTTGACCAGATATGGTGACCTGCTTAGCTAAAACCTGGATCCCAAATGGGCTTTGGCACTGGATAGCATACTCACCAGTACAACTAAGGATAGGAATAGTTAGATATAAGCTAACAATCAAGAGTGCACCCCTTGGAACATCTTCTTCAAACTTATTGTGATGTTGCCACCAATTGATCAAAGAATTCCAATTTTAAGGTTGAAATGGAACTTGAAGATCATCTGTTTTCAAGTCTTTCACTTTGTAGATGAGACAATTTAGGTTCTGAGAAATGACTTCCCCAAAATGATACAAGTATATACATAGCAGAGCTAGAATTCACAGTATGATTTAAATGATAAGAACTTACGGTTGTAATCAACCCTCCACCCAATGCAGAAATCTCAGCCACTGCAGCCCTGAAAGGTGGTCATTCTATGTAACAAGGAACTTCACACACACACACACACACACACACACACGCACACACACACACTCACTCTCCCCCTGCACATATATATACATGTATGTGTGGGTATGTATAATATACCTATGTGATTATATACATGCCTAGATGTGTATATACATTCACCCCTGATCTGAAAAAGATACAGGTTCTACATTATCCCTGTTGAAAGTAGTCACCCAAGTTTTGCTTAACATCTCTATGACAGGGATCTCACATTCTATGTGAATCAGCGCATTCCATTACTGGACAGCTCTGCTTATATTATTGATCTTTATACTGAGCCCATATCTGCTTCCCTATAATTTCCTCTCATTGATCTTAGTTTTCTGCCTTTCAGAGGCTGATAGAGTGTTCAATTCTTTAATTATACGATATTCCTTTAGATATTAAAAGATAGCTAACACAACTCTTCAAAAATCTCTTCAAGATGTAACATACTCAGATTCTTTGATTGTTTTTTGTATAACATAATTCCTTTATGACTTCCATGACCCTAAAGTTGATTAGAAACCACTCCTAAACAGATTTATCTAGATGTGGTCTACAATATGGAAATATGGAACCCTTCAACCTCCTACTGAATTAAATCAGCCTTTTCTGTATTTTCTCTGAAATTCTTTGGTATGTGGAACTTCCTCTTTACAATAACTAGACGGTACCTTATTGCCTCCAGTTAGATTTAACCTAACAATCATAGAACAGTTCTTTGTTTTGCCAAAATGAGATTTGAATATATCAGAGACTTTATAGGTTCAATAGTATTTTGAGTTAGAAAGAAGCTCAGATATGAGGACCACTTGTTGCCTACAAAACCAGATTAAAATATACTTGGGAAATGCTTGATGAAAAAAATGCAAGTACCAGATAGATAATGTGAATTTGGGGTTTTCTAAGTCATTATTCAGCCTTTAGGGATCCTTTTCTATTTGAGTTTGACATACAGGTCCAGTCCAATTCCATCCTTAAAGCACTATATAAATGTTATGGTTATGCTAAAAATTACATGTGGGAAATGGAAGTACAGAAAGGGTAAGCAATTTGCCCTTGATCACCCACCTGGTAGATAGCAGAGCCAAAAATTCAAACCCATGTCTTCTAGTTCTGTATTCAGTGTTCTCCCCTGATATTTGCGTTTCATCTATGGGAGGGATTGGGGGGAGGAGGAAGAGAAGAAGGGAATAACAGTTTTTAATGGCTTCTGGATCTTATAAATATCTACAGGCCAGAAGCTCAATCATTCATATTTGTTTTCTAAGTCTCATATGAGTCTCCTCCAGCCACTAAAGCAAGCAACCTGTATCACCTTAGTTTTGACAGTTTTATTACCATAAATTTGCGCCTTATGGAAAACCTTGACAGCCTGTGATTAATCACAGGGCTGGGATTTTCCCTCTGAAGTCTTGATATCTGAATCGGCAGTGAACCACAGTAGGAAGGAGGAGGGGGAAAGCCCTCAGCTGAATATTCATCAGCAGGGGTTGCCTGATGTCTCCATGCATTGGCTTCTACCTCTTTGAAGACCTTCATAAGGAACTTGTTTGGATTAACCTTTCTGGTTTGGGAGCCATTTTATATTTGTCTTTTGAAATATGTTGAATGACAATCTATCCATATTGAAAGCAATGAATTTTAAGTTTTCATTTGACAGTCACTTTCTAAATGTTTTTTAAATGAATTAGCCTGGTTACATTTAGGGACACTGAGAAAGTCCAGGGCCATTCTTTGTTAATGTCACCTTGACAACATATGTACAAGATTTCTCATGCCCCCCAGGGAAACTGTCAACTGGAGTTTGGTGCCTTTGGCGAATTTTGCCAAAAAAAAAACCTCTCTCTTTTTTATTTTGTAAAACTTCCTTAGGTTAAATGTGTTTGCTACTCAGAGGTCGACTGCAGCTAGATTGGCTCCTGTGGCTGGTGTATTCTCTTAGTGCTGTCAGATGAAATGAATTGGGATTTGCAGGAAAACAGGGCCTCTGTTGGAATAAAGCCTGGGGATTCTATTTAGAAAAAGTGAATGTGCAAGTGGCCCCGGTTAGAGGATGACTGTGGGGTAAGAATGGGGGTAGAGGAAGAAGGAAGATTCATATCACCCAATCACCAATTTCCTTTGTTGTTCACATGGATTTTCTTTGGGAACTGAATCCATCAATAGGTTTTCTTTGAGAACTGAGAAAGGATGCCTAAATTAGACATTTATGGCTCTGGGGGGATGAAAGAAGTCAGAATGAGAGAGGTTTTACAAGAAAAATATCAAATATAGTCCATGGCCTCAAGAAACTTTTAAGTTGGATAAATTTGTGAGGCTTTGTGGAAGCCTTACTTGATTCCCTCCTTTGCCCAGCTTCCAATGATCTTTCCCTTTATATATCTCGCATAAAATCTTGTGTCACTAATGGCCTCATCAAGTAAACATTTGATGTAGTTAATGATTTTCCAAATTATCTCCCTACTGGCTGTCAGTTTCATGAGAATTGGGACTCTGTTTTATTTTAAAGTTCCCACTCCATGCTCTGTACACATTCAACAATTAATAAATGCCTACTGAATGAGTGGATGGCTGGATTAATTTTTTTAATAGCTTTTTATTTACAAGTGATATGCATGGGTAATTTTACAGCATTGACAATTGCCAAACCTTTTGTTCCAATTTTTCCCCTCCTTCCCTCCACCCCCACCCCTAGATGGCAAGTTGACCAATACATGTTAAATATGTTAAAGTCTAAATTAAATACAAAATCAATATACATGTCCAAACAGTTATTTTGCTGTATAACAAGACTCGGACTCTGAAATGGTATACAATTAAATTAAATGGCAGAGGCAAGATTGGAAGTATCTGTAAACTTTTCATGATTGCTCGTCCTTCATCCAATTCCAGTTCGAGTCTTAATCCTATTAATAGTAAAACACAGAAGAGTGAAACAAATTACCTCCACTTTTGATCACTAATAACCTCTATAAGCTATAGTGAATTTGAATGGTCTTCTTGATCAAATTTAAAATATCCCCAGGAAGGAGCAAGGATTTTCAGTTAAATTCGTTTATGACTTTTGCTTAAAGGACAATAAAGGATAATAATCAAATTATTCCTTGAACTCTCTTAGTCAAGTCAATATATTTATTGAATTTCTAATATATAAAGGACCATATACAAAAAAAAGAAAGACAGAAAAGGGTAAAATATTGAAAGGATAGTGTATCACTATCCTCAGTTGATATATACACTTAAAAGTAGTGAACTGACTCTGTTGACATAGCCCATGTAAAATTCCATTTGTCTTCATTAATATGTAGTTAATACATCATAAATAAACTCCCCTGTAAATATTGGAAACCTCATATTTAGCTAATTTTGCATTTTAAATATTTCCCACAGAACTTATTACTTGGACACAGTTTCACCAAATAGTATATTTTCCCATAACTGGTTAAATACTTCATTAAGCCAATCAGTAAGCATTATTAAGTACCTGTTGTGTTGTCATAGATAACTGTGAAAAGCATTGGAGATACAAGATAAACATGGAACATTCCCTGCTCATTAGGATCTTACCTTCCATTCTTTCTTTTGATTTTTTTCCTTTTCTTTTTTTTTCTTCTTTCTCTTCCCTTTCTTCTGTCTACCTAGGGTATCATACCTTTACATGAGATACTCTGTTAATGCTCTGTCCAAAGGAATGTAAATTTTGACCTTTGAAACCTGCCAGACATCTTATAGTTTATAGACTTTCTTAAGGGCCATGTCTTTTTTTTTTTTTTTTTTTTTTTAGTTTTTCATTTATTTTTTATTTTATTTATTTATTTATTTTTTTAAATTTTATTTTATTTAATAATAACTTTGTATTGACAGAATCCATGCCAGGGTAATTTTTTACAACATTATCCCTTGCACTCGCTTATGTTTCGTTTTTTTCCCCTCCCTCCCTCCACCCCCCCCCAAGATGGCAAGCAGTCCTATATATGTTAAATATGTTGCAGTATATCCTAGATATAATACATATTTGCAGAACCAAACAGTTCTCCTGTTGCACAGGGAGAATTGGATTTAGAAGGTAAAAATAACTCGGGAAGAAAATCAAAAATGTAAATAGTTCACATTCGTTTCCCAGTGTTCCTTCTTTGGGTGTAGCTGTTTCTGTCCATCATTTATCCATTGAAACTCAGTTAGGTCTCTTTGTCATAGAAATCAACTTCCATCAGAATACATCCTCATACAATATCGTTGTCGAAGTGTATAATGATCTCCTGGGTCTGCTCATCTCACTTAGCATCAGTCCATGTAGGTCTCTCCAAGCCTTTCTGTATTCATCCTGCTGGTCATTTCTTACAGAACAATAATATTCCATAACATTCATATACCACAATTTACCCAGCCATTCTCCAATTGATGGGCATCCATTCATTTTAAGGGCCATGTCTTAAATCCAAATCATTCTGGCTCTTATTGATTGGTCAACAGTAGATGCCTGGCCAAGCACCACTTGGTCATTTTTTGGGCCCCAATTGACTCAAAGTGAATGTAAATAGCAGTTGTTCTATTTTTGCCCCCAAATCCTGAATATCTTCCCCTCCCATATTGATTTATTTTTTGGCTAAGTAAAAGAGGCTATTCTCTGCCTCATTTCTTGGCCTTGTCTCAGACAAACCGAAACCTGGGAGAAAACTTTACTTAACAAGGCTAAGGCTTCCCACTGCATCCAGGGCCATATCCAATTGTCCTGATCTGTCTCTGGCCGCTGAACTCAGATGGTTCTGGAGGGGAAAGTGAAGCAGGTGATCTTGTCCAGCCCTCCCTCACTTAAATCCAGTTCTCTTCCATGTCCAAGCATCATCTCCCTAATGTCATAGTCCTCCTTCAAGAACAAAGGACAACCAAGGGAACTTAGGTTCCTTTAGTGTAAACCATGGGTGCACACATAAATAGGGAAGGAAGGAAGCCAAGAAGCACCTCATAGGTGCCAGGCATTGTGATAAGGGCTTTACAAACATTAACTCTAAGTAGATCCAAAATATATACATATAAGATAATCTGGGGCTATGAGGGCGGGGTTGGGTTGGGAAGGAGGTCAGGAAACACCTTTGAAGGAGATGACAGGAGCTTGAGAGAAAGCTAAAAATTTAAGGGTTTAAAGGCAGAAAGGAAATATCTGCATATTAGGTATGAGTGGCATTAATAGTTGAGAAGAAGAAGGAGAGAAAGTTGTGGGCAGGACAGGTTAAAGAAGGCTTTACTTGATTTGGGATTTGTATACTGTTGAAATGGGTTGGTATCATTAGATGAAGAATGACATGAGCAGAGATGAAGATTAAGAATGTACAGTATTTTATTTTTCAGGACAGTGAATAAACAGACCATTTTGATAGGAACAGAAGTTTCATGTAGCCCGGCAGTAGGAGATAAGGTTGCAAAAACTGATTGGGGTCAGATGATGAAAGATCTAAAAATGTAATCTGGGGCCCATGGATTCCCAAGGCATCTGTATAGATTTCAGATGATCCATAAACTTTGGTGGGGGAAAAAATAACATTTTTATTTTCACAAACTTTTGCTTTCCTATGTAATCCTGTGTATTTTATTTTATGTATTTGAACCATCATTCTGAGAATAGGTCCATAAACTTCAATAGACTGCTAAAGGAGTGCCTGAAGAATTTTTGCCCTGAGAAAAAAGGTTGGAAAAGGCTTTTGGTGATGAAGGGCATCCTCAGAAGTGATGCTGCAGTAGGATTTTTTAGGGAGAAAAAATGAAATATGGAGTTGATACCATTTATAAGCCTATCATGTCCAAGTTTGCCCTCTGTCTGTGAGGGAACATGTAGCAGTCTGGTGCCCTACAATCTTATAGAGAATCCTGTCAGCCACCTTAATACAAGAGTCCCAAATGTAAAATAGTATATGCAACATAATATTCCTGGTGTAATTGTTTCATTCACCTTGAAAACAGTTGCTATTGTTAGGTTGGATTGGCTCAATCAATCAGAACTAGAAGCACAGAAAGCAGGTTTAGATTAGGTGGGAGTGGAGAGGTTGGGAGAGTCACAACCTTTGGGAACATTTTGAAAGCAGCAGTAAATTAGGTATCAGGAAGAGATTTAGAGGACTGGGGAACAGAAAGCATAAAGGAGGGATACCCAGAGCTGGAGGTGGAAAGAACTAGTAGCCTCGGGGCAACCAGCAAAAGGAGAAAGAGAAAATAGAAGGAAGATATAGAAAATAACAGCCATTCATCCTATAAGTATCTCGTAACAAAAGCTCAGGTTAATTTAACAACTGTGACTACCCAAAGACTTAAGAAAGTTCCAAGAAAAGATCTGCTTTCCCCCCTTGTCTTTGTGCTTATTTTTCTGCAGATATTGCAATTTACTCCTTTGTTTCTTTCTTCAAATATTTCTGGTAACCTGAATTTTGCCTCAATCACACCAAAACCAGGGAATTAATAAAAGACAAATAAAAATGTAAATTAAATAGAGAAACAAACTTCTGCCTAAATAATATGAATTTTCCTAATGGGAGACTCAGAGCAATTGTAATTCTACTCATAACTCTTCACCTAATATATACTTCCTCAAAAAGCAGAGGAGAGAATCATGTGGAACTGAGAGGCCATTATATTATCATTAGACTTAAAATAAGATTATTGATGTAATAATTTGTTATGTATATTTAACGCTAGTCAGTTGTGAGAACATAGGATCCAGCAGGACATGGTGGTGTATACCTGGAATCTCTGCTACCAGAGAGGCTGAGACAGGTGGATCAACTGAGTTCAGGTGCTTTCAGCATCAGTAAAGCTAAAGCTGAGTATCTATGGTAAGCCCTACCTATATAGTGAGCCCCTAGGAACAGGGAGCCATCCAACTAGTTAAGGAGAGGAGAAATAGCCCAACAGCCCCGGTTGGAAATGGAGCAGGTCAAAGCTTCCCTGTCAATCAATGAGTGCATGAGTCAGCCTTAATAAGAAAGGAAGACCCTCGTTCCAAAAAAAAAAAAAAAAAAAATAGTCCAGAACACTGTGTATAAAGGAGCTGAGCAGTTTCTAGGAGTTAGCAATCAAAAATAGTGATTTTTTTTTCTAAAATAAGTTTTAAAAGGAAAAGTTAGAATTAGAATTATTTAGAATATTAGAATCATTGGAAGAGAATGCCAAGAACTTCAATTTGGTAAGCATTTATCAAGCTCCTACTGTGTGCTAGGAAGTGCTGTAGAGTATAACACACACACAAAATCTGGGAGGGGGAAAAATAGATGCCAGGCAGAACTGTTGATAGAAAATTAAATTACCAGGAAGTTTGTGAACCTCTGTAAAGGATATTTAGGGGAAGAATTTAGTTCTCTATCCTTTAATCAGAGGGAAAAGTCGAGAGTGAGGAAAGTGTCCTGATATGATTTCAGGTGATCAGTTTATGCTCCACCTTGCTTCTCC
This sequence comes from Antechinus flavipes, assembly GCF_016432865.1. Lineage (NCBI taxonomy): Eukaryota > Metazoa > Chordata > Mammalia > Dasyuromorphia > Dasyuridae > Antechinus > Antechinus flavipes. The sequence continues at coordinate 338,163,700 of NC_067398.1, read as the reverse complement.
TCTTCTCCCTCATGTTGTTCCCTAAAGCAGGACTTTTATCTTTTTCTAGAGCAGGACCTCTTTTCTCCTGAGAAATTATTACATATAGGTATATAAAATAGCCATTAAAATCTAACATTTACTGGTAATAAAGCAGAAAAAAATTATGTTAAATCAACTCCTTGGTATACTTATAATTTTACTATTTATTAAAGAAGAAAGCAAATTTACATATTAAAAAGAGACATCTGTGTGTTATTTTTACATGAAGAATTAAATCATGGCTGAATATTTGATACTTTTTACTGTTGCCAAATTTTTCACGACTCTCACATTCAGTTATGTGACTGGATCACAACCCACAATTTAAGAAGTTTTGCCCTAGAATAGCCATACAGAATTGCTGATAGAAAATAGAATTACCAGGAAGATTACCAGGAAGATACCTATAAAGGAAGGCTTAGTTTGTAGAAGGATCTCAAAAAGTATTTGGCAAATGAAGAATATTCAGGGGCATGTCATGATAATGACACATTTCCATAGTGCTTCAAGATTGACAAATTTCTTTACTCCCACCACTGTGAACTAGATAGCAAGTTTTATTATCTGAATTTTACAAAGGGAGAAATAAAGGTTCAGCAAAAGAAAATGCCTTGCCCCAGGTCGAATAGATATAAAGCATCAAAACTTAAGCACTGGATCCAAGCCTTTTGACTCCCAAAATCTAAGACTCTTTCTTGGCCACACATAATAATCTCTCCCATTACCGCTAGAATATATGCTCTATGAGGGCAGAGACTATATCTCAGTTATTTTTCTGGATCCCCCAACATCTACCACAGAGCTTAGCTATTCAAAAGACCTTTAATTAGGTGTTAATAAATGAATGGTTGTGTTTCTGGACGACTAGCACTATGGTGCTAATCAGTTCATTTTGTATTTAATTTTTGCTCTGAGTCAGTTTCACTCCATTCCAGGGTTAAGAATTATTCACCTGAACCATAACTTCCTCATAGATGCAAGCTATTGGTCACAAGGGAGGGGACCTGAGCAGGAGAATGTGGATAGAGAGGTGCATATTCATTACAACTATTGTAGAAAATTAAAATATGTGACTTAAAAAAAGTGGGTCAGTAGCTCCATATTTGTGTCTGATGGAAAGCATGTGCATGGAACATGGGGAACAGCTGTTCTCTAAAGTCCCTAAAGAGGAAATTGAGGAAGTGAGCTTGAATTGCATCAGGAAGAATCTTAGGTGTGTGAGACCTTGGGCTCCACAAGTATGGGAAGTGGCCAGCTGTCCATTAAGATTATGAGAATGGCTTCTTGAGTTTTCCCAAGCTTAATGCTCTATCATTTTCCAATTTTCCATCTCTGTCAGTATCTTGTGAGTGTGAGGTTCTCAAGTCCTGCTCCCTTCATTGTATAGTGGTCACCATGTCACACTTAACAATATTTATGCTGTGGCTATGAGAATGTTACACCGTCTCCCTAAACCTTATTCTCATTTTGAAAAATGGGAATAATGATAATACTTGTATCACCTGCCTCAGGAATTGATCCTGACAGATCTTTGTAAATGTTAAAACATTACAGAAATGAGCAGCATTGTTGTTGAAAATAACCAACTCACAGCAAATGGACTTTATATCAGATTTTGGACACTTCTAGGCAAGACATCTCCCAGCCATGTTCCAGCCACCAAGTAAGAGCTATGGGAGGATGTTTGGAGTATAATATCTAGTAAAATTATTGGCTATTTTGTATAGTGTTTAACATATTCCTATTGACTTTTATACTAAAAAGGCAGAGAATTCAGTTCCAAAGCCAACAAAAGGCAGTAACAATAGCATATAATAATATGCAACATCCTTTGATGTTTCATCATAGCATGGGGGAGTGTGACTAATTCTGTGTTCTCAAAATCTACATCACTGGAACAAAAGCTGTCACAATCTAATAAGCTAGAAAGGCTTCTGTGGGATTTAACTCCAGAGAGGGTCATCGCTAGATTAGCAATAAGGTGACACTTTTTTTAACTACTATAACTCACAGAGACTATCTACTAAGATTCAAAGGCAGTAAGTTACCCACACGGAGATCACGTCCTTGACTTCAAGGATGACTTAAAAAATTATATGTGAGCAAGTTAGCTGTTTGGACATGTATACATATATTGTATTTAACTTATACTTTACATATTTAACATGTATTGGTCAACCTGCCATCTGGGGGAAGTAGGAAAAAAGTTGGAACAAAAGGATTTGCAAGGGTCAATGCTGAAAAATTACCCATATATATATCGTGTTATGTGACTATACTCAGACATAGATATAGAACTTAGCCTGTCCCTGTCTTTGATTCTTCTAATATCTTCTACCGAGAAGTTGATATGATAGAATTATGTCATATTGTGATGGTTTAAGTATGTAATTGAATTGTTTTTCAAGCCCTGGCTTTCGAACTCTACTACTTACCAACTCTGTGACCTTGGATAGGTTAGATGAATTTAGACTATATTTTCTCAGAGGAGCTTCAGAGTTCTAAATCCTACATTCCTTTTGACCTCCACCATATCAATTTCCATTACTGAACATCCTTATTTATTGACAACACTCTTCAAACAGGCAAAGAAACAAAAACATTCAAAATAGAAATTAAGAAGCCCACACAGTGAACCTCATGTGCTTTCCTCAAAGAAGAACCCCTTGGATTCTCATTTTAAGCTGACATCTTACTCTTTAAAAATTTAGTGATCCCGTCCCCAAATCTATCGCAGATTAGAAGCAACAAATTAAAGGCAGTTAAAGGGCTCTTCCTAGAAAGTACACTTGTCTAGGAGGAGGCAGAAAAACTAGAAAGTGAAATTATAAATAAAAGAAAAAATGGCTGTACAGAACCAATTTAACAATAGTAGGGATAGATAGCCCTCGGTACCTCAACATCAGCTAAAGGTACCAATATACAGACATATGGGAGAATAATTGGCATTAATACTGAAGATCTTGACAATTCAGAAAAAGAACAAAGGTTAAATTATATTTGGTATAGCTGAAGTAAGAGCTGTTGGGTAGCATGGAAAGTACTAGAGTTGGAATCATGAGAACTGGGTTAGAATCCTGGTTCTAACATTTATTAACCAACTATATGCCTTAGTCAGGAATGTGATCATTATAGATTTACAGATGAAAGAGACTTCTAGAAGTTCTTTATCTGGGAGTCTGTAGAATATCAAGGGATCAATGGAAGGGGAAAATACATCTTTATTTTCACTAATCTCTAACTGAAATTTAACATTTTCTTCAGTTATGAATGTAGGCAACAAATCACAATAGCGTTAACAATGCCTCTAACTTTGTCACTGATAGAAATCACAGTTTCATTTTATATTATTGTAGTATGTTATGTTATGTATTGTCATCACTACTTGGAAATTACTATACTTATGGACTATAAGTTATATGTTAGACATAGTTTTATCACAATTTTAAATTTTTTTGATAGATTTCAACATAACTGGTTTCTTTGAAATCATATGTATTTTATTTTATGCATTTTAAAATATTATTCTGAGGTGTCCATGATATAAAAAAGAAACACTGATATAAACCAACTTCTTCATTTTGTAGATCATACAGAGAAGGGTCAGAAAAAAGATTTGAATCCAAGTCATCTACCGACAGAGCCAGTGCTCTCTCTCCACTATATTAAATAGTTTTCTTATGTTTAAATTGGGGCAAATGATACGTGGATTACTGATATTACAAACAGCTGTGAAGTAGTTTTTTCATTATAAAAATGAATTATTTTTAAAGAAAGCAAAAACTATACTCTTCATTTTAGGAAACTCTTCACCCAGAATGTTTAAAACTAAAAGAAGTTTTGGTTCTAAAACACTCATCTCTCCAGAAAGATTTAGTTCCAGAGGGGTTCCAAAAATATATATAATTCTTTTACAATGTTAGATGGATATGGATATTAAAGAGAGGAAAAGAGAACATTTTATATTCTTTATTTTCTACTGTTCTAACTTTTACAAGAACAATTCTTTTGCAAAAATGTTTTATAGGGATTATAAACTCAATTTTTCATAGAATGCATCAGAAAAGTCAAGGGAAGACTCTATATAGAAAATTTAACATAGCAATTACAAAGGATGAGCTCTTAGAGCATGATATCTCAGTGAGGATGTCTTAATCTCTCACTCTTGAAATACCATATCAAAATATAAAACTTATATGATAAGAATAGGCTGCAGCAGGAATTTTTCCATCTTATTCTCTTTTATACCAATATAATTTCATTATAACTGTTTTATCTGACAACCAAACCTCAGTGTGAAGTTGAGAAACACCACTGTAACAAATGCCACTTGGCTGATCACCAAAGAGGCTATGTGATTGCAGTCTTAGTTGTTTGACTATTAGCAAATCGTTTAATTTCTCCAGGCCTCAGCTTCTCACTGACTAAACAAGGTATTGGAACTATATTGTCCCAAAGGTTCCTGTGCTGGTCAGTAATTATCTGGTCTAATTTCCTCAAGCATTAACCTGCTAACCATCCACGTGTTCCTTACTGCCATTACATGAACATTGTTCTGAAGGGGGATTAATTATCCCCAGTAATGCATCTAACATCCTATTTTCACAAAACCAACTAGACATATTGGGTAGGAGTATTCCCCCTACATGTATAAATGTTCTTTGTATAGACAAAATGTATATGAAAGAAAGTTGTTTTCAGTTTTCTCTTGATTCTACCCTAATATGATCTGTAATAAGGTGTAGTATTTTTCTTACTTGAAGTGAAAATCAAATGTTCCTCAGACCCAGAAGTATGTTTTCACATCAAGGTGTTTGGGGTGAAAAATTTGAAACCAGCCAAAAGTACATATGTATTGCTAAGGGGTATGGTTTCAAAGCATTGCACAAGGGATTAACCACACGATTCCCATTAACTTTAATTGGAGTCACACTTCTAAATCCTTTCACTGTTGCATTTGATATTGAAGAGTAAGCTCAGTGTCCATAATGTGTCTTAGAATGAATTTCAGTCATTCAAGATGGGAAAGAAAATGAAAAAGATCAAAGAAAGGAAAAAAGAGATTTTTTTTTTTGGTCAAAAAGAGATAATTTTTTAAAGATCAATTTATTCCATAGCTGAGTCAACATAAGAAAAACAGATTGGCAAGCCAAAATACATTGATCTTATCTGTCTCAGTCTTGACTCTCCTATGGAAGTTAAATGTGACAGAAAGATGGACAAGGAAAACATGGAGTCAAGACATGGATTCAAGTCCCAGATGTTAACATTTACAAGCCACATCACTTTGTTAATTGATCTCCTGTAGCCTTAGTTTCCCTATCTGTAAATGGGTGTAATATAACCTATACTAACTACCACAATATATTATTATGAATAAAATGTATAAACTTTAAAACACTCCAGAAATGTTGACTATTACTACTAATACTAAATTTTAGGAACAGGGTCACATTATCTTTGTTTTCTAAGTCTCTGCAGCTTTTTACCTAGTTGGGGTTCAAACAGTGCTTGTTGATCTCACTCACAGGGACACACATAAATAATTTTGCCAGGTATGGTTGGAATGGCCCTGCATACTTGTTTAATACTTCAAGGATATGTGGTTTCAGTGGGGTGGATATTCTTTCCATTGACCCCCCCCCCCACTTCTAGTTCTTAGTAGATGGTGTTTCACAATCTACAGTGATCAAAAGAGTTTGCCATTAGCTAACTTGATGGTGATGAACCTTTCTGTAATCAGTAAGGCTGGTTCTGGGATGATAGACAGTCTGGCGCTAGACCCTTCCTCCAAACCTTCTCAGTTAGGGCCTGCCAGAGATGATACTCTGCTGGCACAGCCTTCAAGAACCCAAGGTCACATCCATACCATGATGAAGCATCAAAGGAAGATGTTAGTAAAGGGGCTCTGTATAATTGTCTCCAGTTTCCCACAGTATGGAAATGATTATGAAGCCAATCTAGAAGTCAAAAACTTTTTAAGTTCCCTTGTTGACATTTCTTCATCCTATCAAAGTCTATGGTGTGTGGGGGGAAGGGTAGAGAGGATTTCTACCTGTAGCTGCCATGTTGTTGACCTCCATGACTGTCATCTCTAGGATCAAACAGGCAGTCCTGCTCAAAACCCTTACTAATCTGCCCTCCTCCATTTCCAGTTTGTTTCTACCTTCCACCACTCCGATAGTGGCCAGCTAGAATCCCCCAGTGTTCCAGTTTTCAGTTTTGCAGGTAGCTACTGAATGGACAAAAGAAGGCAATAATGGCTTCTTAGAGCATGAAGTAGAAGTGGTGGCATCTGAATATTTCACCAGAGAACCTCATGTGAGGAGAGCAGCAATGTATCCTAATATAATACCAAAAGTTTCAAACTTAAAATGGTATTTTTTTTTGTCCTTCAGAAACAGGACAAGGGGCCTGGAATCAGAATACCTTGACTTGAATACGACTCTTGCTGCTCAGTAGCGGGGTAACTGAACAAATCACTTCCCCTTTTTGAGCCTCAGACCCCTAATCTATAATGGGACTAATAACCTCTCTCCTCTCCTCCTCACTAGGCTTCACAACCTGTAAGCTCAATGATGTGAGCTATTATCATTACATAAATTTAAAGTAATGGTCCTCAATAAATATGTATTCAGTGCCTATTATGTGTCAGGCACTGTACCAAGAAAGACAAAAGACATTTAGTCCTCGCTCTCCAGGATCTCACAGGCTAATGGGAAGATGACAGATATATACAAACAAGCTATACAGAGAATAAATAGGAGATAATCGATAGAGGGAAGGCACTAGAAGTAAGGGGAAATTGGGAAAGGTGTCTTATAGAAGATGAGTTTTTATCTAGGACTTGAGAGAAATGGGGAGACAGAGATGAAGAGGGTAAGCATTCGAAGCATGGGGGACAGACATTGAAAAGGAACACTCAGGAGATGATTATTTTGTTGCAGGGATCGCAGCGAGGCTAGTGACACAGATCTCAGAGCACTCAGAGTGGTGGAAGGTAGAAACAAGCTGGAAATGGAGGAGGGCAGATTAGTAAGGGTTTTGAGCAGGACTGCCTGTTTGATCCTAGAGATGACAGTCATGGAGGTCAATGACATGGCTAGACCTGTACTTTGAGAAGATCATTTTGACAGTTGAATGGAAGATGGACTGCAGTGGGCAGAGAAACATGACAAGGAGAGCAACCATCAAGTCATTGCACCTCAGCCATGAGGAGATAAGCACTTGCACCAGAGCAGAGGAGGGGCGGTGTGACAGACGTTGTGAAGGCAAAATTGATGAGTTTGGAGAGAAAGATGATGAGTTCAGTTTAAGATATCCAAGATGTTCAATAGGCAGCTGGAGATGGGAGACTGGAAGTCAGCAAAGAGTTTGGCAAGGAGATTTGAGGTCACTAAAAGAAATAGTAGAGAGGGAGAAGAGAAAAGATCCCAAACAGAACCCTGTGGACGCCCATGGTTGCCTGGACAAGGAACCTGCAAAGGAGAAGTGGCAATCAAAGAAGAGGAGAGAGTAGGGTTATGAAAACCTAGTGAGAAGAGAGTATTAAGAGAAAAATGGCCAAGGCTACAGAGGGGTCAAAAAGGGTGCAGACTGGAAAAAAGTCCACTAAATTTGGTGACTTCAAAATAATTACTAACTTTGAAGAGAACAGTTTGATGAGGAATGATGAGGTCCAAAGCCAGACTAGAGAGAGGTAAGAAGAATGGCTCAGTGCTCTGGAGCAAGAAAACCTGAGTTCAGATGTGGCCAAAGACACTTAGTACTTACTTACCAGTTGTGTGACCCTGAGCAAGTCACTTAATCCCAATTGACTTGGGGAGAGAGACAGACAGAGACAGAGAGAGAAAGGAAAGGAGGTGAAGGCACCTATTGGAGATGATGTTTAGCCACAAAACAGAAAAGAGTTAGTGCATGGCAGCCAGAAGATGGGTGGGTGAAGGGTATTTTGAGAATAGGGGGGAAAATGAGCATGCTTCTAGGCAGTAGAGAAGTAGTCAGTAGACAGAGAGACACTGAAGATAAATGATAGTGTAGGGATGATAGAGCAATCTAGTAGAGAAGACAAGGTGGAAGGGGATCCCTTGTGCATATAGAAGGAAGGGTCTTTTTCTTAGCCAGGAGAAAGTCACTCATTATGCGAGATTGGAGAGGGTGGGGAAAACAAGATAGTGACAGAAGGCAGATCTGAGTGATATGGGGAGAAGAGATCTATTAGTGAAATGTCAAATAATAATACCAAGTATTGACAAGGACAGTTTGTCTTTAAGATTTAAAAAATTATGGTAGTAAACTTTATGGAGAAAAATCTGAAGGAGAAGTATTTTTTTCAATATATACTTATATAGAGTATCTATCATTTTGTGGAACTTAAATGAATGTATATGTAGCAGGGTTTACAGACAATGACCCCATGTGTGACTTAGATTTTTAAAATAATGATTCACACATTCTACATAGTTGGCTTTGTGAAGCTTTGCACTGGTTGACAACTATACCATCTTGACCCCTTTCTAAGGACTACTGGTCAATTTCCTTAATTTTTCTTCCTTGGGTTCTAAAGCACTCAAGGGATGTGCTTTGATAGGTTAACATAAACTGATAGAAATGCATAATGACTGTCATTAATTAGTTAGCTCTGAACTCCCTACTCCGCTTTTATAAAAGTAATTCTCTTTATCATAAACCTTCATTTCTCTCCTCTTCTCTTTCTTCTCTCTCTTTTTTAATCTTTCTTTTATTCTCTGTCTATCTCTCTCTCTACATATATATACACACACATATATGTACACGCACATATATGTATATATATACATGTCTATATTCGTTTTTATTCTCTCTATATATATATACAAATATCTTTCTTTCCTTCTCTTTCTCTTAATATGAAGCCTTCTAATCTCTTTTTAAAAAAGTCATCGCTTTTTATTTTCAAAATACATGCAAAGACAGTTTTCAACATTCACCCTTGCAAAAAACCTTGTGTTTCAAATTTTTCTCCCTCCCTTTCTCCTACCCCCTCTCTTAGACAGCACATAATCCAATAGATGTTAAATATGTGAAGCCCTTTAATCATGTTAATAATGCCAAATATACAGCTTATCAACAACATAACATATAATCCAAAGACATATTTAAATATTTCCACAATGTATCGGCTATGTGAAAAATCACAACCAAAGTCACTTCTAGCTTTCAACTGCAACTTAACTTCTCCACAGACCCTAATAACCTTAGTACCATCCTTCCTTTATCTGAAGATAGAAATTGAAGTCCCCTAGGAATTATTTTTAAGACATTTTCTCCACAGGTTAAGAATTAAACTCAGTTCCCTGAAGAGATGTCTCTCTAGATTCTTTCTCCTTAACAGTTAACATATTCAATCTTTCAGGAAAAAATTTCTCTTATGCTTTTTCTCTGTGCATCACATACTCTCTGTCAGCCATAACAGTTAACTATCTCCAGATGACAATTAAACAGCCTGTCCCCAAGATCATATTTCATCTTAAAGATATAGTAACAGTAACCATAGTCTCTGTGGGAGGGACTCCCAAAACTGGCATCACATATAATAAACAGTCAACTCTCAATTACCAGGAATAGTGGTGGAAAATAGTGACATTTGTAATCCAAAACAGCAGATAAACTAAACTCTTTCCCCTTTTGCTTTGAAATGAGTCCCATAGTTTTTTGGTTGGTTGTTTCCTGCTTATAGAATTAGAAAAGGCAACCCTAAGCAACAAGCCAATGATGGGAGCCCAGTCTAGAACTAAGGCCTTTGCCATAAATAATATACCTATCGAAAAACAGAATGACTGTAGCCCTAGAGGCCATTTGCTGGCATCTGTCCAGGCATGTTACATTTGTTTATTGCATTAGGGTCTCAGTCTCCATAGGTGTCTTACCTCCCTTCACAGGAAAATAGGGTTCCCTTACCTTGCTAATTGGATATGTATTCATGGAAAGATATAGATTCCTGACCAGTTTTATAGCAAACTGGATTTAAATATAAAGGGAAACATTCTCCAGACTTTTGAGAGTCCTGGATTCTAAGCACATGGTTGTCCCCAAACCAGAACTGATTCCAGACTGTTAGCCTCACAAATTATCTGTCTGGATAATAGCATCAGAAATAAGATGTTCCAAGTGATGCTCATTTTGCCTGAACGACTTAGTTACTTATGTTAATAGAGGACAGATAGAATTTGAACAATTAGAAACTCAATGCTTTTTTTTTTAAATTATTTTGGATTGGAATTTTTAAAAAATATAAATGATAATGATATGAATATATCATTACAAAATACTCATTTCCCAGCCAAAAACAACCTTTCTTGATAAACAGAGAAAGTAAAAAAATCTAACAACAGTAGACAGTATTCTGCCCCATTACCTCTACAGTAAGGAGGAAGATAGGTATTTTTATCTCTTTTCTGGGACCTTCATTGATTTTTTAAAATTTTTATTATCTCTTCTGGTTTTTTCAGGTTTTATCTGATTATTTCAGTTGCTTAGAAAGGACTTCCTTTTCATAATTTTTCATTTACATGGTCAAAGAGCATGGAGCCAGAGAGAATGGATGCCTAATGCTCAAACTTGACTGATCAGCTCTTGAATGAAAAGAGGAGGCCTTAAGTCTACAGCTTCTTTTCATCATGAAAGTTCTCATGACCTTCTTAGAGCCACAAAATGTCCCTGTTGGAAAAGCTTTCAGGCATCATCTAATCCCACTGCTCCTCAGAACATGAATTCCTTCTCCAAGATCCTTTGACAAGGTGTCCTTATTTTTGCTGGCTTACACACAGATGTCCTCAGCTACTGTAGAAGGGAAACGAATTTAAAAGAAAACATTCCTGCCTGGAGCTTCTCTTTGCATGTTCCTAGGAGAGAGAGATGAAAACTTCATATAAGCAGAGTCACAAAATGAATGAGATTAAATGGGTAACAGAGTCAAAGTTAAATGGATTCACCATTATTATTTATTGGAATTTTTTTTTTTTTACTTTGCCTATAGTAACTCTCAGGAAATACTCCATCTATAAGTATTTTTCAAACTAAAACCAGATGGTGAAATCATAGCCAGTTTTTCATGGTGGGAGGCAAGGTTTTCATGGTACACAAGTAACTGGAGGCACATTAAAATCAAATTGGACTTTTTCGGTTTGTCCTTCCTATCTCTCAGCAATAGTAATGTCTTGTGGTACAGCTGACCTTTTTTGAAGTTTGGATTTAGAGTGAGTAGGAAGAACTGGGGGTAATTTTTTCCTTGAGTGGAAGTTCTTCATTTTGGAAGAAGAAAGAAAACTGCTTTGAGGTTAGCTGGCTATGATTTGCTTCCTCCGGGTACCACAAGCTAGATCTGTGAACCAAACTTGGCATGATAGCATTCTAGAAGGACCCTGGCTTAGGCATCTTCAAGACTGAATCCCCATCCTTGCTGCTATTTTTTTTTTTTTTTTTAATACTCTGACACAACTCTCCATTAAGACTTAAGCTCAGAGTTTAAAAGGTCAGCTAGGTCAACTCCACTTATTCTGCAGGTGAGGAAACTAAGGCAAAAGGATTTGCTTAAAGTAGTAAGTGGCAGATTTGAATTATTATCCTTTAAATCTATGGCTTGAATCCATACCATATGAAGGAACTGAGAATATTCATCCTCGAGCAGAAAAGACTTGGAAAACATTATCATCAAATGCTTAACATTTATACGGGCCTTTTAAGGTTTATAAAGTCACATAGATATATATAAATATAAACATAGAAATCTATATATAGTACTTTGTATATATACATATATATGTAATTACATATATGTATATGTTATACATATATGTATAATTACATATATGTATATATACACACATATACATATATATTATCTCATTTGATCCTCACAATAATCTTTAGGTAAGTGCTTTTAAATACCTATTTTACATATAAAGACGTTGAGGCAGGTGTTTTGAGATTTGCCCAAGGATAACTGGCTATTTTGCTGCCTAAGTGTCTTCATGATCTTGTAATTATATAGTAGACTATTCTACTTGGCAAAAGACAGAACTAGAATAAATAGGTGGGAGTCTGAAAAAGATAAGTTTAGGCCTGATATAAAGAAAAATTTTCCTGTAGTTGGAGTGAAAACCAAATGTAATGAGCTAAAAAGTGGTAGATTCCCTCCATCTCACTGGAAGTTCTCAAGCAAAGACTGGAGACTGGGTTTGTACTATCTTTTTTCCTTTTTTTTTTTTTTTTTTTTTGGTATGTGAATTGGACTAAGTGGGCAATTAGGGACCTTTCCAATTCTAAAATATGTGCCGCCAAAGCAGGGTTCTTTTTCATTTGGCCTATCTGTAGACAAGTTTAATCATTCAGCACTCAGCTTTCATCTCTCTATGGCTTCAACCTCCGAAGACATTGCTCCTGGCTCAGGAGGTGAAGGAGTAAGGAGACAAAGCTCTGCGCTGAGTTTTTCTGAATATGCCTAAGCCCTGCAGAGCAATGCCTTCCACCCCTGTTCTGATTGATATCTCGGACTGATACTGAGAGGAAATTGAAACCATTTGAATTCCATCACCAATAATTGGGTAAGTAGAGATCCAAACCCGATTTGCCATTTTGAACTTCCAGATGGTGAACATGGTTCAATCTGTATCCTGAAGATAGATAGTGAAAGGAAACTACTTCAAGTCTTCCATCTGCAGAGACTGGTTCAGACCACAAATGTAATTGCCAGCAAGGCCAAAGGTAGTACAGCTGCAGAGACCTGAGACAAGATGACTCTCACATGTCTCCAAGGGGGATGAGTCATATTGCATCTCAGCCCACACCCCCAAACCGTGAACACTGCAGGCTTCCCTGGAAGACAGAATGTCTGTCAGAGTGAGCTGGCCCTTTGTGTCCCGAGTCCAGTTGAAGACAGACTTCACTTGGTTTTGGAAGATACGTTACCTGTTTAGCCTGAAGACTTAAGTCAGTAACAAATAGAGACCTGTGTTGAGCATTTCGGTGCGGCAGCCTGCCGGCCCATACCACTTACAAGCACTGCTTTACTTCTCACGGGAGATATGTCTGTGCCCATGAGCAAGCACTTTGAAAGGCTGCAGGTAGATTCATCTTTCTGAAAGGCAAACCAACCTGAAAATAAGGAATAGGGAAGAGATTTAGGAGTCGGGAAGGGAGTAGCTGTACCATTTTTCTGGCCCAGGGCTTTGGTAACTGTGCAAGGGAGAGAAATATAAGGAATAATTGTTTTTGGGCTTAGAACCAGGAAAACTAGTTTTCCAAATTAATCCAGCGAGAGCCATGAATCCACAGTATTTCATATCACACTTCATAAAACTCCCGTCATAATCCATAAAACTGACATTATTAGATTAAAAGCCTGGGCTCCTCCTATGTGGAGTTCGCTCATTAGACATGCTGTAGTTTTATAACCTTAAAATTCCTACCCAATTACCATGATTAATACTGTGCCTTAATAAAATCCAAAAAGCAGGGCAGGTACCATCTGTTTGTTATAATTGTGTGTTTAAATTCTGCCCAGCTAAAAAGAGATGGAACCTTAGCAAAGAGAAGCCAGAACAAGATTCAGGATGTCAGAATATATTGAGATGGGAATTACAGAGTGGAGACAAATGATCGCTATCCTTATGAATCCTTCATACAAGGCTTTACCAACAGGCCATTTTCCTGTTTCTTAGTTAACATTACAGAATAATGTGTAGAGAATATCCTATTGGCATGCTATTTAGATATTGCAAGTTGCAGTTTAGATACTAGGCTGAGTGATTTTAATACACAAATTCAGCTGGAGAAGCATGGGTTTTTCTGTGAACATTGCTTTGCACTGTTAATGAGTTGGATGGTTGAATGAATAAATGAATTGGCGAGGCAATTTTGGCTTATTTGAAACATTTCTGATGGTAGTTTTTAATTGGATTATCTAATGTAAGTTTTCTGAAGAATAATAAGGAGCTGATATGGATTTCTCTTTGGGACTAGAAAGTCTGGGGGGGAAGGAGGAAATTAGGAAATTGGAGAGAAAAGGAAGGATTAGATAAATATTCCTTGCTGGCCAATGTAAATAAGAAGCTGATTCACTACAGATCCACTGGCTGGAGGGTATGCTAAACTCCAAAAGACAGTTGTTACTCTACTAACAAAGCATTAGGCTTCGCATTGACCACACAAATCTATGGAATTAGATTAACCCTTTGAAGTATTGACCAAGAAAGTGATCATTTGAATAGCTACATATTTGCCCCACCCCCTCCCTACAATAACCAATCGGATGAGAGGTGAGTCAACTGCTGTGTTAATGTAGTTAACACGTTACCTACTGGTTTAAGGAAGTTCAGGCCCATTTTCCATTACATCAGTTGGCAATGAGTGGTCACCAAAAACCGGCTCAGATGGGCCAATTTTCTTTCAAGTTTTTATCCTGAACACTAGCCCAAATACGTGTTAATTTTTTTGATCCCCAGATCTGGAGAACTAGTATAAATGCTATCTTTTGTTGTTATTACATCCAGACTTTACAAGGGAGGTAAGAAACCTGGATAGCCATGACTTAGCATAAAATGAGCCCGTGTCAAATGGGCCCAATTAACAAATTTTTTTTCACATTGAAACAATTCAATCAGAATCAAATTAAAAAATGCATAATTTCGTATCAAAAATGTTTTAGGAATCCAGTAACACAATAGCATGGCTTTTCTGTTAATGGACATAAGTTATAAGGCTTTAGGTCAGTGCATAACTTAAGAATTATGAACATCTATGTTAGAGTCAGTGATATAAAATGCACATGTAATTTTTTTCTGGGACCTTTTGGTTATTTAATTGTATGATTACTCAGTAATTAGCATTATTTTAAGATAGGGGAGGGGGGTTATTCGTTTTGAGAAAGAGGTGGTCTGGACTTACGATTTCATCAGTGTATGGAACTACTGTGCACTATGATGAGAAAACTCTTACAGAAGTAGATAGGCAGCCATTCTGCTCTGAGAGAGCATGAGAGGTTAAATGACTGGCCTAAAGTCACTCAGTCATTGTGTCAAAGGTGGTCTTTGAACCCAAATCTGACCTTGAGTGGGCTCCTCTCTATCTGCCCAGGCTGTCTCTTTTTAGTTTTGTGTTTTATTACTCAGACCTTTATTAATGGGCCAGATATCCAACATAAGATCTCATGACACTTCCATTTAAATGTCCTACTAACATTTTGGAAAGTTTTAACTTTCAAATCATTCTTTTCCATGAAACATAGATGCCTTCAGAGATACAAGTATGTAACAAGTTATTTTTTTACATGGGAAAAATAAAGTTTTCTTTAATAGCATGCACAAAATTGTTTATTTACCATGGTAATTTATGCCAGGATAATTGAATAGCCCAGATTTAACTTTTTAGAGATAGCGGATAATCCTGTGGACTGTGAAGATTAAATGTGTAACTTTAGAAATTTGTACTCTCTTTAAAAATTTGTTTAGGTGTGAACACAGTAGAGGGAGAAAGGAGTAATAAATAGAGGTGAACTTATAGTAGAACATGTTCAGCTAATTACTAATAAGATTTAGGACCTCCCACTTTTTGGTTATCAGCTTAAGGTCATTTTATGTTAGCTAAGGTACAATGCAACTGATAGCACCTTTCTGAACCTCTGGTAAAGTTGGTTTGTAGCGTTGGTTTCATTTATTCATGCTACTTCTGTGTCATTAAAAGTATAAAGTGACTGACAGAAATCTCTACTCCCAAATGTAACTGTACATAAGTTACTGATGCCATGGATATTTCCAACATCTTTGAAAATTTACTCATTTTCCTTATAATATCATTGCGAGGTACACAGCACATATGTTATTATCTCTGCTTTACTGATTATGAAATAGAGGCCAAAAATAGCTAGCATTAGAAAGGCAAGTGACTTGCTTATAAATCCCAAAATTAGTGTCTTGAGACTAGAACATAGACCCTCTGACTATAAGGCCAAAGCTCTAAAGACTCAGACTAACCTGGAAAAATCTGGCCTCCACTGGTAATACATCAAACCTAAAGCTAGATTTTGGATTTCTGAATCTCTGAGTTTGTCTTCTGATTTCAATTCAAATAGTGTAGATGGACAAATTCTTGGGAAGATAAAGGCCAGCTGTGGGCATAGTACAGCATGGTTAGAAAATAATGGAACCAATCAAAGTTATTGCTTTCAATCTGACCTGAGTGTGGAGGAAATTCTCATTAGTTGGTCTCCGTCTGGAAAATAAATGACTTGATTACATCAGGGGCACTATTTTTCAACGCGTAATCCATTAAGTAAACTTTATTACCTTAATTTTTTATAGTTAAGATGGTAAGTCCCGTTTTGGTGGCACTCAAGTAGAAAAAGAAGTCAGCTAATTAATCTAACTAGTCCCAAATCCTAAGAAACATGACTAACTAGGTAAGAATCCAGATCTCTCTCAAAACACAAACACCCTTGAACAGGAATCTACTTTTTCTCTGTAGACTCCTCCACGCTGGGTTATGCCAGCATGTTAAATCATTTATAGCATGTTGGGTTTGAGTAGTAAAGTGGCTAGACTATTCGGTGAGGCAGTCCCTTATACAGAAATCCAGATGCGTCTTGGAACTCACCCTGCTGGGATTGCATCCATGTCACATGTGGCTTTTGTTGCATGCTAGCAAAAGGACAGCACCCACCCAAGATGCCTCAACAATTACAGTCCCAAGAGAGAATACTGTAAGAGTCCTCAAGTTAATCACTTTGGATACTGGCAGGAGTTTTTCCTGACTAATCAAAAGAGTTAATACATTTTAAGAAACTGCCTACCTAGCCTGAATCAGGATAGATTCAACAGACAGTCAATAGGGTGTCAGCAGACATGGTTCAAATCTAGGTTCTGCGAAGACTGTGTCACCTTAGACAAGTCCCTTCTTCCCTTTGCACGTTAGTTTTATCTATACAGTTAGACTCCATCATCAAGGCTCACAATTTTATGAAAAATTTCAGAATCCTATACAAAGACTCCAAGAAAGTTTACTTTTCCAATTTATTAATTGCAGACTGATTGGGTGTGAGCAGAGAAGAATTCTCTCCTTTTACCATCTGTCCTATCGTGCTGGGGTTACATAGACAATTCTGTGATACTCTGCTTAATGAAAAGTTTCTTTTATGAAGTCAACAAGATAAAAAAAAAATAATAAAATCCCCAATCATCTAGAACAAAAAGGTTGAGATTTACAGCTACATGATAGAAGTAAGTCAGTTTTTCAGTTTCCATTTGACTACTTACTCAGATGAAGGCCATCTCTAGGCAAGTATGTCAAGTCTATAGGGTTTTCTTAATTCCCTTTTTGGTTCCTTTTTCCTTTCCCTCAACAGTAATAATTGTCCCTAAATCAGGAACCCAGGATTTGAACCTCTTCTTCCCTATCAAAATAGAAAGAGGGAGGAGACAGAGAAAAAAGGTTAGGACCTAGTAATCAAGCTCTATAACTCTGTTTATTCATTCATTCCCTGATTAACTGATTTCTTCATATTAATGCTGTTTCTTTATTATTATTATTATTATTATTATTATTCTTTTGTCATTGATTTTTTTCTTTGAGTTCATTTTAGCCCTCCATCAATAGTATTAATGGACCTGAGAAGAATCATATTGGGGAAACTGTTCCTTTCAATGTTTCCAACTTATTTCCTGCTACCAAATTCACATTAGTCTCTTTATGATACTATTTATTCCTGAACTGTGGGATGCCTTGACCTCATGTGCTACTGAAATGACCTGATAGGTCAAATGTGTAAGGAGCCAGGACTGAGCAGTGCTTGTTGATCTTAAACATCCTCTAAATATTTTAAGCCAGTACTTCTGTTGGAGCCACCTCAGAAGAGGGCCAGCTCTCAATGGATGTCAACACCCAAGTAGCCATGCTGAAGGGCCCCCAAGATCCTTTGTAATTTAAGGATCATTATATTCAATGGAAATCATGACCAAACAAAAAACCTGGATATCATATTTCAAGAAGTAAAACTTAACAAAACTTTTAACTTCTGTCAGAACCAGAATACAAATTGAAAACAACAAAGAATATCATACCCCAAATCCAGAGCTTCTAAGTCAAAAAAATAATATACTAAGAAGCCAGAAAGAATTGAAATACCAATGAGCCTTAGTCAGGATTATACAAGATTATACTGCAACTACTATATAGAAAAGGAAATACTGGAATGCAATATTTCAAAACACGCCAAGTATAATTTACCCTGCAAACTTTAATGTAACCTTCTGATTTGAAGAAATGGATCTTTAACAAAACAAAGTGCATTTAAGCATTTTTTTTAAATAAAAAAGATCCAAGTTGAATAGAATTTTTGAAATGCAAACACAAGCAACAAGAAAAATGTAAAACATTAGAGCAATGAAAAGAAGCTAAATGATGATGGAGTACTTGCATTCCAAAAAAAAGAGAGAAAAAACACAAGTGTACATTCAGAATCCTAATATCTTTGAGAAATGAAAGAAGTTTAAGAAGACAAACACAGAACCTGAGGGTAGTTTTGTTATGTCTTGTTGTTTTTAAGAAGCATGATAAAAAAATAAGGGAAAAAGTATATCATATTATTTCATATAATTAGAGTAATGCAATAGTAAAATAAATAAACATAGATAAGGCAGTGAACCTCATGAACCTCACTCTTAATCTGAATTAGGCAAAAAAGGAGGTTTTACAACGTGTGTGTGTGTGTGTGTGTGTGTGTGTGTGTGTAAGT
Organism: Antechinus flavipes; assembly: GCF_016432865.1. Lineage (NCBI taxonomy): Eukaryota > Metazoa > Chordata > Mammalia > Dasyuromorphia > Dasyuridae > Antechinus > Antechinus flavipes. Next base: position 338,144,913 of record NC_067398.1, on the reverse strand, counting down.
GTGTGTGTGTGTGTGTGTGTGTGTGAGAGAGAGAGAGAGAGAGAGAGAGAGAGAGAGAGAGAGAATTATGTACAAATATAATAAATTCCACAAGGAAATGCATAGGAATGGGGGAAGGAGGGGAGATTAATAGGGGATAGAGTTTGAAAGTCACAAGCTCACAGTTCAAATCATTATTATTTAGGGGTGCTAATTTTTTCCTCTGACTTCTTAAGATTGTTATTCTGATTTACTTACTTTGGAGTCTGAAAGGTTTCTGTTGCTGTTCTGTGTATTCTTTTGATCTGTATTTTGTGGCTGGCTTCCTATATTTCTGGGCAATTTTTCTTTATGATTTCCTAGAGTATATCATTCAAGTTTTCTTTTTAGCCACCAATACATTATCACTAAACTCTACCATAATATTTAGAAGCTGTGCTATAAAATTGTTCAGCTGACAATCAAGCTTCATGTCATTTGATTGATGACAGTCGAGTCTGATGCTTGAGCCCCAACATCATTAATTCCTATGAGCTTTGGTCTGTTGACCATTTGCAACATTTATAATTCCTAGGAAGCTAACTGTCCCAGGTAATGTTGTTTCACCTACTTTGCTTTCATGGACCCAACTTAAAACATCAAATGGGCGGGGATTGTATTTATTTGTTATAGTTCCAAGATGTATTTTTGCCATACAAACCCACAAATAATGTTGCAGGTCTCTGCCAACCCAAAGAATCCATTTTTCCCATGAAATAGTTTAATTCATTTCAGATTTTTACTTTGCTATTTGCCAGCACCATTGCCTGCCATGCAAAGTAATAGCAATAAAATCCAGACTTGCTGTCTCCCACCACAATTACTTTTTGTTCCTTTCCTCCAGAGAACAGGTTTGCTGAATGGGGCAACAGATTCCTTCCCCTTCTATTGTTACGGAATGCCTAGAACTGTCACCAGAATTCTCTAGGATTAGGAACCAGGAGCAAGTTCTGTTAGTACAATTCAGACAGGTGGTGCTAAAATGGTTTTGATTTAGATCAGATCCAAGGGCATTTTATAGATGAGAAAACTGGGCCATAGAGAAAGTTAAATGAGTGTCCCATGGTCACAGTTAATAAGAGGCTAATCTGAAAACACAGATGTCCAGTGTTCTTTCACTAACCTACCCCACCCCTCGTAAGAACGTTAAGCTACAACCTAGACTGACATGATCATTCATGATTACCCTCACAAGGGGATGGCACACCAGCCAGTCACTGAGGACGTCACTGCAGCCTCGGGCCTCTGTAAACCCTTCTCTCAACATTTCCTCATCTAGCTGACTAAAGCACAGTTTCTAACCACTTGTTATGCCACAATTTTCAGTTTCCATAATTATCCTGACTCAGTCCTGCCTTGGTTTCCCTGCTTCTCAATCCTCTCTTTTAATCAGAATATTTGATAAGCATAAAAGATCTTATGTTTTAGAACATCAGAATGCCTCTCCCCATCCCAAGCTAATAGAATATCAGATACCGGCTTATCAAAATGCCTCTCCCCATGTCTGGGGTGCCTCCCCCATGCTTTCCCTCACCCTGTGCTCTCAGTTCCCTGATTCTACCCCTGACTCAGTATATCCCCTGAGTCTGAGCCATGTGTATATAGGTCGTTGAGAACTCACCTTGTTTGCTGGATTCTTGGATAATCTCATTCATTCAGCCCTGGAACCAAACCATGGATCCATTTGGTCCCAGTAAATCTTTCCCTTTAAATAAATTATTAAATATTTTAAATAAATATTAAATACTTTCTTGCCTTAGTTTCTCTGGCATTACAAACTGAGACTCACTCAACTTTCCTTACCAACAAACCACCTGTACAACAGCCTTCTTCTTACTTCGTTATACTCCTTCTTACCACAGCAACTCCTCCCACTGGCTAGTTGAATTATGTAGAACAAAACAAAAAGATCTCCTGAGAACCCTACTTTGCTGGCAAAGATAGATATCCTCCATCGTATTTAGCAGTTCTTGCTCTAAATGTCTCTGCTTTTGTTTCTGGGGAGTGCAAGGAGAGAATAGGATAAATACAGTCAATCTTCAATATTCACACATTTAATTTTCATGACTTCAAGCATTCCTGAGATTTTATTAGTAACTTCATTTTTATTTTCACCTTATTTGCAATTATACACAATACGACCAATATGAACAAGCTCCCAAGACGGGTTTCTAAGCCTGAAAGCTGGCTTGGCACAATTGACTAGCTGGCCAGAGATATCAGCTCTGTCTAAATCTTCTGTTGCAGCCTCAAGGCTGCAACTCTTCTCTGCTGAGCTCTCACTCTCTGAGGCTCTTAACAATCTCAAATAGTGCATAAAGCAGCCATTGCTGATGTGTTATTTCAAGTGAGAGCATCCTTCCCACTCTCCAATGCCATCCACCAACCATGGTCAGAGTGTTGGAGGTGATGTTGAGACCTCACCAGTCTTGCCACCTTCCAGCAACAGCAGATCAAGTCCTAGTAGTATCTCTATTGGTTTCACAGAGCCACCAAAGTATAGAGATTTATAGCAATATAATATACAGTACAATACCCTCACACTACCATTTGGGACAGTGGAAGATAAGACACAGGTTAAAAAATGGTATAGTTTTAAGAATTTCATTTGCTGTATAATATTTATGGTGCTATAGACTTCATGTGCTGTGAAAAGGGAATATTGGTGAAAACAGTGGTCTGAATTTTTTTTTAATTGAGACACAAAAGATAACAGAATTCTAGAGAATTATTAGTGAGAAAAATTTTAGTTTGTATATTATATTTTATGAGTTATTTCATGGTTACTGTGTAAAGAAAAATTCAAATTATCAGAATTGATATTTTTTTTAAAGAATTCTAGGCAGAAAAGTGCATTTTCAACAACCTCTAGCAAAAGATTTTTGATGATCCTAGGAGCCTAATCCCCTATTTCCCATAGGTTCAGTGTATGAACATTTGTATTTTTTACTTTTGTATCACTTTCTAAGAATATTACTTTTGTGAAAGTTGAGTATTGATGGTACTAAATAGTCAGTAATTAAGTAGTAAAATAGTAAATATCATTATTATATAATAAAATGGCTAGGACTAAATGGAAATCTTTAGAATTGTTTAGCCATTCCATTTAATTAATATCAAACAGTATTGGCTTAGAACCACAAAGAAAGAAACGTGGTCAACTAGGTAAACTCTGCCCTGCCCTGACTAGAATGGAGTTATTTTCTTCCCAATACTTTTTTTCTCTATATCTGTGGCAATCATACCAGGAAACTCAACAGGCCTATCAAAGTATTCCAATTTCCACTGGAGTTGGAGGAGCATTGTAGATAAAATACTACCAAAGAGTTCTTATGATTTGTTATCACTATGAGCCTTTTCAGCAACCTCTATTTGGATTTTTGTGAATAAGGCCAAATAAAAACACTTAGAATTGCCCAAATCATCCTGTGTAGTTAACATAAAACAGTATCAGGTCTCTGGTGATATAAAAGATATTTTCTCTCTGAGGATGGAAGTTAAAGAATCTAGTACTTTGCTTTACCAACTCCCCTCATAAAAATCCTACATATCCCATAAAGAGGCGAATGGTACCTAGTAACTTACAGTGGACTATGGAGAGCTGAATGAATGACCATTACTACAGCTATTCTTGACCACATTACTGTGATTTACCAGCTAATCCCAGGCTCAGGATGAGTTGTTTACTTCATCCTTACTTATTTTCTCTATCCTTGTGACTGAAAGTAGCTAGGTGACTTTTACCTGAGGAGTTTAGCATACCTTCACTGTCATTCCCTAAAGCTACCTGAACTCTCTTACATTGCCATATTCTGTTGGGCAGAGACCTAAAAGAGGCTTCCCTTCCTGAGGGCATTGATGTATACTACTACACTAATTACTTCATATTAACTGGGCCAGACAGTACCATGATGCCCTTTCCTCTATTTCTATGGCTCTATACCAGAGAACTTCCAATAGAGTGGATTAGATGATGACCCAGATGAAGGTTGAAGTAGGGAAAAAATCCTACCGAAATCCAAGGAATCTGCTCGGTCAGGCTTGGGGAATGGGAAGAATATATATGATTCCCATAGCCCAGACTCTGACTCTTGATGCCACATAACCTAAAAAGAAAGCCTAGAAACTTATTGGATTCTTGAAGCTTTGAAGAGTCCATATCCTTCCTCTCCCCATTTCCCCCAGCATTCTAATAACCCTTATTTATTGCAAAAGTCTATAAGTCTGCATCTTTTGAGTAAGGCACAGAAAAAGATATAGCCCTTAAGTGAGTTACCCAGAAATCTCTTACCTTATTCAGGATCAGGGTTCTATCCACTGTGCCATCTATACCACTTCCCACCCCTGCCACCCACCTCCTCATTTTCCTTGTTTTGTCTCTCACCATTAGAATGTTAGCTCCAGGGGCAGTTAAGTAAAGCAGTGGCCCTGGAATCAGGGAGACCTGAGCTCAAATCTGGCCTATAATACTTAACACTTACTAGCTATTTTGAAACTGAACAAGTCACTTAACTCCAATTGCCTTGCTTAAAAAAAATCAATATAATATATAGAACATTAGTTTCTTGGAGGCAAGAATTGTGTTTATTTGTACTTGTAGTCTCAGCACTTTATACAGTAAGTACTAAATAAATATTCCATCTACTTGTCTAGCTATACTGTTCCCTAGGCAGTGGACATAGCTATGAAAACATTCTTGTTTGAGGATTTTTTAAAAAGTCACCAATGAGATACAAGTGTTAATTGATTCTAGTAAGGCTTCAATTATGGCCTTAATAATAGAGTCTATATTCCTTGCCCAAGGATCAGCTTAGCTAAATTCAGAGAGGCTTGTTACTAAGTTGGCCAAGCATCTCACAAAGGTCATCTACTGAAACAGAAGGAATTGTAGTTTGTAACTTTGTGGGAGTATTTTTTTTTTTTTTTACCACTGAAAGCACAGATAATTTTGATACTAAAAAAGAGTCATTATTATTGTTAATTCTTATAAATAATAATAGTAGCATTTATATAGTACCTATTCTGTGCTAGGCACTGTGCTACATGCTTTACAAATATTATCTCATTGGATCCTCACTACAACCTTAGGAGCAATGGACAATTATTATTTTGAGGAAATTGAGGAAATTGAAACACACAGCGATTAAATGACTTGCCAATTGAGACCATGATTCCATGCCGGGCAGAGCCCTCTATCATGATTATAGAATTCCAAGATGATCATTCACATTTACAATTGCTATGTGAAATGGACAGTATTGCAAATATAACAGTACTATTTTGTTATAAGAAAACTAAGGTTCAAAGACCCAAGGACAAAGAGCTGGTAAGTTTTAAAACATCTGATACTATTGACCTCCTCCAGGATACTTCCCCCAAGGATGGATATATATATATATATATATAATATGTATATGAGTATATGCATGTATATGTGCATATAATGTCTGTATAGATGTATATATTCTATATATAATGTATGTGTATATGTGAATGTATGTATGCATGTCTATGTGTCTATGTGTGCATGTCTATATGTATGTGTATGCATAAATGTATATATACTCTCAATTAATGATTTTTATCAACTCCCATGTGTTCAATTATCATCTCCATGCATGTGATTCCCAATTCTATTCCTATCCCTATATTTTCAGATATATATATGTGTGTAACATATGTATATATGGAAAATTTCCATATGATACATATACACATATACACACATATCTCACATTCCAGGTTTTACATATATGTGTATATAGAAATTTTCCCACTGGACATTTTGAACTGGATGTCCTATAAACACTCCAAACTCAACATTTCCAAAACAGAACTCATTTGTATTTCTCCTTAAACCCACTTCTCTGGGTTGACCTTTTTCTATTGATGGTAAACTATTCTTTCAGTTAAATTTTCAGTGTAAGCATTTACTCCTCAGAAACTGACAATCACTGCAAATCAGAACTTTATATATTATTTTGTTACTTTCTTGACTAGAGAACATATTAACAATGTAGATTAAACTTAAAAGTGGTCAGCTAGGTAGTCTGGAGTCAGTAAAACTCATGTTCCTAAGTTCCAGTCTGGCCTCAGACACTTAGTAGTTGTGTGACCCTGAGCAAATCATTTAACACTCTTTGTCTCAGTTTCTTCATCTGTAAAGTGAACTGGAGAAGGAAATGGCAAACCATTCCAACATCTATGCCAGGAAAACCCCAAATGAGGTCACAAAGAATCAGAAACAATTAAAAATTACTAAACCACCACATACTTGAGTGCATCAGAAACAACTAAAAATGACTAAATCACCACAAACTTAAGAGTGTGTGTCTACTTCTCCCCCTCCCCCTGGTCAGCCCACTTGTTAAACATTTACCTGTTCCTCATTATATTACTCTATAAACATTCCGGGGCTCAGGAGGAGTGCAACCCAAGGAATGAAGTCTTCATCATAATGGAGGCCAGAAACTAGGGAAGGATGATGATGATAGTTATACTAATAACAACAGTAGGCATTTGAGGAGTACTTTAAGATTTGCAAAATCCTCTGTATCCATTTTCTCATTTGAATCTCACAAGACCCTTTGCTTTAAATGATCAGGTAGCTGAATCAAGAAAACAGAGGCCAATCAAGTTCCAAGCCCACTTTATCCACTTTTAAGGGAAACTAATCCCTGACTCTCCTATACCTTAGTGCCTACGGGCACCCCAGGAAACAAGGAGCCAAGAAGAACGTGACTACCTGTGCGTAGACTCTGATAAGGTTAGCTAACAAACAACATATCCTAAATTCCTGAGACAAGATAATGTGTGTCCCAGGAAATCGGCCATCTCCGCCCAGGAACTAGATAACGAGTATGCCCCAGGATGTCAGCCACACCTGTGGTCTGACATTCTTCTCTTTACATTGCAACCCCCCACCCAGAAATCATATATAACTAGATCCTCTTGGTTCAATAAATGAGAGACTTTGCTCCACCTCAACTCGTCTCCCTCCTCATTTCTAACCCCATTCCTTTACAGGCATTAGCCTTACAGGCATTGTCCACCTCGAGACCCACATGTAAGTGACCTGCTGGACGGGTCAAATCCCTGTTGCCAGAGAAAAGGAAACTGGGTGGGTCTAACCCATACTTTGGAAAAAGGCTGGTAGATATTGGTTTTATCACATCTCATCCTTGGGTGACAAAGATCCAGGGATCTTCTAGAGTCTTTCCCACCATTTTAATCTTCTTAGGGCTTTCACTGGACAATTCTTCTGACATAGCTGGTGATTCAATAGTTAGAACATTGGATCTGGAGTTAGGAAGACCTGAGTTCAACTGTGGCTTAAGCAGTGTGACCATGGGCAAGTCACTTAATTCTGCCTTAGTTTCTCACCTTTAAAATGAGGATAATAAATAATAAAAAGTTTAGGGCTAGCAACCTCTCAGGATTGTTGAGAGGATAAAGTGAAAAACTATTAGTAAAGCATTTGGGAAATCTTAAAGCACTAAATAAATGCTAGCTATCTGCTGGTATTCAAGAGCCCAAGGTGACACTGCCTCTTCCATAACATGTTAAAACACCAGAGTAATATGTTAATAGAGATTACTATAAATTGTAGTAGCAATAAATATCTAGAAATCAGATGTGAAATCTCACTAATTTTAGCTAGTTGAGGAGAGAGGAATAAGATTCACCTACAAATAGTGAAAAGTTTGAATTAAAAACTAGTTTGAAGGTAAACCAGTTTATTGCCTTTAAGTTTATTAACTTAAAAGGACCTAAGAAAGTGTTATTATTTAGGAGAGGTCTTAATGGGATCAGATTTAATGCATAAGTAAGAGTAATTTGTAGAAATCACTAGATTCCATAGAAATTAGAAATATGTGCTTCTAATTGCTTGAAAGCAAATACTTATTTTTTAAACAATCTCCCTAAAACTTTTTTCAGTTTGTACTGTCTGAAATATTCTAAATTAATGGAGCCTGGATTAATGAATTTTTACTGTTTCCATGTCTATGAAAGAGACAAAAGAAATCATTTTTGGATGATCTTGGTGTTTTCTGTAGCCAAGGAAATTCCCATGGGTCAAGATTAGCATAAATTCATGGAACCCAAAAGGGAAGCTTCCATTTAAAAAAATGAAATTCACTAGTTTAATAAAAAATCAAATCATACAACAGCTAGAAGTCTAGAAGTTTTTTAACACAATGTGTCCAAGAACATACCATCAGTGTGTATTGAGATCCTCACTTCTGGTCTTTTTGGCTATGAGACTAGTTCTTTCTTCAAAAATGAATGTCTCTTTAATGTCAAATAACAAGAGTTATGATTTTCATTTGGAATTCTTTTTTTTTTTTATGAAGACTAAATGTTCTAATAATATAAAAAGGCATCTTAATGTTGAGAAAAGAGTTTTTAATTAAGAGTCAGGACATAAGGTTCCATAGCCTAACCTTCTTACCTCCTAACTATGTGATCAATTTAATCTTCTTCAATCTCTTTAGAAAACAATTGATCACCTCACAAGGTTACTGTTTTAAAAAATTCCTTAATAAACCTTTAAAAATTAGATGTAATTAATTGTGAAATGATCATAGAATTGAAGAGTTAGAAGGACTTGTAGAAGGCATCTAGTTTTCCCCCAATGATTTTAGTCTTCAAGAACTCATTAACTTACCAAGTTGGCTACTCCATTTCTGGAGAACTCCAGTAGTTTTCCTTAATATTAAACTGAAATCTGCTTCCCTGTAACTTCACATCATTGGTCTTAGTTATGACCTCTAGGACAGCACAGAGTAAGTCTAATTTCTTTTCTCTGTAATAGCCTTCAAATTTCGACACCTGACAATAAACATATGGAAATTTGACTTCTTGTTTTCTTATTACCGAGATCAATTTCATGGCATTACTGGAGTTTCGATTTTCCTAACAACTTCATACTTAACATACTACTTTGTACCATCTAATTTGTGAAGTGTGGTCAGGAAAAAAGGCCGTAAAATGCATTTGATTTTTCTTTAAGCTAATTTCACTGCTATCATGGCAAAATCGGGTATATTTTATTTCCTTGAATAAGATTTTTGTTAGCCCCCAAAAATTATTGGTTTCAACTCCCTTTGATTATTCACAATATTCCATGTTTAGGAATGTTCCTTAGCATACATTTTTATTCAAAGGGCTTATAATTTCTTCAGTAGGGAGAACTCCTGATTGAGTTTACAATCATGTTAATGTGGAAACTCCTATTATGTTTATAGCACCGGTGTGGGACTTAGAAGATAAGTCTTAGGGGAATAGAGTGAGTCACATAGAAGTTAGATGACTTGCCAAGGACCTCATTGTTAATACATTGCAATTTTACATATAGCTTCACTTAACTAAAATCAAATAGATTTTTCTTCAGTTATAAAGTCCTGAAATACTATTATGTAAAGACATTAAAAACTTGCCAGGTCATTATAGGCAGCACTTGTAACAAATGCCTAGGCTTCATTTAGCTACTGTTGAAATGCTTTTAGAAATGATCAATGATCACAATCAGATTATCCTAGAATCAAAGAATTGGACCTGATCCTATCATTCTAAGTTAGCTATCCTTTCAGTTTGAGAAAATCCATTCTTTCCTCCTTCTCAGTACAAGTAAGAGGATTTACAAATAGGAAATGTTACATACACTGTCAGATCAGGTTTATGGCTTAGATAGCTTTGCTGAACAGCTTTTCCTTTTTCATATATATATATATATATATATATATATATGGCTTAGATAGCTTTGCTGAACAGCTTTTCCTTTTTCTTCTCTCTCTCTCTCTCTCTCTCTCTCTATATATATATATGTATATATATATATATATATATATATATTATATATATATATATATATATAATATTAATATTAATATTATATATTTTCTTCCCCCCCTCCCAATTACATATTAAAACAACTTTTTAAACAAACATTTGGTCTTTTGTTTTTTAAGTTTTGAGTTCCAAATTCTATTCCTCCTTTATTTTCTGTTTCCTTTTCCCTGAGACAGCAATCAGATATAGGTATATACTGTGTTTTGTTCTGTATGTTATGTTCTGTATAAGAAGACTTAAAGAAAAAAGTGATACTTTAGTCTATATTCAGATAATATCACTTACTTCTCTGGAAGTAGATAGTATTCTTCATCATTAGATTTTTGGTATTCATTTGGATCATTGTATTGATAGGAATAGCTATTCACAGTTAATCATACAATATTGCTATTACTGTGTATAGTGTTCTTTTGGTTGGGCTCACTTCATTTGTAAGGTTTCCACATTTTTCTGAAATTATCCTGCTTGACATTTCTTATAACATAATAATATTCCATCACAATTATATACCAAAGTTTGTTTAGCCATTCCCCAATTGATGTATATCTCAATTTCCAATTCTTAGCCACCACAAAAAGAGTAACTATAAATATTTTTGTAATAGGTTTTTTTTTATGACTTTGGGATATAGACCTTGTAGTGGTTTTGTTGGATCAAAGGCTATAAACAATTTTGTAGTCTTTTGGGCATAGTTTAAAATTGCTCTCCAGAATGATTGGATCAGTTCACAATTTCACCAACAATCCATTAGTGACCCAGTTTTCCCACATATCTAACGACATGTATCATTTTCCTTTTTTTTCATATTAGCTAATCTTTTTTTGTTTGTTTGTTCTTTGTTAAAAGGGCTAGGTTCATTAAGTAGGGAAAGGGGCAAGGAAAGATTTGGAAATTTGGTGATATGGAAATAAAAGACATCAATAAAAAATGCAAATAGGAAAAAATAGCACTTGAAATAGACCTACTTTTCTGAAACTCATATCATAGGATCTAGAACTGAAAGGAACCATAGGTAATATGTAGCCCAAATGCTCCTTTTGTTTCTGAGGAAACTGCAAAATCAAAGCTATAGAAAACAGCAGAAGTGGAATTCAAATTCGGCATCTTCTGGCTCTAAATCCAGCCTTTTTTCTAAAACAACACAATCCATCCATTACAATCAAGGCCTTCCTTTGACTCTTTCTACCATTGTAGAATATGGGCTGTCCATCTGTCACATTTTAATCTTGCTACTGGACAGTCTCCTTCCATTTCCTGTTCCACATGTCTTTAATTACTCTTTTTATATCACTTCTCACCTGTGGATCATCTTTGTTAATACACTACAGCTTCTTTACTGCCATTGTGCATCTCTCCATTGCCCTGTGGGTCACCTGATGTTATGATTCCTTTGAGATTGTAGCATTCCAAAAATCATAGCCATTTTTAAGCCATAAAGTGTCATAGAAATAGAAAATGCCATAATCATTATTTCTATTTTTTCCCCTATGAAAAAAAACTGGTCCATCAGCTAGTAAAGCTGCTTCTACTTTCAATTTTTTTTTTCTTTTCTTTTTAGGTGATTCTTATCATTAGTGGAAACCTGAGCTTCCTCAACTGGTTGACCATCATTCCCAGTATTGCCTGTTTCGATGATGCTGCCTTGGGGTTTCTGTTTGGCTCTCAGCAGGGAGGGGTTAAAGATCGAGTCCATAAAATGCAGGTTGAAGAGGCCAAGGAGAATAAGCCCCCGGTGAGATATGGTAAGTTATTTCCCTGGAAGAAAAAGTCTCCCCCAGGATTTCCCAAAGGCACATCCAGGTATAGTACAAGGGGTTGTGGGAAATGTACATGTGATTTGCATTTTCCTACCTGGAAGGCACGGGCTGTGCTTCCTGTCAGGCAGTTTTCTTGTTAAAATGCTTTCTAGCTGTATGGAATGTTGTCATTTCTTGAATTTTCTCTTCTCAAATCCTATTTGCCCAAAAACTGTCATAGGCTCTTGTAGCAGTAAGTGTTCTGGGCTGGGATTCAGGAGAGGAGTCTGTTCCTAGCTCTACAACTAGTTCACAGTGTGATCTTGGAGAAGTCACCTCCCTGTCAGCCTCAGTTTCCCTTCCTATATCAGGTGAAGGAGAGGAGTTCTGAGATGTAATAAAGCCTTCTTTTTGGATGAAGAGGTGGTGGCTTCCAAGGAAGAGAAGCCCATCCAGGAAAGGGGACTGGGTGATGATGGGGCTTTCCAGGAGCTTACTTTCTTTAGAAAGCATTTCTGTGGAAGAGCCATCCCGTTTGTCTGTCTGGAGGTACAGTTCTAGGCATTAGGGATAAAATATAATCTCTAGGGATGAGGAGCAGAAAAAGCCTCTCCTCCATCCTTGATCTGGGCAAACCTTGGATCATAGCATTATCCGGAGAAAACCAGAATTTACAGCCCAAGTTCCCTGAGGCAAGCAGGGAGGAGCACTATCTTGACCTTTTGATTTTAATTGGATCTTTTGTTCTTTAAGTGACAGCCCCACCCCAGGCCTAGGTAGAATTCTTAGCTGAATTCTTTGCATTGACAAAACCCAAACCATCTTAACTCCGCTGTTACTGTTATCTAATCAGAAAGCAAAAATATGATACAATCCCCACCCTCATCCCAAGTTACATCCCCCCTGTAAAAGAACTTCCTAAATCCTTTTTTAGGATTAACCCACTTTATGGAATGAACTCAATATGTCTTACCCCCACCCCTCCACCCCCGTTCATTGTGAGTTCTTCTAGAAAACTTAATTCTCTTGTCTGTCCCCTTGTTAATTGCTAAAACCTATTTTCCTTGCTAAAAACTCTTATGCTGCTAGCAGCATAAAATCTTTACCCCTTGACTTGGAGAGGTCTAAGCCTACAAATTTTTTTCAGATAAGCAGGGACACTAGCCTGAAATTGCAATATGCTTTTGGGGGTCAACACTCCCTCTCCCCAACATTTGATGGCCCATACAGGGAGCCTTCTAACCCCAATATATTTTAGGGTATGTTCTAGACCCTAGAACATAAGTGCTATCTGCCAGTCATTGTTATTGTTGAGATTCAAAGGAGACCCCAAAAGGTTGGTGTCACAGACCAGTGTCATTGACAAGAGGAGCCCCAAAATTCTTTCTCTTTCTCTCTCTGACTTTGAGGGGAATGCTAAGCTCTCTCCTGAGAGACCCGCCCCAGGGAATCAAGATAAAATGGTTTCATTCTATTATCTGGGTGGGACTGGTTGAGTCCAGGACCACTCCTAACCCTGTTGAGTTGGAAATTAGCCCAGAGACACTCATTCAATTCCAAGATTTTCTATTCTGATTCTAGCTCAAACTGCTCCCAGCCCCCATCAAGAGCTTCCCCCAGCTTCTAGCCAAGGTTTCAATTATAAAAAGAGGCAACTTGGGGCTCACTCCTTGCAGAAGACCTAATATGCTATGACAAGGAACCTTTTTCTCCCCTTGGCATAGCTGCAACCTTCTACCCACTGAAATGATATTCTCTTTCAGTGGTACTCCCTCTTTATCTTTCTCTCCTATTTCCCTAATAGGACTATGCTCTCTTTATCTTCCTGGCGAGATTTCTCTAGCTGACTGCCCCAACCTTCTTTACCTTCCTGCCGGGATTTCTCTGCTAGGACAGGATTTTTCTGCTAAAAATTTTTATCCCTCTGTCGGGGCCTTGCCATCAAGGAATTCAGTCTTTCTAGCAAAGGCTGACTTCCCAATGCCAATAATAAACTTCTTTTTGCCAGTTCGAGTTTGTAAATTCCTTTATGAAGGACCTCTGTGCTGCCAGAAGGGATTCTCACAACTCCCTGCTTGCACTGAATCCTAGGGGAATTGAGGGGACCCTGTGCTGAACTTTATTTGGGAACACAATCCAAACCCTCATCATCATAAGATGTCTCAAAAGAGTTTGTAGGATTGAACCCATCTCCTAGTCAAGGGGCAAAGTTGATTATAATTATAACACCAATTGAAGCAGACTTTTTTTTTTTTTTTTTTTTTTTTTTTTTAAGCAAAGGACCAGGAACAAGAAGATAAATTTATAGATAGAGAGATTTGGTTCTACATGTCACTGATATTCTAATTGTATGGCTTAGAGGTAGAACTGAGGAGTGACCTGGTAGGCATCTCAATATTGAATTTTATGGTTTAAAGGTGGGGTTGAGAAGTTATCTGGTATGCATCTCACCATTTATCTTGGAAACCCTATTATCACTGACCAACAGATTGTTATTTGGCAGTCAGCAATGTTTGTTGGACTCTATATTATAATATTCCTAAGGCCAGTAGACTTCAGGATCGTTGACAGATTGTTAGAACAATAGCACTTCTAAGTTAGGGAGCCTCAGGATTACTTCTACATTTCCCCTAGAAGCTGCCATTCCCCATCCCATCATCATTATTATTAAGTAAAAAAAAAAAAAATACCTACCCAGTCTTCAGTGACTTGAGCTTTTTTAGTGATTGCAGAATGAAAGAACCTCAGCACTGGGAGGGAATTCAGTGGCCATTTGGCCAATCAGTGCTTTAAAAAAAAGTTCCTTCTACCCAGTACCTGACTTGTGGGCCAGTAGCCAATATCTCAAGATTAGGGAATTATCCTTCCCATCAAACCTCAGTATCACCATTGTGCCACTTCAGCTATTCCTCCTTCTCCTCTCCCAGGCCAAGCATTGCAGGCTAATCTTTTTCTCATATAAAAGTCCTTCTGATATTTGAAGACAAATATTATATTCTCCTGCTCTAAACCTCTTCCCAAGGCTCAACAACCCAATTGTTTTTGTTTTTTTCAACAGTTCTGATGTAGTATGGTTCCTATCCTATTTTGTTTGGATACTATTGTTTTTGTTTTGTTTTGTTTTGTTTGAGGCAATTGGGGTTAAGTGACATACTCAAGGTCACACAGTTAGGAAGTGTAAAGTGTCTGAGGCTAGATTTGAACTCAGGTCCTGACTTCAGGGCTGGTGATCTATCCACTGCACCACCAAGCTGCTCCTCAGTATGTCATCTTTTTTTTTTTCCCCCTTGAAGGCAATTGGGGTTAAGTGACTTGCCCAGGGTCACAAAGCTAGGAAGTATTAAGTGTCTCAGACCAGATTTGTACTCAGGTCCTCCTGACTTCAGGCTGGTGCTCTGTCCACTGCACCATCTAGCTGCCCTTGCTGGTATACTATTGTTGTTGCATCTGCCCACCCTATCATCCCCACTCTGTATCCCAGTCCTCCTAAAATGAGGCACTTAGGGTTCTCCAGATGTCTTATTGGATAAAACTGCCCCTCTCCTTTGCTATGAATATCAGCCTTTAGTTATGCAAAGATTGCTCTCTTGGCTGCCACATTTCAATTGTGACTCCTATTAAATCTACAAGCCACTAAGACTCCCAAGTCTTTTTCACATGAATTACCATCTAGACAGTTTAGATATCTAGACAAAGAACAAGCCCAGAGTGGTCAGGTCATTCATGCAAGGTGATGTAGCAGCTAGGACATAAATGAGGACTAGGACCCAGTTCATTTCTCTAGCATTTTAAGATTTGCAAAGCATTTTATATATGAAATTGCTTGATCTTGAACAATAGGGTAAGGATCACAACATTTGACTCTCAACAGCACCTACCATGTGGAGTGGTAATGTTATTATCCCCATTTTACAGATGAGGAAACTGAGATAGAGAGTAGTTAAATGACTTGCCCAAGAGGGTCACATAGTTAGTTAGTGCCTGAATCAGGATTTGAATTCAGTTCTTCTTGGCTACAAGTCCATCACTCTCCCTGCTGCACCACTGAGCTTGTTTCCCTCATCTATAAAATTGGGGTAAGGATATCTTACTTATTAGCTTAACTAATAGACTTATTCTGAGGAAAGTTGCTTGTAAATTTTAAAATACCATAGGAATGAGTTGTTTTTATTAAGGGGATACTAGCTATTTATGCATAGTAGTAATAAATGCATTTAAATATAAAACAATATTGATAGTAAATACATAGTATTAATGTGCAATCATATTTACATTAATATTTAAATGTAAAATGATGTGAACAAACAAATTGTACTAACATATAGGTAGATATATTTATCAAAAGTCTATATTTTTCTTACAAAATTAAAGGGCTGATATATTCCACTTGTTTGAATTCTTTGAGTCTTTCCATCTGCAAGCAGCGGGTGTTTAGGCTTGCTGGCACGTGGTACAGGGCTCATTTTGGAGACTGAGAAGTGAAGTCACAAGGTTAGATGAATCAGTCCTACAAATGCCTTCTTTTTAAAAGCTCAGTGGGGAGCCAAGTCCTCCTGTGTACCTCATTACTTGCAGTTTCCCACTATTTCCCACTGATCCCATGGCTCAGCTCCGATCATCTTTGGGGAATTATAATAGTTTAGACACAACATTCTGGACCCTTTGCTTCCTTAATTAAGCAAGTCATTAAATGGGCACTAACCTTAAAAACATGCTTAATCTTCATTTCTCCAGCAAGTCCAGAATCTCAGGATTTAGGATATCACACTAAGGGGAGAGTTGGAAGCCTATTTGGGAGTGTGAAGCTTGGCTGTGAACTTGAACTTGGCATCACTAGGCTACAGATAATCATGAAAAAGGAAATAGGGGCCTTTTTTTTTAAACCAGAGGAGAAGCTAATTAAGCATGGGCTGATGTGCACCTCCCTTCTTTATCACCTCATTTCTGCCCCACGAAGAACTTGTTTCACATGCCCAGGGATTTCTCAAGAAAACAGGCCAGATATCTGAAGAGAGAAGTTCTTTATACTTCCCAGAATACTATTTCTTGCCATTTTGATACTTCAACATCATTTACATACAATGTACTAGAGCAAGAAGTGGTCATCCCAATAAACCGGTGCAGAGAGTTCTATCCCAGAAAGTTCACTTCATGTGAAATGATAATTTCCTATAAAATAACATTTCAGTATTGTAAGTAGTTAAAAATCTGAAATCAAGACATATAAAGAAATCAAAATTCTTTAATTGGTGCATCTTTTTTTTTTTAATAGCTTTTTATTTACAAATATATGCATTTCAGCATTGACAGTTACAAATCCTTTTGTTCCAACTTTTTCCCTCCTTCCCCCCATCCCTTCCCCAAAATAGCAGCTTGAAATTGATGCCTCTTTCCAGACAGAATAGTGAGACATCTTTGGAACAGGGTGCACATCTATAGGGTGCCCGGTGGAAGGCCTCTTTTATATGCTGTGTTCCACTAATTATGTGACTTTAACATTTGCTTACTCTGGTCTGTCTTCTTTAAGGAAGTTCATACTGTATATCCAGAAAAGTTCAAAAAGAGTACATGATTTAGACATAATAGGTAATATCTTAAGCAAATTGGAGGAGCATGGAAAAAATTATTCATTATATCTGGATAAGGAAAGAATTTATGACTAAACATGAGATAGAAAGAATCATGGGATATAAAATGGACAATTTTGAGTAAAAGAAATTTTAAAAGATTTTTTAGATCCTTATACAGCATGGTTTCCTTCTAGACCCTCTTCATCTTGCTTGTCATGAACTGAATTTACTCCATCCTTTCAGTGCCCTCCCTAAAATGTCATACTTAAACCTCGACAGAATTTTTCCAGAACAGAGAGCAGGGAAACAATAATTTTCCTCTTTCTGTGGACCAATAGAGGACATCTTTTTCAGCTGTAGTATTGCACTATTGACACCTATGGAATTTTCCTTCCAATAAGACCTAGATAACTTAGCCACACCTTTCATATTCTACACTTGACTTTTTCATTGTTTTATTCTTAATTTAACAGCAGAGAGAAAAAAGAATGCTTCTATATATAAAGTAGGAAAAAAAAAAAGGAGAGTGTATGTGAAATCATGAATATTATATACAGTTTGGATTTTTTTTAACATATATGTATATGATAAATTCAATATATTTCAGTTAAAATTGTCTTGCTTGTTTGTGTTTCCCTCTAAATTTCATTATGTTCCTTCTCTCCTTATCATCTTTTTAATGGAATTTAAAATTCTCTCTTTTTTTTTTTTTTGACTTTAACACTAAATTTTCCCTCTTCCTAAGTTTCCCCATCCATATTAAAATTAAAAATAGGAAATAGAAAACTGTAACAGATAAGCCTAGGCAAAACAAAACTGAACAGAACAAAACAAATCCACATATTTACCATGTCCCTGATTTCCCTGTCAAGAGAGCATGCTTCACAATTAGTCTTTGAGAGTTGTGGTTGGTCATTGCATTAATCAATTTATATTTGATTTTTAAAAATTTAGTTGTGGAACATTTATCTTTCCTACAGAACTCATTTTTGTTCAGCCTATTACAGAACAGAATGGGAAAGATTCAGTTACATAAGGAAATAGTAGAAAAAAAAAAAGATTTGTACAAAAAGTTCAGTGATAAGCATACATATAATTATTCAAGTGCCCAAAGAGCCATATGGTCTGGTTGGTGCTGAGTGTTTGTATGGATGAGAAAAAAAAAAGCTAAAGTTTGAGGCATAAATTGAGACCAGACTACGAAAAACTTTAGATTCCAGATAAAGCAATTTCGAGTTGACATTATTGGAAATGGAGAACCACAATTGAATAATCTGAAAGGAATCAAAGAAAAAATCAATTTGGAGAACATAACAGTACAGATCTGTAAACAGATTAGGCAAGTGCAGCATATCCAATTCAATCCCAACTTCCACTCAGCCTAGAGCTGAGGGCAAACCTAAGGAGTTAAAGGGATTATCTTGCTACCACCATCCAGCTCAGGAGCTGGGTTCTTCCTGCCTTGACTGTGAGCTGAAAATCAATTTAGATATCATAGTATAAATAAACGCTATAATAATAATATTAAACAATAATAAACAATTAAATTAATTATTTAATAAATTATTATGTAATTTGTAATGAAATAAATTAAATAATAATAAATAAATAAATGGTATAAAATATGCCCCACCCCAGGCCCACCTCCACGCCTGCCTAAGTCAGTAACATGCTTTCCCATCAGTACATACAAAGACCAGGGGAAAGTCAGCTAAAACTTAAGTGAGTAATTCAGCTCCTGGTTCCTGGAATTCCTTTTCTTCATTTCAAGGATTCTTAAGAAGTTCCTCTGATATAGCATAGTCTCCTTTAAGCCCTGTGAATCTGTACCAAGTCTTTCTCTGGTACCCAGTACAGACCATGCCAGCAGACATTGTCTCAGGGAGGATAATGCTAGAATACTGAGGGGAAGGGGTGTAGGAGAAAATCTCTCCAGACCTTTTGGAAATTCAAAGTCCTCCAGCCAAGCCGTATTGAGAGGGGAAGGGATCCAAGGCTGAAACCAAAGTGCTCTTTTCTTCCTCCAAGTGATTCATGGGATTTAACTGAAATTCCTCATTTATCACTCACTTGCTCGAATCTCCATCTCTGCCAGCTGCTTAAATAACCTGGTCTTCTATTTTATAGGCAATCTAAAAGCCCTCATAACTAAATTTGCTCAGCCAATTTGAACACTTCCTATCAACTCTATTCTCTTACTCTAAAGTATTTCATTATTTTGTTAACTGAAGATTGTTTTCTCTTCATAAAAGCATCTAGGCATTTTATCTTAGCCAGGTGGGCTTGGAGTCAAAAAAACTAAGGTCTTTATGAAGACCTTAAATCTGGCCTTGGATATTAAATGTGTGACCCAGGGGAAGGCACCTAATCTGAATTTGCCTCAATTTCCTTAACTGCAAAATGATTTCCCAACAGGATTCCTGTGAAGATTAAAAGAGATAATATTTGTAAAGCACTTAGCACATAATATTTATAAAGCACTCAGTGGCAAGTAGTAGGATAATATAAATACTTATTCTCCTTTGGGTGACTTGATAACCTATTCAATCAATTCTACCTCCATCCATTATCATTCAAATGGAGTTAAGGCCTCTATATAATATTCTTTAAAAGAATATGTGGGCTCCAACTGAATTATTTTTCTTTTTTTAAGTTTTATTATTATTTTTTCATATTTAATCACAGTTATTTATCAGCATACTTATAACAGGGGACTTTCCCTTCTAAGCAAGAAAAATAGTTAAACAAATATATCTAGAACAATGACTACCTTTGGACATGGTATGCAACATTCTGCCCCACCTCCCCCTCTCCCCTATCTTCCCCAGACCCTTATCTCCCTGCCAAGAGGATGTATATAAGTTTTATTACTTGTCTTCAGAGACCAAGATTAGTCATAACAATTACTCAGTTTGATTTCCTTCTAGTTTGCCATTTATTTACTTTATTGACATCATTATGTATATTGTTTTCCTAGCTCTCCCTTTTTCACTGTTTCAGTTCATATTTCTTCTTTCCATATTTCTCTGAATTTTTCTCATATTTGGTATTTCTTATCCCACAGGAATATTCCATTATATTCATATGCCATATCCAACGGAACTATTTTCCCTGCTGTCTCTAAAACATGTATCATTTGGTTTTTCCCCTTTGTTTAATATTGGAAAAAATGGCAGCTTTGGGAAAATTATATAACAAACTGGTAATTTGGGCTAAGAACTTGAAAAGTAGAGTCCTAGAGGCCATTGCAAGCTTCTGGAGCATATTAATAAGATAACCACATTACTTGCAATCTAATAATTAAAAAATAAATTTAGTCTTGAAAGAGGTAGAAGTAATAACAGCAACTGTGTACATAGCATTTTAGATTCTATAAATACTTTCTTCTCAATGCATTATTATGCCCATTTTACAGAAGAGGAAATAGTCTCAGGAGAGTAAAATATATTGTTCAGAGTCACACTACAAGTATATGGTGAAGCCAGAACTTGAACCCATGTATGCAGATTGCCATTCCAATGTTTTTAGTCCAAACAGAAAACTTCAACTCATTTCTCTTTCTCTTATTTTCAGGTTGTTTGGTTCGAAGACTAGTCAATGTCTCTTTAGGTATCTTGATTGCCTACCTAAGCATTCCTGTGATTATGAATTTGCTTAATTCCAATCAAGTTATGAATACCTCATTCAACCCTCTCCGAATAGTCAACACTTATGGAGCATTTGGAAGGTATGATTCAGGTGTTTTTTATCCAAATTTATCTTCTTATTCTATTATCTATTATCTTTCTTTTTTTCCCAGATGGACTGTCTCTGTCTCACTTGATTCTTTTTATAAAATTTTATTTATTTATTTAGTGTTTTTTCCCCAGTTATATTTAAAACAATTTGTTTACATTTGTTTTTAAAATTTTTGAATTCTAGTTTCTCTCCTTTACCCACATCCACAGTTAAGAAACCACATGTGAAGTTATGAAAAACATTCCCATAAAAGTCATGTTGTTTTATTATAATTTTATTTTATTAATTATTTTATTATTAATACCTATTATTATCTATAGTACTCTCCAGGAGCCTCAAGGGAAAGTATATCGGGTTAATTCCAGATATGTAGCATTGCTGAACGGCAGTAGAAAAAACTCTAGATTGAAAATGAAAAGACTTGAATTCAAATCCTGACTCACAAAACTATTAGATTCTAATCAGCCACTGGAAATCCTGCTGTTTTTGTTTTTCAGTTGTTTTTTAGTCATATCCAATTCTTTATGATCCCATTTGGGATTTCCTTGGCAAAGATATTGAAACAGTTTGCTGTTTTCTTCTCTATCTCATTTTACAGATGAGGAAACTGAGGCAAATAGGGTAAAGTAACTTATCCAAGTTCATGAAACTAGTAAGTCCCTGAAGCTGGATTTGAACCCAGTTGTTCCTGACTCCACATCTGCCATTCTATCAGCTGTGCTGTGCTAACCAAATAATTGTACTCAAGGACAGATGAGGTTTACTTGATTTTTTAAAAATTGTCTTTTTAAGACAATTAAAGAGAATGCAAAGAGAATGAATCTCTTATCCTTACCATCCTCAAGTATTTAATAAACCTGCATCATTCCTAAAAGAAATAGAAATTGCAAATCAGTAGAAATGGCCATATGATTAGTGTGTGTGTTTTTTAACCTTCCTACAACCTAGATCTTCAGAACTCTAAATGGACTTTCAGAATATTAAAAGAATATCACTAATAATTAATCATTACTTAAAAGCTTCCATTTCAAAGGGGAAACCATGGAAAATATAGCTTGATATAGCTTGATTTGCAGTTCACTGGTACTATCAGGGAATGAACCTTTATAGTCTACCTATATTAATTTACTTCCCCAGAACTTCTTCTGAAACAGAAAACAAGTTATCTTTTGCCAAAGCAAAAAACCTGGATCATTAAAGAATTCCAGAAAGAATCCTGGAGTTTACCTGTTCTCTAATAATAGATACACATAGAAATTCAGAGAGATGATCCAAGATGTCTGAACACAAGTGAACAGAATATCAAAAATGAATTAAATATCCTAGTGTAAGGAGGCAAAGTTTACCTCACAGGTACTACTGAGACTTGATAGATTATGGCTCTGCTGGGACATTCCTAATTCAAAAGAAAAAGGGTAGGCAAAAGACAGGGTGTGGGAGGAAGTGGAAAACTGCAAGGCAAACTGCAATTTATTAAGAAAACCTGTTCATGTATAGAAGTCTAGGAAACATGATACAGAGTACCTTGACTAAGATTAACAGAAGCAAATAAAGAAAAAAACAGTCTTGACACTGGAACAAACTGCAGACTATCTAGACAGAGAAAATAGAAGTCTTTCAAAAGCAGTTTATAAACCTGGCACAGAGACTTAATAGAATGGTGTTGGGAAGAAGCAGGGCTGAGCCTTTAATTAATATCTCAAGGATTCACCCTTTTACACACACTCATAACAAAACAGCTAATTATTTCTTGATTTTTTTTTCCATAAAGATAATTATCTCTTTCAAAAAACAAAACAAAACAAAACAAATAAAACAAGAACAAAAAGAGACAATTCTCAGAGAAGAATCTGAAGACCTGGTTCCTTCCTAGACTTTTAGGGAACTGATTTTGAGGATTCTAGAAAAAGAATGAAATAAAATTCTGTACAAGAAATCAGCCCCAATGTGATAAGAAATGCCCAAAGGTGAAATTCTGAAGATTAAAAAAATAAATAAATAAATAAAAGGAAAGAAACAGTTATGGTAAAAAGTAAAAAGGAGATATTGGTCTAAAGTTACCAATGCAGATGCATAGAAAACCCACCAATTTAGGTTTTTTTAAAAAACATATCTAAAAGATAGAAGCAAAGATAAATGACAGAAGATAATTAAAAATATGTGGCCTGGCCCTGTAAAAAATAGTGTCAGAAGTGCTAATGTTCAGAGTAGGCTAAGGCTGACAAGGAAAATTAAGGACAACAAAATAGGCTTTTTTTTTTAAGCTAAGTTGGAATGAAAAATTGAAGAGAATAAAAGATTACATTGCTTAGAATGCATGGGACAATAATTAATAATAGAGAAAAGGTATTATTTTGCTTCTCTTTTCTCTGAAAACTAAAATGATCTTTAGGACTGGAAAGTTCAGAACAAGACTATCTAGTGATAAGTTGATTATCAAAACACATAAAGAGATAATAGCAACAGAGCACCTAGCTGTCCTTAATGAGTGTGTGACTTAAGGAATCAAGTTAGCATACTAAAGAAAATGGTAAATGTGATGGCTGTGCCATTGTCAATCTTTTTTTTTTTTTTTTTTTTTTTTTTTTTTTTTACTATTGTCAATCATTTCTAACAGTTTATAAAAAACAGCAAAGGTACCAAAGGATTGGATAAAAGGAGATGTTACCTAGATCTCCCAAATGGAAGAAAATCTAATCTGAAAACTCCTAAGATCAATGGGTTCATCTTTGATTTGTGCCATTTTATTTATTAAGACAATGGATGATGAATACCTACAAAAGGATACAATGATCACAAAAAGCTAGCATTTCTTCATCAAAAACAAGTCATGACAAGTTAGTTTTATTTTGTTGTTGTTTTAGACAAGAGTTTGAAGACTGGTAAATCAAGGAAGTGATCTAGAGCTAGCTTACCTAGATGTCAGTAAGGGATGTGGCAAAGTCTCTCAAAATATTCCTGTGGAAAAGATGGAAAGGTGTATAGTACTGACACTACAGTTAGATGGTTTGGTTGAATAGGCAGATTCAAGTTCATGAGGTAATGAAAAGAAAATTAAACATGGAATCACAGAACTAGTTTAAATTCTGCCATTGCTACCCTCTGTGTGTGTGATGTTGGGCAAGTCATTTAACTTCTCTGGGCACCAGCTTCCGCATCTCTCAAATTAAAGGATTTAACTTTAAAGTCCCTTCAGGCTTGAGAGCTATGGTCTAAAGAACTCAATGGACCAGCCAGGCTTTCAAGTGAATATTACAACATTAAAGATTTTATATCAAGAAAAATAAATAAATAAAAATAAAAAGGTTTTATGTCAGCTTGGAAGGCAGTCTTCGGTGGAATTTTCTAGAAGTCTGTGCTTGGTCTTCCTCGCTATGAGATTTTAATTAATGGCTCAGAGAAAGGCATAGGTGATATATTTACCAAATTTATAGAGGACACAAAGGTATAAAATATAATTAGCACACTGAATCACAGAATTAAAATATAAAAAGATCTTTAGAGGCTAGAACTCTGGAATTGATCTAGAGATTAAAAGAAATGAATATAAATTTTCTTACACTGGAGTTCAAAACCTGGCTTTTACAAGTAGAAGATGAGGGAAGCGTGACCCACCAAAAGTTTAACTAAAAAGGATCTGGGGGTTTTAGTTAACCAAAAGCTCAATATGAGTCAATAGTGTAATATAACAGCCAAGAAAAAGATAAAGGCTTCATTAAGAGATGGATAGTGCCTATGACTGAGTAGTTAATAGTTCACAGAGTTCATTATTGTGTTCATTTCGAGACAACACAATTTAGGAAAGACTCTGGTAAACTGGAGAATGTCCAAAGAAGGGCAGTCCAGATGGTGAATAGCCATAAGTTCATGCCCAGTGAAGCTGTGGGAGAATTCTGGGAAAGGAAGTGGAGATATTTAGGTGGGAGAAGACTGGAGAAGGTACAGAAAATATTAGCTGTCACACAAAAGAGAGATAAGATTTGTTCTTTTTGACAGCAAAGGACAAACTAAAAGCCATAAAGAGACAAATTTAAATTTTTCTTTTGGCATTATACAAAAGCATTGTGAGATCAAAAAGGTATTATCACAGGTTCTCTGGAAGTCTTCAACATAAATTGGATTATTGCTTGTTAGGTGTGTTGTAGAAGAATTTCTTATACTTGGACTGGATAACTTCTGGGCTCCTTCTGACTCTAAGAATCTGTGAAAAGTGCCTTTTACTCTATCCTATTTAAGCCTCTCATTTTACCAACGGGCAAATCAAGGCCCAGAATGGGGCAGTGACTTGTATATCACATGTTTATGGCACAACAAAGCCTCAAACTAAAGCTCCCTAGCATTAGGGCCAAAGATCTCCACTCCACTAAAGAGAATCAAAAGAAGATCACTTCTGGATAGAAATACCAGATTGTCATGTTTGTGCACTCCCTAAGATCAATCCTCCCAGAATCACCAAAACAGCAGAAATATTCACAGCCTCGAGCATTCACTGAACAGATTGAAAGAAAGAGCAAGCTCATATTAGCAGATAGTAAAGCATCAAATCACTCTGGTAAAACTGGCTACAAAAAATATGGGGTCATTTTCAGCAGTACTTTTTAAAAAATTGTTTATTGATTATCTTTTATTTTTATATTGCCTAGATTTCCCCGTATATGCTATATTTTTCCCTATATAAAATAAAATTTTAAAGAAAAAGAAAGAAAAACAGCAAATAGATGGATACATTTTTAAAATCTGATATCATATGCAATTTTCCACAGTCATAGACCACTCCCAGCCCCACTGCTACAAAGGAACAACGGAGGCATCTTCTCATATCTCTTTTTTGGAGCCAACCTTCTTAGTACTTTTGTAATGTTCCTTTTTGATCATTTTGTGGTGGCTGTTCTTCCCTTCTCCATTAATGTCATCATTGGGTTACTGTTTTCCTGGCTCAGTTAATTTCACTTCTAAGCAGTTCTTTAGAAGGAGAAGTCTGCAGATAGAATAGCTTCTGGGCTTCTTATGGTCAAATCAGTAGATATTGATTAAGCATCTACTGTTTCTAGGTGCCCTCTTAGTGCTTAACATCAACTTCAACTCCTTATTCTCCTTTGCCCTTGCTCCAAGTTGTCAGAGCTTGTCATTCCTTCTTTTATAGAATCTCTCACACTCAATGCCTTCTCTCTGCTCACACAGCTGTCACCTTAGTTAAAGTCTTTATCATCTCTTACCTGGATTAATGTAGCAACTTTCAGGTTGATCTCCCTGCTCCAGTGGGTCCTGCATCCTGCAGCCAGTCCAATTTTCCTTAAACACTTATCTGTGACTTCCTTATTCAGCCAATCCCAGTGGCTCCCTATGGCTTTTAAAATAAAACATAATCCTCTTTTTTAGCTTTTAAAGCCCTTCCCACTTGCTCTTTCTGCCAAATATCCAAACTGGCCTTCTTTCTGTATCTCATCCAAGACAACCCACCCTTTATTTCCATGTCTTTGCATTGGCCATCCCATGTGCCTGGAATTCACTCCCTCCATACCTGCAACTTAGAGTCTCTTCTATTAAGATGCAGCTCTATATTCTGCATGAAATCTTTTCTGATCACCCTGCAACTATTAATGCCTTCACTCTCAAACTACCTTGTTTTTACAGCTTTGTACATATTTATATTTATTCCTTTTATATTTATGCTATTTATATATATTTATCTATACTTATCTTTCTTATTATGTATGTAAGTTCCTTTCAGAGAGAGATTGTTTCACCAATTTTACTTGCATTCCCAGGGCATGGCACAATGCCTGGCACATAGTAGGTACTTGATTGATTGGTGTTTCATTAGATTTGAAATCTGTTTCTTTTAAGTTAAGTTAATACATCCCAAAGGGATGTGCTAAAAATATTTCTATAATGTTTTGGTAATCCTACCTATGTCAACTATTAAAAACATTTCTAGCTCAATCTGAACATTCGAGGGCATGAAAATTGAAATTTCGAATATATTGTAGCACTGACTATTATTTTTAATAGAAATTGTTATCCCAAGTTTCCACTGTAGGCTCATAATGCAGCCTAGGGTATAATTCCATCATAGTCACTTTAATTAACTAATTAATTTGACAAACACTTATTAGGTGTGATGCAAATTCTAGAAATTTGTTTAGTGAAAGTGACCATTATAGGATGAAATGAGCACAAGCGTCTATTTCCCCATCAAATTAGTACTCTTTCTTTATTAAAAACTTTGAATCCCTAAACAAAAGGAAACTAGAAAGATGATGGGATGGGAAAAAGCATTTTGTTGTTTAATAGTTTTTGAGTTGTGTCTTGTTCTTTGTGATCCCATTTGCGATTTTCTTGGCAGAGATACTGAACTGATTTTCCTTTTCCTTTTCCAGTTCATTCTACAGATAAGGAAACTGAGACAAATGGGGTAAAGTGAATTATCTAGGGTCACATAACTCAGTGTCTGAGACCAGATTTGAACTGAGGAACATATGACTTCCTAACTCCAGGCCCAGGGCTCTATGTACTTTACCACCTAACTGCCCCTAGGAAAAAATGCATATAAATTTCAAATAACTCAGTGTGAATGAGGATGTGTGTATTGGGAGTTAAGGGGTGACTTCCATTCAGTTATTTTAATTACATGTGTGGAAATATCTGATTTTGTCAATAAAACCCTGTCTATAGATACGACTCTGGTAGTTCTCTTCTCATGTGTCCCTATGCTTTTGGAGTATCTTTACTCTGTATTCTGTGCTCCAAATAAAGTGGAATCCTTGCCATCTCCCAGAACCCTTGCCCTGTGGGTTTAAGTTCAAAACCTCGCTAAAATTCCCCTTGTGCCATAAAGCATTCCTGGAACTCACCAGGCAAAACTGAGTGATCTTTCTTTCCTCAAACCTCAGATATTACACTATACTTCTCTCACATTCTTATCCTATTCTAGGCTGCACTGCAATTGTATAATTATTTTTATTACATTACATATTTTTCTTTCATATTCCCGTTGTAGTCTGGGGACCATATCTGATTTATCTTTGTAGCTCTGAGTATATACTGTTGCAAACTGTAGATTAGAACCTAAATGTAGTATAAATATCTGAAATGGAAGTAACATGCCGGTATTTGCTGTGTGGCATCCTGAGAACATATATGGAGGCCTGTTTAGGGGCTAACTTTCTAAGCTTCTCTGTACACTTCCAATTAGGTGCAATGATTTTGTTTTCACTTTCTGTTTTCCTTGGCAGAGCTCTCCCTCCTCCTGCCCTAACAACCCCTTATAATTTCTGCTCCCACCCCCAACTGCTGCTGAGCAATAGCTTTGTGAGACCCATTTCTCAGCCAGAATGGTGCCATGCTTGGATGCCTTCAGACAGCTGTTAATGGGGCCCCATGAGTCAGCTATTAATGGGTGTTCTTTAAGCACTGTGTCTGGGATTTTCTCAGCTGACTGGAGGCCAGACATTAGAACAGACAACCAGTTACTCAGAGTTTGTGTGTGTGTGTGTGTGTGTGTGTGTGTGTGTGTGGCCTTCATTATACCATAAAAGAATTAAACTTACACCCTGTTGGTTCAAAGACAGAAGGAATAAGAAATTAGGGGGAACCTTCCAACCTTCCACCCTGCTGATGGAGCCACTTTTCTGCTTTGCTTGTCTTAGATTATGGTCAGATTGATTGTGGTCAATCAACAGGTATTTCTTGAGTGCCTGCTATGGGTAAACTCACTACTAGTGTTTATGAGACACACAATATTTTTTCACATAGATTATTGTCACTTGCAAGAGTGACTCCCTCAGTATCAAGATGTTCTAGTTACCATAGTAACTACCTCAGATCCCCAGCAACCCAAAATGAAAAATTCTCTAGGTTAGTTCACAGTCAGAAACACAGGCACAGCAAGAAATTGGTGACACAAATGTTCTTAGAGTATTTCCTTCACCATAACCCTACATGCATATTATTTATATCCATTTTAAAGATAAAAAAAAAGATGGGAAAACAGCTTCTGATTGGATCACTTGCCCATGGTCACAAATCTTATAAGGGCCTGAGTCAGAATTTGAACACAGATCTCTGAGCTCTCATTCCTATCTGTTTTCTACTTACACTATGCTGCCATTCAATAGATACAGCATCATAATTTATAACTACCAAGAACTAAAAACAATAATATAAAAAGTTGTCAAATATCTGAATAAAGTAATTTCCAGTGCCTCTGGTACTGGCTAAAACTTTTTGTCATTTTCCCAGGGAGGCAGAGCAGCAAGAACTAGACCGGGGGAATTCTGAACAGCCATGGCATCATGGAGCTTTGTTATGCTTGCTCCATGGCTGCTGTCCCTCTCTAGATATAGCAATATTATAGGCTGGCTTTATCAGTAATACATTAGAACACTGGCAAGGTGTCAAAATTCTGAAAACCTTGCCTCTTTCACAAACAAAATATGTAATAATAATTCTTTCCCTAGGTGACTCTCAAATCTGTGGATTCCCAAGATTATAATTTAGGGGGCAGTACTTAGAGTTCCCTTTTAAATAAGACCAGAATAGTAAAAACAATAACAATAAAGCAGTAGTGAACAGATTACAGTGTATACAGAAAAATGGTCTGTGGAACCTCAACTTGGAATCAAGAAACTGGTCTTAAAATTTGGCTTTGCCATTTAACTTGTGTGTGACCTAAAGCAACCTCTCCCAGAGCTTCAGTATCCTCCTCTGCAAAATGGAGGGTAATAATCCTTGTCCCTCAAAGAGCTGTCATGATGACAATGTTTTGTAGACTATAACAGTCTATAAATGTGAGAGGGGAAAGTCTCTTGGAAAGGGGGATTCTGTCCTCTGGTAGGAGAGGGTACATAGCCCAAATGGATGTTACATGGGGAGTGAGTGAGGGATAGAGCTCCACACATGTAGGATGAGTTGCTGCCTCAGCAACTTGTGCCTCCTACCTGTCTGATGGGCACAGCCTAGACAAGGACCCCTGCAAGGGGACTTAGCTAGCACCCAACTCACCTGGACTGGGGACCAAGGCATTCTCGTGCTGTGGAACTGTGGGAACTGGTCAGGGACCAGACACTCATCATCAGCAAGTTCTGCACATATGAGTGGGATGGCAGTGACCATTGTTGGTGTTCTGTTCCTTGGCCACAGGTTGTTAGTGGCAACAGAGACTTCTGCATAAGCATTTGGGATCCTTGCTCGGGAGAAAGTGCTAGACGGCTGCTGCCTCCCCCCACAAGGACCCGTGTTCCCCTCAGTTTTCCCTCTCCAGCACCCTTCGGTCCCACTCAGCCACTTTCTGCTCACAAGCATGGGCTGGAACCTGGCGTCTTCCTCCATACTATGCCCAGGGAGCCAATTACAATTCCTGATCCCAAGAGTGCCAGAAAATAGATTGGGCTTGAGACAAAAATGGCATAACTTCTATCCACAAATCTATACTCGCCTATTCCTTTGGCTTGTGAGAAGATAAGTCTTGTATATTAAAAAAAAAAAAAAAGTGGTGATTATTATTACTGGTCCAGAAGCCCCAGTGCCATTGGACTTCTTGTAGAAGCCCCACTTAAAGATGTAATAGGTAGCACAGAATGAAATAACGGAGGAAGTTTACCTTGGAACATAGACTGAACTGAATTCCAAATAAATCTCAGGAGTCACGAAAGAGAAAGAAACAGGAGGGAGTGCCTACTCAAGTGGACATAGGTATGAATTCAAATTCTGGGCCTACATTTAAATTTCTGTATAAAAAAAAGAAAACATTATGAATCTCAATTACCTTTATTTGCTTTGGAGAGGGAGAGGAAAATAGGGTAACCAAGGATGCCAATCCAAAAGACAGTGAGTTGGGGGAGGAGGGTGCACTCTAGCAAGCCAAAAACCTCTCTCAAAAGCTAAAGGAAGAGGCAGCTAGATGCCTGGAGCCAGGAGAACCTGAGTTCAAAGGTGACCTCAGCTGCTTTATACTTCACTTAGCCCCAGTTGCCTCAGCAAAAGAAAAAGAAGAAAAAAAGACAAAACAAAACAAAGGAAGCTTATATTCCTGGAAAAGGCCAACAGGATTCAAGTCTCCCACCAGTAGCAAAATGAATCAGGGAAGATTTTAATGGCCTATCACACCATGGCCTGCTCTAACTCTCTGTTGTTTCCACACAGTATCACCAAAGAGAGGACTGAGGTCATCATCCAGGGCACTTCCAGCCTAGTAGCCAATGATTCCACTGCAGTATGGGAGGAATATGAGTTCAAATGTAAGCCTGGGGACCTGAAGAGGAGACCGTGTCTGATCTCTCCGTACCATTACCGGCTAGACTGGCTCATGTGGTTTGCTGCTTTCCAGGTAAGACATTTCAGGAAAAAAATGCAGTTATCCTAAAGACAAATCCAGTGGTACATAACGGCCCCATTCCCGTCCCACCTCCGATGAATGAATGAAAAAAAAAAACAAACCATTTACTAAGTATCTATTATGTGGCAACGTTGGATATAAATACAAAATCAAGATAGCCCCACATCTCAGGGAGCTTATATTCTGGAGAAAATAAAACTTATCCAGAAGTGGCAAACAAGGGAGGGCTGTTCTGACTTGGGAAGCCACAGGGATAGTAATAAAGCAACTTTCTAGTAGCAGTGACAATATTGGTTTGGTTATAGTTTCAGAAGTAGAAAAAGGGTAAGGGAGTAGAGTGTGGATGTGTTCAAAGAAATGACCTCAAGACCAATGGTTCAAGAAATAGAGCACCGGGCCCTGGAGTCAGAAAGACTTAGGTTCACGACATTTTACTAATTGTGAGACCATGTAGAAGTCAAATAACCTCTCTCTGCTTCAGTTTCCTCAACGATAAAATGGAAATAATTAAAGTATCATCCAGGTTTGAAGCAGTAGTAACTGTTTAAAAACAAAAAATAAGGTTTATCACAGTGCCTAGCACATAATAAATGCTCGTTCCTCCTATTTCTCAATGTGGATGAGTAGATATAGAAAGAACTGCATGACATATTACCAAGACAGTCCAGGCTCAAGGGAAATAGTTCCAGATGTGATTGACACCTCCACTATTCCTGGGGAAAAGATTTCTAGTGACTTAGTGGCGGGGAAGGTCAGAAAGGGCAAATGGAGAGAAGATGACCAGGGTGAGAAATTATGAAAGTATAAGCAGGAGGCACAAGGCTACGTCCAAATTCTCTCCCTTTATCCAGAGCTGCCATCACTTTAAACTTAGGAGGCAGCATGGTAGAGCAGAACTGGGTTTTCAGTCAAAAAGCTCACCCCAAATCCTCTGCTCTCTGTTATCTATGTGACCGTAGGAAAGAAACAGGGCTTCTCTTTCCTCATTAGTAAAATGATAAGTGTGGACTAGATGATCTCTAAGAGCTTTGAAATTCTATGATTCTGTGATCTTCCAAAGCAAAGATAATATCATAATAACAATAGCTAACATTTCATTATAGAAGAATATGTGGTGGAATACATTTTCTCTAAATTCTGACATCTCTATTTTAATCCCCTTGTTGAAGTGCATTACTATACATTTCATAGCACTTTATGCCTCTTTTGTTAATATATAGGAGGTCCAATTATGGTCTGAAAATTTGTCATGGAAAATAATGTCTAGGTGGTCGAATTTTACAAGCTAGGACTAAGTTTAGGTTGGATTAGCCTTTCCATATTTTCTGTTATATGTGCCCAGGGAGTGCTAGGCTGCAATGTCACTGTTTTTACTCCTTTTTTATTCCTCTACTTTTATACTGTAATAGAATTAACTTAATTAACCTAAGGTAGCTTGTTATTTTTTTTTTAACAACAAAGGATCGTCATGTTGATGTCTGTCCTCTACTTATCTGTTTATATTTTTGCCATTATGCCACCTTTTCTAGTCATGTGAGCAGGATATTATGAATAGTAATAGCAATAACTCATATTTGTTGCATTTCAAAATTTACAAAGACTTTTCTCAAAAATCCTCAGAGGTAGTTAGTATAAGGTTGGTTATTCTCCATTTCAGAGATTTCACAGCTAAGTGACTAGGAAGGGCATTAGAGCACTTGCTGATAATCTCTGCTACTTGACAAAGAAGAGGCTGGTGGATCACTTGCACTTAGGAGTTCTGAACAACGCTAGGATTAAAGCCAATGAGATGTCTATATTAAGTCTAACACCAGTGCTATGAGCCTTCATAAGTAAGGAGTTGGGGGGAGGTCATCCAGAACCTGGAGAGGGATGAACCTACCAAGTTTCCTTATCATCAGAAATAGGATAGGGCTTATGAATAGAGGCTAAACTTCTAGTATGAGTGGAAGGAAAAGAGAGTTTTGTTGTTATACTGTTAGTAAATATCAAAGCCCAAAGTACCAAAAACCAAAGTTTGAGCCAATTTTCTGATTTTGTTTAGTGCTTTTTGTCCCAAGGATAATGACAGATTCAAGAATCATATGATCCATATTGTGAAACTTGAGCAAACTCTGTGTGTGCACTTGTTTTTGTATGTAGAGTCTGATTTTAGTTAACCTGTTTCATGGAATTTTTATAAAGAAAACCTTTTCTGTCTGAAAGTAAATTTAATATAGTTACTTGAACATTAGCATACTTTGCCCCAATTGACAATGGAACAGAAGCAAATGCTATAATAAAATTGCCCACTTACCCTACCTCCTCTAAAGACACATCACAAACTTGTGGGATACTGCAAGCATGGTTCTCAAACTTATTAAATGTTTGCTCAATGGATGTCTCATCTCACCATTCTGTAAAGGGAAAAGCACTGGAGCAAGAGCCAGAGGGTTTCATTCCCATCTCTTCCACTTTAAACTTGGGCAAGTCACTTAATCTCTAAAAGGATCCGTTTCTTCACCTATAACATAAGGATATTTACACTCTCTACCAATCACAGTGATTGTGAGAATTAAAATAGATGATGTATGTGATTAAAGTTTAATAAAAATGTTAACTATAATCATTATTATCTGACATTCAGAGTTTTACATTTCAGAGGCTGAATCAACAGATGGATGAGAACATTACTGTTCACATTGTAGACCATCTTTCTTAATAATGCAATTCAGAGGATTTTTTTTTAAGGTGACATGTAATGTCATTGTGCAAGTGGAGTTAATGATTAAGTCCTCTAAGAGTGTCACTTGATTGAGTCAAATTTGACATTTAAAGTCAGAGCCATAATTTGTGTCCTTCCAAGCAATGACCTGTCCATTGAAGTTGTAACAACATGTCACACAAAAAATTGATAAGAATAAATTTTTACTAAAAGATGATTTTTCCAGCAGTGGATTTGGACTGACATCATCCTTTTTAAGGGAGTATCCCAGAGATCTGTCCCTGTTCCTCCAGCAGTTTTATCAGTGGTTTTACTAGAGATATTCATTCTATACCTAAAATGACAAAGTTGGTAGAGATGGCTAGTACATTATAAATTGCAGAAATAGGATACAGAAAGATCTCATTAGGCTAGAACAATAAGCCCAATTTAAAACAAATGTAATAATAGATGCAAAGTTCTAGAGGTTTTAGCTAACTAAAGATAAATGAATCAGTGATATGAAAGGAATGCCCCCAAAAGGCTACTATGATCTTGGGTTATTTTTATAGAGAAGTATAATATTCAGTGAGCAATATTTGTCTCATGGATCCCACTCCAAACTTTCTTACAGAACTTTACCTAGATTTCTTATCTTTATCACATTCTACTTTGTAGAATGGTAGAACATTTTTGCTTCTGGATTTTCCCCCAATTTTCCACATATTTATTATGGATTTTGCATGTTTTTAGTTTCTCATCTTTACCTTTTTTATATTGTCTTGCACATTATAAACCAATATTTGTTTAATTCAAATTTGGTAAATATTGGTTCAATTAATTTAATCACCACACAGCCCTTATTAATAAGTAATGTCTTAAAACTTGCTTCTACTATCTCCATCCAGAAAGTGTATCCTAAATACTTTTCTGTACCTACTCTCTTTTAAAAAAAATTTTGTTCAATTTTATTATATTTTCAGTACCAAATTCTACCTTATCCCCTACCTTTTCCCATTGGGTAAGTAAGAAATCATTACAAATTTGAAGTCATACAAAACAAATTTCCACATGTACTTAGTCTTTGCTTCTTTTTACCATAAAAGTTGTTATTCTTTGACAGTAACTGTGGAATTATGGGTCAGGAAAAACTCTAGCCACTATAACTGAGGCCAGTGTAAAAGGCCCAAAAGATAGGCAAGGTGGCTGTCACATCAACATGTGAATCTTGTGAATCACCTATCTGCAAAGATGTGATTATAGAGTGGACTTAACAACAGAACTTTTAAGAGCACTCTTTTGCTAACATTTATCTTTCAGCTGCCCATTCTAATGGCTCTGCAGAACCATAAAGTAAGGGCCATCTCAACTGTTAAACTCAGGGTTATCAGCCTGCAAGTCTAACATAGAGAAAGACTCTCATGAAGGTTCCCCTTGCTGATTAAAATATTATGTTAGCTAAAAGTGGAAGAGATGTCAGATATGACAGAGGGTACTATGATACAATGTTGAACATCAGTGTCGCTTTTGAATTTCCATCATTGTGTGTTCTACAGTGATTGTTATGGTTAAGTTAGCAATGACAAATTATTGTGTTGAAGGCCTATTCATCCTTTATCT
Source organism: Antechinus flavipes (assembly GCF_016432865.1). Lineage (NCBI taxonomy): Eukaryota > Metazoa > Chordata > Mammalia > Dasyuromorphia > Dasyuridae > Antechinus > Antechinus flavipes. The sequence continues at coordinate 338,109,360 of NC_067398.1, read as the reverse complement.
ATTTTTAATACTCCATGCCATATTTTCTCAGAATAACAAGAGAAGCTTTGTTTTTCATTTGAAATTCTATTTTATCAAAATTCTACCCATTCTAAAACATTAATAATCTTGAGATTTTTAGATTTCTTAGTACATGGTGAAGGTAGCTAATAAATATTTACTCTTTTTTTTATTATAGCTTTTTATTTACAAGATATCTGTATAAGTAATTTTTCAGCATTGACAGTTGCAAATCCTTTTGTTCCAACTTTTTTCTTCCTTACCCCCATCCCTTCCCCCAGATGGCAGGTTGACCAATATATGTTAAATATGTTAAAGTATAAGTTAAATACAATATATGTATACATGTCTAAACAGTTATTTTGCTGCACAAAAAGAGTCAGACATAAATATTTACTCTATTGAATTATATCATTAGAATTCTAAGGTCCAGGATAGTCCCACTGAACTTTGCCCTGATCAGACCAAATCAGTAATATTATGTCCCTCCGTAGATACCATGTTTTAAGAAATATCTTTCCAAACTGGAGTATAGTCACAAAAGGATGTCCAAGATAAGAAGGAAATTTGAAACCGTGAACAGAATAATCCAGATGTGGTCTGACAAAAACAGTTTACAATATTACTCTCACCTGTCTCATTTTGCCCAGACATGTGTATTAATTCACTCTAAGCTTTAGGATTTTTCCTGGTTTTGCTATATCACAAGTATCATAGAAAAATCAATGGAAGAAACAGGAGATGTTTAATCTAAAGAAGAGAAAACATAAGTTTTAAGAAAGTAGGGACCATGTCTTAAATTATTTTCATCTCCTCCAAAACCTGGTACAGTAGAATGGGGAAAGAGAAGTATATAGAACTAGGATTTTAGTGGTATAGAGAACTCCCAGTAAGGAAGCTTTTTCTACCAATACAGATCAGCAGTTTATAGTCATAGAAAGTTGCCTGAATCACTGAGAGGATAAGTTACTTGGACTAGCAAGGGTTGCTTACTCTTAGACCAGGTTTCTATCAACTATTCCTCTTGACCCCTAATAAATATATATTTGCCTGACACGTAACTTTTTTATTAACATAGTGAACGAAACATCAAGGTTGTTTAGTTTTAAATCAATCAGTGAATCAACAATTAAATCTCTTACATAATTACATAATTACTATGTGTCCAGCTGTTGCTGCCCTCAAGGATCTCACATTCTAATCTGGAAAACAGCAAATAAATACATAGATCAATATGAAAAATGAGCTAAGAGAGGAAAGCTCTAGGAGCAGTGTTAGGACTGTCAAGGAAGGGGAAGAGCAGGAAAAAGTCTCTTGTAAAAAGTGACAATTGAGTTAAGTTTTGAAGGTAGTCATAAGTTCTAAGAGGTCAAGGAGAGAAGAGAGAGTATTCTGGGGATGGGGGCAGACAGTACAAAGACACAGTGATGGAGGGTAGAATATGCAAGGAATAGTAAATAAGCAGGAAAGATTGGAAAGGTGGGAAGGGATCGAGATGTGAATTTTTAACTGCCAGGCAAAGGGCTTAAGCCACTACTTCATTCATGGGGCTTCATGGAAAGACATGTGGAGCTATGTGGAGAACAAATAAGATTGGAAAGGTACTTGAGGCAAGGAGACCCTCTAGAAAGTCATCACTGTATCCCAGACCAGAAATAATGGGGTCCAACACTAACTGGTGATTGTGAGTAAAAAACAACATATACAAGAGACACTGGGACAATAGAAATGACTAGATTGGGCAACTGTTGATTGAATCTGTGGAGTAAAAGTGAGCTATCAAGAATGACAATTCCAAAATCTGTTGATGTGCTCTGAAGTAATTGGGAAGTTTACTAGAGAGAAGGGCTTAGGAGAGAAGAAAAAAGAATGACCTTGCTTTAAGCCTGCTGAGTTTGAGATGCCTTCAGGACATTTCTTTAGAAATGTCCAATAGGGAGTTGGTGATGTAAGACTGGGGCTCAGAAGAAAGACCAAGGCTAGGTTTCTTCCCTCTATTTTTGAGTAACTGCTGCCAATTGGCAAGTCAGCCCAGGAGCTCTGGGAGTGGCAGAAGTAGCCCACACCTCACAGCCCGTGTCTGGGAAGGCAACTCCTGTGGAGAAAGAGCCAGCAATCCCCTACAACTGCTGACCAGCCGCCACCTATGGAAAAATGAGCCAATTTAGCCTGGCTGAAGCTGTGAAGCACCCTGAGAGAGAGCCAGGAAGCAGTATGTGCAAGGCAAGACAAACCCCCACCTCCACCTCAGCCATCCCCTCGCTTTGCCAGAAGTCTGGGGAATCTCCACACTTCCCGTCTATTCCTCTGCCCTTACCTCAGGCCTTACTGGAGGGAGAGTCATTGTGAAGGAGCAGCCTGGCAAGTGATTCTGCTAACTTTTTAACCCCCACTGCAGAAGACCCAGAAAAGAAAGTTCTCACTGCCAGTCTTTGATCAATAAATGGTTCAACATCAGAAACTGACATGATTTTTATTAGGAAAAATGACCTTAAAGAAAAGCCATCATTATCATCTACTTTATCAGGTCACCCTAAAGACATGGGATCCATTTTTTCTATATTTATGGTCTCTCCCATTAGAATGTGAGTTCCTTAGCATGAGAACCATCTTATTTTTCTGTTTGTATCTCCAGGTCTAAAATAATATTTTGCATATTATAATAAATGCCTTTTCATTCATATATATACTTATATATAACATCTGTATAGTAATAATAATTGAACCCATAGGAACTTATCAGATCACCAAGTGGATCCTAGACAGAAGAGTCTTAGGAAAAACCACAATTAGTGGGTTTGGATGAAAGTTTAGCAAAAAGACACTAAGAAGAGTGGTCAGAAAAGGAGGAGAACCAAGAAAGAGCAGTGTATCTGTTTGTCTATGTCTCTGTCTCTGTCTCACATACACATACAAACATGAGAAATGAGAAGAAGGCAATTCGATTTGGCAGTTACAGAATCACTGGTACTTTTGGAAAAAGCAGTTTCATATGAATGATAAGGCCAGAAACCAGACTACGGAGAGGAATGATGGTTACTAAAGATAGTGCTTCTTTTTTGCAAATTTAACTAAGAAAGGGGAGATGTAGGTATAATATGAGAAAAGGATGTTTGGGTTTTTGTTTGTTTTTTTAAGAATGGGAGAGACTTGGGTATATTTGTAGGCAGGAAGGAAGAAGCAGGACAGAGAAACAGAGACAGAGAGAAACAAACAAAGAGAGAAACACAGAGTGTACAAAGAGATAATAGCATAATATTCTGGAGAAAAATTTGATAACAGAATCAAAATCCAGAAAAGTCTCTTGTCCAATAGGCTGAAATATAATAGGCACTAGAAATCATAAAAGCTTAGGTTACAACATTGGTAAAGGCAGGATGAGAGAGATGATTGTTATTTCTACTGTATTCTGTCCTGGTCAGACCATATTTTTTGAGTATTACTATATTTAGTTCTGAGTATCTTATTTTAAAAAAATTTTAGTTGAGCTTTATTTTTCCAAATACATGTAAAGATAGTTTTCAACATTCATTATTGCAAGACTTTGTGTGCCAAATTTTTCTCCCTCCTTCCCTTATCTCCTCCCTTCCCAAGACAGCAAAGCAATCTGATATAGATTAACTATGTACAATTCTGCTGGTCCCTCATGGAACTCTGAACCAATTGACATTGACTTCCAAAAAAAGATAACTAACATAACTAACACTAATTATGAGAAGACTTGAAATTGTGTCAAACAAGAATTTATTAAAAGAACTGGGAATGTTGCCTTTGGAGAAGAAAAGACTTGAGAATCTGATGGATGTGTTCAGGTATTTAAAGGGCTGTTATATGAGATTACATTTGTTTTGCTTGAGGATTAATTAGTAGCAGTATGCCAAAGTTTGAGAGGTAAATTTCAATGTAAGGAAAATCTTCCTAATAGTCAGAGCTGTCCTAAAGAGGAATGGACTATCTTAGGAAGCAATGAGTTGATCTTCCCTGAAGGTCTTCAATTGAAAGCTGGTTAGCCACTTGGAGAGGTAGAAAGGTAAGAAATAGATTTAATGGCCTCTGGGATCCCTACCAGTCTTAAGAGTCTATGAAATTAATAAATCGATCAATGGCAGGGATGGGAAGAAACGGCCATCCTGTCTAGAATGAATAAAATGTTATTATATACAATTCTATATAAGAAACCTGTGGCCTGTGGCTGTCACGTATCAAGTATGAAAATTATATTTGACTGGTACAAATAAATAAGTGGTAGTCTCTCCTTAAACCCAAATTTATATTAAGTATTTACTTTCTCTAAAATGTCATTTCATTTTTCCTACTGATATCAAGCCAGTAGGTGATATTTTCTGAATGCAAGTCACTCACTAGAGGCACAAAAAGCTAAACCACAGGCATAAGACATCTTTCAGTAATGTAGTAAGAGTTTAAAAGTTGCTATGATTCTAAGCTCTGCTTTTCTCCCTGGCTTTTTTCGAGTGGTATTTTCTGTCAGTTGTTTTTGAGATTCTTCTCAAGTGACATAACAGGCTCCCTTGGGCCATGGTTTTTTATTTATCCCTCAATGGAATTTCATTTAATCTGCATTAGGTATGCTTCTCCCTCTCTTAGCAGGAAGCAAAGATTGTGACTGTAGTCAGCTCTTCACAGTTTGAAATAAAAGAGATAGTAGGTCTGGATGAAGTCCCTCACTCTAAGATCACTAATTCTCCCTGGGTCAGAAGGTCAAGAGCTGCTTTAAAAAAACAAACAAACAAACAAACAACATGGGGCAGCTAGGTGGTATAGATATATAGAGACAGTGGATAGAGCACCAGCTGTATCAGGAGGATCTGAGTTCAAATCTAGCCTGTGTGATCCTGGGCAAGTCCCTTAACCCCAATTGCCTCAGGGGGAAAAAAAAAGAGGAAAAAGAAAAAACAAAACAAAACAAAACATGTATCTATCACCCAAGAAAACTGCTTTTTTCTGGTGCAGACTGTTTTTTGCACCACAATCTTATCTTTGCATCGGATTCTATATGGCCACAATTCTTGCTCTGTTTCCTTCTGTCAGCTGTCTGTGGTGCTCAACTCAGCAGATTTGGAAGATTGTGTGGGTTCCATATTTTAGAAAGGGTGTTGGATAGACAAGGGGAAGGAATTGTAAGTGATAGTCTAGAGAAAAGCAAATGTAGAAGATGAAATGATAGCTGTCTTCCAGTGTTGGAAGGATTGTCACATGAAAGCGATTAGACCTGCTTTACAAAGCCCCAGAGGACAGCCCTTGGAGAAGATGGTAGAAGGTAGGGAGACAGCTTTCAACCCTTTCAAACTATTAATCTATCCAAAAGTGGAATAGGGTGCCTCGGGAAGTAATGAGTTCCTCATCATTAGAAATCTTCAGGCAGAGACTTCATGACATTTAGGAATGGTGTAAAGGAGAGTTCTACTCAAGCATGGGATGGATTCAAACCTTCTATGGGTCTTACTTTAACCCTTCTGGTACACATATTTGGAGACAGGAAATATGGCATTTAGAATCAAAGGTATAGAGCAAAAGGAAAAAAAGGGTTCAAACCCCCTCATTTTACAGAAGAAATCTTGTCTGGCCTGTGCTAGGATTGCTCAATAAAGATTATGCTGTAAAGAAGGAAATTAGATTCTTTTTAATATAAGATAAACCAAAAAATCTTAATGTAATTTTTAACTTGAATAGTTTAAAGTAGTAGACATGCTCTCTGTGTTTAAGATTCACTGACCAAAGGTCTTGCAATTGTCAATGCTGAAAAATTACCCATGCATATATCTTGTAAATAAAAAGATATTAAAAAAAAAAAAAAGATTCATTGACCATGTTTAAAAGGCCTTAGTTTCAGTCAGAGTACTGATTGAGAGAAAGGGCGATCCCTTGAAGCTATGCCATAGCCAGTTGCTGACAAGCTGCTGTCAGCTTACATAATTTGGGGAAAATGGCTGTCATCTTTTTTTGCTCCTGACAGGAAACTTTTGACATTTTATCTCCTGCCATCAAATGCCCAATATACAGTCACAGAGAAATTTTCTCCAAAAATTCTACCGTGGGAAAGAGTTGGGGTAAACTCACAGGATTATCTGCCCTTAAGAGATATACGCCTCCTGAAAATGCCTGTCATGGCTGTCATGGATCTCTTTGGGTCCTAGGTTTTTATAACTCAGGAATTTGCTTCTTGAATATGACTGTTTTGTGATAACCCCCCGATTACTTACCAGGTCAGTGACATTTAAAATCGTAATAGTCCAGAAATCAACTATTATCATATTCTTCATTTTCTTTTCTAAAGATTGAATAGGTTTTCTTTTCTTTCTGTTTTGACATATACCCTATTGTGTCTATATCTGGCTTCCATTAGGACTGCATCTCTGAAATAGAGAGTTATTGAGAAGTACTGGCAGAGACAGGTAATATGATGCATGTCTCCCTTAATAAGAGTAATGATAACACATATTTCTAGAACTTTTGTGTTTTGTAAAGTGCTGTAGTCACAACAGTTTTTCTCATTGGGTAGCACAGACAAGCAACTACTATCCCATTTATGGATGAGCCTGAAGCTCAGAGAAGCAGTGATTCAGCCCTAGTCACCTGGGTGGAAAGTCTCAGAAACTATACTCAAACATAGCTCCCAAACTCTACACACTACGTCACTCTGCCTCTGTCCTTGGGGAAAGGAAGCATTAGACAACAATGTCTTTCCAAGCATCCAAAAAACCCCATTTGCTTTCTTCCAGAAAAGGGTTTCTTGCAGCTAAATACAAATATCTCAGGTATGTAAGGCTGATGATATAAAAGCAACAATTATTCTTCCCTTCTGATTGTTGGGAAAAGTTTTATATGGACCAGTGCTATCATATAACTCTACTTATTCTCTGAGGGCAGTAATTGGAATGAGTTCCCAAATCTGAAGTAATCGTAACCCTAATTTCAGGGTGCCAAAAGGGCTTTTGATGGAAAGCTTAAAGCACAGAAGCCATGTTCAAATATAATCTAAGAGAAAAGAAGTTGTTTACAAAGAAGCATTATAGTCAAGGTCCATGAGTAATACTGATGAGAATTAAACAATCGTGAGAAAGGTGGTACTTTAGTTGAAATTGTTTTCCTTTTCCTATTCTATATAGTTGGCTGATAAAATGATAATAACAACCAATCAATAAATATTTACTAAGCACCTACTATATTCCAGGTACTGTGCTAAGAACTGGGGATACAAAAAGAGGCAAAATATAGTCCCTGTCTTGAAGGAGTTTGCAATTTATAGGAAAATTAGAACTTTAAGATTTTCAAAGCACTCCTTTTGTGAGAGTCCTGGCAGGATTGGTGGCATATATATTATTATCCTCATTTTGGAAACTGAGGTCACAGGTTAAATGACTTAGGCATGATCACACAACTTAATTAAGTGCTGGGGCAAGCATTCATACTGATGATGGCTTCTGACTCCAAGTTTCATTTTCTCTCTCTTGTTATGTAAGTTTTTCTATGAGAGGGTTTGTGGTGACATTCAGGACCAAGTCATCCCCACCAGAAATTATGGAAGTTTTATCCCTAAGGAGTCTGCAGAGTGACATCAATATCAATTATGCAAGGAAATGGTAGCAACTGTGCAGGATATCACTGCAAGCTGCAAATAATTAGTACTTGTAGAGTACCCAGCCTAGCATACTCAGTAGCTAGAACTGCATAGTAGGTGTGTACTATCTTTCAAAGACTGACAGACAAGAAATTTTCCCAGTGCAAATTCAGACCATAAAATTCCTTTGTTAACTTCAATCGATAAACTGTTCTGGATTCATAGTATTAACACAGACTAAGATATCCACAATCATCCATACATAATTTTAATTAAAAAAAACTTTAAAACAATTTTTAAAGTAGATCAGGTATACCAAATATTCATAATCTCAGATATATTGAATAAAAAGCTTTTTAAATACAGAGACCTAGCAGAAGAAATCAAAATCATGGGAACCAGGACACCATGTTAAATATCAAGATGAGGTGCTCATTATCCTGTCTGCTCCCAGAACTGATCATTTCAGCGAGCCTTCCTATTATGAAACCTAATACTTTTATTCAGACATAAGTAGCAGTCACTTTTTCACCTGTGTGATAACCTTGTCCCCATGAGACAGCTAAGTGGCTCAGTGGACGGAGCACTGGGCTTCTATCTGTGTGTATAGTCAGGAAGGCCTGAGTTCAAATCCACCCTCAGACAGCTGTGTGATACAGCTTGCCTTAAACCTCTGGAGAAGGAAAAGGCAAATTCCTGCACATCCTTATCAAGAAAACCCTACAGATAGTATTGGTGTGATAAGATCTGCAGAAGAATCAGGAAAGACTGAACAACATTAATTATTTGCCTAGAACCATTTTTAATCTGAATTTAATTAATGAAATTTAAAGTATTTATTAACCATTTACTATGAGCCAAACACTACCAAAGCTAAAGTTCCTGCCTTCGAAGAGCTTAAATTTTAATGGAGAAGAAAATATACACAGAGGAGTGTGACCAGAGAAAAAATCACAGAGATGAAGAATGGAATAATATGTAAGTCAATTGATATGACTTTCTAGAGGGAATAATGGTGTTGACCAAATCAAAATCCAGAAAAAGGAGGAAGATATGTAAGAAAGCCAGAGGATCAGTGGCAGCCAGGATGAGAGGTATATATGACCTCGGAGAATATGGAGCTCCATCAGGCAGGGTATAGCCATAAACAGAGAAGCATTGGCTAAGATGACAATAATTTTCAATAATAAAAACAACAATCAATCAATAAGCCTTTATTTAGGGTCTACGGTATGCCAGGTGCTATCATAAACACTGATCATACAAAGGAAAAGTACAACAATCCCTGCCTCTTACATTCTAATGGGAGAAAAACAACAAGGGGGAGAAGGAGCTGAGTAGTAAGGAGAGGATCAGAAAACTTCCTCTAGAAGGCAGAACTTGGACCAAATCTTAAAGGAAACAGTGATTCCAAAGGCACATCAACAACAGTAATAACAAACTATATGATGCTTTAAGCTTTATAAGGCAGTAGCTTTAAGAGAATAATAATCCAAGGAAAGCTAAGGTTTAAGAGGCTTAATGACTAGTCCTCAGCCAGAGAGTTTAGTCAACAGGACTTTTAACCCTGATTTCCTGACATCTTCCCATTGTATCAAGAGCTCTTCACTTTTTGGGGGTCATGGACCCTTTTGGAAATCAAGTGAATTCCATGGATGGACCCATTTTCAAAATAATTTTTTTTAATTAATAATTTAAAGCAATGCTAGATTTCAATTAGAGGCTAGTGAAAATACTTAACTTTTGTTTCCCATCCAAGTTCCCATTCCATCTCTCAAAGTCTATCCACAGAACCCCTATACTATACCATGCTGCTATTATTATCCCTTTATACCTAGAGATTCTGAGGTTATTTTATAGATGTCAAGGAAGAGATTTATTCTTCACATTAATTTGTTAACAAGACCAGAAATCAAAAATTTCTTTATAAACTTACATATCTTGTTATTATTATCTCTTAACACTTATTATCTCCCTTGTTAAAATATAAGCTCCTTGAGAGTAAGGATTCTCTCATTCTTAATATTTGTATTGCCAGTGATTGGCATATAGGCATACTTTTTTTCTTTTCTTTTCTTTTTTTTTTTTTTTTGCTGAAACAATTAGGGTTAAGTGACTTGCCCAGGGTCACAGAGCTAGGATGTGTTAAATGTTTGAGGCCAGATTTACACTCAGGTCCTCCTGAGTTCAGGACTGGTGCTCTATCCACTGTACCTGCTCCTACATAGGTATACTTAATAAATGTATGTTGATGCATTCATTGATTCAGCTATTAGACATTTAATTCCTTCTTTATTCTTAAAATATTGTTAGCATTCAAGGAAATATCTGCATTATGCTTTATCAGTCCTTGAGCCATGGAAAGTGTAAACTTAAAGGGATCTTGGAGGTAATCCAATCTAAATTTCTCCCTTTAAAAAAGGAAACTGAGGAGGCTCAGAGAGGGGAAGGTCATATAGTCAGGACTTGAACTCAGGCCACTCTGCTTAGGTACAAAGAACTTGTCTTTTAGTTCCCGAGAAGAAAGCAAAAGAACACAAACTCCTATCTTCCTGTGATCCTGGAACCCTTGTAGCATAAGCTCAAATAAAAAGAAATCTCAGTCTCATTAATTGACCCCAGGACTTCCTTTCATAGAAGTACAATCACTTAAAGGTTCTTCCTCCTTTTCCCCAACTGTTTGCCAAGTTCCCTGAACATCACAGATGATTTAGACTTCAACTTAAAAACACACATCATTTTCAGTAATGTTTGATCCCTTCTCTGTGACCTGCTTTGCATCCATTCCTTTCTCTGGCAAATTTTCTTCTTTCCTATGCAAGGCTTTTTTTTTTTTTTTTAATTTTTATTTAATAATTACTTTATATTGACAGAATCCATGCCAGGGTAATTTTTTTACAACATTATCCCTTGCACTCGTTTCTGTTCCGATTTTTCCCCTCCCTCCCTCCACCCCCTCCCCTAGATGGCAAGCAGTCCTATATATGTTAGATATGTTGCAGTATATCCTAGATACAATATATGTTTGCAGAACCGAACAGTTCTCTTGTTGCACAGGGAGAATTGGATTCAGAAGGTATAAATAACCCGGGAAGAAAAACAAAAATGCAAATAGTTCACATTCGTTTCCCAGTGTTCTTTCTTTGGGTGTAGCTGCTTCTGTCCGTCATTTATCAATTGAAACTCAGGTCTCTTTGTCAAAGAAATCCACTTCCATCAGAATATGTCCTCATACAATATCGTTGCTGAAGTGTATAATGATCTCCTGGTTCTGCTCATCTCACTTAGCATCAGTTCATGTAAGTCTCGCCAGTCCTCTCTGTATTCATCCTGCTGGTCATTTCTTACAGAACAATAATATTCCATAACATTCATATACCACAATTTACCCAGCCATTCTCCAATTGATGGGCATCCATTCATTTTCCAGTTTCTAGCCACTACAAACAGGGCTGCCACAAATATTTTGGCACATACAGGTCCCTTTCCCTTCTTTAGTATCTCTTTGGGGTATAGCCCCACTAGTAGCACTTGTTGGATCAAAGGGTATGCACAATTTGATAACTTTTTGGGCATAATGCCAGATTGCTCTCCAGAATGGTTGGATTCGTTCACAACTCCACCAACAATGCATCAGTGTCCCAGTTTTCCCGCATCCCCTCCAACATTCATCATTATTTTTTCCTGTCATCTTAGCCAATCTGACAGGTGTGTAGTGGTATCTCAGAGTTGTCTTAATTTGCATTTTTCTGATCAATAGTGATTTGGAACACTCTTTCATATGAGTGGTAATAGTTTCAATTTCATCCTCTGAAAATTGTCTGTTCATATCCTTTGACCATTTATCAATTGGAGAATGGCTTGATTTCTTATAAATTTGAGTCAGTTCTCTATATATTTTGGAAATGAGGCCTTTATCAGAACCTTTAACTGTGAAGATGTTTTCCCAGTTTGTTGCTTCCCTTCTAATCTTGTTTGCATTAGTTTTGTTTGTACAAAGGCTTTTTAATTTGATATAATCAAAATTTTCTATTTTGTGATCAGTAATGGTCTCTAGTTCATCTTTGGTCACAAATTTCTTTCTCCTCCACAAGTCTGAGAGATAAACTATCCTATGTTCCTCTAATTTATTTATAATCTCATTCTTTATGCCTAGGTCATGGACACATTTTGATCTTATCTTGGTATATGGTGTTAAGTGTGGGTCCTTGCCTAATTTCTGCCATACTAATTTCCAATTATCCCAGCAGTTTTTATCAAATAATGAATTCTTATCCCAAAAGTTAGGGTCTTTGGGTTTGTCAAACACTAGATTGCTATAATTGACTATTCTGTCTTGTGAGCCTAGCCTTTTCCACTGATCCACTAATCTATTTCTTAGCCAATACCAAATGGTTTTGGTGACTGCTGCTTTATAATATAATTTTAGATCAGGTACAGCTAGGCCACCTTCATTTGATTTATTTTTCATTAATTCCCTTGAGATTCTCGACTTTTTATTGTTCCATATGAATTTTGTTGTTATTTTTTCTAGATCATTAAAATATTTTCTTCGAAGTCTGATTGGTATAGCACTAAATAAATAGATTAGTTTAGGGAGTATTGTCATCCTATGCAAGGCTTTTAAGAAATGATGACAAGGCATTCTCCTAGAACCTTGATGACTTTTCTCCCTCATTCAGGCAGAGTGTCATAGTCCAGAGAGACTTCAGATCTCTAGTCCACATCCCCCATTTTGCAGAGAAGGAATGGGAATGCAGAAGGGGGAATGGCTTGCCCAGAATCCAGACTACCAGTGTGGAACAGAGCCAAGCTTAGAACTTGGGTCTTCAAGTCCAATTTTCTTTCTCCCTACCAAGGACCGCTTCCAAGAGTAGCCTTTTTCTGGGCTTAAGGACCACCAGATGGGTCATCCTGTTTGTTTTCCAAGGGCTAACTCAGCTGAATGAACCTGGGGGTCACATGCTGAGCATGACCCATCCCTGTCTCTGAGCTGGCAACCCTGAAACTCAAGCCTCTCTACTCTTTGCCGTTCATGAAAATGTGCAGAGCTCTCAGGCTCCCACAACAGTCACTCTTGCAGTGCTCCAGCAAGCGGCCGGCTCTCTCCCCACGGGCCTATCAGCCTCGCCCCCTTTGGTGACCCGGCGGGACCGCAAATCCATACGGTGGCAGCTAATCCCCAGCACTTGTTTACTACTCGACCGACTGGAAGTGCTTCCTTGCTCTTGGGAACAAGCTCCCTTTAAGGGTGCTCAGTAACTGCTACTTTGTTTTTATTGTGTAATATTCATAATATTATATGTATGTATACATACAATATTATGTATATAACAATAATTCAGATCCTTTTAGTGTCAGTTCATTACTTGTACAAGGTCCAGTGACCACATGAGGTCAGAGATCATAGGTTTCATGCCTGACAGGATCTTAAAGATTAAGTGGCCCGGATCCTTGCACAGAGCAAAATGGGGCCCAGAGAGGAGCAGGGAACCCCAGACAAAATCTAATCTAGTCCTCTCCTTTTACAGAGGACATTAAGACCTAGAGAGAAGGTACTTGCCCAGAGGCATGTACTGCTAAGTCTGTCTGACATGCTGTCTCCATTCTCCAAGCAGGAGAAAGCAGCCCTCTCAGTTGAGCCCTTCTGGGGTGTGAGTGTGTTTGTGGGGGGGGGGGGGGTTAGGAGAGAGGCTGGGGGGAAGGGGGAATGGAGAAAGCCATTGATGTCCCGATGTTTTCTGAGTTTGAATGGAAAGTATCCTCTCCAAGTCAGAAGGCCATGGTCAGCCCTCCTCCCACTTAGTTAGGTGATTGATCATGGGCCAGGTACTCTCCCTCTCGGGGTCTCCGTTTCTCATTTATGCAGCGAGAGCTCTTCTGCTTGTACCACCTACTTCACAGGACTTTGGGGAGGAGGGTGACTTGTAAACTACAGAGTGCCATAAATCCAAGCGCGCCGTCTCTGTTGTTAATGTTATAGTTATCAGCAGCCCAGCCTTCCGTAGCCCACCAAAGTCCCAGTTCAACAAAAAGGAGAAAAAGTTCCTGGGCTGTGGGGACAGATACAGTCTGTCCAGCAGCTCAGCACACCCACCTGGCCCAGCTGAAACACTGAAGGAGCAGGTTGGGCCAGAGCTACTTTGAAAACCCCAATCTTGGCAGGAGGAATATGTCCGAGCTCAGGCGGAATGGAGGCCAGAGCTGAGCAGATCTGCCATTGTGTGAGCCCTCTCTCCTCAGCATTTGGCACTTTCCACTCACTTCTCTCTCTGTTTCCCATAGCAACAGAGAAAAACAAACTCTACCATTATGAAAGATTTGCCGAGTAAACCCTTGTTGTAATTGATGTTCTAGATTAGTTACAGTCTGCAGGTACAGCCGTGGGGTTTAAGCTCTCCCACAGTGTCCCCTGCTGTTTGCTTGCAAAAATAATTTAGGAAAAGGAGGACATTTTGTGGGGAAATTGAAATCTCTTTTATCTGAGATACATTTCAAGGCAATAATAATTTGGACATGGTAGGTGCTTAATAAATGTTTATTGAATGAACAAATAAATCATGACTCAGGCTCAGGGAATAACCAGAGAGGTCTGTATGATCAATGAGGTTTTTTTTTCCCTGAGTGTAGAGGAGGGACAATATACTTGTAATGAGAGTGCTATCTGGTGGCCCAATGCTGGAGATGTGTCTGTCCACCCTACACACACACACACACACACACACACACACACACACACTAGGACCTCTGGAGCTATTCTCTTGTCAGAGACTAGAACTTAACGAACATCAGAGCTGGAGGAGATCATGGAGACCATCCAGGCACTTCACAGAAGAGAAAACAGACGTGCAGAAAGGGAAGGGGATTTGCCTGCAGTCACTAAGTGGGGCAGTGACAGATTCCAATTTAGAATTTTGATTTCCTGTCTCTTGGTCAAATACCGTCTCTACCACGTTTCATTGTCTCTTATTCTTGCATACTTGATCCACAGAACCCTCATCGTATGGCTGATTTATATCCCTCGTTTCCTCTGACAAGCCTCCATTCCCTTTACATGTATCATCCCATTTTTCCTTATCTGATCCTGCGAGGTACAGAAGGGATGGTCAATGTTCTTTCAGTGTAAATGATAAAGAAAATGAACGTCAGAGGGTTTGAACAAACTGTCAGGACTAGAAGCCAGCTCTTTTGACCACAGTTTAGTCCATTCACTTCTGCTGTCTGCGAGACTGCTACTGAAAGTAACAGATGAGTCTCGACCACATCCTGAAGGAAATTAAGCCTGGGATATGTCAGCCCACGGGGCTGCCACATTGCCAACACATAGCTTCATGGTGCCAGATGGTATTATGTGAAAAGGTTAAATCATTCCTTTCTCTCATCTCCAGGAGAGCTGGAGTTACTAAGCACCACGAGGTTGATTTTGAGATGAGGTTAGTTTCCCCAAGCTAGAGCATCCCATTCATCAAGGGCATGGGTCGAGCTACTCTATGTGGAGTCCTTGGCTGGGTCCTTGGCAACTAGGAAATGCACCAGGAGAGAAACGAGAGTAGGAGATGCCCAAAGCGACAGCAGGCACAGAGTCAGGGACCTTAAGGAACAGACTTATTAGCCTCTCAGTTTTTTAGGCAATTCTCTAATAGTAGAAATTGCAGAACAGTTACCTATCTGCATTGGTAAAGGGACTTTCCTCACTGGGACATCTCCAATCTCAGTGAAATCAGGTCTGGCAAGTGCCCTCCCATTCCCCATGGAAGATTGGACCCATGTACACAAATGATTAGATAAATGCAAATGTAGATAAATATAAATAATGCAAACTAGATTCTTTGCTCTTTAACCTTCTGGTCAGAGATCATGTCTTTTCTGTTCAAGCTCCCTAACCACTTAGTACAAGGAATTATGATAGGGCCTTAAATGGTTGCTGAACTAAAGCAGGGCAAATAGATGGAGTTCTATGTGATCAGGTGAGGAGAGAGATCATAGGGGTCTCAGGGAAGGTTTAGTGCTGGGTCTGAGTTCAAATCTGGCTTCATACATTGACTCGCTGTGTAGACAAGTCACTTAACCTCTCTTGGCCTCTGGCTTCCTTACTTGTGAAATGGATGTCATAGCAGCAGAGTTATAGAGCAAAAAAATTTAAGAAGGATCAAATGAGATAATATTTGTAAAGTGTTTAGCATAGTGCCTTGGCACATAGTAAGTAGGTGCTATACAAAACAATTATTCCCTTCCCTATGCCTCCTTTTTATAGAGTTGATCCCTGAGCTGAGTAACAGCTGGGGACGCATCCTGAATTTTGCTAGTACAAGCTCTGACCATGAGACTGATGATTGTATATTCTTCAGCCAAGTGAGACTGATGGCTTTCTTGTGTTTCCTTCCTAACAGACCTATGAGCAAAATGAATGGATATTCCATCTGGCAGGCAAGCTTTTAGCCAATGACCCAGAAGCCTTGTCCCTGATAGCGTTCAATCCATTTGAAGGCAAAGACCCCCCCAGGTAAGACTCTTCTCAGCAAGACAGGTAGGGGCTTTCCAAATTTCACATTAAAATCTCAGAAGGGGTTGGGGTTTATTTTCCAGAGGTTCTCATTGTTCATACCTGTGGATGCATTTCTATTTATATTGTTTGTTCAAAGGTCAGAAAGGTGCTTTTTTTCATGCTTTTTCTCACTCGTAGTGTACAAGGTGCTGAATAGTGGGTGCTGTTGAGGATACTCAGTCACTTCTCATAATGGGAGACAGAGAGCAGAAAACTGAGATCTGTAGATAACCTCCACATAGAGTTTAATCAGCTTTCAGCCTCTTTGAGCTGAAACCTTTGAATAGAATTGCTGAGAAGTAGAATGAACACAGAGGTCTCCTTTCTGTCCTTCCATTTTTGTAAGTGGGTCCATCTCCACTTGGAGAGAAACACTCAGAAGGCTTCAGAGCAGGAGAGAATGGCCAATTCAGGGTTGGTAGGGACTTTTGAAGAACTCCCTCTCTCTAGAAAGATTTTCCTGACTTCAAACTGAAATCAATCTCTTTGTAACATCTACCCATGGCTCCTGGTTCTCCTCTGCTGGAACCAAGTAGAACAAGTCTCCTCCTTCTGTACGACAGCTTTTTAAAACTTGAAGACAGATCTCCTTGAAAATGAAATTTTACTAAAAAATGCACGTTTGTGTCATAGTTCAGTGACTCTTATCAGTCCCAAAGTAATTTACAAGTGATTTAGAGCACCTTTCATTGAAAATGCTTAGAGTATGTGTTCATCACCCTTCACCTTAATGAAATAAATCTCATACATTCATGGGCAGTAGAACCTCAGTGGATACTAGAAATCACCCGGTCCCAGACCCTCCATTTTACATAAGAGGTACCAGGACTCAAAGCCAAGTCGAAATCCAGTGCTTTTATATAGCAGTTTTCTTATCTTCACAATCATCATATGATGTAGGAGTTATTCTTATCCTCATGTTGTAGATGAGAAAACTGAGGCTGACTTGCCCAAAGTCACACAGCCAGTGTCTGAGATTTGGAGTTCAAACTCAGGTCTTCCTGACTCCTAAGTTTATCACTCCTTCAGTTGTCTCTCTCCTTCTTTCCTCACTCCCTTGTTACTTTGCCTCCATTATAGGACTCATTTATCACGGGACTGACAGAGTATCAGCCCATTATGGGGGAGGAATTATTTAATTATTGTCTTTTCCCCCAAGCATCCCCCACACTGGTTCAAACCCTACAATAGTCCTGTGGTGAGGGCGTTCTCTGGCCCTTGCTTTCTAAAATAAGGATTGGATGGCTTTTCCCAAGCTTGTTCTAAATCACAGGATCATAGATTTAGTGCTGCATCTGTAATCCCGTGACTTTGAACAAGTCCCTCCCCTTGAGCCTTCCCAACCCCCTCTGGGTCTGACCTTCTGGGCTTTAATTCTCTCTGATCACGTGCCTGGTAGTTAGGGGTCCTTTGCTCCTGACATCAGGAGTGAACACACAGCCTGGATACTGGTGCCAATATTTATTCCAGTTGGATATGTCCTTAGGCTCTCCTCTTTCACAAGATCAGAAGGTTCAGTAGTTTATTAGTCCTACAGGAAATAAGTTTGATAATGACAATTTACATCAATTACCCACACAGGAAGCAATGTCTAGGAGGCAGGACTGGCTGCTACATGGTGATTAATAATGCTTTCTACTTTATCCTTTACTTTTCAGCAGAGAAAGATGTCAAAGGAAAGGTTGACTGTTTATAAGGGCAGTAAAGACAGGACAATGAGCAAATTCATAAACTGTGTTTTGGTGTAATTTCTATTCCAGAGAATAATACTTAAAAGGATTTGGTTACTGTTATATACTGCTAGTAAAGGAAAATGTGTTTGGGTTTTACCAATCTTGTGTTTCATATCAAAAACTCAGTTCAGGATATATATTTTTCTGTGCTTCCTACAAAAGGAGCAAAATCCTTTAACAAATAATTTGTTTTGTAGCTAATCAGAAGCACAATTAAATTTTTTTTTTTTTACAAAGTATTCTTTCCTTGCTGCCAGTATTAACCAACATTTGGACTTCAGTCAAATTGTAGGTACCATAACTTCACAATGAAAGTTTGGGTCAGACTGGAATAATCTTCCACCAGTCCTCTCCTCCCATTGCAATCCTGTTAGTCATTCAAAATCTAGTTCAAATCCTACTTCCTCCATGAAGCCTTCCATGTTGTTCCCTAGTAGGAAATTATTTATTTCCCAGCTGCCTTGGACTACATGTAACACTTTTATACATTTATCTATTTTGTGTTATAATTATTGGTTAATGTGTCATAAGTCTCCTAGTAGAATTTGAGCTACATAAACACAGGAAATCATTTTATTCAACTCTAGCATGTAGCCCTTCAAGTATCAGGTGCTAATATTGGTTGAATGACAAATGAATGATTTATGAAATCAGAATGATCAGTGAAAGACTGTTCCTCCTTATTGATGAGCCAAACATGGCTTTATTCTGTTGAATTTCTTGAATGAATATCAATGTCAGTCACTAAGAATTTATTAAGCACCTACTATGTGCCAGGAAATGATGATACAAAGCCAAAAGACAACCCCTGTCCTCAAAGAGCTTATAATCTAATAAGGGAAATAATAATCCATCAAAATGTATAAAAATGCTTTCTTCCCCGACGTTTCTTAAAGAAAATGACAACCATTTCATATACATACCCTTCTCGTCCCTCCTTCCCCAGGCAGTCAGGTCCTACAGCCTATAGGTTTGTGATACATAGTGTATAATCCATTGCCTAGAGACTCACAAACAAAACCAAAGCCCATAAACTCCCATTTATGATTGAAACTGCATTATTGGCTAATATTGTACTTTGTTGAGTTCTCCAATCAGGAGATCTGTTATACCTGGATAATGACATGCTGGCTAAAATCCAAGTGGATTCTTACAAGCTTTCTCTTAATTATTTCTAGAAAAGTCACTCTGGGATATGTCAGCAATGTTCCTTGCTGATGAGGGATACAACTTTAATAATGTTTACAGAGTGTTCCCAACTTGATTAGCTTGGTCTGTGTTATTTAGACAAATAAGGCATTGAGGATTGATGCTAGGGGCTGAATGTGGTCTCCTAGAACACTAATGTGCTATAGGGAATAGGCTTCCCTGGCAGTCCTATGAACTGAACAATTTCATGAAAAGATTTCAACTCCTTCAATAGTATTTGAGATCTCGGTACCTAAGGGTCCTTAATGTCAGAACTGCAAGGGACCTTGGAGCTCATCTAATCTAAACCCTTTGGAAATTGATTCTCAGGGAGGAGAAAGGATTTCTGAGGACATACAAATAATAAATAGAGGAGACTGGATTTAAACTCAGATTTTGTGACTGCCAATCCACTATTCTTTGCACTGCTCCTGCTGACTTCTCTGGAATCTGCAAAGCACAGAACAGTCTTATGACCTCAGGAATGCTGATGGGGAATAGCAGCCATTTGATGTCATTTTCTGGCAAATCCTTTTGATTCTTTTGGCCTTTTTTTCCTGAGACTCTTATCTTTGAGGTGTAGAATTTGAGTGTCCCTGCCCCCCATTCCCTGGTCTGTGGCTTTAGAGTTCTGTCTTTACCCTCACCTCAAGCTTATATTATCTGATAGCTATTGGTAGGAACTAAGAGATTTTATATTATATTTATATTACATCTTATCTCTGTATTCATAGAAATCCTAAAAAGCAGCACATCAGCATCCCTTGGTGTGTCCCTGGAAGGTTCGGGACCTGGAGGCTAAGAACCATAGTTTGGAAGCCATAATGGGAACCTTCCATTTACTCATGTGTGAGGAGATATCTCCTGGAAATTCCCAGCATATTCTCAGGGACCATCAAATCTCACTCTGTTCCATACATACTTTCTTCCTCAATATGTATGTCTGTATTGATGCTCAAGGCCCATTTCAGCTAAACCCTTGATTGGGAGGAAGTGGCAACTTATCCTGAAGATCATTTTAATATTCTTACATTACCCATGTCTGTGCTTTTCCCTGGGGAAACTATACTTGCCTCCTTTTCTTCCCTCTATAGGGACAAATATCTTCTTAGTAATTCCAGGAAAAGACTAGAAATCTATTGTTGTTGTTGTTTTTAATTAACAAAAGACAAAGTGGCTTTTTCCAAAATGTTAGTTTGAGAACCCAGAGTTGGAGGCCTGATATAAAGTTTTTGTTCATATAACAAGTTTGGTAATTGACTTCAATCTGTGGTGGGCTGTGCAAATTTATGTCAAGGAAAATACAGAAATGTATAAGAAATACTTTCTGTGCTTAAGGAACCCACAGTTTAATAGAATTAATAAAATAACTATATAAATAGCTATGACACGAAGATTATGATGAATATCTTAAGAGAAGGATAATGAGTTTTGTTAGTTTAGGGAAAGGAAGAATAATTTTCAGTTGCAGAAATCAGAGAAAGCTTCATTAGAAGAGGATCATTTGAGTGGGTGTTAAGGGATGTGATTTTTTCAGGTAGATATGTGGTTGGGAAAATGGCATTCCAGGAGAAGGGAATTGTATGGGCAAAGACAAGAAAAAAGCAAATAGTCCGTTTTGGTTGGGGCAGATTTGGGAAATGAGACTTAGAAAAGAAGAGTGGAACTAAACTGTGGGTGGGTGGTATTGGGAGAGACTTTGAATACCTGGATTTTATTCAATGCCAATGATAGTGATGATGTCTATATCTGTTAAATACTTTTTCACTTTATAAATTCTTTAATATGTATTGTGTCTTCTGATCCCCACAACAACTGTTTGATGTAGACAGAGCAATAATTATACCTACTTTATGTTGATAAAGAAACTGAATCTCAAAGGGAAAAGTTGCTTGTCTTAGGTGACATGTCAAGTAAGTCTTAATTAGAACTCAAACATAGCTCTTGTAATTCCAAATTTGGTGCTTTTTCTCTGTGACCTTGCTCTCACAAGTAAGAAATAGGGAATCATGGCAGGTTTTTGAGAAAGGGAATAGTGTGGTCAATCCTGTACATTATTAGGAAGATGCTTGTTAATTGAGATGTATTGTGTAGAAGGTTCTCTACAATCTGATCTTATCTTTTTTTCCAGGCTAATCTCCTATCATTCTTCTATATATTTTCTATTGTTACTTACTTATATTATTAATAAGAGGTAGTGTGAATAAAGGTATAGACAATACCTGCTTATTATTGTTTTGAAAATGGCACAACGATGACAGAGATAGCTAAGACAATGAATGATTATCATGATCCAAAAAGATCTTGGCAACTTAGAATATTGGGCTGAACCTAATAAAATGAAACTCAAAGGGGATAAAATTTGTGAGCAAATAATCAATTTCAGATATCAATTACGGAGATACTTGGTTAGATAAAAGTTGTTCTGAAAAGATACCTGGGTTTTTAGTGGACTGAAAGTTCAGTATGAGTCAACGGTGCAGTGTGGCAGCCAAAAAAGAATATATAAGGTTGGGATATGTGCATAAGAAGGGCATAGTTTTAAGACATAGGGAGCTAATCATCCCATGGTATTCTGCCCTTGTCAGACCTTAACCAGAGTACTGCTTAGAGTTCTGGTGCTGTGGTTTAAGAATCTTAATAAGCTAGAGCTTCCAGAAGAGGGAACCCCAGAAGAGTCATCTATGTCATATAGAGATTTGTTGAAAAATCTAAGTTTGATTGGCATAGAGAAGACTCAAAGGGTCAGAGGGGAAAGAAATGGCAATACAACTATCTTCAATTATTTGAAGGAGATACTGCATTTGGGGAAGGCAGGGTTGGAACCAAAGGGCAGTACCAGGAATAATAGAAGCTAGCCAAAGAATCCAACTTAGGATTGATGTTGGAAAAAACTTTCCAACAATTAAAGCTGCAAAAATGAATTGGAAGGGCTCAGGAAGAGATGATCCTATTCAGTGAAAGTCTTCAAGCAGAGGCTGGATGACCAATTCTCAGATATATTGTAGTAGGCATTCCTCTCATCACTAGGTCTGACTAAATGGGTACAGAGGTTCCTTCCAGCTTTAGAATTTTATACTTCTGTGATTCTTTGAAGTAATGAATACAGATCCAGCCTTGGAATCAGAAAAACCTTTTACTTCTGACATATCCTAGCTATGAGACCATGGCCAACTTCTAAGTGTCTCTTAGGTCACTCTCCAAGACTTATACAAATGTGTGTTTATATAAATTTGTATTTATATATAAAGGACGCTGGTACGAAGAATACTCTCATGATGAGTTGTATGCATTGATAAAATTGCAGATCTGGATCAAAGAAAATATTAATAATAATTTTGTAACATATATAAGATATAATGTAGGGGAGAAAACTTAGTAAGAGGTCTCATGATATACTAGAAAAAAGCATTGGATTTAGATTCATAGATCTTTTATCTGCTTGTGAGTGATCTTGAGTAAATTACTTAATAAGGGGATGGGAGAGAAGAGGAATAGAAAGGTTGGTGGTAAGAGCCAGATCTAGAGTCCCAAAATTCTGTTAGCTCCTTTTTAATATTGTGACCAGAAATTAAGCATGGACCCACACTTAACACTATATACCAAGATAAGATCAAAATGGGTCCATGATTTAGGCATAAAGAATGAGATTATAAATAAATTAGAGGAACATAGGATAGTTTATCTCTCAGACTTGTGGAGGAGAAAGAAATTTGTGACCAAAGATGAACTAGAGACCATTACTGATCACAAAATAGAAAATTTTGATTATATCAAATTAAAAAGCCTTTGTACAAACAGAACGAATGCAAACAAGATTAGAAGGGAAGCAACAAACTAGGAAAACATCTTCACAGTTAAAGGTTCTGATAAAGGCCTCATTTCCAAAATATATAGAGAACTGACTCAAATTTATAAGAAATCAAGCCATTCTCCAATTGATAAATGGTCAAAGGATATGAACAGATAATTTTCAGAGGATGAAATTGAAACTATTACCACTCATATGAAAGAGTGTTCCAAATCATTATTGATCAGAGAAATGCAAATTAAGACAACTCTGAGATACCACTACACACCTGTCAGATTGGCTAGAGTGACAGGAAAAAATAATGATGAATGTTGGAGGGGATGCGGGAAAACTGGGACACTGATGCATTGTTGGTGGAGTTGTGAACGAATCCAACCATTCTGGAGAGCAATCTGGAATTTTGCCCAAAAAGTTATCAAACTGTGATACCCTTGATCCAACAAGTGCTACTAGTGGGGCTATACCCCAAAGAGATACTAAAGAAGGGAAAGGGACCTGTATGTGCCAAAATGTTTGTGGCAGCCCTATTTGTAGTGGCTAGAAACTGGAAAATGAGTGGATGCCCATCAATTGGAGAATGGCTGGGTAAATTGTGGTATATGAATGTTATGGAATATTATTGTTCTGTAAGGAATGACCAGCAGGATGAATACAGAGAGGACTGGCGAGACTTACATGAACTGATGCTAAGTGAGATGAGCAGAACCAGGAGATCATTATATATCTCAACAACGATACTGTATGAGGATGTATTCTGATGGAAGTAGATCTCTTCGATAAAGAGAGCTAA
Organism: Antechinus flavipes; assembly: GCF_016432865.1. NCBI lineage: Eukaryota > Metazoa > Chordata > Mammalia > Dasyuromorphia > Dasyuridae > Antechinus > Antechinus flavipes. Next base: position 338,085,714 of record NC_067398.1, on the reverse strand, counting down.
TTCAGTTTCAACTGATCAAGGATGGGCAGAAGCAGCTACACCCAAAGAAAAAACACTGGGAAATGAATATAAACTGCTTGCATTTTTGTTTTTTTTCCCAGGTTATTTTTACCTTCTGAATCCAATTCTCCCTGTGCAACAAGAGAACTGTTGGGTTCTACACACATATATTGTATCTAGGATATACTGCAACATATTTAACATATATAGGACTGCTTGCCATCTAGGGGAGGAGGTGGAGGGAAGGAGGGAAAAATTGGAACAGAAATGAGTGCAAAGGATAATGTTGTAAAAAAAATTACTCTGGCATGGGTTCTGTCAATAAAAAGTTATTATAAAATAAAAATAAATAAATAAATGAAAATTAATATTGTGACCACCCATAACCTGCTGAGAAGCCCTGAGCAATACCTGAGAAAGGTCAAGACATCATCAACCATATCACCCACCCAGGGAAGCCAAGGGAACCTTTCTTAGCTATTTTCCAGCTGAAGGTAGCAAACAGAAGTTTATTAAATATTAGTTGGGAGATAGTACAACCAGAAAGTTAATTGCTCGAGAACTGGAACTAATTTTCATTTTGTCTCTCTATAATCCCAATACCTCCCATAGTGCCTTGCAGGTAAACGTTTATTGGGACTGGATTAGACGAAGATGTGTGTGCCTGTGAAATGAAAAGAAATGTCACAGGTTGTAACTTCATAGTAGTGCTGTCCGTGTTCTGGGCATTCAGGCCTATTCTGTCCTTTGCTCTCTGACGCATTGGTCTGAGCTATTACTAAATCATAGACCGAGGTCTGAAAGAAGCATTGGAGGCTACCCAATCCCGGGTGGCCCAGCTGAAATTAAAACCCCTCTGCTTTGCTCCAGACTGGCTCCACCACTTTACCATACTCAGTGGCCAGGGCTGTGCTCTTGAGTTGACTTTCTTTGGCCTCCCTGCTGAGATGGTTTTTCACACTTAATTTCTACAGGACCACATAGGTATATCTCAGACAACTATATCAGTATCTCAGGAAGGCTGAGGATGAAACCATTTATACAAACTACCTCCTAAAAATATTGTAATGTTTTGGAAAAGAGATGATTTCCCTGGTGTTGGGAGTACTGTGGTGTCCTTCATCAATGAAAACCGTCATCTCTTCGGGTGTCATGATTTGCCATAGACAAAACTCTTAACCAGGTGGTCAGTGTATCCGATGGTGGTCTCTGACCTCAGGGCTGGTCTTTGCATGGCAAGAGTTCAAGGTGACCTACACATCCCGTGAGGCAGCAAAGGAAAACCTCCCTAGATAAGATAAAATGACAGATTTTACATCTAGAAGGGGCCTTATAAGATCATATAATCTGATCCTCTCTTTTTACAGAGAGAAAACTGAAGCACAAAAATAAAAATTAGCTTTTCCAAGGTCACGTACATTGCTGGGGTTAGACCTCTGACATATCTAGTCTACCACAATTTGCATGTGACTATTTCTTGTAAACATTACTTTTCTTCAGGATTTTATATCTGGTGATGAATTATCATGGCACACAGAGAACCTCAACAAGACCCCCAATTCTAGCCTTCCTTTACTCCCACCACCTTTTCGTAAGTGCTTTGCCAGCACCTAGTCTTTGTCAGTATACAATAGGACAGAAAAGTTTGTCTGAAATTATGATTGCTGTGGTGTGGGAAAGACACCTGTGATTTCACTGACACAGATCTTATCTCACTGTGACTTAATAGATAAATACTCAATTCTTATTTGAAACCCATAAAAGTGACTTTCCCAGAGTTGCATGACTAGTGTCAAAGATCACATGATCCCAGGTCTTCTTGATTTCAAATCCAACATTCTGTCCTATGTTCCATGTGCCTTTCTTGCCTCTGATAAATGATGAAAAATATCAATGTATAAAGCACAGTCTCTAATTTTGAAGCTAATTCTTAATTACAATTGTCACTAATAATACAATAAGTTTGTAAAACAACTACTGTTGTTTTTAAACAGACACTATATAAAACATAGCAGGGAATTGAGAGGCAAGCCTTTATTGAACTTCACCAATTCATGTTACAAAACTTCTGTCCAGATATTTAAGTATTATTAACAGCAATTGTTCCCACTTTTGTAGAGCATTAAAATTTACAAAGTACTCCCCTCATGCTGATCTCGTAAAGTGGGTAAAGAAGATTTTCCCACTTTAATTAAAGAAACTGAGTCTTACAAAGGTCAGGTAGGTAGCCCAGATCATACAGCTGATAAGACTAAAGGTATAATTCCAACAAAGTTTTCCAATTGCCTAGTATACTCTTTCCACTATATCTTACTGCCCTAACTTGGCTCAGGATGGTCCTGTTTTTCAGTAGCTAGGTAGAAAAATCTTCATTTCCCCCTCTTGATGCCCCTTTCTAAAAGGGGATTTTGAGACTTAATTATTTTCATTCCTTGCTAGACTAAATAATTAGGGGGAAGGGACTGTTTTCCATAAGGATGTGAAGTTACGACTTCATGGATTTTATTCTGCTAATGGAAACTCTACACCTCAAATAGCCAAGGGACTTTCAAAATGAGTTAATGCCTCAAAATGAAATTTCTTGGGCTGATGTTTGTAGCTTTCTTTATGTCTTAAAAAAAAGTTAGCTTTTTTTTCCAAGTGTGATAAACTTAAAATGAAAAACAGGTGACTGATTAAAAATGAGAACATTGTTGAATGTGCAGCTTAATTGGGTGTGAGCCTGTAGTTGATGGAAATGGATATTTATAGATGCTAAATGTGGCCAACATGGCTGTCCAATGGATAATTCATAAAACTGTTACCCATCACAGATTAAACTATTACCATCTCCAATTAAAAATTGAGGATATGCCATTAGAGTATTGGGCCAGCAACAAAGGAAAAACAAAGTTTATTTGGAATTCTTAAAAAGCCTTTATTTTCACCTACACGATTAGTTATATACATGTACACAGCATTTTGTCTTTATAGAGAGAGGATACTGGGAGTGCTCAAACTGTAGTATGCTGAGACACTGACCATCAAAGCATTAGATTTGGAGTAAAAAAATCTGGGATCAAATCTCCCTTAGGGATCTATGCTTGGCCTTGTGCTATTTAACATTTTATCAATGACCGGGTTTAAAGGCAAAAATAGCATTTTCATTGAATTTTCAGATGACATGAAACTGAGAGGGACAGCTAATATGCTGGAGGATAGAATCAGCATCCAAAAATATTTTGACAGACTAGAATGACTTGGTTGGATTGAGTAAGATGTCATTTAGTTGTGGTAAATGTTAAATCACACACAGGTTCAAATAATCAACTTCCCAAGTATAGATGGAGAAAAAAATGATGAGACAAGCAAGTTATCTGAAAAAGATGTGGAGACTGTAATGGACTCCAGCTCAATATAAATTAGCAATGTGATGTGATAGCCAGTATAGCTTCCATGAGTGAAATGGGGAGAATCTATATATTCTCTGCCCTGAGCAAGACCATATCAGGAGGATTTGGGGGCAATTTGGGCACCAAAGTTTCAGAAGGACGTCAATAAAAAGAAAAGCATTCAGAGAAGATTAATTGGGGTGGTAACATTATTTATATTTATGTCATAAGAAAATAAATAGAAATATTTGGGGGAGTTTAGCTTGGAGAAGACTCAGCAAGATCATAATATCTGTCAAGTATTTCAAAGGCCTTCACAGGAAAAAGGATTTTGCTCTTTTTTTATATGTTCTCAAAGGGCCAAATGAAGAGAAATAAGTAGAAACTGGGGGGGGGGGGGAGAGGGAAGCAGATTTAAGCTTGATGTCAAGGAAAACCCTCTAATCACTAGACTTGTCCAAGTAGAATAAGCTGCCTCAAGAAGTGGTCAGTTTCTTCTAATTAGAGGCCTTCCAAAAGAGTCTGGATAGTCAACTGTACTTTGGTGTCTGGTAGTTCGGGGTTTCTTTTTGGCGTGGCCTGGCCAAGTGATCCCTGAAATCCCTCCTGACTCACAAAGTTGCTGTGGTTCAGTGATATCCATTCTTCTAAATCATTATTTCTGTGACTTTGGACTGACCATTATTAAATGGTCCCTGAGTGTCATTTTCTCCATCTATCAAGGGGTGAGGGGGAGGGATAATATTGGACCATCTCTAACATCTGAACATTTGTAACCTGAAAATCTTTGATCCCAGAAACATGTTTTCAAGGTATGGCACTTCCTAAAAGAGTGTTAGCTTCTTCTCAGTGGCCCAAGTCATGAATCCCTGCTCATTCCTCCCTGCATGGGCTGCTGGTGAGCTGCATAAAAGGAGAAAGATGGTCTCTTAGCTAAACTTTATCTTTTAAGAATAGTAAATCATCCAGAAAGCAGTTTCTATCCATTTCAGTGTCTTCCAAGGAAAAGAGCATTCAAAATAAGCATCCTATAACATTCTACTGATTCTAGGGGAACTTCAAGATTTTTAATAGCCCATAGTTTTCTAGTACCTTATAGTTTGCAAAGTGCTTTGTTGTGAGGCAGATGAGGCAAATATTCACACCATTCTATGCATTTCACAGAAGAGAAGAGACTTGCCCACTAGTCATGTCAGTAAATATAAGAGCTAAAATTCAAATACAGGTCTCTTGACTACAGAAAATCTTCCTGTATGATGCCATACTGTCACACAGGGAAGATTTGTGGAAAACAGAAGAAATCAAGGAGAGGTGACTGGCTCAACACAAAGCCATGATCTCAAGCTCTGGGACTAAGTTTTCTTAACCACAAAGCAGGTAGAATTTTTTTCTGGAAATGATTCAAAAAAGAGAATCATCAGATCATAGATTTAGAACTGCAAAGAATTCCAGAGATCATCTAGTCTAACCATTTCACTTTAGAAGGGAGAAAACTCAGGTCCAGAGAAGTGAAGTGATTTTCCTAATGTGGCAAATTTGGTGTTGAGTCTTCTGATTCAAAATGTAATGGTTTTTCCAATAAGCCATGTTCAACTTACCACCTTAATAAATTCACCTTTGTCATTGCCATTCCTTTAGGTTTAATGTGTGACTAGATTCTAGTCTCCTTTCTACTATTTCTTGTTGTTATTCAGTCATTTTAGTCGTGTCCAACTCTTCATGACCCCATTTGGGGTTTTCTTGACAAAGATACTGGTGTGGTTTGCCATTTCCTTTTCCAACTCATTTTACAAATGAGGAAATTGAGACAAACAGGATTAAGTGACTTGCTCAGGATCAGTTAGTCCATGTCTGAGGCTGGATTTGAACTCAGGGCTCCTGACACCAGGTGCAACCTTTATTACTAATCCTTGTATAGATTACAACCTTTCTGAGTTTCTTCAGGGAAAGGAATAGGCGAGGTGATGCTTAGAATCTTTTTTTTTTTTTCATTTAATAGTCTTTTATTTTTTCCAATTACATGTAAAAAAAAGTTTTCAACATTCATTTTTTGTAAGATTTTGAGTTCCAAATTTTTCTTCCTTCCTCCTTTCCCCCTTCATTCCCCAAGACAGCAAGCAATCTGTTATAGACCATAAATGTACAATCATGTTAAACGTATTTTCACATTAGTCATGTTGTTGAAGTAGCATCAGAACAAAAGGGAAAAACCATGAGAAAGAAAAAGACAAAAACATGTTTTTTTTTTTTTTAAAGTGAAAATAGTATGTTTTGATCTGCATTCAGACTTCACAGTTTTTTCTCTGGATGTGGATTGACGCCTAGAATCTTCTGGGTTATTTGACTATGGACGTCATCAGATTGTGAGGCAGATGGTAGATAAGGAGGCTCAGATAAGTGTTTCTATTGGCATGGGGAACTCCTAGGAGAAGAAACTCCCTGTACCAATATCTGAAACATATAATCGTGGGGAGTTGACTGAAATATTAAGTGACTGGCCAGGGTCCCACAGCCGATATGAGTCAGAGATGGGCCTTCAACCCAGATCTTCTGAGTCCAAGACTGACTCAATATCTGTTATACTCACTACCTCTCAAAGCAGCATAAGGAATATGCTTTTTAAACCTTGAAGTACTATAGAAATGTGAACTCTTATTATCACCAATCTGTAATTCAGAATTTCTATTAATTACTTCTAGGATAAAATACAAATTTCTTGTCTGATATTTAAGCCTGATACAATTTAAATCCAATTTTCTTCTACCTGGAATGAACTACTTCCTTATCTCTATCTGTTGAAATTCTTTTCTTCCTTCAAGTCCACTTAAGAAACCTTCTCTTAGGGATCTGCTACCCTTGTCAATGTGTCCATCAGATGAAAAGAACATCATTTGCTCCTGAAATTTACTTTTTTATGGTGGTTTGTCTGGATCTCTTCTTTACCCTTCTCAGGTTCTACCTCTTGTCCTACTTGTGACCATGTTTCATCCCCTATTCAATTATAAACTCAATGGGACCAAAAATGGTGTCTACTTTACCTTTGGATTTCCTACAGAGCTTTGCAGGTAGTATTTAATAAATGGGAGAATGTGGTACCCCAAAGTATTTCTTAGGTACAAGTATATATGAGTCATGACAGAATATAAGAAAAGCAAAGAAGAAATCAGGGCAGGCTCTTTAGACGGACCTGTTGTTTAAAGTGAGTTGTGCTTAAGCTTAAGAGATAATATGATTTAGATAACTTGAGGTCTAGGAGAGTGATGGGACTCGACTCAGCTATAATAAGCATTATGAAATAAGTGTACTAGTTGAGAGACAACAGGTATTGGATAAAACCCTGAAGTCCTGGCTTCAAGTTATAATGTTTTTTTTATCAATAATAATGAAATTATTTGATTTTTTGATTCTGAATGTAATAAACACTAAATAAAATGAACATTTGTCTATCTATCTATGTGTGTGTGTGTGTGTGTGTGTGTGTGTGTGTGTGTGTGTGTGTATCTGTAGGTTAAACAGAAAATTAAAGGCTTGAGCCTGAAACTGAATCTCTTTTACATACAGCTTGCTTTTCCTTTTTGAATATGTTATAAATTCATCATGTAACTTTCAAAGCTTTCCTGTTTATTCCTGTTTCCTTCCTTCTGTTCTCTTCTGGGCATTTTTAAAAAAATGATTCAGTGATCCTCTTTTTCTTCTTTTTCTTTTTCATTTTATTTTAACTAGTCCTATCACAATTTCCCCTTCCTCTCTCACTCCTTCCCCCGTCATTGAAAAATAAAGAATGAAATATAAAACCCTTCTAATAAATATGCATAGGCAAGAAAAATAAATTCCTACCCTGGCTACTTCTAAAAAGCCACTTCCTTGTATTCCTTGAGACCATCACCTTTTGGACAGGAAGTAGGATTCTTCTAGAATCAAGCTTGGTCATTGAATAGTTTAGGGTTCTTAAATCTTTCTTTCCTTTTCTTAAAAATGTTTTGGTTATTGTGTGTACTATTCTTTTGGTTCTGTTCACTGCCTTCTGCAGTAGTTAGTTCCTTCATGTTTGTCCACAAGTACAAGCTGCCTGAATGTCACCTAGTCACAGGCTACGGTTCAGGCCCTGAGCTGACGAGCCACTGGCCTGGCATAGATCTACTCTGGCACAGGTTACCCAACCCAGAGCATCTCCGGGGGCCCTTCTCCTCCTCTAAATCATGTTTGCGGTCAACCTCCTGCCTACTCTGGCTTATTTCTGCTCAGTGCCTCTGAAGGTTTCTGAAGATCTTCTTGGGAAGTCCTAGATTATATGGAGGAACTTACACCAATTTCTCTATGGTTTTCTTTATCATTTTTTTTTATGTACATTTTTAGGGCTTTGTGAATGAAAATTTTCTTCTAGCTCCTAACATCCCACCAGAAGTGCAGTAGACTGATCATTATGTGTATGTCATTTAATCTCTCAGCGACCTAAGTAAGTTCTCTTAAAAGTATAAATTGCCAATCTGTATCAGTGAGAAAGTGCCTGCCAAGAAATTTCCTTATACTAATAAAATTACAGATTTTGGCCAAAAAAAAAAAAAAAAATGCTACATGATGTCTAAGGAGAAAATGCTTTATTGAATGAGGTCAAGGTTCCTTGAGGAGATAACATATAGGCTGGATTTTGAAGAATTGTTAGGAAAAAGTAAAGTATATCTTATTAATTGCTTCATACTTTTACTTATATATGAACTAGGAAGAGGACACATTCCAATTTCAATCTTCAGATCACTCTCAGCCTCATTATAAGAACCAAGGAGCTTATAGTCTCTTCTTTTAAAGATAGAAAGTTTATAGTATAGAATATCAAACACTCCATCTTACTCTTATTTTGTTTTATTTTTATTTATTTATTTATTTTGCTTTTCATCGTTCATTCTTTTTATTATTATTATTATTATTTACAAAACATATGATGGGTAATTTTTTAACATTGATTCTTGTAAAACCTTCTGTTCCAACTTTTTCCTTCCTTCCCTCCACCTCCTCCCCTACCATCTTACACTTTAAAATTCATCTTAGTGGTTGAGATTGGCCTAGGCATTTGTATTAAAGGCCCCCTTTTACCTAAACTGGTTCACTATCACCACCAAGAATTCCCCAGGGAAATCTATCATCTATAGTGACCTCACTGCCTCCAGTATCTTATGCAAAATTTCTTGGCTGTAGCCAGGACAATACTGGATTATCTGGATAAGGGTTATATCTTATATATTCTGGGTATCAGTTCTGGGTATCAACCAGTGGCTGGTCATGAATTATTTCAGTAACTGTAGTACTGAAATTCGACGCCATTGTTATTTCAGCTCTAGTTGCCAAGTTTCCTTTTTGCCTATATACATTCCCTCATTTTTCTCTTGTCTTGTTGCTTTAGCTAGTATTTCTAGAATTGTGTTTTAAAAAATTAATTGTGATAATGGACATCGTTGCTTTATCCCTGATCTTATTGGAAAAACCTCTACTTTATTGATGGTATATATATTTTTGGCTCTTGGCTGTAGAATAATCTATTGACAGTATTAAAGAGAGATTCATTTATATCTATGCTAAAATTTTTAGTATTTTTAATAGAAATTTTTGTATTGTATCAGGCTTTTTTCTCCAACCATGAATAGAATATGGTTTTGATCATTTTTGTTATTAACATGATCTACTATAGTTTTCTTGATATTGAACCAACCTTGCATTTCTGTTGTAAATCCTACTTATTCATAATGTATATTTAGAAACTAAACATTATAACAAGGAGATAACTTGTCTCCTTGCAGCTGAGGTGCTTGGAAGGAAACCAGGGATTCTAAGAGGTAGAAGTGAGGAAGAGTACATTCCAAGCATGAGAGATAGATAGCCAGTTGCAGCATTCAGAGACGGAAGATGGCCATTGTGAAGAACAAGATGTCGAGTCTAATTCAACGGTAGAGAAGGGGAGCGATATATAATGAGACTGAAAAGGTGGCTAAGTACTGGCTTGTGAAGGGCTTTAAATGCCAAACAGAAGAGTCTATTTGATTTAAGAGGCAATCGAAATAACATAGTCAAACCTGGGCTTTAGGACAATCGCTTTGGGAGCTATTTGGAGATAGAGAACCCAAGGGAAAAACCACTTCTGCCTTTGGGGAGGTTGTGGATGGTTTCATGGAGGCAATGACATCTGAACTAAAGCTTAAAAGGTTTTTCCTAACCCTTTAGATTTTTGTAGTGCCTTTTACATGACCTGGTAAAGTCTTTTAATAATAAGGCTTCTATCTTCCTACTCTATGTGATGGTTCAGCACTAATCCATGCACTTCCACAGTCCCATGAAGATTTTATCCTATTGGAACAGGTAACTCCCAGGGTAGCTTTCACACCTGCTGCTGCTGGTATAGGAGAGGGATTATTGTCCCACCAGACAAGGCAGATATCTCCAAATACTCTAGTTTTCAATGAGTTACTGATGGAACTTCAAAGACATTCCTAGGTGGCTAGAAATAGATCTCATCTCTAAGCCTCCCATCAAATGGAAGGAAATTAAATAGTCAAAGCTCTTCATCTTAGATACTCATGGATAGAAGAAAAGGGAGGGTGGAGACAGAGCAGTATTTTTATAACCCATCAAACCTCCATGCTTCTTAGCCATCCTGGTCTGAGATCCCAGAATTGGGATCTTCCTCAACCACAGAGCCATAGAGAAGGCTTTTTTCTCACATTTACTTCTTTAATGAACTGTTGCTTTGTAATGGTCTCTGGAATCTTTGAATTACTATTAAGTAAAAAAAATCAGAAATAGAGAGAGGGAAAGAAAGAATGAGAGAAAGCGAGAGCCCATGTTTTGGCTTATATGCCTCCCCTGTCACCCTGTCAACCATTAATTCTGACAGAAAACACGGTTCCTGTTTTTTCCCTCCAAAAAGCTTTCAGCTGTTAGCAGGAGACAGCTGCGCCCTCTGGAACTAATTACAGCTGTCTGAGAGATTTAGGCTCCAATCGTAACAACTCGAATATTGCTGCTAATTTTTAACACGTACAGTTGGAAGACGTCATAATAGTCTGATATATGAGAGAATCACAAAAGTTCAGTGGCACAGCTGCTACTGGGCATCTGGCAGCATGAATCGGGGGATATAGATCGAAGAAATGGCACTTATTCTTAGAGCTTTCTTTCCCAGTGACCACATGATTTCATGGAGCTGACGAGGCAGGAATGATGGAGTGTGTGCCCCCTGCACCCCGGGAACAGCTTGCCTTGGGCAAATGGCATTTTTCTGCCCTTGGCACTCATGTTCTAGGCCCAACCCCTTTCCTCGGCCTCTGGGCTGCCCTTGTCCTCCCAATACCAGAGGTTCTCCTGTGACAGACTTCAGGTTCCAAGTCCAGGGCTGGAGTGACCACAATCAGGGCTGCTTGTGGACCCACCCCCCATCTCGTTAGATAACACCGTTATCCAGATAGCCCAGCCTTGCCCAGGGGGCTGCCGGGAGGAGACTACCCTACGGCCTCACATGGGGCCCCTTGTTTGAAGCTGCGTTTCATCTTTGCAGCAGCACTTTGCTAAATTACTCAAAATTATTTATCATTTGTATTTCCTAGTGATCTTCCCCCGGGAGACTCATGGCTATCATTCAGTCTGCTCCCTCCCTGGTCTGAGAATCCTGGGCTTCAAGAAGAAGCCATATGGCGAGGGTCAGCAAGGAGGCAGAGCCCATGTGTAAAGGTTTCTGGAGTCATCTGGTTAAGCACAGAATCCGGTCATTTAGAACAGGTGAGGAGTCTGCTCCTCTGGTGAACCTGAGATTCATTAACTGTCCCAGAGCCCCTAGAGCCCATGGGCAGCTGGGACCCCTCCTCAGCTAATGGCCTTCTCATGCTATCTGCTCCTCCAACTAAAGATACACTTTCCACATAATCTTTGCAGTCCGGCAAACATTCACGAAGCTTCTATTGTGTGTTTTACACTGTGTTGGACGGGGGTGTCGAATGTAAGGAAGTCATTGTCCATGCCTTCTAGAAGCTTATATTCTACTGGGGAATGTGCTGCTTATGCCAGTAACAGCAGATAAAAATGTTAAGAGCAGGAAAAGAGAAGTCCACTGCAGTGATAAGGAAAGGCTTCCTGGAGGTGGTGTTTGGGGGGGCTTTAAATTCTACAAGTGGAATGAGAACATTGGAGGCTCGGGGATGAGCCTGGCACTTTTTCTTAATTTTGCTGATTAGCTAATATTGGGATCATCATTTGTGTGGTAAAGGTCAAAGTACCCACCCAGGCCCCATCCTGGGGTTTGTAGTGGGTTTGCTCATCAAGGTTCTCAGGCCTTCACGAGATGTTGCTGTCATATTGAAAATAATCAGTCAGGAGGAAGCAGTTGCCAGGAGGATGTATAGCAGCCTTCTTGGTGAAATAGGTAGATGTAGATGTACACACACACACACACACACACACACACACACAACTGTACAAATGTAGATAAGTGAATGTTGTGTAATATTAAGTGTTCCATGGAAGAATAAGCGGGTCCTTTTCAGAAGAGGAGGAAGACTCCCAGAGCCGGCAGAGTTTGAGATGGGCTTTAAAAAAAAAAAAAAGGGAACAAAACAGGAGGAAGGGAAAAGGTATTCCAGCCCAAAGTTAATAAAGTGAACACCTTGGGGACAGAACACAGAACTTAAAAGTCAGGAAAATCTGCCTGAGACGTTTCCTGGGCAACTTTGGGCAAGTCACTTAACAAGGAGCTTTTTGCCTGGGTTTTTTCATCTATAAAATAAAGAATAACAGCACCTACCTCACAAGGTTATTGTGAGGATCAAATGAAATTACATCACAATAACATTATTTTTATTGAGTTAGTTAGAAAGTCAAATAACAGAGGGGGGATGGAACTAGGTAAGAGTTTCCAGTAGGCACCGGCCATAAGAAGGAATGAAAGGATTTTGCAGAGAAGCAGTAATATAAATATATCAATACATAAGGGGCTGTGTCTTTGCAGTGCCACGAATTCTACCTTAAGATGTCAGAAACACATCTCTTGCTTCCAGAGCTGTCCCTTCTGCCATTCCTATTAGGAAGGGACTGAGAATTCTCCTAGCTGTGACCACCGATGGTAGTCCCCCAGCCTGGGCTGGAGGCGGAGGGTGGAAACTGGAGAAGAGGGGGACAGAGCAGAAGCCTACTGCCTCCTCCAACGTAATACCCCGGAGGCGCTTCTCGGGGAGGGACAACTTCCCATGGCTTCCTTACTCTTCCCTCGGGGCTCCAGACGCCAGCTAATGCAGCTCAACAAGTGTTTATTGCCGCTTCTTTGTGTCAGGCACTCTGCCTTCAAGGAGAGAAGGGGAGAAGGTGATGGTCCTCAATAAATCATCGAGAAGGCACTGATCTAAGACAAGGAAACAGTCCCAGAGAAACTGAGTCATTTTTCAGAGATCATAGGACCATAAAAGGCAGAGCCCAGATCCCTTCTCTCCACTACAACTATTTCTCTGGACATTAATTCAGATCAGAAAGTGTCTTTCTCAGGCTCGCCACAAAACAAAACCATATTGCAGCAGGGACCACAACTCTTTGAAGACCTCCCCCAGGTTTATCTCTCTTCTGCCTCACTTTTAATCCCTGGAGGGAAAAACTAAGGCAAATGCAGGGGATGAGAGCAGAGTCTCTGGGTACATCAAGCATTGAAACAAGATTCATCCATGTACATCTCAAAGTAAACTCTAGACTAAAGCCTCCTAAGCACTTCTTTGAGAGGAAGCTCAGAGTAGTAGAAAGAGAATTGAACTCCAAATCAGGATAGTCACTTGTATATAACTTCACATAATGTCTCACTTCACCTCAGTTTCCTCATATAGAGCTGGAACAACAATCATACATACCTTACAGCATGGACCATGTAATGTCCACTATTATCACTGTTCTTTTTCACAGTTTCTGGGACTAGAGCTAGGAAATAAGAATGAGGATGGAGTTTCTGGGCAACCAGAGGTTCAGGTATAGGGATACAGAACTGGGTTGGGATGATTAAGAGTGAGAATATCACCAGTTACCCTTATGCTAAGTCTAGGGAGAAAGTAAGCATTGGGGGGTGGGAGGAGCCACTGAGTGGTATGGTCACTACCAGCCCTGCCTCTCTATGAGTAAACTAGCAGTGAGAAATGCCATTTCCAGGTGGAATGGAGAGTTGGGGGCTGGGAAAGGAGAAGAAAGAGATTCCCAGTAGCCTAATAGGGAGAGAAAGGGAGTCCTACTAAGCTCTAGGGAGTTCTGGCATGGATGTGTGTACACAAATTAAATGCCAACTTGATTGTTAATACATCTATCAGGTTATACTATCCCACACCTGGATGGACATTTTTGCATCTCCCTGTGGGGTTGATCTTGAATACAAATGATAATTTAGTCACTTTCCCTCCAAAATAGAAGCCCTTGTTGCCAAGGGTGGCTGCAACTATGTTATAGATATGAGGCTTGAGAGACCAGGGCCACAATTTTTTTTTGATTAACCCTTTTATTTTCAAAATATTTGCATGGATAATTTTCAACATTCACCTCTGCAAAACCTTGTGTTCCAAATTTTTCTCCCCCTTTCCCTCACTTCCTCCCCCAGATATCAAAGTAATCCAATATATATTAAATATGCAATTCCCCTATACATATTTCCACAGTTATCATGGTGCACAAGAAAAATCAGATCAAAAAGGAAAAAAATGAGAAAGAAAAGAAAGCGCAAACAACAATAAAAAATGAAAATACTATGTTGTGATCCCCACTCAGTCCCCACAGTTCTCTCTCTGGGTGCAGATGAGTCTCTTCATCACAAGATCATTGGAACTGGCCCGAATCACCTCGCTGTTGAAAAGAGCAGCGCCACAATTTTTATCTCCCCCACTTCTCTAAAGTTCACTGGGCCTCCTCACTTTGAAAACATGCTGGTTTGAGTCTTGCCCTACTTATTCTCAGTCCCAGATCGAAAATCTCTTGTAGGAGTGAACATAGATCAACTTATCTATTTCCCAGTTAGAGGGTGTTGAAAAAAATGATAGTGTTTAAACAGTTTCAGGTGCAATTTTGGGTTACCAAGCTTATGGGGAGAAAAAAATGTTAATATTGTGAAAGTTGAGATGTGAGAGTCAGTTAATCTTCAGTGTGAATTGGTGATGAATTGTTGTTATTGGGGGAATATTTTAAAACAGATGAAATATTTAAAGTTTATAAAATCGTTCCAGAACATGTGTCCTCCTGTCATTTCTTTTCATATGTGTGTTTTACTTGGCAGCCAGAAAACAATTGCGTAGTAAAATGGAATGTGCCCTTGACGGCATTATCTTTTTGGACTCCGTATCTGTTTCATCCCTGGCCGCCACAGTCCTCTCCAGGCATGGACCAATTCTCCGAGGACCTCTGTCTAACAATGAGGTCATAGGGCCCTCTTTTTAAGGAGGAAGTGATGTTCAGAGCAGTGTGGTGTAGTGGGAAAAAATCTAGTGATTCCACTAGTCTTGGAATCAAAGCAAAGGGAGGCACCACACCAGGCAATCCCTACACAAAATCACAAATGCTTCCAATTTTTTGTTTCTTTGGGATTTGCATCATTCAGCTCAGAAATAATAATAACGATTACCTAAGTATAATAATAAACGACAGCTCATAATGTGCTAAGCTGGATTTGAACCTGGGCCTTCTTGACTTCGGGCCCAGCATTCTATTTTCTGTGCCATCCAAACTGCCTCTGAGTTGAGTTCATGTTGGGTGAGTTCCAGATAATGCTTGTTGTGCATTTGGTTTTGTCCAGGCATGTGATTTCACCCATAGGGAGAACTCCCAGTATGGAAACTCTTTTCCAGGATACAAATTAATTAGCAGCTCCTTCCTAACTGTAGTTCTTGGTAATCAAGGGCAGCTCGGGGACATTTAGAAGTTGACTGTCCCCAGATCACACAGAATTTAGGTTTACTGGCCTACAATTTTTTTTAAACTTTTTTTTTTTTGGACATAACACTGTTCCTAAAGAGGTAAGCCTAGGAATCACAACTTTGCCACATTGTCCTAGACTTAAGTCATAGAATGTCAGAGCTGGAAGGTCACAAAAGCCCCTTCCCCCTTAAGACAACTCTTCCCCCTCCCCCAAGGCCAAGATTTTTAGAACCAACTCAAAACAAAGCTCATTATGTAGCGAAGACTGACCGAATAACCAAGATGTTTTTAAATCTAGGAGCGCAGGAGCCCAGAGTTTCACTATGAATCCCTTTGTTTCTGACTTCTAACTCTTCCGCCCTCTGTGGCTTTCGATCGAAAGGCTGCCGTCACCGATTTCAGTTTGACTCGGTAGAGAGGGGGTGGGCCCTGCTGATTCAGCATTGTCACTTGATGATCACAACATCCTCTTGCCAAAGGGTCACAGGCCCATGCCCAAGGCAGGATATCTGGGCCCGACCTTGGGCCTCTTCCTGGGGGGAAGCTCCCCCACTCCTCATCATCCTGGCTGGCTGAGGGCCCTCCTTGCCTTCTCTCGGGGGCTCGGGACCATCAAGCATGAAAACTTACTTCTGTAAGGTTCTGCTGCAGGAAACCATAATCTAGCCTTTCCCCACTGGTCCCAGAGGTTGGGAGATCAAGCTTAAATAGCCCTTCTTTCCACAATTCCAGAAGAATGTTCACTCCTCAAAAGCCAGGACTGGTCCTTTTTCTTTTTGAATCATCAGCCTTTAGTACAGCATTTGGTACATTGTAGGTGCTCTAATAGTGCTTATTAAATTGTATCTTATTCCACATCATGGGGAGATTAGTGACTTTGGGTCAGAATTTCCTGCTAGAAGTCAGAGTTTCCTGCTAGAAGTCAGAGTTTCTTGGCTCAGCTGGAGAATTCTGGAGGGACAATGTCTCTCAGAGCAAAGTTGATATTTCTACCATCCTGCTCTCCAGTTGTCTGGTTATCTGTCCTGAGTGTTCTCTCTGAGCCCTGGGACTTTTCCCCTAGAAAGGGTCACAGACCCTCGGGTAGAGCCAGAATGAGACAATTTCACAACCCATAGTTTGTGGATTCCCACCCCATCCCAAATTGCATCCCTTATCTTGCTGAGATTAAAGGTTATCTTTCAAAATTCACCAGGGGGGTGGAATGGGATGAGGGGAGGGAGAAGGGGGAGAGATTAAGAAGTTATTAGATTCATGTGTACCAAGCCCACAACAAAGACCCTTCATCTGTAGCCTTCACACCCAGTCCCCTACTGGGTTTTTAAAGACAATGATGGAGAGAGTAGAATAATAATGGTGATGTTGATAAATCATTTTTCTATAACAGTCAAAGCTACCTCCTTGGCCAGACTTTCAAGGTCTTCCACATTCTGGCATCCCCTTACTTGGGCCTTATCTCATATCACTCCCTACAGTTTGAACATGTCCTGCTTTCCCTGCTTTTGTATATATACACAGACCCCAGACCCCCAATCTATCTTTTAAAGCCCTATTCAAATGCCATCTTCTCCATGAAGCGTTCCCTGATTCCTCCCCATTCATTAATGACCTTCTTCCTTACCTTGCATATGAAAGTTTGTTTTACGTTTCTTTAATGAATCTATCATGTAAATGTCATGTAGTATTTTGCATTACTGTGATTTAGCCTTGTGTCTTTTTCTTCTTTTGAAGAATCGTGTTTGATAATGCTGAATAATTATGATAATAAAAACATCTCTCAATAAGCACTTTAAATTTTACAAAGCTCCTTTTACATTTGAGTCTTAGAACAACACAGGGAAAACAATAATGCACACATTATTTTTATAGAGGAAGTGACTATTTGCCTAAAATTACACAGGTAGTAAGTAGAAGAGGTGAGAGTTACATCTAGGCCTTCTGACTTCCCATTGCAAAGATTCCCAGCTTTTGAGGTTGGAAGGAGCTTTAGGATTATCTAACCCAGTCACTTTCCATATAAACTGATTGTAAAGCCCAAAGCTGGAAAGGTGGAAAGGGGCAGAACCAGGATTAGCACCCAAGTCTCCAGCTTCAAAGCAAGAGCTCTTTCCCCTAAGCCATTATAGATCCTGTTCAAAGGAATAATCTTCTCTCCCCCACTTCCCATCTGTCTGCCTTCCCACCGCTGCATTCCAGAGGAAGCAGATGTGGCGACCCCTAAGCCGCCTCCCTCCACACACTTAGCTCACATTTGACAAGAACAACATACCCTCCCTCCACATTCCCCATCTGAATCATCTGGGTGTTAGGAAAGGGTGTCAGTAAAACACCAGAGTGGGGGGAAATGGGAACAATTTACTGAAGTGTCTACCTCCCCCCCCCCATCCCCAATACAACCACACTGAAGATAAAGTGGCCCATCACCAAATTAGTTGTGGTTTAAGCATATGCAGAGTTATTTAAAATTTAAATTTAACAACTTTTCCCTTAAAAACATAACTTTTTGCTGATAAACATTTAGTCAGAAAAAGTGGGAAATCACACAGCAGGCACACCACAGACAAACACTTTCAAAAGAAAATAAGGCAGTTTTCCTTTCAAGGGCTGAGCAGATGACTGCATAGACTCTCTTATGGGTTTCACTGTCTTTTTGCTTGTATGTTTTGTGATACTGATTCTCAAAACCAACGAAGTCCCTTTTTAAAAGGACTTCAGAGATGGATTATCTTGTCCAGCAGTTCTTAGAGAATGAAATGGACCTCTCTGGGGTCCCTGAGACCCTTTCACATAGTCTGTGAGATCAAAACTATTTCTATAATAATACTAAGGTGATTTAACTTCTAACACAGTCAATTACAACAGCAACAACAATAACAATGACTTTACAGATATTTCATTTCATTTTCCTAACAACTTTGGGAGGTAGGTACTATTATGATCTCCATTTTCCAAGAGAGGAACTTGAAACAGGTTAAATGGCTTCTCCAAAGTCATACAACTAGTCCATGTCTGAGGCTGGACTTGAGATCAGAACTTCTTGACTCCAGAGCCAGTGTTTTAGCCACTGCACAAACCACATAAACAAAAGCTCTCTGGGGAGAGGAGACAGGGTCCTCAATCATTTTTAAAAGTGTAAAGGGTCCTGAGACTAAAAAGTTTGAGAACCACTAACCTAGTACAATTGCCTCATTGTACAGAGGTGGAAACAGGCTCAAATTGGGGAAATATTGTCCAAGGTCACACTTCTGGGGCAGAGATGAGATGGGGATTATAATGCCAAGGTTGCTGGACTTGGAAGCAAAACATTTGAGTTTGAATGACAAAGAGCTATGAGACATTGCATAAGTCCCCTTACTTTTTCACGCCTCAAAATTTTGTGAAATAGGATTCCTCGGGATCTTTTGAAATCTAAAAATGCAAAACGAATGAGAATTATTGCTGTTGCTCAGATGTGAGAAAGTAGAAAGGAGCAGCCTGAATTTTTCAAATACCAGGACCTCTGCAGCCTCCTCCACCACCCAGTTATCTCAGGAAAGAGCCTGTAGACCACCTGAACTCACATCAACTGAGCTATGTAGTAACACTTTAATTATTAACAGGAAACACTCTGGGAATAACACTTCACCCCCCAGTTGACTTTTATCAACGCAAAAACTCCTGAATATAATTAAACCACAGCTGCAGAAGGATCTCCTTTAGTGTGATAGAATCCAGGTTTTCTGAACATTGGTTGGCAATAGTGGGCAGAGGGGCCAGGGAAATATTAAATATACTTAGAGCAGTTAACCAGCAAGCTCCTAGGGAGAAGGAAGGTGTAGTTGGGCAGATCGTTGCCAAGGTATCACTCACACATAGACCCCGGCCCCCACCCCCACTCTTTAGCTTTGTGCAACTCCAGAAATGAAGTCAGTCTGCAAGGAGCTGTGGAAAAGGAAAGTCCAAGAGGGAATTCTGTGGAGAAAAAAATAAGAGATCAATGACAGAAGCAGAAAGAGATACAGAAAGGCCTAAGAGGGAAATAAAAGAACATGGTCCTAAAGAAAATGAAGGATGTTAGAAAGACTGCAAGAATTGACCCACACTTAACACCGTACACCAAGATAAGGTCAAAATGGGTTCATGACCTAGGCATAAAGAATGAGATTATAAATAAATTGGAAGAGCATAGGATAGTTTACCTCTCAGACCTGTGGAAGAGGGAGGAATTTATGACCAAAGAAGAACTAGAGATCACTATTGACCACAAAATAGAAAATTTTGATTATATCAAATTAAAAAGCCTTTGTACAAACAAAACAAATGCAGACAAGATTAGAAGGGAAACAATAAACTGGGAAAACATTTTTACAGTCAAAGGTTCTGATAAAGGCCTCGTTTCCAAAATATATAGAGAATTGACTCTAATTTATAAGAAATCAAGCCATTCTCCAATTGATAAATGGTCAAAAGATACGAACAGACAATTCTCAGACAAAGAAATTAAAACTATTTATAGTCATATGAAAATATGCTCCAAATCATTATTAATCAGAGAAATGCAAATTAAGACAACTCTGAGATACCACTACACACCTGTCAGATTGGCTAGAGTGACAGGGAAAGATAATGGGGAATGTTGGAAGGGATGTGGGGAAACAGGGACACTGATACATTGTTGGTGGAATTGTGAACACATCCAGCCATTCTGGAGAGCAATTTGGAACTATGCTCAAAAAGTTATCAAGCTGTGCATACCCTTTGATCCAGCAGTGTTTCTACTGGGCTTATACCCCAAAGAGATACTAAAGAAGGGAAAGGGACCTGTATGTGCCAAAATGTTTGTGGCAGCCCTGTTTGTAGTGGCTAGAAACTGGAAAATGAATGGATGCCCATCAATTGGAGAATGATAGAGTAAATTGTGGTATATGGATGTTATGGAATATTATTGTTCTGTAAGGAACGACCAGCAGGATGAATACAGAGAGGACTGGCGAGACTTACATGAACTGATGCTGAGTGAAATGAGCAGAACCAGGAGATCATTATATACCTCAACAATGATACTGTTTGAGGATGTATTCTGATGGAAGTGGATTTCTTCGATAAAGAGAGCTAATTCAGTTTCAACTGATCAAGGATGGACAGAAGCAGCTACACCCAAAGAAAGAACACTGGGAAATGAATGTAAACTGCTTGCATTTTTGTTTTTCTTCCCGGGTTATTTATACCTTCTGAATCCAATTCTCCCTGTGCAACAAGAAAACTGTTCAGTTCTGCACATATATATTGTATCTAGGATATACTGCAACACATCTAACATGTATAGGACTGCTTGCCATCTGGGGGAGGGGGTGGAGGGAGGGAGGGAAAAATCGGAACAGAAGTGAGTGTAAGGAATAATGTAAAAAATTACCCTCGCATGGATTCTGTCAAGAAAAAGTTTAAAAAAAAAAAAAAGAAAGACTGCAAGAATATGTATATACAAGAGTCCTTAAAAAAAATAAGGGAAGGAATGAAGGTATAAAACCTTTCCCTGTGTACACCACAAATGAGGGGTTTTTGTTTGTTTGTTTTGGCACAAGACACATGAGACTACAAAGGACTTTCCTCAAAGAGAAAATAATTATTTTTCTATATTCAATCAATTGCCAGATCTTGTCATTTTTCTCTCTCTAGCATCTCTTCTGCATGTTTCCTTCTCTCCATGCACACAGACCCTCCTCACCTTTTCTGGAGGTCTTCTCATTGATCCCCCTGTCTCTGGTCCCTTTTCCACCCAAAGGGTCTTTCCGGAAGAAAGACTATATCAACCCCTTATTTGAACTCCAGTATTCCCTATCAATCAATCACCTAGAGGAATAATATAAACTCCTTTGTTTACCACTTAAAGCTCTTTACAACCTTCTCCCTCGCTATCCTTCCAAGCTTTCTGTGCGCTTCTCCACTCCACGCACTCTGTGATCTCACTATGGCCCTTCTCCCTACCTTTGCACTGGCTGTCTCCCTTCCCTGGAAGGCCTTCCCTCCTCCTTTCAAATCTGGCCTTCTGTGGACCACCCTTCCTAAAGGACCTTCCATCTATTCTGTCTCATGCATGTAACTGTTCCTGTACATGTTGTCTTCCCCCTTAGAGATAGACTTCTCTTAGACATGGTCTGTTTTCACTCTTCACCGATAACCTCAGAACCTAATAAAGAGTAAGCAATTAATAAGTGTTTGTTGATTAATCTGCCTTGAAAGGAGTTCATACCACATAGAGTTTACAGGAGGTAGTTTGGTAATGCAGAAAGAGCCCTGGACTAAGCATCAAAGAGCCCTTACTAGCCCTAGGCCTCTGCAGCCCAGAGCTTCTCTGAGCTACAATTTCTAGCCTCCGAGAAGGCAGGACTGCTCCATGCCTGAAAGACTTCAGCAATGGGGGAAACGCCAGTGGGGCAGTGCAGAAACAAGCTTCTGGGGGGTTCTGGCTGCCATCTGAGACATCAGTCCGGCTTGAGGCACATCCCTTTGATTTCCCCTTCCTCGCCTAAAACTGGAGACATTAGGCCCTAGAGCAGGCAGATCCCTTGGGGAGGAGGATGGCCAGCAGACTCGGTCCCTGCCCACTGGGGATCCTGAAGCGGCCCTGCAGCAGCCCGATTCTGCTGCCATTGTAGGCATAATGTTTAGTAGCTGAACAGAGCGATTGTAAATGGATTGTGCGGTAATGTAACTCTGACATTTTTATATTGCTCCTAACCTTATTAACTTACCCAGCCAATAAGGCAGAGCGCTCTGAACTTGTCTACCTCGGGCCGAAGGCGAGGCTGTACTTCTGGCACTTGTCGGCGGTGCCATACATCAAGGGGGGACAGGGCTGGCTAAGGGTACGCCATGCGTGCCTTGGAGGGTGTTTCGTGTGACTGATGAATACTTCTTTCCACACTCTGGAAAATCTACATTTCTGTCAGCTCTCAGATCAGGCCAGGAACAGACGCTCTCCGAGGAGGGCCGGCCGGCTGCAGGATAACCAGCTTGTTAGGGGGAGAGCAGCCAGGAGGAGAGATGGGGAGAATGTGGCAGAGCAGCAACCCCTTAAGCTCATGCAGGATGGGCCACTTCAAGCCAATTTGGGTCACCCTGAGAAAGATAGTTTGACACGAGTGCGAGATTGCAGAGAAGCTGGATTTTCTTTCCAGTTCCTTGGCCACTGACTGGCTGGGTGCTCTGGGCAGGCCTTTGACTCCTCCTGGACTTAGTTTCCTCCTCTGGGATGTTCTGATTCTGTGTCTCATCCGGCATCTCCCAGACAATGATGGCCTCAGCCTGTTTGCCATTCACATTTTCCTCCTTGGGAACCGTCTCAGGAGCGAGTCTGAGAAGGAGGCAGCCATTGGGATAGGGGATTTCTCCTGAAGAAACGGTGCGTGGGATTTGCTTGGCTATCTCCTGCTGGGTTTTTCTAAAGACAGGTGCCTTTCTCCTTTCAAGGTGCCTCTTCAGTGGCTTTCCAAGTAGGGGGAATGAAACTTTCTCGTTTTCCTTTCAGGTGGATTAGAGGAGAACACTACAGATACAAGTTCAGCCACCCAGGGGGAAAGCATGCTGCCGAGGGCAAATGGTGGATCCGAAAGAGAATTGGCCCCTACTTCCCTGCAGTCAATCTCAAGGGGCTGAAAGAGTTCTTTAAATCAAGGGACTGGCCTTACCCAGGACACGGATGAAAGGACAGCTCTCCAAGCCTTCGCATTCTGTTCCGAGTTTTGCTTTCTAATAAAGGCCAGAAGCCACACTGCGTCTGATTCATTTTGTAGATTATAGAACACAGTGTTGCAGCTGGAAGGAACCTTCCCATTTTACCAATGAGGAAGCCTTCCCCCAAACCATACGTCCCGTCTCTTAGTCACTCTGGGTCAACATAGGTTTTGCAGATTTGTTTCCAGTCCCATTAGCCCCTACCACAACCACCCTTGTCCATTGAATCCCCAACCTTGGAAGCACATGCAGTCTTTGTTGCTTCTGGTCTCCATTTTATCCTCCATGTCCTTTCCCTGCTAAATTTCCACATATATCTGTGTGGCCCACTCAGGTTTTCTCTACAAATCTAATGTTAGAGTCCTTTTGTAATAGTAGGATTAAAAAAAAAAGTATCACATTGATTAGAGCTCTCATTGTTGAATTCTGATTGATTTGTTTGTTTTATTGAGGACCCACTAAACTTCTTCAGGAGCCTTGATATCTTGCCATGCTCTCCTTGCTCAAGTTAGTCTAAATTTCCTATCATCTTTAGACTCTGTAGTAATCCTTGTAACCCAGCGGCTAATCTCCCTCCACCTGATTTACATCAGATGGAGTTCTAAGCTGGCCTGCGTTAAGAAAAGGACCGAGTCTCTAAGCCCTACACATAAATTTTAGGGTTTTCTTTCCCACATGGCTCATGCTGGATGCCCCAAGAGGAAGAATCCTGGATTGAAGGGGAGAAAAGTGAAGCTCAAGTCCTTGTCCTGCCACTAGCTCATGATGCTAACCCTTCCTACTTTTGTTCTCAAGTTTTTCCTTTTTGTTAAATGAGAGGGGATTAGATGGAGTGATCTCTCAATGTATCACTGAAACCTCCCAAGACAGGTTTACAGGCTAGATTTCTTTCTTACAGATCATGACTTAAAATCCAAATCTTTCAGGCTTTCATCAACAGGCCCCATTTATTCATTGTTTGGGCCTTGATTGGCTCAGGGTGAATGTAAATAGTAATTTATTTCTGATTTGTCCAGAAACCCCTCCCAGACTGATTTTTTTTTTTTTTTGACTAGGTAAAAGAGGACATTCTCTGACTATTTCTTGTTAATGAGCATTGCCTCGGTCAAACTGAGACCTGGAAAAGACCTTAGTTAAAAAGGCCAAGGTCTCCCATTTCATCCAGGTCATTTCCAGTCATCCTGATTTATATCTTGCCCCTGGAGCCAGATGGTCTGGAGGGGAAACTGAGGCAGGTGACCCTGCACAGCCTCCCCTCCCTTAAGTCCTACTCATTTGCACGGCATCACCTTCCTGAGGTTAAGAAGTCTTTTTGAGAACCAAGAACAAACAACAACAGTTCTAATACTTAGCTCATAGCTTTTTTTTTTTCCTTACCAGACTTATAATTTTATTGGTTTGGAGAATTTCCTATGAAGAAACTTCCTCTACCAATACCTATTGTACCAATTAGGCCTGGTACACTGAGTTTAAAGGGTTTGTCCAAGGTCACACAGCACAGACCTGAACCTCAAAATTGGAATTGAACCCAAAATCAGAAAGAAATTGATTCAAATCCCAATTCTAACATTTGGGAATGAGTTCATAGGCAAATCACTTAACCTCTCCGAAATTCAGTTTCCTCATATGCAAAATGGGGATAATAAGGAGTACATATAGTACCTACTATTTCACAGAATTGCTATGAGGCAATAAATGAAATAATCTAGGCTGAATGTTCCAAAAGTCTTAATGGAGTTTTAAGTTTTAATAACTTAAAATTCCACTAAGATTTTTGAGCCACTCTGTACAAAGTACATCACAAACCCTAGAGGGCTTTGTAAACTTGACTATGATTATTTCTACTAATTATTATTACTTCCCCAAGAATAGGTAAAATTGGAGTTAAAATTGCTTCCCAGCTCCCCTTCCAACCTTCTCTTCCCTGTGTTGCAGATGCAGCCAACCCCTCCCAGAGGTAAGGGAAGGGATTAACTTTGACAGAGTGAAGACAGCATTCGTTTTCTTGTTGGATTTTTCTGGGAAGTTCATTCCCACAGCTCCCCAAAGCCCTTCTCATTGACACTTTCCTTCCTTGTATTTATGCCAACTTTTATGCCCCAGTGTCCCTCTCCAGATGGAACCAAAAGGGCTCCTTTCTAGGGCTCCCCATGGACATTCCTCACATCACTGCTTCTTTCTCAGTGACTGTGGAGACGGAGAGCTACAATGAAATGCAATTACAGCCAACTCCTAATTATCTGAACTAATAGGGACAGGGGGACCCTGGGTAACTGAATTTCACTGAGAATTCTTAAACCTCCCTTCAGCTCAGTTACCTCCTCCCCCACTCAACCATTTACCAGAATTTGATTCACAAAGAATAACAGGGCTGGGTTTGGAAACCATATTTTTCTTTCTCTAGCCTAAGCTCTAGAGTACAAGACCTAGGGG
Source organism: Antechinus flavipes (assembly GCF_016432865.1). Lineage (NCBI taxonomy): Eukaryota > Metazoa > Chordata > Mammalia > Dasyuromorphia > Dasyuridae > Antechinus > Antechinus flavipes. The sequence goes on along the minus strand of NC_067398.1, from coordinate 338,060,290 downwards.
TGAAAGGTGGGAGATCAGGCAGGAGGAAGAAAGGAAGAAAGATGTTTGATGAACTTATAAGCTAGACTATCAGTCCTTGAATAATGAAGGGTTTCTTCTCTCTGGAAATAAACAAATGATACTTAAAAAAAAAAAAAAAAACTTAATCCATTTTTGGCCAATTGTACCCTGCTTTTTGTAAGCAACAAATCAGCTGGATCACAGCTCTTTTCCCCTTCATTTCTATTCACCCTGAATCAGGGAAGGGAGGGAGGGGAGGGAAAAGAATTGAGTCAAAACTAGGAATGGTGTACTTTAGCTTGCCTCTTGTCTATATTGGTCCGCAATACCTACAAGTATAGAACTTAGAACTCAAAGGGACCTTAAAGACTGTCTAACACAACCCCCTTCATTTCCCAGATGAAGAAAGAGGTTTAAATAATTCCCCCTTTTTGTCCTCCATAGGAGTCATTTGTGTTTGTTGTCAGAATTCCATTCTTGCCAGAAGTCCACTAATGTTCCTCTTGGACCCAGAGCAAGCCAGTTGTCAACCACGCCAAAGCAACAAAAAGAACTTTGTTAGTGCCATGCTGGGGGCAAGAGTCTGAGATAGGATCAGCAATGGGAATAAGATACTATGATAATAACTCATGTTTGTGGAAAAGGAAATTAATTCTTAAAGCCATTCCTATTTTTTCTTCAAAAGAAAATTCATCATCTTTGGACTGAAAAGGATAAGACAGACCCAGGAGAGGCAAGGAGGTGGCCAGAGAACATTTGTCTGCCCTCAGTAGGTTAAAATCACCATCACCATTACCTCTAAAAGTTGTATAAGAATACAGGTGTGAATGGTAGTATGCATTTGGTGGCGGTTTTGGAAAGATTGTGGAGGCTGGAAGAGATGCCTTGGGACTAGAAATGTACAGCTAATGTCCCAATTTTCAAAAAAGGAAGAAAATAAACTCTGCAAACAATAAACGAACAAGATTAGAAAATGTACTTAGGAATCATAAGGGCCAACCTGACTTCATAAGAGCAATGCCTTGCACCCAGTAGGTATTTAATAATGTTTGCTGATTCTAAGTATTCTTGACATCAAATAACAGAAATATTAAACAACAATGACAATTGTGATCAATCAATCAAGAACCATAAGTGTCCACTATATGTTAGGCCAGTACTAAGTGCTAGGGATGGAAAAAGAGACAAGATGGTCCCTGCCTTCAAGGAACTTAAAATTTGCTGGTCCTATCTGGCATGAATTGTGTTAAATAGGAAAGCTCTTTCTTTTTAAAGGTCACATAATAACCTTAGAATTCTGACGGGCCTACACAGTTCACCAGTTTCTATTGGAACTGTTTCAGCTTCAGCTTACAATATTCAATAACAGCAATGAGTCAAAAAGTAGCTATCTCATTTGCCTATGTATTTAAATCCAAGGAATGATAGAGCATAAAAAGTATAAAATGACCAATCATCTTTTAAAATCCCCTGTTATTCAAGATAAATAGAAAGTAAGAATGGAATTCTACCAGGACAGCCAAAATTTTTATCTTCATCTGATTAAATATGGGAATCCTTGATTACTTTCTGGTTATATACTTAACTTATTGCACTCAGAAAAAAAGATATAGAAATACCTCTGTTAATTAGTGTGAATTGAAAATGGTATATTCAAGTTAACTGAATTTTCTGACTTATTGAGGCTTTTAAAACATCTTTATGTTATGCAAACATGCAGCATGTCAAAAAATTCTTTAGCAATACTTTTTTAAAATTTTATCTCAATAGTATCTTTTTTTTCCAAATATATATGATTTTCAACATTTGTTTTTGTAAATTTTGTATTCTAAAATTTTTTCCCTCCCTTCCTTCCTTCCCTTCCCAAAGACAGCAAATAATCTGATAGAGGTTAAATATGTGCTATCTTTTTAAATGTATAACCATATTTGTCATCTTGTACAAGAAAAATCAGACCAAAAAAGGGGGAAAAGCCATGATAAAGAAAACAAACAAAAATACTATGCTTCAATGCAGTCAGTCTTCGTAGTGATCATTCTGGATGTGACTGGCATTTTCCATCCCGAGACTATTGGAATTAGCAATACTCTTTAAGAGAACTCCATGTCATGGAGTTGTTTCCCCATGAAAAGACCTTGTCTTTTCCAGAATTAGGCCATTTGTCTTAGAAAATAATGATACAGAAATTCACAAATGCTTATCATTACAATCCATAATTGGATTTTTAAGCATATTGTATAACAGATTTTATGCTAAATGTTATGCTTTTCTTCATGGAAGAAGTCTAATAGAATCCATTTCAAAAAAGAGCTTTCCATAAGTAGCTAGGTAGGAAGCACAATGCATAGAGCACCTACTTTGGATTCAGAAGGAAGGAGATGAGTTCAAATCCAGCCTCAGACACTTGACACTTACTAGCTGCATAACACTCTGCAAGTTACTTAATACTGATTGTCTCACCAAAAAGGGGAGGGGATGGATTTCCATTTGGAAAGGTTATTGTTTGCATATAATAATTTTCTGATTGCAAAAAAAGGGGAATATCCAAAATGAGATTTTTGATCCCTCAAAAGAGTTTGCCTTAAATATCCACACAAGAAAAATCAAGTGAAAGTGTGAAAAAATAATGTCAGGTCTATGGATAGGGGAATATTTTATGACCAAACAAAAGATGGGGAAGCAAATGGACAATTCTGATTATATTATACAACATTTTTAAAAAATGCACAAATAAAACCAGTGTACCTACAGTCAGAAGAGAATCATGAAACTGGGAAAAATCTTTGCAATAAGTTTATCTGATAAAGATCTCATTTTTAAAATAAATAGGAAATCAAGTAAAATTTATAAAAATAAGCTCCATTCCCCAATAAATTTATGGTAAAAGTATATGAATAGGGAACTTTCAGATAAAGAAATCCAAGCTACCAAAATTCATATTTACAAAAGCAAGCTCTCTCTCTCTCTCTCTCTCTCTCTCTCTCTCTCTCTCTCTCTCTCTCTCTATATATATATATATATATATATATATATATATATATATATATAGAATCCTATAGGACACAGATTTTAGTTGGGACTGAAGCCAGAGAAGTCAGGAGTCAAAGTGAAGGGGAAGAGTGTTCTAGTCATGAAGGAGAATATTCTGAGCTAAGAAATGGAGTGTCTTGTTCGTGGAGCATCCAGGGTGCCAGTGTGTTTGGAAGAGTTAGGTGTAATAAGTTTGGAATTCTTGGAGGAGAGGTGATCCCAAAAAGAGCTTTTTGTATTTGCTCTTCAGGACAATAGGAAACCAGTGAAGTTTCCTAAGTGAGGAGAGAGTGACATGATCAGACTTATGTTTTAGGAAAATTACTTTTGTGGCTAAATGGAGAATACCTTAGAATGGGGAGAGACTTGAGATAGACAGATCCAACAATGCACCACTGCAGTAATCCAGTCTGGAGAAAAGGGAGTAGGAGAGGATGACAACAGCTTGGATAGGGTGGGGTGAGCAATAGTGAGGGATCCAGGATAACTCCAGGTTGTGCATTTCTCTCTCCATTAATGTGGATGGGGGTAGGAGAGACTTAGGGGGAAAGATAATAAGTTCTGTTGGGGACAGAACTTCTTCTGGGCATATGTCTGTAGCATCCCCATTACCATAGTAGCTTTTTACTGGTAGGATTTTTTTTTTCAGGAACTTGAAGAGCTCAGAATGAAGAAGATAGTTCAGAATTTTCCCTAGATCAGACCATCTTGGGACCACTTGAAAGTTTGCAGGTCCCCAGCATGAACATATCTGAGAATTGAGAATAAAATAACAATAAAAGCAGCATTAAGACCCTAGAGCAGAGGTCCTCAAACTACAGCCCGCGGGCCAGATGTGGCCCACTGAGGACATTTATGTGGCCCTCTGGGTTATGGCAGAATCAGACCAGAAGTGATATTCGACCTGAACTCGTGTTAGCAACGCACACTTCCGGCACTGGGCTGAGGCGGCGGAGACAGAGTGTGAGGCGATACCGAGGTGAGGTGAGTTCCCAGGCCAGAATGTGTGGGGTGGGGAAGGGAGAGAGATGCAGAAGACGGAGAACTGACGGCCCGCGGCCTTGTACAGTAACGGCAGCCACCACAACAGACAGGCCGGGGGATGTACAGTGCACGCTGCGCATGTCACGGCTGCTGCAGGGGGAATTCATGCAGCAGTGAAGGTCGGAAGTGGGAGCGCGAAGAAGTCTGTATGTCTCTGTGTGGGCAAAGTTATTGCTGCCATATTGTTTTTGTAGCGCTGTATATAGGCATTTTACTAATAGCAATTTGGAATCCCTACGAAATAATGATGTCAAGAAAAAGAAAAACTGTAGGATATTCAGAGAACAGTGAACTTATGATTATTTTTTCATGCAGTACAAGGAAACAACTGTATGTCTGATATGCCAGACACTATATTCTGTGTTCAAAGAATATAATCTGTGTGGTCACTAAAGACTAAGATTTTTCTACATAAAGATAAATATGATTGGTTGGAGAAATAAGAAAAGATAAAATATTAAAACTGAAAAATACATTGACAACTCAGCAAAATACTTTTGTGAAGCAGAAGCAGCTAAATGTTTCATCACTGTGAGCAAGTTTTCAAGTTGCCAAGCTAATAGCACGCAGGCAGACCATTTGTGGAGGGAGAATTTATTAAAATGCCTTCTTTCTGCTGCCAAAGAGATGTGTCCAGAGAAGGCCGATTTATTTAGTACAGTGAGTCTTTCAGGACCTACAGTTACACAGAGGATTGAAAAAATGGGAGACAATCAGCATCAGCATTTGCAAAACTCCATTAAAAAATTTTATATTTTTCCTTGGCACTTGATGAAAGCAATGATGTTCATGATTCTGCACAACTTCTAATTTTTATTCATGGGATTATTTTGAAGTCATAGAGGAGCTTGCTGAACTGCAAAGCATCAAAGGAACAACTACAGGAGAGGATATCTATGAAAAGGTTTGCCAAACTATGGATGGTTTGGAGCTGGACTGGGCTAAACTAGCCAGCGTGACAACTGATGGTGCTCCTAGCATGGTGGGGTCTAAGAAAGGAGTGATTGCTCACATTAACCAAGAGATGGACAAACATAACCATTCTCATCTAATAGCCATACACTGCCTCATCCATCACCAAGTGCTGTGTAGTAAATCACTGTAGTGGGACTCTGTTATGAAAATGTATCTTGTGTTAACTTCTTTAGAGCTAATGCACTAAATCACAGACCATTTCAGGAATTTCGGTCTGAGCTAAATGTTGAGTATGAAGATGTTCTATATCACAAAGAAGTCCATTGACTGAGTCGAAGGAGAGTTTTGAAACGTTTCTGATTTACTTCCACAGATTACAACTTTTCTGCTTTCAAAAAACAAAGAAGTACCAGAGCTCAATGATGCAGAATGGAAATGGCACCTTGCCTTTCTGAAAGACGTAACAGAGCTACTCAACAATTTCAATATGCAACTTCAAGGAAAGGGGAAGCTCATCTGTGATATGCAATCACATGTCAAAGCATTTGAAGTAAAATTAGGCCTCCTCATCAAACAAGTGAAGAAGGAAAACTTCTGTCATCTCCCCACAACTCAAAATCTGTTAGCGGAAAAACCGCTGATTGCATTCCCAAACAAAACATGTGTGGATTCACTGGAAAAATTGCAGTTTAGTTTTAAAGAGCTTCATCTCCATGAACAGGACATACAGCTTTTCCATAACCCATTTTCTATTGACAGTGAAAATGTGGATACAATTTACCAAATGGAACTGGCTGAACAGCAGAATTGTGACTCTCTGAAAGACTCATTCAAGTCAAGCAGCCTTCATAATTTCTATGCATCTCTCCCCTCTGAGACATAGCCTTATCTCAGGAACCATGCGCAACACTTATGTCTGTGAACAGACTTTTTCTAGAATGAAACATTTGAAATCTCCAACCAGATTAAGACTAATGGATGCACACTTGCATCCCTTGTTACGACTAGCAGTGACAAATATAGAACCAGACATTAACCATCTCATTAGCCAAAAGCAGGCCCATAGTTACCATTGAAATATTGGTAAGTTTGTTGATTTAACTTTACTTCATTTTAAATATTGTATTTGTTCCCGTTTTGTTTCTTCACTTCAAAATAAGATATATGCAGTGTGCATAGGAATTTGTTTATAGTTTTTGTTTTTACCATAGTCCAGTCCTCCAACAGTCTGAGGGACAGTGAACTGGCCCCCTATTTAAAAAGTTTGAGGACCCCCTGCCCTAGAGTATACAAACTCAGCCTAAACACTCCCAACAGATGTATATAGCAGAGGCTGGCTATTATATATTCCGACTCCATAAATAGTCTAGAAGAATAAGCAAAAAAAAATCCTACCATTAAAACTACTATGGTAACAAGGATACTGCAGACATAAGCCCAGAAGAAGATGACTTTAATAAAACACGTACAAGCAAACTCTCATAGAAAAGCACAACTTGGGCATGAGTTCAACTAAAATTCCTAGAAGAGATGAAACAAGCATTGAAAAATAGTTTTAAATGTTTTATAAATGAAATGGGAACACTACAGAAAAAAAGAAAAAGAGAAATATGAAAGGAAGAATTAGAAAGGTGATTTACAGCTTGAAACAAGAGGATGAAAACCTGACCCAAGCAACACATTAATCTGAACATTAGAATGCACTTAATAAAAGATAATGACTCCATAAGACAACAAGAAATGTTCAAAAAAATCAAAAGACTAAAAAATGTAGAAGAAAATGTAGGTTATTTCATAGCCAAAGAAACTAATGACATTGAAAAGAGCCACTGGACGACCTGAAAGCCATGACCAAAAAAGAACCTAGATATCATATGATTCAAAATCATAAAAGAAAACTTCCCCAATCTTTCAGAACCAGAGGGTAAAGTGATGATAGAAAGAATCTACTAATTATTTCCTGAAAGAAATCCCCAAATGAAAACTTCCAGGAAGTTTATAGCCAAAATCTAGTTTCCAGGTCAAAGAAAAAAATATTGCAAATAATCAGAAAGAAAGATGAGGAGCCACAGTCAGAATTACACAAGATTTAGCAATTGCCCCTATGAAGGATCTGAGAGTTTAGAATACAATTTCCAGAAGGAATACAATCAAGAATAACTTACCTAGAAAAGCCTAATACAATCCTGCAAAAGGAAAAATTGACAGTAATGAAATAGATAACTTCCTGAGGAAAAGATCAGCGGTAAGTAGAACTTCTGAAATACTAATACAAGAGAAAAGGAAAACATAAAAAGGAAAACATGGGAAAGCAATCATAAGACTAAACAAGGTTAAATTATTTCTGTTCTAATATAGAGAAATGACCCATGTGTCTCCTGAAAAACTTATCATCACCAGAGTCAAAGAGGAAGTCTAATTTTGTACAGGGTTGGAAGTGGTTCTATTGGGCTTTGATGATCTTGGAGAACACAAAGAGAGAAAAAGAGGATTATAATGCAGGGAAAGAGAGAGGAAGAATGAGAAAATTATCTTACATAATCAGGGAGCACAAGTGAAAATTTATACAAACAAGGGACAAGGTGAGGAGTACCAATCCAGACAATCCACATTTCAGCTAGTCAAAGGAGGGAAGAGAGAAGCAGACAGAGAGATAGAGACAGAGAAAGAGAAAAAGAGAGACATGGATAGAAAGAGACAGAGAGAGAAGGGGAGACAGAGACAGAGAAAGAGACAACGAGATAGAAGGGGAAGAGAAGAGGAGAGGGAAAGACAGAGTGGGAGAGTTGGGTGTATTTCATGAAACAAGGAAACAGGAGAAAAAAGACAGTATAGAGAGGGAGGGATGATCAGAGTTCCTAAGCCTTTCAGAGTTGTCTTTTCAATATTGTTTTTATTCTATAAATTATTCTTTTGGATATGCTTTGCTTCACTCAGCAATAGTTCATACTATTTCATTTCTCTGAAATAATTACCTTCATAATTTCTTAGAGCACAATAGCTTTCTATTCTATTCATATACCATAATTTGTTCAGCTGTTCTCCAATGGATGTATACTCCCTCTACTTCTTTGCTATCATAAAAAGATATGCTTTAAATATTTTTGTACACTTTTAGAGTCTGTTTTGCTCTAATACCCTTGCATAGACCAACATGATTCCAGAAGACTTATAATGAAACATGTTACCCATTTTTTGATAGGTGATAGATTCAGAGTATTACTTCTATATAACTATATTTTGGACATGGCTAATACGGGAATTGGTTTTGTTTGACAACATGTTTGTAACAAGTTTTGTGTTTCTCAATGAAAAAGGCAAGAACTTAGGATGGGGAAAATAGATATTAATTGGTTAAAAAGAGAGAGAGAACACGAAGAAGACCCTCAACATAATTGGGTGAGCCCCTATGGTGAAGTTATAGGAAAATAGGCATGAGAGTCAAAAGAAATGAGCAAGCATGGATGTGTTGTAATCTGCATCTTTGGAGGAAGACAAAAACCAATAAGAGCACAGATTCCTTGGAGTATTTGGAGTATTTATTTCTTAGCTAGAGTGTATATTTTTCATTAAGAAAAGAGAATCAATAATAAATTCAACTTTTATCTCTAGATAGTTTTCAAATTCAGTAAGGTTGGCTCTGACAAGACATGAAATACCAAGTCTCCTGATCCTTGAAAATTGACATGAACTTGTCAAATCCCTAGAGTGATTTCTGAAATGTTTTTCCTTTGCCTGAAACAAAGACATGTGTCACCAACCCCTTTGGCAATCCTCTGGCAAAGCCGCAAGACCTTCCTCTGAATAGCGTACTTAAATGCCTAACATACAATATATAGACTTGCAAGCAAATGATATTAAAATGCAATTATAAAATATTTTTAAAAACAAGTTAATGGACCTTAGCTTAAGAATCTCAATCAATAGTTTTGAGTATGGGCCACGTTTCAGGAATATCACCAACTGAAACTCCTGCCCTCAAAAAATTCCAAGTACTTAAGTTCCATTTACCATGCTCCTTAGATAAGAAAAGTCACCCCTTTTTGAGACTGTGAAGCTTGCCACACAATTGTAATGAATGTGACTAGAACAGAGTTTTATGTTTGTTTTTGTTATTTTTTTGCAAGAGCTCTATTCCAGTGGATACTGGACAACTTAATGGGAGTTGTCAAGACAATACAACCAACTCAGTTATAAATAGTAAAGAAAATGGGGAGGGACCCTGGGAGGGAGTTTGGCCAAGACCCTTCAACTTTCTCGCTATCCTGAGAGAGCTGTTGGAGAGCAGAAGGAGGAAATGTTGAATGGTAGGAAAAGAACCCTGGATTTAGAATTTATTACCTGCGATACTGTAGACCTCAGTTTTCCTATAAGTCCTTCCTATGAAGACTGGGTTAGGGATCTCCAAAATCCTTTCCTTCCCTAAATTCTGTGATCCAGTAAGGGGAATTGTGCCCCAGTCCCATTATCCCCGCCCAGTAGTGAGCCCAGGGAGCAGCCTCCAACAGCTCTCTCAAATGGTCACCATGCTGCAGCAGACTTCGGGGTATGGCTGGCTAATTCTCCTTCCACCATCCAGTCTGCTCCCAAAGCCAACTTGTTTTTCTTGTCTGGCACAGGCCAAGAAAAATGAAGTCCAGCCCTAGCGAGCTTTCTGACAGCTCCGAGAAGTCTCCTGACCCCAGGACTCACCGAAGCTGCCTGGGCTGTGGGCATCCTTCTGGGGCCTGGCACAGGAGCAGCCCACGGTGGGGGCAAATAAAACCTGGGCCGGGGAGCCCGCCCCACTTCCTGTGCTGGCAGAGATGATGTAAGAGGCCTTTGTCTGCAAGGGACAACCTGGCCGCCAGTAGGGGCTTCCAGAGACATAGGGCTTGGGGCTTCCGAGGAAGACTTGGGTATTTGTGTGGAACAAACAGGAGTTTTTTTTAAAAAGTAGCTGGAGTCAACAAGTCTGACTCCAACCTCATCAAGTTAAATAAATTTGGCACGCCCAGAGTCCTGGCCCCGCCAAAGTGACCTCACTGGGCTTTTCCTTTCTTATTGATTTAACCTGGATTTTATGAGTAGTCTGTGTAGGGTAGAAAGATGGGAAATGATTTTTAAAAATGTTTCATAAAGAAAGATGTGGAGTGATAAAAAAATTGTAAAGAAAGATGGTGAGTGGGAAATGATTAAAATGGGGAGCATTTCTACATGTTACGTTAAATCCGTCTTCCCTACTCCAAATTCAATGTATCCACATATAATTGCTTACTTATAACTAAATTTAAAGTTGCAGAACACCTCCCCAGATATTTTCTCATTTATCCCCAAAGTTAGTTGCTATCATTGACCTCATAGATAGAGAAACTGAAGCTTCCACTTGGCAGTCAATTATTTCATGCATAAGTCAGTGAGGCCCTTTTATTGGTCTTTTTGGGCTTCACAAGTTCAATTTAAGTAACTAGAGAAACATTTTCCTCCTAGTGTATCCTCACTCCATTTCCTTTGAGCAAGGAACAGAATCCTCCACTGCACAAGCAAGAAACCTTTCTGGAAGAAAGCCTACATTGTGCTTTGTGGAGTCAAGTGCTTTTCATAATCTTCAAAAAAAAAAAAAAAAAGGCAAGATGTTTTTACATTTCTTATACTTTGAATTTAGTCAGTGATATAACTGGGAAGATGAGGTCAGCTATAAAATACTGTCCCTTCCTCATATTATCATCAAGGATACCTTCTATATGTATGATGACAATTCAGAGAAAGGCTCTTTAGAGATGGAAATGTGGGTCCATGAAAAAAAAAAAATGGTAATAGAAAATCCAAGATTTCTTAAGCCACATGTAGGGCCCTGTAAAGACAAAAAGACATAAAGACAAAAACAAGAAATAGTCCGTGCCTTTAGAAAGTTTAAAATCTATTGATACCTATGATTTTTTTTCCAATCATGTTGGGTCGTTATTCTAAGATGGCTTGAAAAGTGATCCCTTGAACTTGCTTTGGTCATTTGAAAATGAGCTGAAAATTAAAATTGCAAGTTGAGCTAAAAATCAATGGAGATGAAGACTATTGATTTTCTCTGATCTTCACCCTTCTCTAAAATGGAAATTATGTGTCAAAGATAAAGCATTTTTAGCTTTCTCTATGATTAAGGACACTAAGAACCCAAACAAGATAAAAACCCAAAGAACTAATAGCAGAGAAGAACAATATTCTCTAAATCATGATTGCTCATTCTCCTTTTCCTCACCCACTGACCACCAGTCTCTTCTGGCAGCGGGATGGCACAAGCTGACCCACAAGCTTAGGACGGATGTCATCTCTACAATCTGATACTACCTCCCTTCCTGGGAGCAACTGACCCTCAGAAAATCAGGAGGGCATGGACCCAGGGAAATGTGGAAAAGAAAATGACCAAAGGGAGAGTAGAGGTCAACAGTGAATTACCAAGCAAGGACATAGGATGGATGCTACCATAAGGAAAGATCTTATAAAAGTCAATGGAGAATGGGTGGCCAAAAAAAGTAGACTGTGAGGTATCCCACAGATGACTTGCCTAATGGGTTATATCCAATCTAGTGGTTTCTGTCTTTTATCAGTCACAGAAACTGCTCTCATTGATCATCTCTTGCTATATCCTATGGCTTTTTCTCAGCCTTCATCCTTCTTGGATCTTCTGCAGCCTGTTATCCACCCCTCCCTTCCGATTCTCTCTCCCTAACCTGGGTTTTCATAACATTGCTTACCTTCATAACATAGCAAAGGATATATATGTCATTATTGTATATTAATGTATAATAATATAATATGTATAATATATAATGACATATATATCCTTTGCTCCTTGTCCCACATTTCTTCATAGAGGGATCCAAGAATTCAGTCCTGGGCCTTCTCCTCTTTCCCCATAATCTTTTTCTTAATGGACTCATCAGTTCCCATGGAGTCAAGTATCATCTCTGAGTAGATGATTCCCAAATTTACATATTCAGCCCCTATCCTTCCATTGAATTCCAGCCCCATATTCTCAACTACCTGGGTGTCCCACTCGACATGTCCAAAACAGGATTCATTAACTTTTCCCCAAATCCACTCTTCTTCCTGAGCTTATTCTTTAAGTCATACATGTTTGCCACCTTGACTCTTCATGTTCATTCATCCCATTTCATAGCAATGTGATCTCCTCAAGATCTTACATCTGCACCTTTCTACCTCAGAGACCCTGAGTCAGACCCTGCTCTCCTCTCAGCTAGACTATTCTAACAGCTTCCTGCCCCGGACTTCTCCATCCCAGCCTGAACCCGCTCCACCAAGCTGCCACATGACAGTCTACCTGGACCACACAAGACTCTTAGGATAGAATACAGATTTTCAGTTTAACATTCAGTGAGTTCAAAACTTTGTCCGAGCTGTCTTTCCAGGCTGATCACATATTACTTCTTCTCATGTCCTCTTTGGTCTAGCTAAACAAGATTACTGCAGTGCCCTTAAAATCTCCCTTTTCCGGGTTTTGCACAGAATGCTCTCCATGCTTCTCTGCTTTCGGTCCTTAGGCTATGCATCCTTTCCTGATTCCCTCAGTTGTTGGTGGCCCCTCCATCATGCTATACTTACTTTGCCTCTATCTTGTTTTTACTTATTTGTGAACATGCTGCATCTTCTCAGGAGTAGCTTCTGAAGTACCCAGACTGTCTTGCTTTTGTATCTGTATCCCCAGAATCTTTCATGGTGCCGGGAATAACATTTAATAAATATTTGTTGATTAATTTTGTTGGTTGTGTCATTTAATCTCCCCGTTGTTATTAAAGTCATTTTTCTGTCCCGTCTGACTCTTTGTGACCCTGTTTGAGGTTTTCTAGGTGAAGATCTTGTAGAGTTTGCCACTTCCTTTTCTGACTCGTTTTATAAATAAGGATATTGAGGCAAACAGGATTAAATAGGGTCACATAGTTAGTGTCTGAGAGCAGATCTGAATTTAGGGAAATGAGTCTTCCTGACTCCAGACCTAGCACTCTAATCACTGTGAAATCTAGCTCCCCTTTTAATCTCCCCTTCTCTTAGGTGAATTATTGAGCCTGTGTGCGGCAGGATTTAAACATCTCCCTCTTCCTCTCCCCATCCCCGCCTCCCTTCCTCCCTTTCTCCCTCTCCTTTCCTCTTTTCCTCCTTATCTCCCCTTCCCTCCCCCCACTTTCTCCTTCCCTCTTCTCTCTCCTCTTCATCTCCCTTTCTCTTCCCTTCTCTCCCTTTCCTTCCCCCCACTCTCTCCTTCCCCCTTCTCTCTCTTCTTCTCCCTCTTTCTTCCCACCTCTCCTTTCTCTCTCCTCCTTCCTTTCCCATATCTTCCTCTCTCCCTCCTTCCCTCCCTTTCTATCTCTCTCCTCTTTTCTCTACCCCTTCCCTCTCCCCCTCCCTCCCTCTTTCCCTGTCTCTCTGTTTCCCTCCCTCTCTTTCTTCCTCTCTCTCTTCCTCCTCCTCCTCTCTTTCCTTTACTCCTCCTCTCTCTCTGCCTTCCTCTGTGTGTTTCTATTTCTCTGTCTCTCTCTGTGTGTCTGTTTCATTCTGTCTCTGTCTTTCCCTCTGTCTATCTCTTTCTGTCTCTGTCTCTCTCTTTCTCTCTCTCTCTCTCTCCCCATCCTCCATCATCCCTTCCCCTCCTCTCTCTTTCTCTCCATGTATCTCTGTCTCTATCCCTCTCTCTCTCTAAGACAGCACAACTCCCTCTATTTCCTAAATGTTTGGAGGAGTATTACTATATTTTGAATAATTCAGCTGCTCCCAGAAAAAGTGGGGAATGAAAGGATAATCAAGGAAGGAGTAGAATGCTTACCCCAAATCCCTAGACTCAACAGGAAGTGCTGACTTAGATGAGAGACAGAGATATTGAGGGGGAAAGTGCACAAATAGAGACCACTGTGGACTTACATATAGATAGAGAGGGAAACATGTGATTTGCCTCAATTTCCCCACCTGTAAAATAAGCTGGAGAAGGAACAAACCACTCCAGTATCTTTCCCAAGGGAACCCCAAACAGGGTCAGGAAGAGTCAGACAGAAGTGAAGTGACAATGACAGTAAGAACATTTTCCTTGAATTTTCTTTGTCTCGGATTTAACACAACCTTTTTTTTCAACCAGTACTTGCTGGCTGCCCTAGTATCCTCTCACCACCTGGACTTCCATCCTCTGAATTCACTCCTCTTTTTCTGGCCTCTTACTAAAATGTACTCAAAGTCTTTAAGCCCCCTGCAGAAAGAGGATTTGGTCTGTCACAAAACAAACACCCAAAGGCCACACATAGAGAGTGACATTTTTTAGCCCTTGTTAATCCCTTCCGTCTATTGTGCCCAATTCCAGGTCTGACACACTTTGTGTGACACTGGACAAGCCATTTAACCAGTTTTTATTGTTGAAGTGGCTAAGTACACACTTTGGATGTAGAGAAATGCAGCATATAAACATGGCAGTAAATTCAAATCAATTTGGCATTCAGCTATCAGCTCATAATTTTTCTCCCCATTCCATCTGCCTGATTCTTAGGATTTGAATGCATAGATACTGAATATATGGGATCCATAGGACTGGACTGGGAAGGCGTTAATCCTGTACCCACTTCCCCTATAGAATCCTTGTACAAGAACAAAGAAAGATCACCTCCCTAAGACAGTCATGGAAAGTACCCAGAAATGGCACTGGAAGTCCCGGGTTCAACAATCTGCCTTCCAGGCCTGGCAAATCTTGTTCCAACATTTTCTAGCTGTGTGACCTCTGAGCTTTTCCCCTTCTCTATAAAATGGAATTATTAATACTAGTTAATAGGAGAGTCCAGACCCAAACTTGCCACCTACCTCATGATAAAAGTACCCATAAAGTACTACAGAAATGCGAGCTATCATTTTATTGTATTCAGAAGCCTAACCTGAAGAATAGGGGAATCGGACAACTTCAGCAACCTCAGGGTTTGGGGCCATATTTGGTTTTACTGAGGACTTGGTTGAACGGCGCTGCCCCCCGATGGCAGATCAGGGATGAGCACGCAGCGGCTTCCCCCCCTCACCTCCTCTGAGAGGGGGAGAGGAGGAAAACATGAGAGCCAGATGCTCGGCTCCCTGGAGGAACCATCCCAGGGCCAGCGTCAGGGATGCTGGCAGGATGGAGGGGGAGCACGGTCCAGAGAGGAAGTGCTCTGGGGGACCCCGAGTCTGCAGAGGACCCCGGCCAGCCCCGAGTCAGCTTCCTTCTAGAGACTCTCCAGATTGAAACATCCAGACTGCCTGAGAAAACAGAACAGACATGATCTCAACATGCACTCCGGCCCTAGCCTGCCCCATTCCATGAGTTGGGGCAGAAAGGCCAGAGGAGTGGGGATTTTTACATATGCCAGGTATATTTTAATAAAGCCAAAGCAAGTCACTTTCTTTCTCTCTAGAAAATATAAATTGATTTCCAGAGAAAAAAAAAGAGATCAATCAGAGGAAACTAATTAGAGGATTATTTTTTTCCCCTAAAAAAATCAAGTCAACCATCCCACAATGTAGAAAAAACTATAAATCATTGCATTCCCTGGGGGTTGGTAAAAAATAAATACCACAAAGGTGCCTAATTTCTGAATTCTACCAGATAAATGTAACCGATAAGAATTTTTTAAGTCTCTGAACTTATTTGTGTAAAAAAAAAAAGAAAAAGAATATAGCATCACATTTCTATGACCTTTCAGGCCTTTCACCTACAGAAAACCGATGCTTTCTCCTACTCCATTTTTTCCTTTTATGTTTTTCTGTCTCTTGCCCTTCCCCTCTTTCCTTCTCTTTCAGCTTCATTTTCTCTTTTCTTCTTCAAAGCCTCTTTTTTCCCTGCTCACTCATTTTACCTTCCTTTTTCCTTCTTGTCTTTTATTCTCTTTCCTTTCCTCTTCTCTCCTACATGGTATTTCCTTTTAGAGAAACAGACTTTGCTTCTTCTGCAAAAGCCATTATCATCTCAAGTGAACAGAGGGTCCTGAAGGAAGACGTCTCGCAGCTGTGGAGTGTTGTGCTCTGTGCGGCCCTCAGTCCCCACTGGCTGGGGAGAGGAAAGAAATAGCCAGTGCGGGCAGTGTCTCGTTGGGAAACGGAAGCGGCCCAGACAAACAGGGATCATTCTCTGAGTCTCAGTGCACAGGCTTTTAAAACCTACTCATCTCCCTTCCCTTAAATTGGAGAGGACACAGAAAGTTTCTTTCCTTCTTGTTTTGTTTTTAGTCTGTTAAGGGAAGTAATAGAGACCCTCTTCTAGGACTGAAGGAATGAACAAGTTACATGAGAATAGAAAGCTCTCAATGGGGAGGGAGCTGACTGTTTAACATCTCAGGAAACTGTTCAGGGTTGGGTTTTTGTTGGTTTTCTTTTTTTCTGTGTGTCATGCTGTATTATTAGAAGCAGGGGAGGTTCTTGCTCTGTAAAGTTGACAACACTGTATAAACGTGATTTATTATTATCATAATCCAATACTCAGACCCATAGTTCATATGGATCTGGTTCAGTCATGGTGGAATCTGTCCCTTTGTCTCATGCTCGTACTTTTGAATTTGGTGTATTTCTAGATCTCATCAAATTCCCTTATAACAAGCAGATAAGCGTGGATCATAGAACAAGTTTATTATACACAACAAAGAATATTTTGAGACTCGTACACAAAAGGAGTCAAAAAAGCTTCTTCTTTTGTTGATCCCCAATTTCTCCAGGGTTCTATATCCACTACAGATCTCTTTGCTGCTGTTCAGTCAGTTTCAGTTTTGTTCAACTCTGTGACACCCTCTGGGTTTTCTTGGCAGAGATACTGAAGTGGTCTGCCATTGCCTTCTTCAGCTCATTTTACAGATGAGGAAACTGAGACAAGCAGAGTTAAGTGACTTGTGCAAGCCACACAATTAGTAATATCTGAGTCCAGATTTAAACTCAGGAAGGATTCCAGGATTATAAAGCACCACCCAAAAGCTGAGGTTTTCCCAAAAAGGTAAAAATTCTGGATGACTGGAAAGTTAATTTCCCTTCCCAGAACTAACACAGTCTACATGCTCCAAGTGAAGGGGAAGGCTCAAGTTTTCCACAACCTGGTCATGTCTCCTTGCACCACAGTTTGGACTCGGACAATCTCTGCCTCAGACCAGGATCTTCTTAGCCTGATGTAGGGACTCTACTGCTATGGTACCTGCATTTCTGGGTTAACCTGAGGACTTCTCCACATGCTCCAGCTTCTACTACTGCTCTGCCCACATCTCACCACTAATTTCTTGGCAAAATGCAACAGCTGACTTAGAATGGGGTAGCAGGTCAACATGCCCCAGAGCTAGTCAACAGAATTCCAGATTGATTCTGAGTTGTCCCATCTGCCCATCACACAAAGGCAGCTAACAAAATCTCCTGATTCACTCTTCTATGAGCTGGAAACCTCCAGCAAATTCCATTAGATTCAGAGCCTACATTGCAAAACAGATATGAAAATGTTTGCACTGACTACTTCATAGGGCTGGTCTAAGGATGATCTGACATGAAATCTGTAATGATCTTTGTGAATTACTATTTACACAGCAATTACATAGTTATGTATGCATCAGCTATTGAACCAAAATGTAGAGGAAGAGAGAAGTGTATTTACATTGCAGAGTCAGAAAAAGGAGACAGAAGTAGTAATGATTAATTGGGAGATTTTCCAAGGAGTAATGCAAGGTAATAAGAAAAAAGAAAGCTTATAAAAAACTAAGGATTCAATTTGGCAAACATATGAAGTGGTATCTGCAGGATAGTGTACTAAGTTCTGAAGTCTCAAAATAAAATAAAACACATATTTAGCTCTCAGAGAGCTTATACAGCATACTCAGAGAGCATGGATAATCACACAAACAATTACAACATAAGGGAGGGTGACATAAAACAAAGTAAAGGTTCTGACAAAGGGCCATTACCTAGGAGTCAAATCTAACATCCTAATCATAAATTATGTAATTTATTGGACAGTTGGCCATTTGGAGTTAAGCTAAGAGAAATGAACATAGCTAAACTGTCCGTATCTGAAAAATTAATCAGTGTGGACATTTCTTGCACTGATAAAGATGGCATCCCATCCATGAATTAGCTGAATGAATTACAACCTACCCCCCAAATAAAATTAATCACTTAGTAACCAATTTTATAACAATCTGCTTCTCATCATTTACGTAAACTGATCCTTGGTTGACAGGCATATAATCTATTTCTGAATCTACATTCAAAACTTTTGTAACTCATTAGGATCACAGGATTTAGAACCTGAAGAGACCTTAGCAGTCATTTCCAATCCTCTTATTTTATAGATGGAGAGACCAAGAATCAGAGGAGTTAAGCATGTTGTCCAAGGTCATAAGGATAAGTGGCAGAGCAGAACTTGGACTCAGGTTCTTTGTTAGTATCAATTTTAAGTACCCAGAGCCATATGAGTATCAATACAGGGATTTGTTTTGTTTGTATGTGTTTATTGTAAAAGCTTTTTTTTTTTTAGTTGAGAAGGAAAGGAAAAGGTAGCAGGATGAGGAGGTAGGTAGAATTATGGTGACAGAGAAACATACTTAGAATCAGAAGAATAATACCTAACCAGTTCTAAAGCAATGTTGAGTAGAACTTATAGGAAATGTTGAATAAGACTTAACTATCCAGCCTCTCCCTGACCCTTTTGATATTAAATAGATTAGAACTTGCTAATAGGATGGGGGAGGGGAAGATGATGCTCTGAAAAAGAATGTAGACAAGACAACTCATATGATTCCATTTTATTTATAAAAAACTAATCCTTTCATGTTGTGCTGAACTACTAATTAAAGATAGAAGAACCTCATGGGATGCAAGGTCAGAAATTAATCAAAATGAACACTTTAATTATGGAGTTTCAAGCAACTTCTTCCTTGGTGAGTCCATTCCCTCTAAAGATAATTCCAAAATTTAGATCTCCTACCTTGACCTCTATTTTGAGCTCCAGAGTGAGATTTCCAACTGCCTACAGAACATCTCTTATACATACATCTGAACCTCAAACTTAACATAGAAAAAAATTAATATAAAAGGAGTGGTCCTTGAGGGCAGCTAGGTGGTACAGACAAAGTACTGGACCTGGAGTCTGGAAGACTCATCTTCCTGAGTTCATATATGGGCCTCAGACACTTACTAGCTGTGTGACCCTGGACAAATCACTAAACCCTCATCTGTAAAATTTCCTCATCTATAAAATGAGCTGGAGGAGGGAATGGCAAGTTATTGCAGTATTTCTGCCAAGGAAATGGGGTCACAAAGAATCAAATGCAACTGAAATGATTAAACAACAAATTGGTTCTCAAAAGCCCAGGACCTAGTCACAATACGTGGGGCTCAAAATAGAATGATAAAATAGTTATAAAAGAGGTATTTGTCCTCTTCCTTCTGACTTCTTTATTTCTGATGCAGTTTTCACATCTGCAATTGTGATTCTTGCTTCGCCACCTCATCTCTCATAGAACCCTTGCCTATGGCCTACTGATTCTGCCTCTGCAATATATTTTGCATCTGTCCACTCTTTTCTATTTCCTCTGTCACACCTCTAAAACAACCACCACATGGACAATAGCAATATCCTTCTAAATAGGATGCTTCTTTACTCACTTTACTCCAATTTATACTTTATAATATTGTCAGACTAATTTTCTTTTTTCCCCTTTTTAAATAATATTTTATTTTTCCAAATTATGCAAAACCTTTTATTCTAAAATGTTCTCCCTCTCTTCCCTCCTCACCTTTCCCCAAGATAGTGAGCAATTGGATATAGGTTAAATATATGCAGTTTTTCTAAATATATTTGTCATGCTGCACAAGAAAGATCAGATCAAAAGGGGAAAAATACAAGAAAGGAAAAACAAACAAGCAAACAAACAACAAAAGAAATACTTATGCTTTGATCCACATCCAGTCTCCATAGTTCTCTCTCTGGATGCAGATAACTCTCTCCATCACAAGTCTATTGGAGTTGTCTTGAATCACCTCATTGTTGAGAAGAACCACATCCATCACAGTTGAATATCCCATAATTTTGTTGTTGCTGTATACTATGTTCTCTTGGTTTTGCTCACTTCACTCAGCATCAGTTCATGTAACAGACTAATCTTCTAGGATTACATATTTCTTCTGTTCAAAAAATTTCAGTGTCTCCCTATTCCTAAATGGAAATCCCAATATGTTTGCTTGGCATTCAGGGCCCTTTATAGTCTGGCACGACCTTATTTATACAGGCTATCTCTGCCATATACTGTGTGCTTCATCCAAATTTGACTGTTGTCTCTCAAATCCTTCCTAACCTTTTCTGACTACCGACCATCCTTTTTAAATTCAACTATAGCCCTATCTCTTCCAGAAAGCCTTCCCTGACTGCCCCCAATCTAGAAGAACTTATTGCACCTTTAGCATTACCATAATACTTTGCTTTGCACCTCTCTGATACATAGCATTTTACATTACTATTACTTGCGTTTGTGGCTTATTCCTCTACCAGCCTACAAATTCCATGAAGGCAAAGAATCATATCTTATCTGAACTTTATATTCTTTATATTCTTATACTTTTCTTGGCAAATAACATGTACTTAAGATGAAGTTTGTTGGATAAAGAGTATAATCCCATCCAAACCAAAAGCTTGGTTTATGACAAATTGCATGTTCCTAAGTATTCAACATATTGCTGAGTCAATGCTATCTACAACTTCTCACAGCCATAACTCTCTTCCAATTATGAGATTCTGTGAATGAAAAGAAATTTTTCTCTTGCTTTTGTCATCCTGATAAAGCCAGAGCTGAGAGAGAGAACCAAAGAGAGTGGGTCAGTGAATGATCCCCAAATGAAGATTTCTTTTTTTCCTAATTCATTCAGAGCAAGAACCAGAGACAGTGGGTCAGTGAATGATCCCCAAATGAAAATTTGATTTTTTCCCCTAATTCATTCAGTGGATGCATATTTATTTCTCCAGAGTTTGGAAATCATCATACTACTGCTCACTTGTAACATGGTGTAGTCTTCCCTTTTTCCTCTAGCATCTCTCTCCTGGCATTCAAAAATTGAGCTTGGTCTAGCAGATTCACCCCCCTAGATGAGCCTAGACCATGAGCAGCCCTCCCAGCTAACTAAGTGCTCCTCCACCCACCTCTGGCATTTCATGGACCCAGTGTATTTCACAAACATTAATGCCAGCTCCCTTCATGCCCGCCTGGTATCTCTGCTTTTGCTGTCAAGAAACACGGCCTGTGAAAGGTTGAGAAAGAAATTACTTTGCTGTCCTTTCCCCTCTTCAGGCTCCTGCCCCTACCTCCCCTATTCTCAGCAGGTCTAATGCGAACAAGATGTCCCCCAGCTAGGTGCCCCACCATCCTCCCATTCTCCATCTGTCTCTTTGATTGACAGTGAGACATCTAAGAGAGAGTTGCAGTAGCAGATGTGTTAGAGTAGGGATCTGGTTCACTGCGTATGCTTAAGAGAACTCTTCCTACTGGCAGAAAGGAGCTCTATCTGGGAATGTCATTTTTATAAAATCCAAAAATGCTGCTGCCCTTTGTTCTGTGTGACTGACACGTCCCACGGGCAGAACGCACGCTTGCAGCCTCATTACAAGCATTCTCCATTTTTATTATGGGTGTTTTTTTAAATTAACTTCTTTTGGTTGCCAACCTCTGGGTCAGGGATAATGGGACCCAGACTGTCATTTTCATTCCAGTTTGCTGTGCATTGTCCTTGCTAAGCTCCCTAAACCAGATAGGTTCCACTCCAGTGTAAAGACTACAAGATAATCTATATTCAAAGGCTGTAACAAGAGTTAAGTTGGAAAAACTTTCCCCTAGACTTAGGAGGAGGACATAAAAAAAGGAAACCACTTTTTGTAAAGATTTTAGGAAATAGGAACCATACTTTTATTATCTGTCAAATCTCAGGAATACAAATCATCAGCAGCATTTTAGGATTCTCTAATATAATGTAGTACTATAGTGAATATAAAGCACTTACCTCACAAGAACCCTGAGAAGTAAGTAAAGCAAGATTTACTAATCCCTTTTTTTAACAGAAAAGGAAAAGTCTTAGAGAGGTATAGCCAAGTCATAGAGTAAGTGTTGGAGTTGTGATTGGAATCAGAGTTTCCTAATTATTCTCAGAGAACTTCACACTCTATGTATAAATATTGTGGAGTGAACCCAGTTGAGAAAATCATAAAAACACCTTTAAAAAAAATTAATGATTATTTGTTTGAAGAAGCTATTCTCAAAAAAATGCCTAGGAAAACAAGACACTATGATAGGATCAGAGATTTATAGCTGGAAAAGGTCTTATATGTCATCTAGTCCTAACCTATTGTATAGTTGAGGAACCTGAGATGTTCCTGAGGATCAGATACTGTAAGTGACTTGCTCATATCCACAACAATAATAATGGCAGAGCTAAGATTTGAACCCAGGTCCTTAAATCAGGTTGCACAGGAGATAGAGTGCCAGGAATGGAGTCAGGAAGACCAGAATTCAAACCTGACTTCAGATACTGTAGCTATGTGACCCTGGGCAACTCATTTAAATCTACTTTCCTCAGTTTCTTCATCTGTAAAGTGAACTGGAGAAGTAAATGGCAAAATGCTCTAGCATCTTTGCCAAGAAAAACCCAAATGAGGTCACAAAGAGCCAGACATGACTGAAACAACTGATCAACAAGTGTTAAACCAGAATCTCATCTTTTCCCCACGCTATGAGGAATGAACTACTGCAACAAAATCAAGGCTTTCAGCCAATCAGTCTGAAAAGCACTTCACTAAAAACCGTACCACCAATGAGTTAGAAATGGTAAACACTCATTGAATCCATTCGGCAGATACAGCTTCTGTTTGGCTCCAAAGCCACAACCAGAATATAGATGATTTGTAAGGAAACAGATTATGAGATTATTCCCACTGATCTGGGCCACTGAGCTCAGCAATTAGGATTGCTCTAATGGACAGTGCTTTGGTTCTTTTGGAGTACATCTTTGGCCACTGATGTTTTCCTTCCTGGGAAGGTAATTGTGTAATGGAAGAAAGCATGATTTTTTCCAGTTTTACAATCTTTTATTCATCCTCATATACTACAGAACCCTCAGCCTAACACAATGGAAACCCTCTGATAAATTTGTATAGAGAAAAATATGAGAAAGGCTTGAAATCATAGATTCAATGTGTTAACAATGGAAAGAATACCAGTCTTTGCTTCAGGAACTCTGGGTTCAAATCACAGGTGATAATTGTGTAACTGTTGTTATTTGACACCCAGAATGCATCATTTCTTCATACCCTCGTTTTCTCTGGTGAAAATTATTTTCAGTAATAATTGTGAAGTGGATAATAATAATACATAAAGGAAAAGCAGACAGTAATTCTTTTCCTTTTATTGAGCTTCATATAACTAATTGCACCAGTAAAAATAAATCTCAATACAAAAAGAAAAAGTTCTGTTATACTTCTAAATAATATTAATATAATACCCCAGGGTTGTTAGTCCCCAACAAAGAAGGCCCTCTTTAGTTGTGGGGAGCTGCCTATCATCAGGTTCTAGAAATTATTGAGTCTGAACTATTGTGATTTCTGCTAAGGGAGTACCACTGTCTCCCCCTCCTCCCAGTGCCAGGGGACACTCTGGCCTTTCCTGGCTTCTGGAATCCTGCTGCAATTCTCAAAGTACAGGCATTTTGTGTCTTGAGTTCCTTGCTTGAGCTCAGGAATTCTGGGGCTGCCCTTGCCTGTCTCTAACTCTATTCCTGTGGCATTCACTACAGAGCTGCTGGGAAGGTGATTCTTTCTGGGCTGATTCCCCACTTTCCTCTGGGTTGCCCTACCAGTGTGCCTGTCCCCTTACTGCCTGTGCCAAGTGCTGAATGCCCTCCCCTTGGTATATCACTGAATACCAGATCTCACCTGAAGTTCATTGTGGTCCCCTTATTCAGCAGTGTTAGACTCTTCATGACCCTATAGACTATAGCATGCTAATCCTGGCCATGGGATTTTCTTGACAAGGATACTAGAATTCTTGCCCTTTCCTAGTGGATTAAGGCAAATAAAGATTAAATGACTTTCCCAGAATCACAAGTGTCTGAGGCCAAATTTGAACACAGATATTCCTGACTCCAGACCCAAAAGTGAGCTTTCTAGTTGCTCCAAGGTTCATCAAGGTATGATAATATTCTAGTTACTCTGTGGAGTACAGCCAGAATTCTCTTGAAAGGAGATACTTTAGGCCCTAAAAAGTCTCATCTGATATAGAAACTTTGATCCTATTCTTAAAATTCCAAATTCAAAGGACTTAAGAAAATCTTTTGGGTTCTTTAATAATAAAATATTTTTATCTTTTTTTTTAAGGAAATACTGATATATGTCATCAAAAGGATGCTTTAGCTGAACCTATTGCTATGATTCCAAATGGGAAATGAAGCTTTAGGTCGGTGGTCCCGACTTTTAGGCCCAGCTGACATGTCATCCAAGGAAATCCCAGCTGTGGGGATTCCCTTGACTACCTTTCTTCAAAAGCTACAGCTCATATATTCAGTTATATATCCAACTCAAGTTGAGCCCAATAGTCAGTATTCAACTCAAGAGGCAGCTGGTGGCAGTGTTTGGCATTCTGGGCCTGGAGTAAAGAAGAACTAAGTTCCAAGTCAAGGCCTTTAACCTGTTTGCCTCAGTTTCCTCAACAGTAACATGGGGACAATAATAGATACTTTAGTATCCTAAGATACTGAGCTTCCCATCGCTGAAGCTCCTCAAGCAAAAGCTGAATGGTCACTTGGAAAAGCTGCGGAGGAGATTCCTGATTCAAGAAGAAGTTAGACCAGGAAAACTGAGACTTCTTCCAGCTCTAAATTTCTGTGAAACAGGAGAATAAATGGGCCAAAGTAGAGAGAAGTGAAATTGAGACCTGTATTATGCAACATCCAAAGGCATTTTAGGCATCTGCCATGGACTATGGGCTGCTTGCAGGGTTCAGGGATGTGGAAATAGCCACTAGAAGAACTCTACACATTCCCAAGTCTTGTGCCTTGCACTCTTAGCAGTTTCAGGAACACAGTAGGCGCTAACTAAATGCTTCATGATTGACTGACTAGTGTTCTAAGCAGTCCCTGGATGTGTGTCCACTGCCTGCATTTTCAAGGAGTGATGGATAATTGGGTCACAGGGCCCTTCCAAATGTATTCTGCACATGGTCTTCCCTGGGACCATTTCCCCTAGCTGAAACCTGAGGGCCTCAGCACTGTCCACATTCAGAGATGGCCTCCTGCATAGTCTGAAAGAAAGACCAGAGCTCTGGAACTTTTCCCTATACTGGTCACCCCTCAACTGCAGACAGTTAAGGACTGCCAACCACGTGTTTGTTCCTCCCCAGCTCTGGGACGGTTGTTTGGGAAGGCAAGAGCCAAGGTTTCTTTCTCAGGATTCTTTCTGACTGTACAATGTGGAAGCCAGGATCTTCCACAAATCTGAATTTATTTCTTCAGCCCATATATTAGGTAAGAAAACTCAGACACTTAAAAAGTGAGACAGACTTGGATCATTTCATAAAATCTAAGAAGAAATTAACAGTCCACATCTGGCATCTTTGGATCTGTCTCCCCATCAGAAAAAAATAAAGACAGGGATTAGAGCCTCTCCCCTTCATCACTGGACACTGCCATTATTTTCAATGACTTCTTAAGACCCTTTTCAGATCTCAAATGCTATGTCAATTAGAGGAGGGTGCTACATTAAAGTGTCCCTATATAAGAGTGTTGATATTCAGGAAGAAAATGATCAATCATGGCTATAAAAGAATTCTACTCATCTCTTGACAAAAATGATTCAAATATGCAGAGAGACAAGTCTTTTTAACGTGGCTAATATGGAATTTCTTTTGTTTGATTATGTGCATATGTTACAAATGATGTTTTTGGTTTTTCCCCCCTCTTCCCACCCACTTACCCCTTACTGGGAGGATAAGATGAGAGAAAAAAACAAATACTTATCAAATGAAAAAAATTGTTTTATTTTTACCATTGCCCTTTCCCCATAAAGAAATGCAGGGAAGCCTGTGTGTATGGAGCAGTAGACTCAGTTCCAGACCTGCAAGTCCCAACTAAAATCCTGCCTTCCACAGGAAGTTTTTCCTGATTCTCTTTAATGCTCTACTGATTACTTCCAATTTGTCCTGTTTATATTTGGTATGTAATTGTTGTCACGTTGTCTCTCCTTTCAGATTGTGACCTCCTTGAGAGAAGGAACATCTTTTGCTTTTGTGCCCCCAGTGCTTAGCACAATATCTGGCACATTTTTTCTTCTTCTCCAGTTGTTTTCAGTCACATCCTGCTCTTCATGAACCCATTATGGTTTCCTTGGCATAAATACTGAAATCGTTTGCCATTTTCTTCTCCAGGTTCACATAGTAGGCACTTAAATACTTATTGACTGGCTATTGCTTGTTTTTGGCCTTAATTACATCCCAGTGACGAAAAACCCCTTCCCACCCATGATTTCCCTGTGATAATTTAAAGTCATTCAACTTAAAAGAACAAGTATTTAGTAAGTAATTTTAGGAAACAAAGAGTTTAGCTATGGCCAAAGGAGGAGGCATTTCTCATAGAACCTCTCTAGAACCATAGAACCACAGATTAGTATTGAAAGATACCTTCTTTGTCCTTCATTCTCCAAAAGAATCATGATATCAGGGAGCTGATGCTATAACATGTAAGTGAGTTGAATTAAAGTCCCTCCTCTGGCCTGTGGTCTTTCTGTTCTCTGTCTGCAAAGAAACTGATAACTAAATGGTGAGAATACACTTGTCCCTTGGTTAAAATCTCAGTAGCATCTCCTAAAAAAACAGACTATGAAGTCCATGAAGAATCACAGAATGATAAAAATATAATAATGCACAATTAGCCCTCACCAAAAGGACAAGATGAGGAAAAGTCCTTTGTTTTATAAATAAAGATACAGAGGCCCACTAAAAGAGACATAATTTGTCCTGAGACTCATGGAAAATTATTGGAGTTATATTGGGTGCTACCTCCTTTTAGATGTCTGAATTAACACTTTGATAGAAGGACAATGGCTTCATATCAACCCAAATAACTCTACATAAAGCTTCCAGAATAAGCTGTAGTGTACAGGGGATCTAATAGAAACCAAGCAGAGTATTTAACAGGAAAGAGATATTGAGGCTAATATAAATTCAGTATATACTGAATGTAATGGCAAATCTTGGTTGCTTTCTTAAGTCAAGTAAGAGAGGAACAAAGGAAGGAACCAGAAGTAGAGATGAAGAAGGAAATATAGGTGAGACCAAATAATAGGCAGGATATTTTGGGAGGAGATTTTCAGAGCATCCCCAGGTAAGAAAATCAGAAGCAGAATGCCCCTAGAACACCTTCCGAAGGCAGGTGGGGCCTGAAGGCACTCTCCCTGCTTGGATTGGACCTTAGAGGACTGTCCAGGGACTCGATGGTGGATCCCAGATCACACCCCCTCTCTGCCTTGTGTCACAAAGCTTCTGTGGAAGATGCTGAAGAACACACTGTGTGATTCTGGCCCCGCTCCCTCCCTGCCAGCCCTTGTAGGAAATCTCTTTCTTCTTGCTGGCAGTCTCCCGGCTCTGAAGTGGACTGGCAAGCTCCTTGGTGCAGGTGTTGGCTCAGCCCTCCCCCGCCCTGGCACTGCCACTGGGGAGCATCTGCCTCACCTTCCCTGGGGTACAGCTGCGTTCACACAGCAGGCTCCCAGGACGGGAAGGGGCACCATCTCTAAGCGGCTCCTCTCTGAGAAGAGGCTCCTCCACTTCTCCCTGCCCTCTCCACTGGAAAAGCTGGACGCCGTCCAATGCCCTCAGAACCCATCCAAGCCAGGCGAGGGAAAGCCCTGGAGATATGAATCCCTAGGCCCTGACAAAGTTAGGATGAAGAGGAGGGACCAGTGGATGCTAAGAGAAATTCCCAGAAGGCAGCTTGCTGCCTGGGCAACTTGGTCTCACATTTGGTTCAATCAATTCTTAATCGAGGACCTACTATGAGTCCAGGGCAGCTAGTGGAGCATTGGATAAAAATGCCAGGCCTGGAGTTGGCTAGACTCCTGAGTTCAAATCTGGCTTCTGATGTTTCCTATCTGTGTCACCCTGGGCAAGTCCCTTTGCCCTGCTTACCTCAGTTTCCTCATCTGTAAACTTTCCGGAGAAAGAAATGGCAAACCACTCCAGTATCTCTGCCAAGAAAACCCCAAATAATATCATAAAGAGTTGGACATAAATGACACAAATGAGCAACAAAGACCTCTTAAAATTACATTTCCTAGTTGTGTCACCCTGGGCATGTCCCTTTGCCCTATTTGCCTTAGTTCCTCATCTATAAAATTAGCTGGAGAAGGAAATAGCAAACTACTCCAGTATCTCTGCTAAGAAAACCCCAAATGGGTCATAAAAATTGGACATAAATGAAACAAATGAACAAAGACCTCTTAAAATTATTTTGTATCTACTTACCTGTGTATGTGCTATTATTACCAAATAGGGTATAGGCTCCCCAAGAGCATGGACTATTTTGCTGTTGTTATTTCATCTCTGTATCCCCGTGTCTTATAAACTAGCCTGTCCATGAAACATTCTAAGCTTCTTTGATATATATATATATATATTATATATATATATATATATATATATATATATATATAACTTTAGAAGCTCCTGGATAAAAGGCAAGCCAAGCTACCCCAAATTCAAGGCTCCATATGTGCTCTAAGTTAGCAGCTTGGAGCCTGATGCACTTCCCCAGCCTTAGTTTGCTAAGTTAATTAATGCTCCATTAAATAGGGTACAGGGATTTCTTTTCACAGGGGAAATCACTCATTTAAAAATCTGTGTAGGTACCCATGTAAGAGGAAATACCCAACTTCCAAAAGTCCTCACTTTGAAATAATGAACAAAGCAAAAATAATTTGAAGAACTCCCTAAAGTACCAGAAAAAGTATTTCTTGAATTCTTTCCAACCATCAATCACTAGAGTCTCTGACATTTAGAAGCAAACCAAGAAATAGGGTAAGACAGTCCTGAAAACAAAAACAGCGTTGCCTTTCTCATCACCAGATATAAAGGTTGTTCAGTGGGAACCTAAGCTCAAAGCCTAGAGTTGAAAGTAACCCTGGAGGTCATATAATGCTATCTGTGTCTAGCCAGGAACACTGTCTAACCAGGAACACTATCTGTAACATCCCTAACAAGGCTTCTGACCTCCACTGAAGGATGGCCAGTGGCAGCCCATTTTCCTCTGATGCAGAGTTAATTATTAGAATGCTGATTGCTTCCATCGAACCCAAATCTGCCTTTCTGCAGCTTCTACCCATAGTTATTCCCTCTGAGGCTTTGCCCCCACAACTGAAGACTTCCTTTATGTCCCTCTTCCAAATTTTCCATTCTCCAAGACAAACATCTCCCTTCCTTTCTATTGATCCTTAGTTTCTAATACTCTCACCATGCTCTATTTCATCAATGGCCTTCCTAAAATGTGTTGCCCAAATTGAACACAATACTCGCCTTGTACAGTGACTCTGTCACCTAATTGATTCTGATGCTTCTCCCAATGCAATCTAGCATGTTATTAGCTTTGTTGTTGTTGCTCAGTCTTTTTCAGTCATGTCAATTTATTGAGATCCCGTTTATGTTTTTCTAAGCAAAGATACTAGAGTGGTTTGCCATTCCTTCTCCAATTTATTTTACAGATAAGGAAACTGAGGCCCAGGGTCACTGGGAAGTAAACCAGACTTCAGGCTCAGGACTTCAAGCACTATGTCCCACATAGCTGCCTGTAATTAGCTTCAGGGACCGCTATGTTACAGCTCTACTAGTCCAATATAGAACTTCAAGGTACAAAGAGAGACCTTTCTCTTAAGTTCTAAATGTTTTTATTTATGAATTATATGCATGTTGTTCTTCCAGCCCTGGTTATTGTGTAGATGTGCTCTGCTTCCTAAAAGGAGCATGCTTGCCCACCCCTACCACCACAGGGCATAGGAGGAAAGATTGATTAAAAACAGAGAACAACAGAAAAATCAATACAGCAGATGTCTAGTGTTGGAAAGATCTGAGAACTGAGGAACACATTGTGGATAACTTCAAGTTCTCAGCTTCTGATGAATAACACAGGTGTCATTGATCACAAAATTGCATTTTTTTTAATCTACAAAGCAATTTTTTCCACCTTACTCCATTCCCATGTTAGCTTAACTCCTAGCATAGAACAAGGGAGCACAAGTTCAACTTGGGTAAACAAAACCTGGCAAGAAAATTCAATGGTTAAACCCTCCTTCCATTGCTCAGCTTTTAATTTTATTGCCCTCCTAAAGAGCCTCTTCAAAAAGAAGTCAGATCATTCTATGTTAACTTTGGAAAGTGTGTTTAATGTTAATTGGGCACTAACGTCCATATCAACGAAAAATACTAATGATTCTTGACTGTGTTTGAAACATATATTAAATTTTATGTTATAATGCTCAAATGATAACATTGTTGCTTGATATATACTTTAGATAATGATTCAGTGTTTCAGATTATGCTATCATTTTAAATCATGTTTCAAGTCAGGTTTCATATACTGAGATTAAAGGAAAAACCTGAAAAATATAAAACTAATAAAATCATGTTGTTGTTTTTTAAAGGGTCTCTTCTGGGACCATTCATAAATATGAAAAATTTAGGAGACCTCTATCTGTATCCCCAAAATACATTAGGTAAATTTTACGTACATACATTGTGGAACATTAGCCAGCATTTATATCTGGCTTTAAAGTTTTCTAGGTACTTTCCATAAATTATCTCATTTTATATCAAGCTAATAGCTTAGATTATTTTATCTGATCTGACTCTTAAGCAATTAGCAAATGACTCTACCATGAGATTTCATAATATCATAATGAGACATGATTATAATGGATAATGAATACCATCAGGTTTAAGAACTGGAAGGGAACTTGAAGATTATCTGGTCAATCCTCTCACTTTACAGATGAATAAACTGAGGTCTAAAAAGATGAAACAATTTTTCCAAAGTCCACAAACAGGAAGTTCAGAGCTGGGATTTAAAAGCAGGTTTTTCTGACACTCAACCCAATCCTTTTTCTACTAAACTATAGGACAAAAAAAAAAGGTCCCAGTACAACTCCATAAGGGAAGTACAATGGAGAGTGAAGGTTGGTATGTCTCTATAACATAAATCAGAATATAATTAAGAGCATAGGAAAGGTATAATCCAAGAATTATAGGAATACAATTGAGGAATAGACAAATGCATAGAGGGAAGAATACAGTACATGTCAGGCTGGCAACATGTGTGTGAGAAAGTCAGGAAGGAGGAGAGATCCCTATCAGATCTTTTACCAAAAGATTTTGTGTTCTAGGTCTCAGGCTCTCTATGATATTTGAAAAGTATGGTTTAGATGTGTCAGGGTTCTTGGTTGCAGACAAGTTATAGGAAAACTAAAATCACACACCTGCAAGCAATTAGCATATTAACTAAGAGACAGATTATCAGAGGAAGAGCTCTTTTTATGTCCTGTGTTTCCAGGGTCTGGGAGCTAAGCTTTCTCTGACTGATGAGCTAACTGGTTCTTATATCTCTGAATAAAATAAACCAGAAGAAAGTAGACAGTAGAATTGAATGCTGGCACAGAGTCCGCATGTGATTCCAATATTCTACAAAATTAGGGAGTACTGTGTCGATAACTTGCTATCCTTTTAAAAATTTCAGTCATTCATACAGAATTCTAACAGATATTTTTAATCATCTACCATGTGCAAGGAATAGCACTCAGATAAAAGTGATCATTGTATATCCTCAGACAGCCAACAGACACTGGACATTAGTTCAAAAGCAGTCATTCAAATTAAAACCTGGGGTGACAATTGGAAAGAAATTCTCCATCAACCAACCAAAGGATGATTAAATACCTCCTCTATGTATGTCCTTCAAGATGGACAGAGCACCCAGAAAGGCTAGAATAAAAAAACCTCATCTTCCTGAGTTCAAATCCAACCTCAGACACTTACCTATGTGGCCTGAGGAAGGCATTAGCCTTGTTTGCCTCAATTTCCATATGTGTAAAATGAACTAAAGGAAGAAATGGCAAACTACTCCAGCATCTTTGGCAAGAAAATCCCCAAATGGGGTCACAGAGAGTCAGATACCACTGAAAAAGACTTGTTTGTTGCTATGGGTGATATAATAAAAGAAGCATGAAATTCCAAAGAGAGGGAATCATTCAGGACAGGATGGTCAGACAAGATCACATAAAGATCTGGCTCTTAAAAAACTGAAAGGATTTTCAATAGAGAGGAAACAAAGAAGGTATTCCAAGAAATGAAAGCAATAGGAACAAAGACATTGAGGTAAAAATGAGATGTTTGGAGGACAGTAAGGAGACTGATCTCATGAGAATATAAAGGAATAATAAATGATAAGGATGATAAGGGAGAGAGGAAAAAGATTGCGGAAAATCTAAAAAAATAAAAAAAGAAGCTTAGATTTTTGAATGGTAGACAAGAAGGAGTCATGGAAAGTTGGGAGGGAGGTTTGTGGGGAGATATTTTGTTGATATTATTTACTCTTTCTATAACTGGAATTTATGATTATAAAAGACATTTTATAGAGCAAATGACAGAATTTGTTAAATGCCTAGAAATATAGAGGGTGAAGCAGATTAAAGAAATTTTAATCTGAAGAACATTCAGAATGCCACAATTCTGGGATTGAATGTAGGGGACCTGCAAAGCAAATGTTTGGATCATGGGCTGTCCCTTCTCCCTCCCACTTTTTCAATAATTACACCTGGAGTCAAGGAATAGGTCATATAGGCAAGGAACAGGCCATAAGTTTGAAACACCAAGAAAATGTATACCCAATATAACCAGATTCAGCCCTTCTAGGTGCAATTCTGTCTCAAACACCAAGGCAAACTTTGCACAATATATTTGCTTGCACAATAAATCACTTCTCTCTCGGCTTCTTTCCTACTCTATAAAATGCAAAAGTTAGATTAACTCTAATGTCCTTTCTAGCTCTGATGTTATACAAATATTATCTGTGATGTTTATTCAAAAGAGGTTTTTAAAGTAGGTTTTTTTTTTAGTGAATTAGTTAACAAAATGCTCCAGTGTCCTGTGTACTTCTCTGGCCACCCACTCACTTCTGTGTCCAAAGGAAGGAGGTTGGAAGTGGCCTGCTGGCTATAAACACAGATGGTTATTTCTGCTTCCACTCAACCCTGGAGCAGTTTAGTAAGGGGATCGTATTGTGCAGCATGCTCTTTACCAGAGGGAGATGTGACTCCTGACAGACCAAGAGAATGCTAACTGCAGCACTGGCTACCTATTTATGGAAGGGACTTATACCAATTCCTTGCAGAAACTTTGAAGACGCATGTAGTGAAAAGAAATGAAAAGATGTATGGGAGCTGGTTCTTTTTTGTTTCTAGACCTTGAAGGTTTACAATTGTAGGGACTAAGGTTAGTGGACCTTGCCAGATGGGATCATGGAGTGGAGATCTAATCTCGCTACCATCTAAGGAGCTTCCTTGGCATAGGGTAATCTGTAGAACTTTTCTAATTTCTATTTGTTTTGCTTGGATAAATGTGTTTACTTGCTATGCATTATTGCAGATGATCTTTTATGTAATTGGTGTTTGGTGGGAGAGATTATGCTTGTAATTATAAACTAAAGATTACCCTACTCCCTAAAGTACAAGCAGAGAAGTTCCTTTCTTCCTGAACCCAGACTTTCTCTTACCCCTCACAAGGAAGAAAAGGTATTTTCTGGGAGACAGAGTAAGTCAGAGGAGATCCCATATATGTCACCTGTCCATATATTTAGATAGCTACACACACAGAAATTCTAAACAGAATATTACAAGGCATGAGAAAGAATTCCTAGCCTCTTTCCCAAAGAAGAATAATAGCTTGGATCCCTAAAGATCATGATATTTAATCATTAGATAGATCTTCCAAGCCAAAAGGTATAACGGTGGCAGAAATTTTTCAGCTTTAGTCATATTATATTTAATATTACTACTTAATAGGGCTATAGTCTCTCTGTCTCTGCAGCTATAGACCAAAAGCTCTCTAAGTTAAAAAAAAACAACCAACAACAATTTTTAAAAATCCCTAAACTTCAGTTTCTGTACTGTTTTCATCTATAGCTTTTATATTCCTTTCTTTTCCTGCTTTTATCTTCTTTCTCCTATTCCCCATCTGAGTTTCTCCCTTGCTTTGACCAACTGATAGCATGGGGCAGCTGCTTCTCCCTAATGTGTGTTCTGGATATAAGCCTTCCTTGCATTAAATCCAAGCAACTATAATTGTAGTTATTTCTGGCCAGGCCTGCCTGTATCCCTTGACAATGTATAAACCGGTTGAATAAGAAGTTGTAATCTCTGGATTTAGTTATAAAGGAATTCAGACAGTAGATAGAGGAAAGATATCTGCTGTTTATGGAGATGCAAATGTTGATTAGCCAAGTAAAACATGATCATCTGAAAAAGTAGTTCATGGATGTATAAAGTTCATGATTCTTGAAATATTTACCATCTGGACTTCAATTTGCCATAAAACTACATCTGCTACCACCCACTCCAAGCCAACCCAGGGACATGCCATCAGGACTTAGCCTGTCTCAGAAATACCACTGTAGAATGTCAGATTTGGCTAAAATGTTTTAGCATTTATTAAGTGTTAGTCTAGTGTAAAGACTTGCCTCATTTGGGTCCTCCACATATGAGCAAGAGGGGAAGTTCTTAGGCTATTTTCCTCAACATTTTCACAAATGCTGAAAAAGCTGCTGAGATTACTAGGTGTTCTGATGATATAAAACAGCGACAAAGATAAATATTTTAAGGTTAAATTATATCACGTGGCTTGTGATTTTGAAAATAGGAGGGAATTGTCGTCCAGTACTTCTGAGGCATCTTAGCTATCCTGCTCAAAGGACTTTGAAGCCATGTACCAGTCTTGATGTCTGCCATAGAAAAGAATTCTAACTTTAAGGGAATTGTATATTCAGCCCAAAACCTATAAAATACCTAATGGACAAAGAATCAAACAAAGCTACAGTCTTAATGTTGAGGTGAATTTCGCCACAACATTTCTATGGAATCATAGGAATAATAAATACATAAATAATGAAGTAATAAAATAATATGATATAATAAATAGTAAATAAAAAATAAAATTCCATGGGGGCAGAAGTTGTTTTTGCCTATTTTTATACCCCCAGCCTTTAGCACAACACCTAGCATGTAGTAAATAATAAAAATATTAACTGATTGATTAATTATCCTAAGATTACTTAAGATAGGTACATATTTCCCCCAGAAACTAGATAAGTGACACAAATAATAGCAAGAATATAAGATAACTTTCCTGATAGATGTTTTTCAGGTTTGCGGCTTAAGCCCTCACTGAAATATGAAAAAAAAAAACCATCATACTAAGCAACTTAGAAGGCTGCTATTAATATAATCAAGGAAACTACATTTTCCTAAGTAAAAATCATTGCAGAAGATAAATTCTATATCCAATATACAATACCGTAAATCTCAATGCTCCCAATACTTCCTCAAAGTCATAATTTCATCAGCAACAGTGTTGGCACAATAATGTTAAAGATTCTTCCTTGGTACTGCTTTCTTTAGTCTCTTAGAGTTATCAAAACCTTCCCATGCCATCAAAACTTTCATATTTAGAGATGTAAGGAGTACAGAGATTTGTGTGTAGCTATGGAAATACAGGTATGTGGAACTCTAGAGGTGGAGCAAGGCTGCCTATTTTCCCCACAATAAAGTTCTAGAAATAATTGTCTGAAAATTGTCTGTTCATATCCTTTGACCATTTATCAATTGGAGAATGGCTTGATTTCTTATAAATTAGGGTCAGTTCTCTATATATTTTGGAAATGAGGCCTTTATCAGAACCTTTAACTGTAAAGATGTTTTCCCAGTTTGTTGCTTCCCTTCTAATCTTGTTTGCATTCGTTCTGTTTATACAAAGGCTTTTTAATTTGATGTAGTCAAAATTTTCTATTTTGTGATCAGTAATGGTCTCTAGTTCATCTTTGGTCACAAATTTCTTTCTCTTCCACAAGTCAGAGATAAACTATCCTATGTTCCTCTAATTTATTTATAATCTCGTTCTTTATGCGAGGTCATGGACCCATTTTGATCTTATCTTGGTATATGATGTTAAGTGTGGGTCCATGCCTAATTTCTGCCATACTAATTTCCAATTATCCCAGCAGTTTTTATCAAATAATGAATTCTTATCCCAAAAGTTAGGATCTTTGGGTTTGTCAAACACTAGATTGCTATAGTTGACTATTCTGTCTTGTGAACCTAACCTTTTCCACTGATCAACTAATCTATTTCTTAGCCAATACCAACAAGACAAGAGAAAGAAATGAAAGGCATAAAGAAAGATAAAGAGGAACTCAAAGTATCTCTTTTGTTGATAATATGATAAATATGAATAAATATGACAAAATAAAATAGTTCACTTGAAAATCTTAGGGAATCAGTAAAGACATTAATTGAGATAATAGCTTCAGCAAAGTTGCAGGCTACAAAATAAGTCCTCAAAAATCAACAGCATTGTTATATAATAATTATAGTAAGACACAAGAAGCAATAATGGAAAGGGAATAGCTTCAAAATACATAAAATATCTGGGAAGATACCAACCAAAACCCTCAAAAGATTTGTATGGATTTATTTAAATTTTAAAGAAACAAAGAATTTAAATTTATTTAAAGAAACAAAGAACTTAAATAGCTGGAGAAATATTCAGTGCCCATGATATATAATAAAAAAATGACAATACTAATAAAATCAATTTATACTTTTAATGATAAAACAATCAAATTATTGAGGGCTTACTTTTCAGAACGTAACAATAAAAAATTCATTTGGAAAAACAAAAGTTTTAAAGTATCAAGGGAAATTATGAAAACTAGAGACAAAAGGGAAATAGTACTTCCAAAGTTCAAACTATAATATATAGTCATATATATATAGTCACCAAAACCATCTGGTACTGAATAAAAACTAGAGATAAATGAAAAGAACAGAGTAAAAAAGGAAGTATCAGAAACAAAAGAACCCAATTATCTAGTATCTGATAAAGTAGAAAATATAAATTACTTAGGGGAAAATTCCTAATTTGATAAAAAAAATTTCTAGAAAAATTGAACAGCAGTCTGAAAGAAATTAGGCTTAGACTAACATCTTACCCTATATTTCACAATGCATTTTAAATGGGTATACAATCTTAATCTCAAAAATCATACTATAAAAAAAATCAAAAGAAAAACAAATCATATACCTCTCACAGCTATGGATAGGACATATACCTTTAACCAAACAAAGATGGGTAGAGGGTAATTTCAAAAGACAAAATAGATAACTTTGATTAATTAATACTAAAATGCTTCTGCACAAACAAAATTAATGTATCTGGGATAAGAAAGTAAATTATCAAATGAGGGGAAAAATCCTTGTATCCAACTTCTAAGAGTTTAGTATCTAAGATATTAAAGATAATCTCCAAGATCTGACATATAATATATATATATTTGTGTGTCTATATACACATAACAATGAATAGCCATTCCCCAATAAAATAGTCAAAAAATATGAACAATAGGTCTCAAAAGAAAAACTGCAAAATATCCACAATCACATGAAAGAATACTCAAATCACCAATAAGAAACATGCAAATCAAAACAACTTTGAGATTTCATCTTATGCTTTGTACTTCAGCAAAAAATGATGCAAAAAATGGTGATAGTCAATGCTGACAATGATAGGCATGCTACCGTATTATTGATAAAGCTTTGAAATAATACATTCATTTTGGAAATCAATTTGTAATTATGCAAATAAAGTGACTACTATGACTAGATCAATTGGTGGGCATTGACTCAGTTTCAAATTCTTAGCTATTATAAAAAAAGTATCACTATAAATATTTTGGCATATATAGAGACTTGTTTCTTATGCCTTTCTTAAAGTATAATGGACCCTTTGGTTTGAGGATCTAGACACTGTCTAGATCTGAGAAGATCTCCTAACCCATCCCTTCATAGAACTAGGAGAGCCACAGGTATTACACATTGTATATATTTTCAGACTTTTCCAATGTTTTATCAGTTGTTTTGATTTTTCTTTTTCTATCTGAAAAAAATTACTATTGCTTAAATGGGATGACTCTGAGAGCAGAAGAAGGAAGGTTGCTTAAGATAACTATGTAGATGTTAAAGACAGAAATGATCAGTTAAAACTTACTTTATTTTATTTTTTTAATAACTTTTTATTGACAGAATCCATGCCAGGGTAATTTTTTTACAGCATTATCCCTTGCACTCACTTCTGTTCTGATTTTTACCCTCCTTCCTCCACCCCCTCCCCCAGATGGCAAGCAGTCCATCAGAATACGTCCTCAAACAGTATCATTGTTGAGGTATACAATGATCTCCTGGTTCTGCTCATTTCACTAAAACTTACTTTAAAAACAAAAGAAAAAAATGTAGCTGGGTCCCACCATTCTAGTCTTATTAAGGTGAAGCTCCAAAGAAATCTGCTTGACCTCAGTTCTAATAGCCCAGGAGTATGATGGAAGGTGAAAGAACTTTTCTTACCCCAACTCAAATAGAGAGCAAGCTGAGATTAGTCATTGAGGTAAAGAAAAGAGACAGAATGACCTAAAAGATCTTTTCTGTTTTACTGGCTATAATTGTAAGTCTGACATACAAAAAAACTGATAAAGTTCTGGTTATAGGCTTTCTTGTTAAAGAGCTCTGACTATTCTTGTGTGGTGAAGGGGATGCACAGTCACTGCAATTTAAAAACCAGTAGGTCATGTTACAGTAGAGCTTCTAATGAGCCATCTTTTCCACTATCCTATATAATCTAATGATTTTCCACTGAATTGTGGCCAATATTCAATTTTGGAGTGGGGGTGGGGCAGGAGCTTTTTTTTACCTAAATGGAAATATTGAGTCTATGATTTTAGAGGTTAACTGCAATTGGTCAGTTGACCAGCAGTTCAGTCCTATAAATATATCTTATATAACCAGCCATTTTGAAAATAGTTGCTTTGGATCGTGATGGACTTGGCTCTTTTCAACAATGAGGTGATTCAGGCCAGTTTCAATAGACTTGTGATAGAGAGAGCCATCTGCATCCAGAGAGAGAACTATGGAGACTGGATGTGGATCATAACATAGTTTTTTCCCTTTTTTAGAGTTTGCTTGCTTATTTTTTCCTTTTTTTAATCTGATTTTTCCTATGTAATATGATAAATGTGGAAATATGTTTGGAAGAATGGCACATGTTTAACCTAAACTGGATTGCTTGCTGACTAGGGGAGGGGACAGGGGAAGGGAGAAGAAAAATTGGAATATGGAATTTTGCAAACGTGAATGTTGAAAACTATCTTTGAGTGTATTTTGAAAAATAAAAAGCTATTATCATTTGAGAAAAAGAAAATGGTTGCTTTGGATCTGAGAGTAAAAGTTTAGCTGGTTCAATATTACATCCCCATTAAGGGAAAAATTATTCTAAGCTCATACACCTAGATATCCCATTTATATATAATAAACAATACTTCTAAAATTCATGTCATTCTCATGTCCAACTCTGAGTGACCACTAGGTGGATTATCTAGGCCCATCTATTCCTCTTTGTTTTTTTCTTTTTTTTTGTTTCTACTACTAGGACGTCTACAAAAGGACAAGAATGTAAGATTGAGCAAATAACACAAACAGTTACTCATAACTCTTAAGAACAAAAACACCAGTCAGCACTTCACATTGAAGAAAGATTCTGTTTCCTCCATTCCATTTCTGATCTCCTCCAATGAGAATAGTAGTTACAGAGTTTATCTGGTTTCAAAAAATCAATAAAGATTTATTAAGAGCCTACTATGTGCCAGGCACTGTGCTAAGCAATTCCATGAGCTCTCTCAGATGACTGGGCCCAAAGCAGCTCCTCTTCAGCTGCTGTTTTCTCTTTTTTTTGATTACAATTTTCTCTTCTTCTTAATCTCCTATTTCCATCTAATTTCTCCTCATATTGTGCCTGAATTTACTGCCTCAGAGAAGGCTTCTTTGTGCTTAATGATTCATCCCTATGTTAGGATTGAAAACTTTTTTAAAATTAGCCTTTCTGTTAGGTTTATCCCTTCCTATACTCCCTTATATACACTTATCCCACAGTTCCCAAACAGTCATTTGATTTATAGCTTCTTAGCTGTACTCTTCAAAAGTCTGAAAACAACCTTATGTAAATGACCACAATGCCCTGGGTTATTATTCTGTTTTCCATCAGGTTATTTCAGGAAACTGAACTAAGGAACCATTTTCTCTCAGATTCACAAAATGTCTCAAGGTAGAAATTACCCCAGACATCAGAGATTCCAACTCCTATTTAAAATAAGACTCTCCTCTCACTGAAAAGTCATTTTTTTTGTTCCTTTCAGCAATAAAATGTCCACATGTGTAAAAGGCAATAAGTAACTTACATATAGGATCAATCATAGAATAATGATTTTAAATTGAAGGAGACTTTACAAGTCAACTTCAACCCCTATATTTTACACTTAAAATTGTTGAAACCTCATATACTTATTAAGAGCCAGTGCATTCCAACAATGATAAGTGATATGGGAATGCCAGAGCCAGACAGGGTACCTAATATCATTCCTCCAATAAGAAACCTGGGAAAAATTCTTGAAGGAAAATGAATGAGGTTAGTGGAGAAAGTTATATAGAAGGAGCACAGTTTGTGAGAAAGCAGAAGGAATGACTTAATGATGAGCCTAATGAATAAATCGGGTGGTAAAGGACACAAAAAGTTAACTGGGATAAAGGAGGAGAGATAGGGAGCCCTGAGAAGTTCTTCCAAAGAACTAGGACCTCATTCCTTGTGTGACAGAAAGTTGTCAGTCAAATTTGTATTTTATCTGGGCTACCCCAAAAATGAGGAGTGTTGGGAAAACAATAAAACTATGCGGGAAAATGGCACCTCATTTGCATTGTTCCCTAAATTCCCCATTGGGTGAGGTCCTGAGAAAAGTCAGGGGAATAGCTGCTCAGGCTCCATCCAGAGCGAGCAGCCCTGGGCTTTCTGGGAGAGCTGCCTTCCCCAGTCCATGACGTGCTGCCTGATCTGAATGCTTATATATCCTTCACAAACTATTACATTTATGGCCAGGATATAAAGAACACACAGCACATGCCCAGCTGCTTGCAGAATATACATCACGAGCTGGCTGGACATGCCTTTTCCGCCCATGTGGATTGAGCACAGAATGATCTGTTTATAGCACAGACCTGCATTGCTCAGGCGAGTGGGTGAGTAGATGGATGGATCTGAGCATTCATTCTATACCCGGCCTTACCTCCACTGCTCTATTTACAATTCATATTCCAATAATAGGGTAGTGAAGCTGGTTGCTCATTCAGTCTATTGTATTTAGGGAGGTATGGAAAACATATTAAACTGATTTTCTCCACCACCTCTTTGTGATCTGCTCATCTGGAGTTTACTTAGGGTCTAGACTAGGGGTATTCTTCTCTCCCAATTTTTTCCTGATCTAAGCCTTAAATAGCCATTCTCATAGGGGTGAGTAAAATTTGGTCACTAGAGTCTTCCAAATTTCTACAATATGTGATCCAAATGTAATCCAAAAGCCTTATTCTCCAAGCAGAGAATTATCTAGTTCAGAAGTTGAAAGGGAGACTAGAAGAGTGGCCACAAGTTTTTCTGGCAATTTGTTCTTTTACCATAAAGAATAATTTTCTATATTTATTTCATCTATAATTTGCTAAAGATTTTACTGTTACTGTGTGAATGGTTAATAATCCCCAATTCATACTCAAGTCTGGTCCACACTCACATACTTACTGTGTTTTATATTAATTTGTTAATGAATAATGTGTTGATCAGAGAGAAAAGATATCTTTCAACTCTTTCCAATGTATGTAGGCAACAGGCTAGTTCCAAAACGAACTAACAATATCTTTTAAATATATTTACTAGGGTAGGCTCTTTTGTATTATTTTTGTTTAAGATGCATTATTATTTTTTATTCTTATATCACAATCTTTTATCATTTGCATCTTCCTCACTTCCCTTGCCACAATGACCCCTCCTCTATAACTAAGAAAGTAATAAATCAATCAATACAATAAACACACCTGATAGCATACATAACATTCCATATGTGTAATTTCTCACCTATCTGCTGACAGATGCATCGTCATTTCTTCTAATTATTCCTTTTGCTTTTAATTTTTTTCATTTACATTATTGTAGTTATTGTGTATATTATTCTCCTGGTTCTTCATACCTCACCCTTCAGCAATTAATATGTCTTCTCACTATTTCTCTAAATTCTTCCTTTGGCATCATTTCTTATGGTATGATGGTATGTTATTACTTTTGTACATCATAATTTGCTCAGGCAATCCCCCAATCAATGAGTTCTCATTTTGTTTCCAGTTTTTTACTAATTCAAAAATGTGTTTACATCACTATCATTTCTCTGGGTACAATAAAAACTAAAGAAATTGTAATGTACTTCCAATTGATATAGGATCACCTAAACCAAGATGACTTCCCTTCCATCAGCTAATTTAATTTTGCTCTAAGTTAAGATACTGTCTGTCCATCTTTATCCTACTGTTAATGGTGAGACAATGTGGTATAAACAACAGTGTGGTACTGTCGTATTGTTCTAGCCAGAATTCTTACCACTGACCTCCCATTAGCTAGTTGTTATGGCTGTAGAAAAATCACTTCCCTGTCCTTGACCTCAGTTTTCTCATCTGTAAAAAGAGGAGGTAGTTTCTGAAGTCCCTTCTCAATTCTGACAGCTTATTTTCTCCGAGTTATGTGTCCATAAGGGAAGATAGATTTTAGTGGAATCCCACCCAGTGCCCCTTGTGATCAAATTGCAAATTAATTCAGCCACAAGAATTCTTCTATCTTACCCACAAAGTCTGCACTGGTTTTGCCCACATTTCCAAGAGTTTAATCAACTCTCTCTATTATCTTCACCTCTTATTTCTCCTGCCCACAACAAAATGAACCACCATTGACTTGCTGCAGCCACAAACACATTCAGTCTTACTCCAGGAAATGAACCATAGGACACTAAATGCTACTTGGTGTTGACATCATCTTAACTGTTCACCTGAGGAAACAATCCTACTGTATCAATTCATCATCAAATTATATACCTGGCTAGACTTAACCCTGTACTAAGCATTGAACAAAACACATAAAGAGATAATCTTCACCCATGGGAAGCTTAAAATCAAAAATATATTCTCTCCTCTAGACAGGAAAATGGACAAATATGGGCGCATGATGTGGCCTACATTGTCAGACACAATCACTGTATCAGTTGTTTTTGCTTAATTGTTCTTTTTTAAAAACAGGTTTTAGATAAGGAGGATTGGGGAAGGGAGAAAAGCACTGTATCTAGAAATAAATGTGATATAAAAATAAAAGTGTTAGCTAATCATACACACATTAAGACCTAAATTCAACCAATACATAAATTCAATATATTAGGGCCACTTTGTACAAGATGGGTATTCATTATATACTTGTTGAATGAATGGAGATTAAGAGATTCATGTAAAAGACTGTATAATAAAAAAGGAATTGTAGAAGATGTATTCCCAGGAATACCCACTTGTTTAAAATGTACACAAAGCTGGAAAGGATCTTAGAGATCACAGCCTGCCTCTCATTTTACAAAGGAAGAAACTGAGGTCCACAAAGGTAAAGGATGTTTGCCCAATATCGCATGGGTAGTAAATAGAACAGATGTGTTTTGAACCCAGCGCCTCAGATTTTAGGTCAAGTGCTTTTTCCTCTAGTCTCATCAAACTAATCCCCAACTAAAGAGGATGGAAGGCTCGTAGGAGTTCTCTGAATCGTGAGAAACTACCTTGCCTAGTAGCTTGGAAGAATGAGATGCTCTGGGAGACAGTTCTAGAAAAGATCTTGTTATAAATCCCAGGTCTGTGCAGTTCTGGCAGCCCTGGTGTTAGGGCTCCTGCTTATTATTGTGTTTCCAAAAGTCCCTCAATTTGTCAATGCAACATGACACCTCCTTCCCAGACACAATCTTAGAGGTATCCCCACTGGAGAGAATCCAGAAGGAAAATCTCCAGTTCTGAAACGTTACGCTTAATTCTAGAAAAGGTCAGCAGAAAGAAAAGGGAAAGGTGCTTTTCCGGCTCTGGGCTGTCAGCGTTGGGAAAGGGGCTCCATCCACCATTTGTCCCGAGCACTGCACCAGGAGCAAGGGGGAGAAGCACGTTGAACAAAACATGACCATCAAGTCCACCTCGCCCGAGCACCCACTCCAGGCAGATTTCTGAGAACACCCTCGGATTTCCTCTCGGCGCATCTTTCCGGTTTCCTAAATTGAAGTCAGGTGGATCCTTTCTTCACCATGATTGGTTGGCACTGCTCCTCCCTGTCAATAACTTGATTGTAAATGGCTGGACATCAGGGCTAGAAGCCAGGGGAGCTTCTACGGGCCAGAGTAAACAAAACAATTATAAGATTAACACCCTTTCTTTCTCTTTTTCTTTCCCCTTTCCCCAATCGGTCAGAAACCATCAAGTGGGTAAATGATTTAATTTGTCCTCCTAGGAGGTTGTCCGCAAATTACCTTATTAGGA
The DNA here is from genome assembly GCF_016432865.1 of Antechinus flavipes. Classification (NCBI taxonomy): domain Eukaryota; kingdom Metazoa; phylum Chordata; class Mammalia; order Dasyuromorphia; family Dasyuridae; genus Antechinus; species Antechinus flavipes. The sequence continues at coordinate 338,015,538 of NC_067398.1, read as the reverse complement.
TGGATCCTGCTCTCAGGCCCCCCGCACCTGGGCTCTGAAATATTTCCATTAGCTTTGGAGAGGGAGCTCACATTCTGCTTAGGCTGGCTTCATGGTCTGCAGCTGCAGGAGCATTATTTGGCTTTAATGTATTTGCATATCAATGACCCCCTGATTAATATTTAAAGAGCCAGCTGTCTGAGCCACATTTAAAAAAAAAAAAAAAAGGGAAAAAAGCCTTGTGTGTGTGTTTTTTAAGGGTCACACTTAATGTTCTTCATCAAGTATGCTTCATTTCCCCCTCCCCCTCATCCCATGCACACACAGTCCTTTTAAAGGAGGAAAAATATGAAACGCCATTAATGAGTTATCAGTGAACTGACTGTGTCCCTTTCAATGCTTCTCAGTTTCTTTGTGCCCTTGCTGCAGCTGCATGGGACTGTTAGCAAGACAGGAAAATGAGACAAGGCTCAGCTCTCCCCACTCGGTATCATTTCTAGGAGACAAGGGGTAGTGACTGGGATGCACCATCAGAGATCTCTTGTGTGCCTTGGATTTTTCTGATGCCTTTCTTTAAGGAACTCAAAGCACTGTAGAAACAAGTCATTGAAAGGCACCTTGTGCAAATAGCTGGTGTCTCCATTTGGTGGACAAAGAAACTAAAGCCCAGAACAGGTGGGCAGTTTATCCTGGGTCGCCAGAAACTTCCAATGGGATCATAGATTTTAAATCAGATCCTTAGAGATCATCAACTCCACTGCCCTCACTGTATAGGTAAGGAGACAATTCTAGAAACTGTAATTTGCTAAATTGCAGCAAAACTGGGATTAGAAACGCTAATAGGTTTTCTGGCCTAAATCATGTAATTAGTTCTGTTTCTCTTTATATCATGTAATGTGTTATAGCACCTAGAATCTCTACCCAGGAATACCCATAGTCACTAGCATAAATAAAATAAGTGGTATTTAGTTACACAGACTAGAAACTGAAGATGGACTGTTCATCATCTATGCTGATTATCTATAAAGTGACTTGTGCTTCACACTTCAGTGAAACTTACTTTGGCCCAACAGTGTACCTGATGACTACTGAAACCAGATGTAGCTCTTCCAGCTAAAATGGCAGCCTTTTGAAGGCATAAATATACTCCAGGAAAGACCTAAAAAATCTTACCAGACTAAATAATGATCACAAAATCCAATTGAAAAAAAAGCTTTCCCATCCCACAATCTCCCAAAGTCAGTCAGGAGCCCAAGAGAAAAGGGCAAAGCCACAGGCAAATAAGAGTAGCCTTCCAGCTGGACCAGAGACACATGTAGTATGAAACATTATAGACCTAAAGGCAGATAAAATAGAGAATACTCCTCCCAAGAAAATCCCAGGAACATCAGAAACTCATATAAAGAATTGTGGATCTAGAGATGTTCTATGTCAACCTTTAAAAAAAAAAAAGAGTACTACCACGGATTCAAAGGGAAAAATGCACTTTCCACAAAGACCACATGAATAACTATGAAAAAAAAACTCAACAGAAAATCAAATAAAGGTGCTAATGGAAAAAAAAAAAAAAACAAACCAAAGTAGAACAAAGAAAGGATGCAAAGTCTACATTGATCATCTCCTGGAAGAAAGTAGAAAGATGGATCTTTGATGGTAAAATTTCAAGCATTTCCAATAAGAACAAAACAGAGTAGGAACTTTGACATGCAAACACAAGAGTCAAAAGAAAACTAAACTAGGTTCTTTGAGGAATTGGAAGGGGTCATATGATGATGCAGTGTTGCTCAGTCATGTCTGAGTCTGTGATCTTTGAACCGTATTGTTGATGGGATCTTCATGGCTAAGATCCTAGAATGGGTTGCCATTTCCTTCTCCAGTGGATTAAAGCAAACAGGGTTAAGTGACCTGTCCAAGGTCCCACAGCAGTAAGTGCCTGAGACAGATTTTCACTCAGGTGTTCCTGACTCCAGGTCCAGTGCTCTATGCACTATGGTACCATAGTGATGGTGTAATATAATGTAATACTACTATTCTAATGGGAGGAGAACCTACATTTCCTTCAGAACCTGGTCTTTGAAGGGGATTGAGGGAATTTAGTATGAAAACACTGGATTGAGGATTGGAAAGATTGGAAGATGGGAAACAGAAGAGGACATTGTTTTTTCTATATTTGCATAGAAAAAAAAGGAATTGATGGGAAGAACTGATTATTTCCCATTACTGTGGTATTTGAAGAGGTCATAAAAATATGGAGGAAGAGGTCATGAAACATCATTGTCATCAGAACCAGCCGAAGACAGATAGAGCACGTACACACACACACACACACACACACATACACAGAGAGAGAAAGACAAGAGACAGAGACAGAGAGAAAGACAGAGAGAGAGACAGAGAGAAAAGAGAGAGAGAGAGAGAGAGAGAGAGAAGAGAGAGAGAAATTTCATGTAGAAATACATCAAATATAACAAGAAAACAGATGTAGACGTGGAAATAGTTCTAAGAGGGAGGTTAATGCTGGGGAGGAAATGATTGCAAGCAACAGGTTGTAACCCAGTTTGTTAAAGAAGGAAAAGTCTTGGATTCAACATCATAAATGACTAGAAATCTAGTCTCTTCCCCTCCCCCTGCCACCAACTAATCAGGTAATTTTGAGCAAGATACTTCCCTTCTTCAGGTTTCAGTTTCTTTATCTGAAAAATAAGAGTATTAGACTAAAAATTCCTTGTAGTACTACTATCCTATAATTCTGTGACCTTGCTCCCAAACTTCAGGAACAGGAAGGATGAGAAGGTGGACATACATGTCTAGAAAAGGAATTAGACTAGCCCTGGAAGTAAAAGATGGTCTAGATGATGCACTTAAGAGGCAGCCTTTGCTATAGTGGATGAGTGGCAGGGAAGGAGAAGCCATGAGTAAAAATCACACAGCATGAGAAGCCATGGAAAGCTTCTGCTTTAGCAAGTGGGTCATCTACACCAATAAAATCCAATAAAACCTAACATTCCTTAAGAATCTAAAGTAAAAAGATGAAAAGTGATACTTCTTTCCCTTAAGCAATTTATAATCTAATGAGTATAAAGGTAGACTGTGATAAAGACAAAAGTGTGTCCAAAGTACATAAGAAAGTCTAAAGTGGGATAGATTATTTTCAGCTATCATACAATTTAGTCAATTCAACAAATATTTTAAGATCTATGTGTTAAGCACTGGGGACACAGGATAAAGGCAAAACTTTGGGTTAGAAGAATCCACAAAAATAATTTAATTTAGGGAAAGATTCATGGAAGAGGAGGCATCTGATTTAGATCTTGAGAAGGGACAGAGACAGAGACAGAGGGAGGGAGAGAGAGAGACAGAGACAAAAGGAGGGAGAGAGGAAGGGAAGGAAGGAGAAAGAGAGAAAACGGGGAAGGGAGATTTGAAAGTTAACTGCATGGAAGTAATAAGTAAAGCAATGGAAGGGGATGAACTCATCAAAGAAAAGAATGTAGAGACAGAAGAGAAGAGGCAAAGAAAACGGTATTGAGAGACATAAATTTAGAGTAAGAAGAAGAATCAATTTAATTCCTATGTGTAAAAACCAATCAAAATATTGATGGTAGGATTTGAACCCATTTTCCTAACTCTAAGGCCCAAACTTTATTTACTGTACTACTTTATTTTCTTTTCAATCTTCTACATGCAGAAAATTTCCTCTCCCTTCCGCTCTTCTCATTTTCTCTCTTTCTCTGTCTCTATCTCGCTGCCTCTCTCTCTCTCTTCTCTTATTTTTCTTTCTCTTTTCTTTCCTTTCTCTTCTTTTCTTCTGTCCCTATCCCCTTCTCTCTTTCTCTCCCTCTCTGTCTCCTAGATTCTCTTTTTGAGGCTAAAAACCTCAACAGAGGATTTTCAGTGGTATCATTTTACCTTGCAGTATTAATGAGCTTGCATTTGTATAAATATGAACTGCCTAATATACTTAAATGCCTTTACATTTATCTATCAGACATTGAATAACACAGTTTCAAATAGCTGAAAATATTTTGAATCTTCTCCATCATATTCACTGAAGTCCTTTTCAAAGACATTGCAGTGTAATTAATAGAGAGGGCATCAGCTTCTCCATACATATGTAGATTGAATAAGTGTGGGACAAAGATACACTTTCTTCTGGTAAATATATTTTGGTTGGTGGTGATAGGAGAGTAAACCAAATGTTTTAATCAGCTGTCATTTTAACCAAACTTGGGCTCTGTGACACATATTGCAATGATTGTCACTGATCTTATATCCAGAAAACAGTGGGGCTCTAGTTGTTCAAACTAATTGGTATCAAGTGGCACTTGGAAAATTGATTTGTTCAGATAATTGGGCTCTGGGGGAAAATGCAAATGACTTCTGGTCTTAATTTTCAATAAAACATGCAGATGTATGCAAAGTAGCTGAGGGAATGTGTCTTAGAGGCAATTTGGATAATAGAGATGTTTAGATGATTTCAGTACCAATAAATGCTCCATTAGAACAACAGCTAGATAAATGATTAGCAAATTATTTACATTCCTTCTAACTTTCCTTGGCCCAAAGAGTTACAAAACTACTTCCTGGTTAGCCAATCACCTAAAAGTAATTGAGAGAAAAAGAAAAAAAGCTCATATCAATCTGAGGTTTCCCTAGAACACGATATCATATCCAGATATATCAATCACTTTCTTGTATCCTCAGGACAATAAGGAAAACTCTTCAGTTCAGGGCAGGCAGGAAAGGTAATCTTGACTGGGAGAGTACGTGGAGAACTTGGATATTAGAAATTCACAAATAATCTCAACCTTTTCACATCAAACCATTAATCAGAGATTTTAGTGAATAAGCATAATAATTTCACCAAACCATTATATTATTAAAACTGAAAAGGACCTAGGACTCAGAATTTCAGAGATAATAAAGATTATAACCTCCCACACACTAATGACTTTCACTAGCTTATATATTCCACTAAAACCCCCAGATCTTTTTCAGAAGACTCTATTATTTAATCCAAGCATAAACTCTACTTTTATTATTATTAAATTTTATTTGATTAGTTTTGGCCTTCTTTTCTGGCTGATGATTTATGTATTTATTGATTCTATCCCACAATGTGTTATTATCACTCTCATTTAAATGTCTTTTGTGAGTTTTATAAATGTGCCATCTATTCCTTTATCCAAGTTTTTAGTTGAGTTTTTTTAAGTATGTATTAAACCACACAGAATAAAGGGTAAATCATTCTAATAGATACTTTCCTCTATGTTGACATCAGCTTTTTAGTGAATGCTTCTGTTCATTCTGGTCACTCAAGTATTTCCAAGTACTTCTAAGTTTTTGATCATTGATCTTACATCATTACATCTTAACCATGAGGATAGGATGAAAGACTTTATCAAATGCTTTGCAGAGATAGGTATATTATATCTACAGCATTTCCCTGATTGGTAGTCCAGTAATCCTTTAAAAAAAAAAAAAAGATGAAATGAGACAAGTTCTGTATGAATGGGTCTTAATGAAATTTTTTTTTTAGATGCTAAAAACTTTCTTTTAATAGAGTGAGTCCTACAATTTCACAAAGAATCAAAGACAAATTCACTGGCCACAGTTTGCAGATTCTACCATTTTCTCTTTTTTGAAAATGGGAACAATGTTTTGCAGTCTCCAGTCCTGTAAAATCTCTCTCATCCCCTCTAATTTTTTGAAGCTCATCAATGGAGTTTGGTAATCATACCTGACAGTACCCAGGATCACAGATTATAGCTAGAAGGAACCTCAAAAATCATCTAGTCTCTTATTTTACAGAAGAAACTGAGGGCCAGAGAAATGAAATAGTCTCCAAGATCAAGAAGGAAATAGAAAATATTGAAGCCAAAATCTGAATTCGGATCTTCTGGTTGTATGCAGGGTTCTTTCTCCCTTTTCCAGAATTGCTGATTTGAAAGCAGGGAAAAGCAATTGGGTACTATCCTATCATTTCCTCACTTTTCTTGTAAATCAACTCAAAAAAGAGTCCCTGGTCTCAAGGAACTCACAGTCTAATCAAGGAGTTGAGGAAAATGAGTTTAAGAAGGCAGGATTATAATTATAATACATATAATATAATGTTAATGATAATGTTCCAGGACAAAGTGTCTCTGGGGCTAATCAAAACAAATTTTGGCTTTTGTTTTTTGTTTTTTGTTAATCAAATTTGCAGTTGTACAGATGATGAAAATAACAGCATTATCTAACATTTATATAGCAGTTACTATAAGCTAAGCACCCATGCTAAACTCTTTATAATTATTATCTCATTTGTTCTTCAGTATAATCCTGTGAGGTACTGTTATACCCATTTTACAATCGAGGAAACTGGGATAAAAGTTAAGTGACTTTGCTGAAGGTCACATAGCTAAGAACAAGTATTTCTGACTCCATATCCAACCCAGTCATTTAGGTCTACATTTTAAAAAGGCCTTCTCAAGGCAGCTGCTTTATTATTTTACTCCTTTTATTTATTATTTTACTCCTCCCCTAATTAAAAAAATCTCTACTTTCCTTTAGTCTTCTCTAGATTAGGAAGAATTCATTCCTTTCAATTCTCATCAGGGATTTGGCAGCTACAACCTAAGCAATGAAAATATTGTTTAAATCATTGGTTTTATTGTTGGTTCTTGGATTGGATAGTATATTTTCAGTTTACAGCTCTCTGAATCAGAATTGCAAGACTGAAAACATATATTAATCAAAAACCATTTGTTAAATGCTAACTTAATGTGCCAATTAACATGCAAAGTGTTGGAGACACAAAAAATAGGCAAAGGACAATCTTTGTCCTAAAGGAGCTTATAATCTAATGGGACAGATATTATGCAAATAAATATATATAAAGGAAGCTATTTATGGGATAAATGGGAAATAAGTAACTGAGGGAAGGCAGTGGAATTAAGAAGGATTGAGGAAGATTTCCAGTAAATGTATATACATGTGTATGTGCATATGGATTTGCATACTTACAAATATATAAATAAATACAAATAAGTATATGATTTGCATACTTATAAATATATAAATAAATATAAACAAGTATATGAATTTGCATACTTACAAGTATATAAACAAATATATAAATGTCTATAAATTTATATTTGGGTACTTATAAATATATTGTGACATAAATCTGATATATATGTCTATGCATGTGAGATATATTTATATGTATGTTTGTATGTATACATATAGGTATATATGTGCATATATATACAAATGTGTCTGTGAAATATCTTTATGTGTATATATAATATATTATAACTATATATAACATATTGTATATATATTACATGTATGTATGTGTGCGTATGTGTATGTGTGTGTCACCAGCCCTCATTGGGCACTTTACATCCTTGGTTAAAAAGCCTCTCATGCCTATATTTGAAACCATGATCTAGAAACCTAAATCCTATTTTTAGCCATCATGTCCTTGACCATTCTTCACACACCCAATCTACCTTTCCTTGCCTTCAATCAGTATGAAAATGCTCTTACTAACTTATTCTTCCTCAAACCCTTCCTGGAGGATGCCTGTCTTTGTAAACTGTGGATCTACATATCTCTGATAAAGGTATCCATAAACAGTTGAAATGGCCCAAAAGAAGGCCATTGTGGAAGAGGGGAAAGGCATGAATAACCAATCCATGATACACTTCCCAACCATTAGGAGGGGGCTAAACAAATAGAAGTCTTTTTATATCATGTTCCTTAGTACTGGAATGTAGAATCAATTTAAACAGGAATAAAAATGAAATATCTGCTGTGTTTACATATAGTCAAGGTTGATCTCCCCTTCTTTGAACTCCTTTAGTTCAGAGTACGGTACCACATGATTTAGGACTAAATTGTACATGACCTTGTATTCTCTAAGTTAATCGTTTTTATTGCTAGTCTTGTTCCCTCCAGCTGGGCTAATACACCCATGGAAGACATCTTCCATTGTTCTCTGTACCTCCCACAATATCTAGGATCATAAAACATGGACTCGGAGCTGAAAAAAACCTCAGAGTATTAAGTCCAATTCATTCATTTTACAGATGAAAAAACTGAGGCTCACACAAGGAAGTCATTTCATCAAGGAAAATTACAGTTATTAAGGGTCAAAAGCAAAGGCTTCAGAGTGAGGTATCCTTACTCCAAATCCAGTGCTCCTTCCATATGCTGTGCTGTTAACTTAGGGATAGAAAGAGCAGGTTCAGTAGAGACATAATAAATAAATGCATATTTATTGTTAATTCTTAGCAGCATATTTTGAGAAGGAGATACCAATTGGTATTAGTGTGGAATGCATTAATTAGGCAAGGATTTGTAGAAAGAACACTGGATTGGAAAGCAGAAGCCCTGGGTTCTTAGGTTGGAGCTACCACAAACATACCATGGGAACATGGATCCTGTTTCTTTTCATAAGTTGGGGAGAATGTTCCCAGAACCTCTCTAACTCAGAGGGGTATTGTCATCCTGAGGAGATATGGGCAAAAAGTCCCCAGAATCCTGAAAAAGAAAGGTGTTAGATGACTTAGTGCTGATTATTTATTATGACTTATTTGCAATGTCTCTTTTCAGCCCAGCTGTTGTAACATAGGCTGGAGAGGAGGGAATTTGTCTGTCTGGTTCTGCCTCAGGTCCTCCAAACCCAGATGGCCCCAGTGATGTGGAGTAATGAGAGTTTGTGACTAGTGATCAGGAATTGTTGTAGGAATGAAGAAGAGGCAGCTTCACTTCCCAGTCTTGGAGGCTCTACACATTCATTAGAATGACAGATCCCTAGAGAGCTATTCCTCTGCCTCTTTGCTCATCCCCAGAGCAGTCTCCTCCCTCCTGTCTCAGGACCATGGAACATGCACAAAAACCATCCGTCTTGCTTCTCTTTGAAAAAGCCCAGAATCCCTCAGGATCTAGGATGCTTCCTAGGCTCCTGGAGGGAGAAGAATGGAGAAGGATGTTCCATGCTTGACCTGCCTTTCCTCTTCTGAGATCTCCCCCATCCTTTCCCCTTCCCCCCACTGCAGACCACCTGCAAGCAAAGGCTTGCATATTCAAATTCCTCTCCCAACTTTTCTTCCCTTCCCCCAAGTAGGAAAGTTAATAAATCTTGGTTTCTTACCGCCCTATTCCACAAGGTAAAATTATCCCTTAAGGACCACTGTCCATCATCAACAAGCCTGTCCCTGGGAATAATGAAGAATGCACTTAGCAAGGGAAGCTATACATCTATACTCTAGTCCAGTATTGTCAAACTCAAATACAAACAGGATCCTGTAGGTGATTTAGAAAACCACAAATTAACATTATCTATTGTACTTTTATTTTTATTTATTTTGTGACTGCTTTCTGCCAGTGGGTCGTGTATATCCCCTCTATCAATATTTACATGTTGTTGTTTGTCCTTTTTTTCTCATAGAGGACCATGACCTCAAGGAGGTGATTCCAGGACATGCAAATGAATGGGATTTCAGTGAGAGAGGGCTGGGCAAGGTCACTTGCCTCAGTTTTTCCTCTGGAGTCATCTGGGTCCAGTAGCCAGATATAGATCAGGATGACTGAAGATGGTCCTGAATGCATTAAGAGACTTTGACCTTTTTAAGCTGAGGTCTTTAACAGATATCCCAGTGAGTAGAGCTGACCCACTGGGGACCCAACTGAACTGGTCAGTTGGGCACTACAGCTCTCTTTTTTTTTTTCTTTCTTCCTACATAGTCTCATACCTTTACCTTCTGGTGCTCTGTCCAAAGGAATGTAATTTTTTTTTTGGTTACTTAAACCTCCCAAGATATCTTGGAGTTTCCTGCTTAGGTTTCTTAAGGAACAAGCCTTAAATGCACATTATTGTGGCTCTTATTGATTAGCTAACAATAGGTCCCAGGTCAAACTCCAATTAATCATTATTTAATAGTCAATGATCTAGGTCCCTTATGCCAGAAGAGGATGACAGAATCAGGAGAAGAGTGAACTGGAAATAGCAGGAGCCACCAGAAATCTTTACCAGAATATAGTGAAGAGATATTTTACATACACACATACCAGGCACACACACATTGCTTGTCCAGGGCTATGATTTCATTAGTAGGAATCCAATGAGTGAGTATATATGTTAATCCAAGTCTTTCATCAATGGAACTAGATGGATAGAAATGGTTCTGAGTTAAAAACCCAGATTTCTAAATTTGTGTTCTCTCTTCGAAACTCAATTATCTTTCTTGGTGAGAGACCTCCCAGAGTACTTAGTGCTTGATCAACAATAGGTCCCAGGCTAAGTCTCATTTGTCAGTATATGGGCCCTGACTGGCTCAGAATAAGACTTGTTAAAGCCTTTAGCTTAAAAAGGCCAAGGTCTCCCACCGTATCCAGAGTTATCTCCAGTCATCCTGATTTATATCTGGTCACTGGACCCAGATGACTCTGGAGGAGAAACTGAGGCAGGTGACCTTACCCAACCCTTCCTTACTTTGACCTAATTCATTTGCATGTCACAGCATCATCTCCCTAATGTCATGGTCCTCTCCAAGAACAAAGGACAAACAACAAAAACTTCTGTTTGACTGAGGCAAGATCCCATCAATGATTAAGATTAGGTAAGAAATGAGGCAGAAAAATGGCCTCTTATAGTAAAAAAAAAAAAAAAATCAGTCTGGAAGAGCAAGACTATCAGGGGTCTTGGCCAAAACAGAAATAATTGCTTTTTCCATTCACTTTGTGAATATAAAGATTTCTGGTGGCTCCTATTATTTCTAATTCACTCTTCTGATTTTGTAATACATTTGTGACTTGATCATTGACCTTAAAGGGAGCAAGACTAAAATTTCAATCTGCAAACTATTCAGTTTATTCATCTTATTCAAGATGAGATTTTAGAAGCTAACTTGGTAACACAAACCTTGTGTAAATGAAATTTAGGTGTTTTTTAAAATGTGACTTTCTTATTTCCTAAATGACTTCCCTGTTTTGTTCTTCTCTCTAAGTCTTAGAATTTGCCTTCCTGTAACCTAGGAACCATTAGGACAGAGGGAGATTTAAACTTGACTAGGTACATATCTGAATTCAATTCAATGAACTAATTTTTAAACTCCTTCTATTACAGCTTTGCCATTTACTACCTGCACAACTTTGGGCAAGCCACTTACCTCAGTTTCCTTATCTGTAAAATGAGGGGATGGACTCTAGATGACCTCTAAAATCTATTCTAGTTCTAAATCCATGATCTTAAGATCTTAGATTTAAGAAACTATGAAGTAGCAGAGTGATGATAGCACTGTTAGTTCCTGTTATTTCCTACATGACATTGAATTCAAATCTCTGGATCTTCCCAATTTATAAAGACAGCTTTGTAATAGAGTGCTGAGCATGCAGTTAGCAAGAGCTGGGCTCCAAAGCTGCCTCAATCAAACTGAAACCTGTTAAAGCCCTTAGCTTAAAAAGACCATGGTGCCCTACTGCATCCAGGGGCCACCTCTAGTCATCCTGATCTATAGCTTGCCACTGGACCCAGACAACACAGGAAGAGAAAGTGAGATTGGTGACTTTGCACAGTCCTCCTTTACTCAAAACCAATTCACTTCCATGTCATGGAGTTACCTCCCTAATATCAGTCATTTTTGAGAATGAAAGACAAATAATAATAGCAGCAGGAGTTAGACTTCTGTGCTGCCTCTGACTCCTACCAATTATGTGACCTTGAGAAAATCACTCCATTCCTATATATCCTGGATAACTTTTAGAACTTATCTACTAAGTCATAGACTGGCAGGATCCATGATGTTAGATTCAGATTCCTTATGTATTCTTGTACAGGCAAGGCTTGGTGCTAAGGAAGCAAATTTGATATCAAAGTCTATTAATTCTCCATGCCTCTAGGCAACTCTTTAAAATCAGAAATTGTACAATCATTGCAATTGTGCATGGGTAAAGAGAATTTCCTCATTCAGGAGTTCCTTATATAGTGATACTAAACTCAGATAGAAGCAAGTCTTGTATTAACCTAAAAAACTATAAATGATCATTACCTACTTTGGATTGTATTTTTATTTATTTTAATAAACATTTCTGAATTACATTTTAATCTGGTTCACAGTTTTACCGGCAGTTTACCCTATCTGGAGGCAGCAAATTTGATACCTTTGCCCTATATTAATAAATACAAAATAAATTGCATTGCAACACAGCAAGGATTTGGGGTGATGTCTATCATTTTCAACTCACATTTCTGATTTTAACATGCATAACTGCTAATCTGTATTAGAGAGTTCTCTCTAGTTTCTCTCAGAGAGTGAAATCATAGGTACAAACCAAAACAAATTTTAAAAACCCCAAAAATCCTCTATACAAATGTACTAGTATATTTGTACTAGTATACAAACAAGATGTATACAAACAAGAAAATAATAGGAAGTGTATGATAAAGGCAGAGAAAAGACTCAAAATGTTCTAGGAAAATATGAGGCCAAACAATACTTCGAAGTGGGGTAGTCTAGGAATGAGTATTGGAAAGATTGGCACCTGGAAAAAAAGAGCATGATTTCAAGAGGAGAAGAGGAAGGAGCACATTTCAAGCATGGAGGTGAAACTTCACAGTGAATAGAGGGAAGAGACAATAGATTGAAATTTAAAAAAAAAAATAGTAGCACAATTTGTCTAAAATAAAAAGTATGTAAATGAGAATAAAGTGAAATGAGATATTAGATCCACTGAGTAGGGAGCAAATCCTGATCTCAGAAGGTAATAGTCAGGCCTTCCATCAGTGGGCAAACAAGTTGCTGAGATGGGGCTGGAACCAAATACCAATCACAGCCCAGCAGCTAAAACTGAGCATCATGTTTCAGGGCCCAAGGCTAGCTGGTGTGCCAGTCCGCTCCAACTCATCAGCTCAAGGTCACCAAGGGCCATTTTCCTTCAGTTTGCTGTGTTCCAGCTGGCCCAACCAGTGCAAAAAAAAAAAAAAAAAAAAAAGTAGCTTGAGGCACAGACGGATACAGTTCCCCTCCTTAATAGAAAAGTATGATCACTTGGAATAATTGAATTTCTTTCTTCAGGATGTGAAGAAGAAAGCTAGTTAAAAAAAAAAATCTCTACCCACTCTCCTTCTCAGGGCTTAGGAACTTGTACCCTGCTGCTGCCTCTTCGTGCTATTTCAGGTAGCAGTCCTATGAATAACTAGCAGAGAATCAGTTTTTCCTTCGATAAAATAGAGATGACAATATCCCTTGTAATGATCCAATGAGAAAGTCACAACTTAAAATGGTTAATAACTGTAAGCTATCCTCAGTGATGAAGGAGCCAAAAAATGGGATAACAGACACACAATCTCTGGAAATAGACCAATGGACTTGGAGTTAAAAGAGTCCATGTGTGTATATGTGTGTGTGATTGGAATACAGGGTGACCAAATTCTAATTCTAACCGCCAACTCCCCCTGCTCTCTTCCCCCATTTTTCATCCAAGCCTCTTCCTTTCTTAACCATATGTTTCTCCTTGGGAATGGGGATGGGGATAGGGAGGTAGAGCAGAGTAGAGATACTTTAGCTACTCCTAGTTTCCAAGAGCTGAGGGAAGAATTAGTTAGAATTTAGACTGAAAGCATTTAAACCCTTCAAGAGAAAGAAGAAATTGAGAAAAACCAAAACATGGCATCCCTTGGAAATCCATGATAAAGGCCTAGATTCAAACCCCCAGGTACAATAAGTAGGAATGTTGTGCCATTGGCTGGGGCTGGAAAGCCAAACCCAGATCCTCACCAGTCCTGCTCAGCTCTCCAAGGAAACAAATGCAAAATTGCTTCTTTATAGATTCACTAATCGAGTCATCTATCCTTTCTGTTCACAGCCCACAAACACAAGGGATACATGCTTAAACAGAGCCCAGCCAAGAGTTGAGAAGGTAGACTTTGGAAATTTGAGCAAAGATTGTCACAATTAGAAAAACTACCTTACCTTACACCTTCTAAAAAACAAAAGACAAACCAGTCCTTGACAGCTCTTTCTTGGTCACTATTATCTTGTATATTATGTTCTCTTATTTGAATGGCAGTGCTTGAAGTCAGGAGTCTTCAATTTTACATATGTACCCCCTGTTCTTAGTACCAATGCTTGGAATATAGTAAATGTTTAATATATTTTTTTATTCTTCCAATTCATTTGCTCATTCCCGCATCACAAGTCAATTTCACAGTTCCATCTCTTTTTTAACTTAAAGCATTTGAAACTTAAAGAAAGAGCTCTGTACTCCAAGTATGAATAACTGGGCCTGAGTCCCAGCTCTTTCACTTACAACTTGAGTGACCCTAAGCAAGTCACTTCATTGCTTCTATAAACTAGAAATCACATTTACTCTCTCTGCCTTTTGTTGTGAACAAAATCCCTCACAATTTATGAAGTGCTAAATTCATTTCAATGCTATACAACAAACATTTAGGTGCTGGGGAAAAAAGAAAAACATCACAATCTTTGCCATTGCTTCTATAAGAAATATGATAGATAAACAAATTAATGTAATAGAAATGGTGGGGCCCAAACATAGCACACTGTAAAACTTAGTGAGACAACCCTTGTACTTGGATAACCCGGGAAAGACATTATGCTAACAATAGTACTTGAGTTGAACCTGAAGAACTGTTTATAAATTTAAACTATTTATCATTATGCTAGAACTGCCACTTACAATCTCTTTGACTTTGCCTCTCTAAGCCTCAGTTTTCTCCCGTGTAAAAAGAAGATAGTAATTTTTACACTATTTGACTCATATAGCTATTGCAAAAAAAGAGTAATTTGCAAATTGTTAAGGGTTACAAAAATGTAGATGGTTCAAAGATCTGGAAGCTAAATAAATGCCCATAAACTGAGGAAAGGCTAATCAAATTGTGGGACATGGAATGTCACAGAACATTACTACACCATAAGAAATAACTAATAGAAAAATACAAAGAAGCATGGGAAAGGTGAGATGAACTGATGCAAAGTTTAAAAAAAATACAGTAGGACTGGAAAACAATATATAAAATAAATACAAAAAAGTAAAATAAAACAAAGATTAAACTGAAACCCATTCAATTATAACCACCAAGCTTGGCCCCAAAGAAAGGATTGTCTTAGACTGTGTCTGGAGCTGAATAAATTTGGATTTCCTGAGAGAGCAACAGCACACCCTGGGGTGAGAGAAAATGAAGGACCATCCAGGGCTGTGAGAAAGTAAAATTGTCAACAGGAAGATGGCATGTTAAACATCTGCAGACTGGGAGAGAATCGCTGGATCTCATAACGACTGCATTTCCCAAGAGATCACACCAAAGGAACAGGTGCATCAGCCACTTTCCTATTCAAAAAGAAAATGTTAGTCAAGGTCAGGGACCTTTAATCGAAACCACCTTTTTGAAGAGGTTAAAGAGCTTTTGGTTTTAAGTTCATCAATGCACAGCTACTAACATTCCTCCAGATGCTCCCTAGATCCTCTGGAATGTAGTTTCTTACACATTTAATCTTCTACCAGAGCGGGGAAGCGAGGAAATCATAGGCTTGCAATCCCCAGAAAGGACACTAAGAAGGCTGGCCCGCCTTGTCCTAGGACAAAGATTCAGAGCCAGGCAGAAGGCTGGCTGAGCCTCAGGTACCCAGCCTCAGGAAGGGTTAACCTCCCTTAGGATGAGTGGAGTGTAAAGGCTGCCTTTCTTGGAACTACTCTTTTGAAAAGACAGCTGGGTCCGTCACCTGTTGGAGTTCAGACAGCCACAGCTGTGCCTAGCACAAGCCCCAAGACTTTGAACCATGCCGGATTAGGGAAACAACAGCCCCCTACATTTGTGTTCAGAATTCCAATCTGTGGCCAGACTGGTTCTGGCAGGGGCTGAAGACAGTCCTTGATAAGGACTGAGGTGCAAGGGTGCTTGTGCTCACACGTGGGTCTTGGCTTCCAGACAGATTCTGCTCCCTGGAAATCTGTGTATGCTCAGAGTTGTCCCTTTTTTTACTCAGGATGCCCCCATCAACAGCAGCTGGGGCAGGTGCTAAGCCCTGGAGCCTCTCCAAGGAGATTGCCAGAGGGTATGCTTGGATACCGCAGGACATAACTTCCACAGTGAAATCAGAGTGGAATCTGTGTTAACTGTCCCTTCTAAGATAAAACCTGATTGAAAACAACAAACTTGAACTAGCTAAGAATGGAGCTCCTGGTTTTGACTATTTTTTCTAGCAGGATTCTCAATGCCCATGAGTAGAGCAAACCTCTTCATCGCTAATCCCCGTAAAGGTGAATCTAATAAGGATCACACACATTTAAAATTTATAAAATGCATTGTTTCTACATGACCTTACTTCATCCTCACAAAGCCTTTTGAGGCAGACAAATGCTATTTTTAAAAATCAGCTTTCTACAGTGGAAGAAATTTGAGGATCAGAGACTCTGTGATTTGTCCAACGTCATGTGATGATTAACTGAAAAATTGGCACTTGAAATCAAGTCTTCAAGTTTAATGCTATTTCCAAGACCTCTTGACAAGGTACTAAGACCTTCGTCAGAAATTTCACCTGTTCAGCAGACAACTAAGGCAAAAGTCACCCATCTCACTAGCTAGTCCCCTGGTATTTATTCAAGCCCAAACTCCATATAACTTTCTTTAGTGGTACCAGATAAACAAAAGACATTTTTGCAGCCACTCTCCTGGACATCCTCTAAAACTCAAAGTCAGGGAGTTACAGTCTCTGACACTGACATGCCTGAAAGAACAGAGAAAGACTCTAAAAAGGTTATAGAAAATGCAGCTATTAATAGATTTATGACACAAACTAGTCACCCAGCCCTCACCCATAAAGAATCCCCACCATACAAGTGGGATCTGCTCATAATAATGGAAATGTTGGTCACAGTGGAGATGTGAAGAAACCTCTCTTTCATATTGGCACAAAATATCAAGTTCATCAGAGTCGACTTGCAGACTTTCTTCTGAATCCGTCCCCTTCATACACATTCCCATGTTTGTTTTTTTAATAAATCCTATAAGTACTGGTTTCCAATCATAGACTGATAAAATGAGGACTGTTCAGAGAGAAGAGGAGATATATTCTTAGACTACCTTCTGGTGATTCTTTTGTGCTATCAAGAAAGTTACATCTACGATGGGGCTCTCTTCAACAATGAGATAATTCAGGCCAGTTCCAATGGTCTTGTGATGAACAGAGCCATCTGCACCCAGAGAGAGGACTGTGGGAACTGAATGTGGATCACAACATGACATTATCACTCTTTTTGTTATTGTTTGCTTGCACTTTTTCTTTCTCATTTTTTTCTTTTTGATCTGATTTTTCTTTGTGCAGCATGATATTTGTGGAAATGAGTATAGAAGAATTGCATATGTTTAACATATATTAGATTACTTGCCACCTAGGGGAAAGGAAAAAATGAGGGAAAAAATTGAAACACAAGGTTTTGCAAGGGTGAATGTTGAAAATTACCCATGCATATATATTTTGAAAATAAAAAGCTTCTATCAAAAATAAAAAAGAAAGCCACATCTAATTCCTATTCTGAAATTTCCCCTGCTTGATCTATGGTTCAATCTAGATCTTTCCTAAGGTATGAAGGGTATGAGACATCCAAAGAAAAGGGAACCCAAATTTTCCTGAAGTACCACTTTTTTATATATTGCTTGAATGTTAATCTGATAGACTGCCTTTGTCCATGGGGGTGGGGAGGCACCATAAGAATAATAGCATCATGATATTGCTTCAGAACCCCAAGAATTATTTTGAGAAGTGAGAGGGAAACTCCAAGATAAAGCACTGAAAAATATGTATGCAATTCAGTCATCTGAGTATAAGTAGACAAGAAAGGCAGCTGCAGAGAAAATGACGCCTAGCCTCCTCTCCACCTAATCTCGATGCTCAGATACCTCTGCGTGGGTTCTTCCATTTGCTCTCATGTTCTTCCAACAAGAAAGTGCTTCTCTGTACTTTGGCAGCTCCCCAGTTTCTCCTCCATCATCTGTAGCCTTAATCTCTCTAAGCTCTTAATTTGCATTTGCAACGGCTGAGGGGAGCCAAACTGCCTCTTGGTGTTCCTGCTATTTGAGCTTCTTCAAAATCTTACCAACAAGCCACAGCTGGGACTGGAATGTGAGTCTGGACCTCCAGCCAGCCTTCTATTCAGGAAGGAGACTGAGAGCTCTAGGAGGAGAAAGGAACATCCTAAGAATCAATGCCACAGAAGTATAAGGTTGAAGACTGATTCATCTATGTCACTGAAGTTGTCAGGGGCAACCAGGTTAAGAACCAATTCAATATGATTTTTGAAGTTTTTATTAAAAGAACTCTTTTATTAAATAGAACTCCTCACGAGACACCATAGAGACAAAACAAGAACACAAAGATAGTCTCTGTTCTTAGAGGATTACAATATAATTTGGAGGTAGACTTGAGAGTTCATCCAGTCTACTCCCTATTTAAATAGCACTATTCTCAACAATGTTCCCAATAAATGGTCATTCAGCCTTGAGCCTGAAGACCTTCAACCTTAAGGAATTCACTAAGAACTCTTGGCACTAATGACCAGGAAGTTTTTCCATACAGGGTCCATAGCTACCCCTCTATAACTTCCACCATTCCTCCCACTTGTACCTTCTGAAGCAAGAATATGTCTAATGTCTCCACCACATGAAGTGGTATCCTATAACCAAATACTTGAGAACATGGATAATATCTCCAATCTAAATTGTCTCTTCTCCAGGCTAAACATCTTCAGTTTCTTTAAATTAGAACAAAGCCAGATAAATCCCTATTTTTCCTACAGGGTGGTAGGAATGTGTCCCCAAAAATTCCCCAGGAAGAAATCTATCTAAAAGGGCAGTGATGGAAATCTGTATCGAGGGCAATGAAAAAGTCTTGCATGAGGAGAGGCCCTGGGCCACAAAGCATCAAGGGATATTATGAACAAACTAGCAAAACCGCCTACAGCCCATTACATTTGGTCACAACCAGTCTAGCAGAGTGAGTTGGCAAAGAAAGACTATTTAGTGCAAAGAGAGGAGGGAGAAATAAAGACAAAAGACAAAAGAAATTCAGTGCTAAAGAATCAAAATAGGAGACAATGATAAGGGAATGAATGTCCACAGAAGGTTTGTAAAACAGTGAAGAACCTCAAAGTCATGTTGTATGAGGATTGATCAAAGAAATAGGGAAGGGTTAGCTTGGAGGAGACTTAAAAGGAATTTAACTAGCTTTAAATGTTTGAAAGGCTATCGTGTGGAAAAGGTTTTGAATTTGTCTTATTTAGTCTCAGATGGCAACTCTGAGAGCAATGATAAGTGGGAGTTAAGGAATAAAATTAGATCTAAGGATCAAACTTCCTTATTCTGTTTATGACAATTTTACTTTTCCTCTGGCTTCCTGCTCCCAATTTCCCTAATCTACGTGATGCAAAGAGACTTATAGGTTAGGTGCCATATAACTAAAGATACCAAATCTGCTTTTTCCTACCTTCTGTCACCCACCTCAAATTTCAACCTGAGTCAATCAGAATTAATTAAATGGAAGCCATATCTGAAGCTGCTCTAAATCCTAAGGTCCAAAGTCCATCAAAGTCCAGGTCAAGTTCTTTGTTATTAAGAAAAACTTGGAGTGAATGAGAGGGAAAACAAGGGCAGTGCCAGGTTAGCGAGAGACTTCTATCACCCTCCTCCTTTTCCCTTCTCTCCCCTTCTTCAATGACTTCCCCCTGGTGCCATTATTTCCAAAGCTCCTCATGATGACTTCCTGTCTATACTCTCCGTGTGGGAGTCTTTGAAGAGTGGGATTGTAATATTCAACTGATTTATTGGGGTCTGTCATGTATGAGGGCCTGGGGTCCTCAGGTGAAAGGACCTAGGATGTTAAATCATGAGATGTTACAACAGCTGCTGTTTCAGGGTGTGATTTAAGGGCTAAAGTGGTCCAAGACAGGCTGTGTTTTCCCATAAGTTTTATTATACCAGTTACATTTTTGTGGCTATTTTAGTGCCTGTGAAAGGTGAGAACTTGACAAGGCTCTGGAAACAAAAGCCACTCTGCTGGGCAGGTATAGTCAGGGCCATTCAACCTCAGACAGAGGTGAGAAGTTGGGTAGTACAAGGGACTGAGAAAGAAATTTTTCTGGACCTTTTCTAACTGGAGAAAGATCCCTGGTTCTAAAATGCACTAGTCTGTGGCTTTCCTATGATGATTGCCTTTCATTTAGAATTAAATACCATCTAGCCTCAGTTACCATTCAAGGGATCAGAATTAGATTGAAAACAGAAGTCCCCTATTTTCTTGATGAGTTCTATATTGGCAAGGCCTTGTATACTGTAGTCGTTTAATAAATGTTTATTGAACTGTACTGAATTACATGATAGGCCTTCACTGTTCCATTATACAAAGTCTTTCCCTAAAAAAAGAAAAATAGGCATCTTTTATTCATCTTTTAGGAGGGATGGGTTTAGAAGAAAAATTAATTCACCATTTTCTTTCTATTCAGATTCAAGAAAATCTCATCAAATCATTGGAGGCTGGTAATTGGACATAATTGATTCTAAAAGGACAAGCATTACTTCTCCCTGCTCTTGCCTATCATTCTGGTGATAGCCTGGGGTGCCAAATTCTTACTAATCCTGAGTTATTCTTTAAAAAGATTCAAATATGATTCCAAACCTGCTTCAAAATACCCAGTCATCAGTCTGGGTTCAAGTCTGATTGATGCTTTTCAGCTTTTACATAATTTACCTAAATTCTAAAGATTTTAAAATTGAAATGCCATTTTGAAAAGATCACTGTGTTTTGACAAGAATTCAGAGAAGAATCATATATAACAAAGAATATTCTGTCCACACTTTAATTAATTCAAAGGGGAAAAAACATTCCAAACCTCTTCAAGTATTCAATATTATTGATGTACTTTTTCTTAGGTATCCTATTAATTAAACTGAAAAAGAAATTCTAGTACAACAGATGATAGAAGTTACCAACCAAATTCATTGAATCTCCATAGGGCAAAACCATCCAAGAAATATGAGAAGCAAAAGACCACTTTAATGTTGTCCACCTTATGAAAAATATTACCATGCTATTCCCAGGTAACACAGCTAATAACTGTTAGAGCCAGAATTCCTTGCATCTTACAACATTAAAACTGCTGTTGGAGAACACTTCTCCATGGTACTTCCAAAAAAATCAATGTTTTATTAGTCCTTGAAATTTTGTCTGTCACCCATTCATTCTCTCTTCTGTTATGGAGTTCCAAATACATGTGAGTGCACACATACACACGCACACACACATTCACTCATTCCCCATTTCATGCATTTTGTACTCTCTTGTCCTCCCTCTCTGACAAACACATCTTCGAGGCACAAATACAGATTTTGGACTATTTTATAGTAAAGAGGATTGTTTTCTTTTTCTCACAAGTCTTTTTTTGTACATTAAAAAAATATGCATGTACTCATTTCTCTTTTTCTCTGTCCCAATATTTCTTCCTTTTTAGAAATTTCTATTATTTCATCTTTCCATTCACAGAATCAGAATTTCACAGTATCAGAATTGAAAGGGACCTCAGTGATCAAATCCTCCTTGATAAAGAATTCCCTTGACAACAAATAAAACAGGATCAAATCCTTCCTTACTTCCAGAGGAAGCCCATTTCCCTCTTATTGAGAACAACTCTAACTTGCTAGAAAGTTTTTCCTTAGATTAAACCTGAATTTGATCCTCAACAACTTCCACTCATCATTGCTCCAAGAGTTGCCTTCTGAGACTAAACAGTTTGTCCTATTTAGTTTGTTAAATCTAACTAACTCGTTTTCCCATGAAAGCCTTTCAAAGCCTTGAAGTCAGCTCATTAAATTAGTCTTCTCTTCTCCAGGCTACCCTTCCCTAGTTCTTTTGTCCTCTCAATCCATATACAACATGAATCTTAGGTTCTTCACCACCCTACATTTAAGAACTCTCCTATGGATACCTTTTTATAGACGTCTCCTATTTTGTTTCTTTAGCACCCATTTTCTCCTGTCTGTTTTTCCTTATTTCTCCCTCTCCCTTGCACTAAATAACCACAAATAAGGTAGTGCAATTGCTAGACCAAGAACTGGGAAGCCCATTTAAGGAAACAGTACGACTAAAAGCAGGCAAGTGGTGGAACTCTAGGAGTATGGGATAAAGGAGCAATAGGCAGGAAGAAATAGGATGGGTACATATGGGGGGAGCAATTAAATGCCAGGCAGAGAAATTTGGATTTTAACTAGGAGGCAATGGAAAGCCTTTGGAGACCTCTGAACAGGGGGAAAACACAACTAAAGTGCTGGAGCAATAATATTAATAGTAATTAATTATAATATATATTGTATGTATATAATATCTATACATAATAATTAATAATAATATTAATCTGAGACCTATGGGTAAAGTAGCTTGGAATAATGACAAACTGAAGACAAGGAAGGAATGGGGACAATGGTGCACAGCCATATTCAGACTATACAACATTGTTTCCTGTATGTTATAAACAAGGAAGCAGAACAATTGAGCTTGTGAATGCAGAAAGGCATCCTTTGCTCCTAATAATCCTAATAAAGGCATCTGCCTCTCTCTTCCTCTGAGGTTGCCTGTAGGCAGTTTATAAATGCAGAGAAAGGCCAGCATATCCTAAACCAGTTCTTATACCATAGTGACAGAGCTCAGTGTGTTGTGTGTAGATTTGATCATGTCACTTCCCTGCCAAAAAAAAAAAAAAATCTTCAGTCATTCCCAATTTTCTTAAGAGTCAAATCCAAACTCCTTTGCCAGGCAAATAATAACCTCAAAAATCCAGGGTCTCCCTCCCTTTTCAGGCTTGTCTCAAATTATTCCTTTCAACATGCTTTCTTACACCCAAACTATACTATTCTCTACTCCACCCTGCCCTGTCAATGTCCACTATACGTTCCTCACTTTCTCCTGCTTTTCCTTATTCTTCCCCTTTTCATCTACTGAATTCCTGCCCATCCTTAAAAATCCTACTCATGTTATTTTTCCATAAAGTCTTCTTTGATAATGACCTTCCCTCTCAAATCTGACAAAACACTTCGTTACTTTCTAATCCTCCAAGTTAGCTGTGTAACCTCTTTGTTAAAGCATCTTTCTTCTTCACAGTGATCATTGTCTTTCTCTTGCATCCCCTAGATCTGGAGGAGACAAAGAGCAAGAGTGATAAGCTAAAGCAACTCTTAATCAGACACCTGCTATAAAAGGGGCAACTGTGAAAGGTTATGTGATTCTGGAGTTCTCTTTCTCCCTTGTTTCTGGTGGACATCCATTCCATATCAGGAAGAAGCCCTGAGGAGGAGACTATACTGGGAGGCACTTCAGAAGGCTTCTTGAAGAGCCAGGCTATCAAGGTACCAAACCACGACATTCTCCTGCTGGGCAGCCAGGAATTGAGTTGAAATCTGTACAGGAGCACCATACATTGAAGTTGATGATTGCCACTGGAGATGAGTTATTGTGAGCTTATTGTGGTGAGCTGTAGCCTCCTGACATCAAGGATGCTTGAACACATGAAACTATCTTTTAAAATAGCATCTACTACCTAGAGTTGTTATGAGGATCAAATGAGATTTTTTTAAAAAAGGATTTCATAAAGCACTTAGCACATTGCCTGGAACATACTAAGCATTATATAAATGTTACCTATCAAAGCCTTTAGCATTATCTATCTCTCCTCCTCCCCGCCCCCGCCGGAAAAGCAGGAGGCAAAGTGAGGGTACTGTTTGGAAATTCATGCTCTACCACAAGCAGTTCAAGTGAATAGATTTTAAAGTGCTCAAATTTCTCTTCAAGTTTTCTCTTTGCAAATTCAATTTAGTCTAAATTTTAACTGAATGAACCCTTTGAGTCTACTTTGAAAAGGGAAAGCAAGATCAAGGACCCCAAGTAGAAACGGGGGCTGAGAGTCATTTAATGTTATAGCTTTGAAGCAATTAAGTCCAAGTGCTAGACAATGAATCTGAACCCAGAGCATTGGGAAGCATACAAAGGTTGGAGATGGGGAGTTACATTCCGGCATTCTCAGGTTGTAATGAACTGGTTTAAGTCAAGCTTCAAGCACCACCTTGTGGCCTGCATATTTATAGCACCTAGAGAAGCTGTTCTAAGCCATACCCTTAGTGGGAGGAAAGCCCAGGTATGAGCCCCATAAGAATAGGGACAGCCTCTTACCTAAACTTTGAACTTAGTCTGAATAAAGAGCAAGAAAGTAGGGTGAACATTGGTGAGTTAAAGTTGAGTTTGAGATGATGGACCTTTCATTTTTCTCCCTTGAGCTTTAGATTAGTGGCTATAGCAGAAGACAAATTTACAAGGAAGGAAACTCTGAAAATGAATTTTCAACAAAATGTCCATTCCTCAGTGAAAGAAACTGGCATTTTTTTCTTTGCAGCTCTAGTGGCTCTTGGAGTCTGCTTACCTGAGTGCCTTCCCTTAATTCTTATTTTTCCACCTTTTCCCAGGGAAAGTCTGGTGCATTAGACTGTTCTATAAGTTATAAAAAGTCTTAGGCACTGAAAGAAGCAAAAGATGGGACAGTGATAATTATAAGGTCAAGGACATTTTCCTGGTCAGCCTTCTCTCAGCCTTTCTCTCTTTTCTGGAATATACCAATATCATAGACCACAGGAGTCAATGAGTAAAGGAGCCTAATACTGTGCCAAAGGGAAAGTGCATTAATTAGTACTACTTTTTGTCTCTTGTTAATTTTATATCCTTGTTTTTCATTGCTTCTCCCAAAGCCATGGTATCTGGAACTAATATGACTATTAATAAAGAACAATTTGCAAAAAAAATTCACTTTCCTTAAAGATTTTTCATTTTTATGTTATATAAATATCTGTTTTGAGGGTCACTGTATAAAACATAGAGGTAAAATGATAAATATAATTTTGATAATTATATTTTGTATCTAATGTAATTTAATTTGATAACCAAAATAAATGAAGAAAATTATTGAATTCTATTCTATTTGTAATCATACTTATTAAGTTCATGTCCTAAATAAGTTCCTTACCATCTAATTTCTGGACCCAGAACATCAAGGAGTAGAGTTCCTTTTTTTTTTAAAGAATGTATTTTGGATTTAATTCTGAAATAAGCTCTGTGGATCTTAACTTGTGAATACAGTGTATTTCTAAAACAAATATTTTTTTTAATGACAATTTCTTTCCCTAAGTGAACCCAGAGGATTGGACATTTTGTTGAAAATTCATTTTCAGAGTTTCCTTCCTTGAAAATTTTCTTTTGCTACAGGCACTAATCTAAAGCTCAAGGGTTAGAATAGTGAAAGGTTCAACATCTCAAAGTCAACTTTAACTCACCAATGTTCAGTAGAAAGAACAATACAATTGTGCTCTGGAGATCTGGGTCCAAATCCTGACTGTGATGTTTTCTGAGTCACTTCTTATCTGTAGACATCAGTATCCCCAAGTGTAAAATGAAGTTCTTGGATTAGATGGTCTCTAACTTCTTTCCCATTATAAACATTGTAAACAATTGGTGAATAATGAAGAGGTATGAACAATATGTCTTAATAATTCTTCCTTCCAAAAAAAATTCTCTATATATCCCTTCCTATTTACTTTCATTGCTTCCACTTTAGTTCAGAATCTCATTAAGCTAATGACAAGTCTCCTTTTAGTGTAATCTCTTCCCATACATATATTTCCAGTCTATCCTAATGAGATTAATTTTCTTATAGTACCACTTTGATTATGACACTTCCTTGCTCAAAACTTTTCAATGCCCATTACCTATTATCTAAGATGCAAACTCCTTAGCATTATTATTCATAGCCCTCCATAATCTGTTGCCATTCTACTCTTCCAAACTATGCCTTACAATTAATTATGCATTTTTGCTGCACTGATCAAAACAAATAAAAGCATGGCCAGAGATCTATTAATTAACTCTCTTAGGGAGCAGGGACCTGAGGCTAAAGACCAGAGTATAGACCAGGAGACCAATGACCATATCTCTTTCTGGATGTGTACTTCTTTGGAAATACCAGAAACTTGTAGGACTCTAGAAACAGTTCTGAAAATAGCAGCATGAAAAAGCCTAAAGCTTCAGACAGTGCCCCAAATGAGCAGAATTCAACTTTAATATAAAGTTCAAATTCAAGAAATAGATTAGAAAAATGAGTAAACAAGAATAACAACAAAAAAATTTGATTATAAAAAGCTATGATAATAAGGAAGACCAAGACATAAATTCAGAAAACAATAACAATGTGAAAACAGCTACAAGCAAAGCCTCAAATTAAAAAATTATAAAAATTAATTGGATCCAAGGCCAACAAGAATTCTTAGGAGAATTAAAGAAAGAGATAACTGTGGTAGAAGAAAATCAGGAAAAATGAGAGTGATGCAAAAAAACTATGAAAAGAGAAATAACGACTTGGTAAAAGAGTCACAAAAATGCTGAAAAAAATAGCACCTTAAAAAAACAGAATAACAGCATGGCCAAAGATCCATTAATTGGCCCTCTTTAGGTAGATCACTTAATAAGTTTTGAATCTATACAATTGTATTATGGACAGCTTAATTCATTCCTCCATCTTGTGCACAAGGATATTATAAGAAACTTGTTTGACCCCTTGAAAACCAGGATAGGACAAATGAAAAAGGATGTATTTTTAAATTTTCATTGAAGAAAACAACTCCTTATAAAGCAGAATTGGTCAAATGGGAAATAAGCACAAAAATTCATTGAAGAAAATAATTCCTTAATAAGATTTCAGCAATTGAAAATAAATGTTTCCATGAGGCATCAAGAAACAATAAAATAAAGCCAAAAGAATGAAAAAAAATGGAAGAAAATATAAAACATGTCATTGGAAAAACAATTGATCTGGAAAAATAGATTGAGGAGAAATAATTTCAGAATTATTGGACCACCTAAAAGACATTATAAAAAAATATTATAGACATCATGTGTCAAGAAATTATCAAGGAAAACTGCCCTGATGTCTTAGAACCATAGGGTAAAATAGAAATTAAAAGAATCCACTAATCATCTCCTAAAAGAGATCCCAAAATGAAAACTCTGAGGAATATTACAGCCAAATTCCAGAGATCATATGTCAAGGAGAAATATTGCAAACATTCAGAAAGAAACCATTTAAATATCATGAAGTTACAGTTAGGATCACACAAGATTTAGCAGCTCCCACATTAAATGAGGAAAGGGCTTGGAAATTGATATTTCAGAAGGCAAAGGAGCTAGGATTACAAGCAAAAATAACCCTTCCATAAAAATTGAGTATAATCCTTTGTGTGTGGGGGAAATCAATATTTAACAAAATAGAGAGCTTTTAAGCATTCCTGATGAAAAGACTAGAGCTGATAGAAAATGACAATCAAATACAAGACTCAAGAGAAGTACAAAAAGATAAACAAGAAAGAGAAGTCATAAAGGACTCAATAAAGTTAAACTGTTTACATTCCTATATAGAAAGATGATACATGTAACTCCTAAAATCTTTGTCATTATTAGTGCAGTTCAGAGTATACATAGACAGAGATCATGGATGTAAAGCAATTATGTTGGGATGATCTCAAAAAAAATGAAGGGGTAGGAAAAAGAGAGGCACTGGGAATATGGAAGATTTTCTGATATAAAAGATATACAAGAAATATCTTTTACATGGAACCTTGTACAAGGAGCCTTGCTGTCATCAGAATTGGTTTAAAGAGGAAAGAAGATTAGATGGAGGGGAGGATGAATGGATAGACGGATAGATAGATAGACAGACATTCAGTTAGATATAGAATCTATCTGACTCGACAAGGAAATAAGAGGAGGGAAGGTGGGGAGGGAGAGTGATAAAAAGAAGGGTGAAACAAGAGGCAATGATCTTCAGATCAAAACAGAATTTTGAGGAAGGACAGCATCAAAAAGAAAAAGAGGAAGAAGAGGAGGAGCATGGGGAGGAACAGGAGGAGGAACAGGAGGAGGAACAGGAGACAATCAGAACCACAACCAAAAAGAAATAGAAGAAGATGGAATAGAAAAAAATACCCAGTAATCACAAATGAATGTGAAGGGATGAGCTCATCCATAAAGCAAAAGCAGATAGCAGAAAAGATTAAAAACCAGAATAATAATGTTATTTGAAAAAGACATATTTGAAATAGAAAGACACAAAGAGTTAAAATAAGGGGCTGGAGCAGAATATTATGCTTCATCTGGAATAAAGGGGGAAAATAAATACCCAAGAGTAGTCATAATTATCTCAAAGCAAAAGCAAAAACAGACCTACTTAAAAGAGATAATTAGAGAAACTATATTTTGTCATACACAACACCAAACACAATGGAGTAAAATTTAAAATTTTCACAGCAGGTTTCTCTCATAAAGACTTCATCTCTCAAACATATACAATTTATTTTTTTAAATTATAAAATTTTTATTTAAAAAATCCTCAATTAATAAATGATCAAGGAATATGAACAAGTGGTTTTCTGAAGAAGAAATATATATAGAAGACTATATATATATATATATATATATATATATGTATATATATATATAATCATATGAAATGTTTTAAATGTTACACTAATGAACTATTTGGTGGTGTGATATAGTCCAATCATTCCGGAGAACAATTTGAAACTATATCCAAAGAACTATAAAATTATGCATACCCCTTTATCTGTCAATACCATTACTTGGTCTGTACCCCCAAAGAGATCAAAGAAAAAATAGAAGGACTTTTGTATATAACACATTTATAGCATCTCTTTTGTGATGGCAAAGAGTTGGAAACTGAGCATATTATTATCAATTGGGGAATGGCTGAACAAGGTGTAGCATATGATTGTAATAATGTTTCTTGTTTGGCTTCCTGATGGGAGGGCATAGATAGTGGTGCTTTTTTGTGCTACAAGACAAGGGCAATGGTATCAGTAAAACACAGGAAGATTTATATAAACTGATGTAAATTGAGATGAGCAAAACAGGTGAGCTGTTCTGATCAGTACAATGACCCAACATAATTCCAAAGGAAAAAATGCTATCTATCTCCAGAAAGAGAACTGATATCTGAATATGAATTAAAATATAATTTTCACCTTATTTTTCTTGCTTTTTAAAAAATGCAACTAACAGAAATATTTTGCAGAACTTACCATGCATAACTGATATCATATTGCTTGCCTGCTCAGTGAATGGGGAAGATTGGGATAGAGGGAGAGAATTTGGAACTAAAAAACATTAAAAATAAATAATGAAAAAATCCAGGTTCAGAACTACAGCAGAAAACTAGTTCTGCTACCTTGTGACTATTGATTTTTTTTTAAAAAGACAAAATAGCATTTCCCAGCCATTTTTCTCTGGACCTTATTCAACAATCTTAGTTCCAAATGGCTGGGTTAATTCTGAAAAAAAAGTCAACCCACTCTGAAATGACAAAAGCTTGTCACCACTGAAGATATTCAAAGGATAGAGTCCAAGTGCTGCAGGCTCTGAAAGCCATTTCCAAAGACAATTCCAGGAGCATTGAGCAATGACAGCTTTGTTGTAATAAGTGTATGACTCACTCCAGATGTATAAAATCTGATGTGTTTGTTTAAAATCAGTCATGTGACTCTAGAATTGCAACTTGTAAGATGGCCAGTGCCTTGGAAGGCTGTCAAATAAGTGATCTTTATGTGAGACCATCTCCATCACACATTGCTTTTCTGGTCATCCTAGAATGGAACAACAGCTGCCACTATCTTTGCCTTCCCATTAGGAAAGGAGAGCCAAAAACGAAACATTAAAAAAATCACAGGCATTGGAAAATGATTTGGAAAGACAGGTGTCTTTCTTTGGAAAGAAAGGACTGGACTATTTAAAATCCATAACCCTAAGGCAAAAGATTTAAAACTCCTCGAATGTCCAGTGACCGCATAATAACATAATCAGTCCAAATCTGCAAATATGTAATTTCTATCTATTGTGGTGGGAAGAATACTGCAGTGTTCTTAAAAACCTGGATTCTAGTTCTTGTGGAATTAGATTAAATGCTATTCTCTAGGGGATCCCAGTGTAGCTACAGCTCCTAACACTGTATGCTAAGCTCAGTGGTAATTCAATAGCAGTCACTTCATGTCCCTGTGCCTTTGCTTTCTTAATGTCTGAGTTGCCTTCCTTATAGTATTGTTCAGAGGATCAAATGAGATGACAGATGAGAGAGCACTTTAGAAGTGATAACATATATGTTTAAAATGATTGTACACATATAACATATCAGATTGCTTGCTATCTTGGGGAAGGGGAGGGAAAGAAGGAAAGGAGAAAAAAAGGTGGAACACAAAATCTTACAGAAATGAACACTGAAAAAAAAACAAAATTCTAATAAGAGAAAAATAAATAAAATTTTAAAGAAATGACAACATATTATATGGTAGGTATGGTTTTATGATTGTCCTGTGCTAATAAATATGATCCTTGCATTAGAGTCCTGATCTGAAAGACCCAGGTAAACTTTTGAAAGGGCCATTAGGTAGAGCCAATGTGCACAGAGTGCTGGATCTGGAGTGAGGAAGACTTTATGTTTCTGAATTGAAATCCAGCCTCAGACACTGACTAGCTGTATGATTCTGGATAAGTCACTTAACCCTATATGCCTCAGTTTCCTCATCTGTAAAATGAGCTGGAGAAGGAAATGGCAAAACACTTAAGTATCTTTGCCAAGAAAATCCCAAATAGAGTCCCAACAAGCTGGACACAACTGGAAAAACTCAAGAAAAACAAACAAAAAAAACTTTTGGACTCTTTTTTTTGCCCTATCCTATCCATCCCTACCCAGGAAACATGGGACAGTCTCTGCATGATCATCCCCTCTATTGTTGTTCCTCATTGCCTCTAATATAAAATACAAACTCCTCAGTCCAGCATTTAGAGCCTTCTATAATCTGGGTATCTTTCTAATCTTATTTCACATTATTCTCTTTCACATGCCCTCCATCATAAGGAAAGCTGTTTATCTAGCTATTCTCTGTACACAGTCTATGTCCCACTTCGTGCCTTTGTACTGATTGTTGTCTGAAATGTACCCCTCCCTCACCTCTCTCTCCTGAAATCCCCAGCCTCCTTCAAGACACAGTTCAGGTGCCAACCCCTTTATTAAGTCCTGTAATGGATAATGATTTGTACCTCTTGAAATTATATTTTTATGTATTTTTGGTATTTAATTGTGTGGATGTTTTATGTTTTCCCTTCTCTCTACCTGCTCTTAACAGAAGAATATAAACTCCTTGAGGGGGAAAATCTTAGTTCTTAGAAATCTACAATGTTGCTATTGCTCTTTTCTGGGAGAAAGAAAATGAGAAAAATTCCTTTCTTCTCCCTCTTCCTTCAGATACTGTCTCCATTTCCTATAGCTCTCTCTAGTTGTTCCATTTTTTCAAGCAAGCAGAAAATGACCAGTGTTTTCCATCTAAGTAGTTTCCTACACTGTCAAATGAGAGTCAAACCTCCAAATTCCCTTGTTATCCTTCTCTCTTTTTTTTCTTCCTTCCATTCTCTACCACCTACCAGTCTTATTCTTTGTCATTTATACCTTCATGTGGCTTCATCTGAGGGGACAGGAAAGGGAGAAAGCCAAAGTACTCCTTTTTAAACTATACTATCTGCTTTGTCATCACTGAAAGCATTCATCTGCACAAGGAGTTATCCTGGGGGCACCATATAAAAGGGTCAAAACAAACATGTTCCCTGCCTTCAAAGAGAAGCTACATAGGTGCTTAACAAATAAATGTTGGGTGAAAAATAAACAATGATAATAGAATAAGAAATCCTCTTCAACAGCGTCAAAGAATAAACAAGTCTATCTTTGGAGAATCCCACCCTACCTCCTTAACTATAAAAAATTAAGTGTAGCTTCCAAAGGGACTAACTGGCTCAAATAGTCTTAGTCCTGGGAGAACCTGAAAGAGTTATAAATTGTCTCCATTGAGAGATTACAATAACAGACTCCCAGGGAGACTAATCTGAAGATTTAGATTTAAAAAAATGAATAGGACCCTTCCATCTCCCCTCAACAGTCAATTCTTTCCTGAGCCAGTTCATTGCCATTTCTTTTGTCCTTGACCAGATGCCAGACCTGATCTTTGCCCATAAGCTTTATGTCTCCCTAATTAAATTTTAAAACCGTGATTAGGAGAGATTTCACACCATAGTGTCCCTAAGGGAGGCATCCCATTTCTCCTCTAGCTCCACCTGTTGGGCCCAGGTCTTAGTATTTTGTGTTTCTTGCTGACTAGGCTGACTTCAAAGAGGCAAATAGGGCCAACTAGTACTTTAGAGCACTGGAAGAAGAAAACCTTAAAAGCCCATAGCATCTCAATCATGGGTAAAGACCACTGGAACAGAGAGAATTCTCGTCTTAGACCAAATTCTACCAGATATTAAACCCCACCAGCCTCTCCATTTCCAAGTTTCAGCCAATGTGGCTCACACTAATTATTCTATCCTTGTATTCATCAGTTACTTGAGTCACAGAGGCTTCCTCATAAGCCTGTCTCTTTGATTTCTCTAGTTCCTGCCTTTGTTTAGAGCATTTCCTCTTCCTGGAAAAGCCTCCTTCTGCCCCATTTGTCCACAAAACTCACTCCCCTCTTCCCTATTTCTACTAATGATATCTAATCATGCAACCTTAGAACTTTTGAGCCTTTTATGACACCTCCTTCTTCCTTACTCCATTACACTCAATCAGTTACCATTTTGCAAAGTCCAACACATATAGTGTTTAAATTTTAAAATTCAAATGACAAACAACAAATTCTTCTCTTTTTTTGCTTAATAGTATTTTTTCCAATTATATGTAAATATAGTTTTCAACATCCATCTTTATAAGATTTTGAATTCCAAATTTTTCTCCCTTTCTCCCTTCCCCAAGACAGCAAGCAATCAATCTGATTTTATTTGTTATATTTGTGATGAGGTCCTGAGTAACTAAGTGGGGTTGACAGAGAAAGACTGAAGTACTGATTGCCGTGAGGCAAGCAGGGAAGGGTACAGATGGGGATCAGCTCAACCTGATAGTCCCACTCTCTGGAGGTTGTGGGTTGCCCTACCATGCTGTGTCCAATCAGAAATCCAAGTTTTATCAAATCCCCAAGGTTAAATTTCCCCTATAAATCTGTCCATGACCCATGACATCTTTGCTTAAAAGTCTAAAAATGGATTAAGGCTAGCATGGCTTCTGCTTCAGGCTATCTTTCACCTCTCTCCCTCATGGTGTCTTTCCTCTCACCCTCCCCCACCCCATGCTTCATCATGTCTTTATCCTTATAGCTAACTAACTTTTTTAGGGTGCTAAACTTTATGGATTTAGCCTACTGGTTAAGAACATACTCATACCTCATGGAGGATTCCCTTTCTTCTAGTTATTTATGAAGTTCCATTAGGAAACTTGTTATTTCCATTGTTAATGTTAAAACCCCTTTCCTTGCTAACTATATGCTCTCCCATATCTATCTCTATTTCATATTTACCACTCCTGGTGTCTACTGTCTATGATTTTTTTGTCTATGATCTCTTCTCCTAAGTAAACCTATCTTTTGCCAAAGACAATGGCCATTGTGAATTCTTCACAAGACTGAACTCCAACACTTGGTGTCTGAACAATAATCTCATCATATGGTCCTGAACTCCAAACATGTCACATGTACAATCATGCTAAACACATTAGTCCTATCAAACAACAAATTCTTCAAGGAGAAAGACCTTTGATTACAAAAGAAAGGAAATTTTAATAACATGAGACTTTTCTGCACCCACCAGAAACCACCAGAGGAAATGGGTGTAAAGTAGCAGGGAGGAATCCCTGAGCCTCAGTTTCCTCATTTACAAAATTAGAGGGTTGAACAAAATAACATTAGAGGTCCCTTCCAGTAAGACTATGAAGGGCTTTAGACATCAAGCCCAGAGTTTGTACATTATCCTAGAAGTAATAAAGGAGTCACTGGAGATTCCATAGAAGAAGACTGATATGGTTAGACCTGTGATTCCCCAGATATTCCTGCAATTCTCTGGCAAAGGGCCCAGAATCCAGTTTATTTTCATA
This sequence comes from Antechinus flavipes, assembly GCF_016432865.1. NCBI lineage: Eukaryota > Metazoa > Chordata > Mammalia > Dasyuromorphia > Dasyuridae > Antechinus > Antechinus flavipes. The sequence goes on along the minus strand of NC_067398.1, from coordinate 337,981,452 downwards.
CCTAGGAGCTGTGAGTCTGGGTGTACATTTACACAGTATACAGAGGACCATTTATTTCCTCTAGCATAACACACAGATTTAACTCAACATAGTTCCTATGGATCACTAAATCCTGGCTACCATAACCAACTGGCCACGTGTACATTAGTTCACAGGATTATTGAGTTAGATCCTAACTAGAGAGTTAGAACTGAAAGGAATCTTAGAAGTCACCTTGTTGTTGTTGATGATGATGATGATATTCAATCATGACCCCATTTGGGGTTTTCTTGGCAAAGCTACTGGAGTGGTTTGCTATTTCCTTTTCCAACTCATTTTACAGATGAGGAAACTGAGGCAAGCGAGATGAAGTGATGTGCGTCATAGATAGTCAGTGTCTGAGACTAAATCTGAACTCAGAAAGATGAGTCTTCCTGACTCCATGACTGACACCTGATCTACTACCCCAGGTAGCTGCTCCTTAGCAAGTCCCTTAAAAATGAAAAATAATATGGTTAAGGTCATATGAGTAGCAAATAGTAGAGCAATATTGGAATCCAAGTCTTCAGCTCTAAGGCTAGTGCTCTTTCTCGATGCTAGTTCAATGGTTCTGGGAAAGCAGTCAGGCATGTCACTATTTAGCACTCTTTGTGTGTTATTCACAGCTAATTGTAATTGCAACCAAACAGAGAAATAACCCAGAGAACAGTAACTGAGAGCTATAGAAGAACATGTTTTACTATACTATTAAGACTCCCCATAGGCACGACAGGAATTTCACCACCCGAGAAGTGCATTAATGGTTCTGTAAAATGTACCCCAGAGGGTCTTAAAGCTGTGCTAACAGGGTTCTTTAAGATGCAAAAATTGCGGGTTTTTTCCCCCTTTCTCTCTCCTTTTCCACAAACCTCACTAGGTTCTGGCCAGGTCCCTGGACTGGAGCTGAATGAATTCTCAGTGAAGTATGTGATTACAATGGATGGTCCCTCTGCATGTGGCCTCAGGTAAACAAAAAATGGAGAATAGAAATTGGACCATCTAAAACTGGGTCTAATATGCTGCTGGATGTTTAGGCAGTGATATAGGTCCTTTCGATTGTCTTTACCAGTGCTACTTTCAGAGGTGTGAGGAACAGTTTGGAATTAGAGTAAGACCTTTTTTCTTTTGCCCAAGAAGTGTTATGTTGGTGTGGGTCTTTGGGGCAACAGTGCCTTCAAGTGACTTGCTATAAATGTGACTTCATCTTTAATTGTACTAAACCATCATTCTTACATGGAAGTTAGAACTAATCCGGAGCGATACCCAAGTCTGTAAGAGTCATCCTTTCATCTCTAACTGTAGGGGAGAAAATATAATCCATCATTTTTTCCCCTAAATCTATGTTTCCTCCAAACAGTATTTCTGCTAGTTGAATTTAAATTATCTTAGGAAGATTCAGAAGATCATCTGGCAGGATAGATACTGGACATGGAGGTCCTTTTTAAAGATCCTCCTAGTTTCACACTCTGCTGCAGAGAGTGTGATTCTGATGAACTGGCCACGTTGTTTAAATGCCAAACATACATTTGCCTAAAAGACTATTTTATGGAGAACTCACACAAGACAAGTACTCACAGGATGGTCAGAGGAAGACACTCTCAAGGTCACTTTGAAGAATTTTGAAATTGATTTTTTTTCTTAAAAGTATTGTATTTTTCTCCAGATATATTACAAAAATGTTTAGCATTCATTTTTATAATATTTTGAGGTCCAAATTTTTCTTCCTTCTCTTTCCTCCCCTCTTCCAAAGAAGGCAGTTTGATTTCATTTATACATGTGCTATCATATAAAACATGTTTCCATATTAGTCACAAACTTTGGAATTGATTGCATGACATGGGAGACACTGGCACTGAACTATTTATTATGGCATGCCCTTGGCATGCCTTGGCAGATTAGACTGACTAGAATAAGGAGAATAGCACCATTAAAGAGAAGGCACTATGAGAAGAAAAAGACAGTACCTCATAATGGGCTTGTCCTGAAGACCACTTAGCAAAGATCTTCATCATAAGAAGATCTTCTATAAGGGAAATGTAGCCTTGGAGGTTTCTCAGTTGCAAAGGTGCGAATTCAAGAGGGATGATCAGAGAGCTAGATGGTCTGTATCAGGCAAACCAGGTCTCAGACCTTTCTAAAGATCTGCTAATCAATATAATCTGGAAAAGTTAACATTTACTGTTTACATTAAGACTATCTTTATTTACAGTAATAAGACAGTTAGGAAAGCTAAAGGTTGTTGTGTCTTTAAAGATGCTAACTACATTGGAGACATTGATCTGCCTCATCTATTTCCTTCTCTGTAAAATGATTTCCCAGGGTTGCTGTGAGAATAAATTGAAATAATATTTGTAAAGCATTTTGCAAACCTCAAAAGAGCTATAAAAATGCAAGTTATTATTATTTTTATTGTATTCTCAGGACCTACCACCAGAACATATTTAATAAATGTGAATTTAATTGAATTGAAATTCTAAACAAGCCATCAATAGATCATCAATGAATGATCAATAATTTGGTTTCATGTTGAATAATGTTAGTAAAATTAGAATCTGATTCCTAATATTCAGAGAAACATAAGAAGATTTGTATGAACTGATGCAGAGTAAAGAAAGCAAAATAATATACAAAATAACTACAGTAATGAGTTCAGCTGCCTCTTAACATTTTTACAAAAAATTAAATGCCATGACCAAGCTTAGTTTTAAGGGACAGATGTTAGAATGCACTTCCCTACTCTTTATATAGCAGACAGAGGAGACCATGAATTCTGAATGTTCCACATGTTGAGAGATTTGATCACTATGTCAATTAGTTTGGCTAGACCCTTTTTCTATGTTTGTGGCAATAGGAGCATATGCATATAACGGGAAATAATTTAGGAGTAAAAATAAAAGGTATGAATAAAAGGCAAAAAGAAAAACTGCTTTAAATTCACATATATTACTATGTGTCTACAAGATGGATTGAGGGAAATGTACATATTCTGGTCAGAGCCTGTACATATTTAAAGGCTAATCTAAAAAAGACTGAGATATTGGGAAGGATGAGACTACTGAGAGGTGACATTTGGCAGAAACATGTTCGAGTCACAAGCATCTCCAGCCCTTCCATGGGCTTTGCTAGGAGATAGCTATCTGGCTAATGATCAGCTGGGGTTTAACCAAGAGGATCTGAGAAACAGGCAAAGGCAAACATTTGGTTGATGATCAGAGAACCCGAGCTGAGAGGCCGCCAGTAAAATTTTCAGTCCAATCCTTCACATGCACTCTCCACCTTCTGAAACAATCAAACCACATAGGAATTGGCAAGGTTCCTCAGAATTGGCAACTCCTAACCACAGTAGAGTCAAAGCCTATCTAACAGTATGGAATAACCTTTAATCCAGTGGGAAGGAGAGCAGGAAGGAGGCTGGTTTGAACTGATGTCATCTGTAGTCTGCATTGAAAACAGAGGTCTAAAGAAGGGGTCTCTTCTATAAGAAGGGCAGTAATAGTACAAAGTCCTGCAAAGTAATAACATGCCAGGAAATAAGTATTTAAACAATTCTCAGGCCCTGCATTAAAATAATTCAGAGCTAAACTCATATATCTATTCTCTTTAGTATCTTCTTTGTGGCTTCAGGTTCTACTTTGCCCAAATGCACTGAAAAAGGGCTAGAATGAGTTCCTGAGCTATCATAAAAGATAAGGGAATCGTGGGTGTTTGGCCTACAGAATAAAAAGCGTGGGGAAGAGAGACATGATAACTATTCTTTTTTCTGAGTATTAATAATAGCTTTTTATTTTCAAAATATATGTAAAGATAGTTTTCAACATTCAACCTTGCAAAACCTTGTGTTCCAAATTTTTCTCTCTCCCTTCCTCTACCCCTTCCACTAGACAGCAAGTTATCCAATATATGTTAAACATGTATAGTTCTTCTAAACATGTTTCCACATTTATATGCTGCACAAGAATTAGATCAAAAAGGAAAAAATGAGAAAAAATATAAAACCAAGCAAACAAGAACAAACAAGGTGAAAAAAACTCTGTTGTGATCCATTTTCAGTCCCAACAGTCCTCTTTATGGATGCAGATGGCTCTCTCCACATGCTAACTATTCTCAAGCATCTGAAGAACCATTATGTGGAAGAGGGATCAGTTCTGCTTGGTCTCAGAGTTCAGAATGCATAACAATGAAAGTGAGTCACAGAGAAGCAAATTATGACATGATAGAATAAGAAAGACAAAACAAAACAAACAAAAACTTCTTCACAATTAGAGCTAATTCAAAAGTGAAAGGGCCTAATTCAAGAGATGTTGAGTTCCTTCTTCCACTAAAGATTGCACAACTATATGCTGGAGCTGTTGTAGAGGAGATTAGGTACAGGTTGGACTGAATAGTCTTTGAGATTAGTTCCAACTCTTGGATTCTGTGATTCAGACAGGGAGTGAATTCCTTTCCCCTCTTATTACTTTCCCCTCCTATCCATGTTGTTCATTTTCATCCAGCAACTAGAGCGCCAGCCCCTTCCCTTCAGTACACATACTCCAAATCTCCCCTAGACAGGCTCCTATGGAAAATTGGAAACAAGTTTCTTGATGGGAAAGGAAACAAGGAAAGAAGCGTGTTTTCAATTTCTTTTAGGTTCTCAGTCCAATTTTCATGAAGCCCTCTCCAATGGTTCTTAGATACTGGAGACATATGCTAGGATATTCAATAATAATCATCTTCCATAAATGTTTATGAAGTATCTACCGTGTGCCAGGCCTGGAACTAAAGGAGATAAAATGTTATCTCCTGCCCTCAAACAGTTTAAAGTCTAGTAGTAGGGATAAGACATGAGCTTCACTTATTACAACACAAGTTAGATTTTTATCAATATAAAGGAAAGGACCAAAGTGCTATGAAAAGTTTAAAGAATGAGAGATCAATTCCAGGTGAAAGAATTAACAAAGTTTTCAATCTCTAATTTAGGCACCACATTTTTATCATGAAAAAAGAAAAGGAATTAAACAGATAGAGATGAGGTTTAGGAGTGTTTTCTGGGAATTTCTAGAATGTTGGCAGGGAAACAAAACAGAGTGAGCTGGGCTGTAAAGAAGCTAGGTGCTGGAGCCTGAAGTTAGGAAGACTCATCTTTCTGTTCAAATTTGGCTTCTGACACTTATTAGCCATATGATCCTGGGCAAGTCATTTAACTCTGCCTTGGTTTCCTCATCTATAAAATGAGCTGGAGAAAGAAATGGCAAACCACTATGGTATCTTTGCCGAGAAACCCCAAATAGAGTCACAAAGAGCCAGACACAACTGAAAATGACTTAACAATAGCAGAGCTGGTTTAAAAAAATAAAAATGAAAACACATGACTAAGTGAGGCTAGCAAGGTAGACTGGAATCACATCAGAAGGTTTTTGAATGCCTGGCTAATGAGTTTCCATGTTATTGGTAAGCAATGAAGAAAAGCAAAGAAAAAGGTCTGATTAACCCACATCCTCAATATAGGATCTAGCAAATTATTCTTTATTCTTGAGGTATTATTGGCTGATGTTCAGCAGAAGATCAATGAAAAGAGATGCAGATTTGGAGTCAGAGGACAGAGTTCAAGTCCAGCTCTCTCTTCTTATTAGCTATTTGGTTTGGCAAGTCACTTAACTACTGGCTGTCTGATTAGGTGATCTCTGAGGTTCCTTCCAGTTCTAAATATTTTATTCTATGATCCAAGATCTCTAAAGGAGTCTTTTTAATTATCTGAATTAAAAAATATATATGGAATTGTTTTCTGATAGTTGTTTGTCCTTTACTTTCTTTTTTTTAAATTATAGCTTTTTATTTTCAAGATATATACATCGATAATTTTTGACATTCATCCCTGCAAAACCCTGTGTTCTAATTTTTTCCCCTCCTTCTGCCCTTTCCCTAGTCAGCAAGTGATCCAATATATGTTAAACATGTGTAATTCTTCTATACATATTTCCACAAATAATCATGCTGCACAAGAAAAATCAGATCAAAAAGAAAAAAAAATGAAAAAGAAAACAAAATGCAAGCAAACAACAACAAGAAGAGTGAAAATATTGTTGTGATCCACATTCAGTACCCACTGTCCTCTCTCTGGGTACAGTTGGCTCTCTTCATCACAAGATCATTGGAACTGGCTTGGATCACCTCATTGTTGAAGAGAGCCACATCCACCAGAATTGATCATCTTATAATCTTGTTGCCATGTACAATGACCCCCTGGTTCTAATCATTTCATTTAGCATCAGTTCATGTCTGGAATCATCCTCCTGATCATTTCTAACAGAACAATAATATTCCATAACATTCATATGCCATAATAACTTACTCAGCCATTCTCCAATTGATGGGCATCCATTCAGTTTCCACTTTCTTGCTACTACGAAAGGGCTGCCACAAACATTTTTGCACATGTGGGTCCCTTTCCCTTCTTTAAGATCTCTTTGGGATATAAGCCCAGTAGTAACACTGCTGGATAAAAGCGTAAGCACAGTTTGAGAGCCCTTTGAGCATAGTTTCAAATTGTTCTCCAGAATGGTTGGATCAGTTCACAACTCCACCAACAATGTTCAGTATCCCAGTTTTCCCACTTCCGGTCCAACATTTATCATTACCTTTTCCTCTTGTCTTAGCCAATCTGAGAGGTGGTACCTCAGAGTTATCTTAAATTTCATTTCTCTGATCAATAATGATTTAGAGCAATTTTTATATGACTAAAAATGATTTTAATTTTTTCATCTGAAAATTGCCTGTTCAAAACCTTTGATCACTTATCAATTGAAAAATGACTCATCATTCGTTTTCATTTTCAAAGATCTTGTCTGATGGCTGTTCATCCTTCATTTTCGAAGAGGACCTATTTGATAGTTGTTCAACCATCATTTTCAAAGAGGACCTGTCTGACAATTATTGTTCATTTTTTATTTTTGAAGGGGTTGTTCATCTGTTGTTTTCAAAGTGATCCTGTCTGATAGTTGTTCCATCCTTTGTTTTTTTTTTTTTTTGTTTTGTTTTGTTTTGTTTTGTTTTGTTTTGTTTTTAAGGGACCTGTCTGATGGTTGTTCATCCTTCCTTTTTGAAGAAGACCTGTCTGACCATTATCGTTCATCCTTTATTTTTGAAGAGGATCTGTCTGACAGTTGTTCATCTGTCGTTTTTGAAGGGGACCTGTCTGATAACTATTGTTCATTCTTCGTTTTCAAAGGGGACCTGTTTGATGGTTGTTGTTCATCCTTAGCTTTTGAAGAGAACCAAAGTCATCATAGGATAATATTTTGGTTGCATCTGAGTTGAATAAAAGCAAAGCAGAGTTGCATAAGGTCATCAGCCTCACTATCTCTTCCAGTCATCAAATCCAGTGGCAAGATAAAAGTCAAGATAACCTGTGCTGGGCCAGCACAGGCCCAGGATAAAGTGGATGACCACAGGTGTCTTCAATATCTAAGCAAGCTCTAAGTGCTCCACAATGCCTGCTTTAGTTCATTGAAACAAATTGTTCTCATCTACTAATTCTGCTGGGGACAGTCTTCACATGCTTAAAGTAGTCATTCCTCTAATTCACCTCTAGGCCTTTAAGTTACCTTTCTTAGGCAGAATGGTATGGTAATGAGGGGGAAAGGGAAGAAACAAGCACTTTAATTAATCATCTACATGTTCCATGAACTGTGCTAAATACTTTTACAGGTCACTTCTGTCTCAACGATAAAATGAAGATATTAATAGCACTTAGCTCACAAGGTTGTTATAAGGCTTAAAAGAGATGATATACATGTAAAGTTCTTTGCAAACCTAAAAATAGTCGGCTATAACTCCTATTCTTCCTTTTTCTTCACCTCTCATATACTGAGTATTTTATACTTGTAGTGCATTTGATAGTTTTGCAGGGGTCCTCAAAATTTTTAAATAGGGGGCCAGTTCACTGTCCCTCAGACTGTTGGAGGACCGGACTATAGTAAAAACAAAAACTTTGTTTTGTGGGCCTTTAAATAAAGAAACTTCATAGCCCTGGGTGAGGGGGATAAACATCCTCAGCTGCTGCATCTGGCCTGCGGCCATAGTTTGAGACCCCCTGGTTTAGAGTATGGATGGATATGACATGTAGAAAGGTAGAAAGAGGAAATGGACAGATACAGGATTAATAAAGATAGGAGTAAACTTCCCCATCAGGAATATGTAAATAAAACACATAGATACAGCAAAGTTTCAGCTCTATACAACCATCAGGGAATGAAGCTTTCTGAAGAACCAAGTTTTCCAAATAGATTTAAGGTTTATCCCTTAACCCCACCCTCCTTGAATAACTAAGACTTTGAGTCATTTCTGATAGGAATCTTTCACAAATATTTGATGCACCTGAAACAAGCATATGCTTCCAGGATTAAGCAGGAGTTAAGTGGACATCATTAACATTCATTTTTTTTTTTTTGGTTACTGATATGAACATGATCTCAGAGCTAATTGAAGTATATAGGGCTGTTTAGCCCCATGCTTAATAATCTACACTATGGTTCTCTTTGTCTTCTTATATTTACTTTTTATAGTTTTTCAGTCTCTTCTTTTTTTGGAAGACTGACAACTGTTACTCTACTATAGAGATGCTTGCCTATAACAAGCTCACTTTTCTGCTTTAATTGGTAGTTTTAATAAACTGTGCGCTTGGACTGCAAATCACAATGATTTTTAGTGATGTATAAAGTAAGAGTATATAGGCTCTTAGTGAGACTTTGGAAATTAAATAAATATGTTTATTAGAATTATGTGTAAAGTAAGAATAAACACAACATGAACAAAGGATTTCTTAGATGAGTACATAAGCTCTATAATATGGATTTTGCATTGTCTAATTTGGTGTCTCAGAGATCTTTGATGCTTTCTTCCTTGTCCTTAATATGACTTTAGATTGGTCATTTATAGCTTAACTGCATTTAAGGAGAATGGTAAATGATATTGTTAGGAAGAAGCATGCATGTGCTGGCTACCGAGAAGGGTACCTGAACATCCCCAAACTTGTGGGCTTACAGGTTGACTTTGCTGGCAGAGAGACCAACAATTTTTTTTTAGCTATCTTCATTCTGAAGCACCAGATGGAAACAGCACAAGTCCAAAGAACAGCAAAAAGAACAGCAATAAGAAACCAATGGCCATAGGGGTCCTTTGGGATTCTAAATCTTTTTCCTATGCAAGAGTCCTCTTCCTACAACATTCTCTGGTTTGAGGGTGTGCTCCAAGGATGTGTCTTAAGGGATTTGTCTGTGTTCTAGGGGTACTGCCCTGTATGCATCAATTTGTGTTGTCTATCTGGACTACAGAAGTCAAGCTTTGCAAAGACCAGGACAATCAGAGACTATCAGGGAATCAGACAAAGGTAAAATGAGCACCCTCAGCTCCAGCAGACTTCAGAGTGTGTCCTTTCTGAGTAAGGCCCTTCCCTTTTCCCCCAGGGTGTGTGTCTAATTAAAAGAACCAGCATCTGGCAGCTATTTAAGGGAATCCTGCGATGAATCACTTTGTGAAGTGAAGAATTTTTGTAGATAGGTGTCAACTTCTCCCCACTAGAGATAGCATGGTCCATTGTGTCCTTTTCTTATCTGGCATCTGGAGATTTCTTGGTGTTCTCCTCAGTCCCTTAGAGCTAAGAATCCTACTAGCTGATTTTTAAAATTTCTGGAATAGGTGACTTCCAGTAAGTCTGAAAAGACAGAAAGGAATGTCTCTAGAGTCTCTATTTGAGTCTCCTATGCCAGCCAAATCAGGGAGCTGAAAAAGTTGTTGATGTAGCCATTTTTTTTTAAATAACCAAAGGTTTGGAGCCTTGGAAAAACACAGAGAATCTGGCAAAATGTATGGAAATGACGTGGGCATCAAGCCACTTTTCCTTGCTTGTGATAACAGAAGTGCCTTATATGCTAGAAACTGAAGCAATTGACTTTGGAAGCTGAGAGACTTTGCTCTACTCTGCATATACACTTATTAGAGGAAGGAGGGATGGCGACGTCCAAACAAAATATAGATATGTGTGAACTTTAAGTACGGGGGGAACAAATCATGCTGTCTTCTGATGATTGCTTCTGAATATAATTAGAGGCAAACAGAGTAAGCTTTGTGAAATGGGGAATGAAGAGAGGCCTTTAATGCTATTAAGAAAGCAGTAGGGAACAGCTGAGTGGTGCAGTGAAGAAAACACCAGCCCTAGAGTAAGGAGGACTTAACTTTAGATATGGCTTCAGATATTTATTAACTGTATGATCCTCTGCAAGTCACTTACCCCTGATTGTGTAAAAAAAGGAAGGAAGGAAAAAAGGGAGGATGGGAGGGAAGTAGGAAGGAAGGGAGAGAGAGAGAAAAAAAAGGGAGGGAAGAAGGGAGAAGAGAGAGGGGAGAGAGTGAAGGAGGGAAATAAAGAAGAAGGGAGGGAGGGAGAGAGGGAAGAAGGGAGAGAGAAAAATAGAGAGAAAGAGACAGAGAGACAGAGAGAAATTTCTTTAACTGGGCTTCAGTTTTTTCATCTCTAAAAAAAATTGAGAGGATTGGCCTAGATGACCATTACTTCTAGTTCTAATATACTATAATTTTATGACACAATGCTTTCAACACCTTCAATATCCATACCAACTTTGCTTTCAAACAGAGAGGCCCCCAAAACTCATTTCTTCCTCCTATGTTAGCTGAATGATGTGACTTTTGATATTTCTACTGTGACAAATCTATGATTTTTCCTTAATTTACTGTGGCCAATCTACAGCCCTGAAGATGACTGAAAAGAGCCATTCTGAGTTAGATCATAGTTTCTCCAGACAGGTTTGAAGGCAGATGGTATTTTGTATTGGGGTTACAGGAACAGGACATAGCTAACTATTGTCCCATAAAGTTTGTCACCTAGAATTCTAATATCTATACTTAGGAAATGGACTGCCAAAGGTTAATGATAGAGTGATGATACATAAATTCATTCCACTCAAGAGGTTTCACAGGAACTTCAGGGATTTCATCATGAATTGTTTAGGATTTTAAAGTAGGTTAATCAGAATTATGTCTTATTCATCACTATGTCCTTCACAGTACCCAGCACAGGTCCTATGAACAAAACAAGTTCTCAGAAAATAGTTTGAATCAATTAATTGATTCATGCAGCCAGAAAAAAAAAAAGTTCTTGAAATATACTCAGATAAGATTTCTGGAATTATGTTGCTTTCCTGAACTTGACACTCCATCTTCATGCATTTGCACAAGTTCCATGTCTGGAATGCACCTTCTTCTATCCCTCCTGTCCCCTGTTCTTAATGTGCCAATCTTCCTAAAATCATCTGTTTACTTACCTGTATACAGTTTTTCCAACTTCTTAGTAGGATAAAAATGGCTTAAAGACAAGGATTTTTTTTTTGATCTTGCAACTATTTTCCTTGCAATAATAAATACTTGCTAAATATCTAATTAAATTGAATATAGTCCATTCCCCTACTTCTGACACAATACTGAAATCAATGGATGTGTGTACTATCATTTCATAGTTCTAGGGAAGGAAAACCTAGTAATTATGTCCTTGACAGCATTAAAGCTCTTTCTTATCTTATTTGTTTAATCTTAAATGTTTCTAGCTACAATTAAAGCTTAACTAAAGCAGACTGACTAGTCTCTGACCTATGCTTCCAACTCTTCTACTCCCCTTACTCCTCTGCTTAGGATCTATATGTCAAAGAGTCAGGCTGACACCTTAGCTTCCTCAAATACGTCTGCCCTCAACTATCTTCACATCTCTATTCAAGATAGTGGAATGCAGTTGGAATTAACTTTCTAACCTTCACTTATGAAAATTCTATCCAAGATTCAACTCATATATCACCATTTACTCACTGAGCTTTCTTTGATGAACTGAACCAGAGCTGGGCCTCTTTCCTTGGCACTCAGACAACAAGCACTTATTATATGCTTACTGTATGCCAGCCACTACACTAAGGGATACAAAGAAAGGGGGAAAAATATAGTCCCTGGCCTCTAAAGCTCATCACACTCTAATCAAGGAGACAATGTATAAACAACTATGTACATACAAGAAATAAACAGAGTAGATAGAAGGCCCTCAAAGAAAAGTACTGGAGGTGAGAGAGAAGTAGGGGAGAGTGAAAAAGGACTCCTACAGGAGGTGAGATTTGGGTAAAGTCTTGAAAGAAGCCATATAAGGCAGAAGGAAAAAGATAAGGAACATTCAAGGCATGGAGGACATCCAGTGAAAAGGAACAGAGTACGAAGATGGACTGTCAAAGGCCAGTGTTGATAGGTTATAATAGATGAAGAGAAATAAAGTATAAGAAGTGTGAAAAGATAGGGAAGCTGCACATTGTGAAGGGTTTTAAAGCCAAACAGGATTATACTTGATCCTGAAGGAGCCACTGGAATTGGGGAGAGGGATGGAACTAGGGGACCAGGATTGACATGGTCAAACTTAAGGTTTAGGGAAATCCCTTTGGCAATTAAGTGGAGGATAGATTGGAGTGGGAGAACTTTAGAAATCTATGATTCCTAGAGAATTTGATTTGTACCCCATCATCATATGCTACTCTTTAATTATTTGCATATGTAGTACTTGTATTGTGAGCATCATCATGGAAATGTCAAAGTTTGGAAATGGCTAGGGTGAAATCAAGCAAATTCTGAGAATTCAACAATTTTAGTAAGATGGAACTTGTACAATAATAATAATAGCTCTAATAATATCTGACATTTATATATCATTTATGTGTCAGACACTGTGCTAAGTGATTTACAATTATCTCGTTTGATTCTCACAACAACTCTAAGAAGCAGGTGCTATTAATATCTTTATTTTACAGATGAGGAAAATGAGATAAGCAGAGATTAAATGAATTGCTCGATGTCTAGGTGCCCAGAAGTATCTAAGGCTGAATTTGAACTTAAGTCTCATGACTTCAGATCTTGGGCTCTATCTGTATCACCTAGCTGACCAGTTAGAAAAGAATTCAAAGTAGAAGAATCAGAGAAAGCTGAGCTACCCCGAAGCTCTGGAAAAGTTTGGGTATGGGAGGACTAAGTAATAACATGAGGCACCTAGCCCCCAATCCAAAAGCCCCCAAGTACCAGGACTACTGTAGATTGCCACTGAAGAGTTGAGCATCAACTCTCCCTCTTAACAAGAATGGATGAGAATTACAAGGAAGTCAATGGAAGCAGCCAACTGTGGAGTTAGGTAATGAGTTTCTGACATGCTGAGTCCCTGAAACATTTCTTTTCTCCCCCTCTGCCCCTAGTGAGGGAAGTAGCTCCCCATTGAGTTACCTCAACTACACATTTTCTATGTCTGCTCTCTGGGTTGAGAAAGCATTATGGGTTTTTGTCCTTTCTGGGCTACCTCAGAAACTAAATAGCTGCTTCTCACATCTGTGCTATCTTGATTGTAGCCCCTGTCAGTTCTGATGCTATTTCAATCATCACACACATGGGAAGAGGAGGAGGGAGAAAGAGAGAAAAACAGAGACAGAGAAAAACAGAGACAAAGAGACAGGCAGAGAGAAAGAGAGAGGGAGGAGAGAGAGGAAAGACAGAGACAGAGACAGAGACAGAGAAGGAGAAAGACAGAGAGAGAGAAGGAGAGAGACAGAGACAGAGAGACACAGAAAGAGAAAGAGAGACAGACAGACAAAGAGACAGACAGACAGAGAGAAACAGAGACACAGAGAGAGACAGAGAGACAGAGACAAAGACAGAGAGACAGAGACAGAAAAGGAAATAAAATTGGTAATGACCAATTCTTACTCGTGAAGTTAATTATAGTGGCTCAGAATGAGATTTGGGGAGAAGTTTTTCCCTTTTAAAGATATGAGATTCTTCTTTAAAAAAAAAATTGGCAAGGGCTGAGAAAGGATAGAGACATGACTAAAATGAGAGAAAGACTAAATCAAATAGTCATCAATTCCTAGATCTGTCAGAGAAACTTTTGAAGCCATAAGTCATTGATATTTTAACTGAGATTGGAACCATACATTAGCATCATTTCACAAATAGGAGTCAGGACCTCTCTAGGTCTTATCTCTCTCATATCTCAAGTTACGTGCAGGAGCTCATGTATTATTACTGCTAGTACATTCTCTAAGGGCAGGACCAATGTCTAAACCATCTTTCAATACTTCCCATTGTCTTGAAGAATGCTCTGCACATAGAAGATATTTTAGTACATGGAAGGAGGAAGAGGAAGAGAACAAGAAGGAGAAGAGCTAACACACTTTAAGGTTTACAAAGCACTTTCCAGATGTTAACTCATGTTAGTCTCTGTGAAATGGCACTAAGAATAGCACAGTTATAAACTTGTCGCTTCTAATCTCATCACCATGCTGCTAACCCAGCCTTCTCACCTTCTTCAACCTCTCCTCCCCTCTGATTAGAAGACTAAAGAGTAGAAAACTAAATTCCACCCAAAGCTTTCCTTTCCTGGGGGCAGAACCTGGATGTCACAACTCAATCAGCTTTCCATCTGCAGCTCTACTTGGCTTCAAATCCACAGGAATAGCCAGGCTAGTTTTCCAGCTTTCCAGATTCCTTTTCAGGGTTTGATCACAGGCTCTTTAGGGGCAGATACTGTCTTTTTCTTATTACTATCCCCCCAGTTTAGCATAGTGCCTGGTACATAGTAGACACTTAATGCTTATTGAATTGAATTGAGACAAAGATTAGGTGAATTGTCCAGTGTCAGAATTTAGTTTCTGAGGCTGAATTTGAACTGTCTTCCTGACTCTACAAATAGCACTCTATTCTCTGCACTATTTAGACTTCTGATGGATGAAACAGTAGTCTTAGGTGGTCCCTTGGTACCTACACTGACAGCTTTGGGAGGGAAGAACTGTTTGTTACCTGCCTCTTCAGTTTTCTGTTTCCTCACCTGAGTCCAAGTGACCCACACAGCAATCCTGTGGAAACATAAATGTTTCCAGCCTTGATAGCAAGCTTGTAATTTTAAGTAGTTTGGAACTCCTGGATTCCAAGACAATGCGCGCTGCACTATGGGAGATGTCCCCTTCAGCTACTACAGTATTTCTTGGAGAAATTACCACCAACAGATTGATAAACTTGCTCCCCTAGATGGGCCCGCTTTGGTCCTTAGAGCTAAGTATGGAGCTAAGTGAAAGGGAAATATCTCTTCAGCAATCCCATTAAATATTTTTTATTTTGATGTTTTAAGTCTGAACTTCTTGGAAGAGCATATTAATAGTTGTAAGTTACTTCTACATGTTCAAGTTATTGCTATATCATTGTTACTATGCACTTGTGAAGTTTTGTATTTTAACTATTTCTTTTATGTGAAGGAAAAAGCAGTTGACTTGTACCTGGTCTATATTGCATAACAAATAGCTTTCTACTCCCTTTGGAAGAAATCCTAGCCAGACATGACACAAAACTAAGCTTTAGATGACCCCTAATGCTCTGGATGGGGGTACAAAAAGCTAGAGAGTTGGAGATAAAGACCTGGATTCCTATCTTCAGAGACCAAGATCTCCCAGAACTCATCGTGGTCTACAGCTAAGGGTTACTTGACAAAGAGATAATATGTGTGCCCCAGTACCCTAAACCCATCCTTGGTTCCATGTTCTGTTATTTATAAATACAATGATGTCCCCACTACTACTTTATATAGTGTATACAAATACGCAAATTATATACAAGATATCACTTGAATAAGGTGCTATCATTCCTTTGACCATGTTATGGTACTCTTATACATTTTTCTTCCCAATTAAAATAATAATAGCAATAACTAACCCTTACATAGCATCTTAGAATTTATAAAGCACTTTATGAAAATCATTTCTCATGGTTTCTGGGAAGGAGAACCCTAGCTAAAAGGCAGTTTTGCCAGTCTTTCTCTCCCCTGCCCACACGACCAGTTGTTTCAGATGGCAATGGGGACCTAGTGTCCCTCTGTCCCATAATAGCACCCCCAAAGCAGAATCATGATTCCATGCCAGAATGGCAGCTGATGGATGATTCATTGCTAAAGAAAACAGGCAGATGGTTGATGCATAGGGAGAAGGGCAAAGGAATGATGGATGGGGCTCAGAGGTCTAGGCACAGCCAGACTTGTGTGTACTGTCACCCATGGAATCAGCAGAGGATCTGAAGCGTTCCCAGTGCCTTTTTTCAGTTTTGGAAACTTTTTGTGGTCAGGATCAAACATAAACTCGCTCCTTCAGCATCGTTATAAAAGATGATATGAAAGGCTTTCCAGACTCAAGCAAAACATTTTCTCTAAGGGACTCCGAACTTGGAAGTGTCCTCTCTAACCCAATCCCTGACCCAATGGTCTGAAAAATACCAAGTTAGTTATCACAACCAAAAAGGGGGGGAGGGATAAGTTGCATTACTTTTAAAAAATATTTCAGTTGTGAAGATAAGTACAGCTACAAGGCTGTACTTGTAAGGCCTTGTAAACTTAAAGTAAATCAGAATGTCTGTGTAAGTTAAAAAAAAAAAAGAAAAAGAAAAACCTGTGTACGTTCTATCTCTCCTTTCCATTCTCTTCAATTTTTTTTCAACACCTTCAGGAAAAAAAAAAAAAAAAAACTTCGAATGTAATGAAGGTAAAGATTTTCATGGCATCACATGAGGTAGAATATATGAAATGTTTTGTAGATCTCTTTGTAAGAGCAAGAGAAGATGGGACATCAAAACTATGAACTAATTTTGGAATATCTGGTTTATCATTATACATATTCTTTCCAGCCCCTCCTTTCAATGTAGTAAAATCAAGTCTAGTTACAAACAATTAACCATATTGAATTCTATAACAAAACATTCTTTGTCTTTCAGAGCTCCTCTTATTTTATCATGTTTGCCATCTCTGGGGTTGTATGGACAACTTTTATATCTTTTCTTCCCTTCCCTCCACATCCAACAAATGAAAAGCAATATGTTAGGATTTTTTTTTAAAAAGTCTTGGCTCTGTGGTCTCAGAACCATAGTTCAAATTCAAACTCTGTTACTTACTAACTTAGCTATAAAACATTAAGAAAGTCATGACCTCTGATTTTTGGTAAAATGAGAGGTTGAACTAAAAGATCTCTAACGTCTCCTTCTATGATTTCCAAAGTGTTCTCTTTGCATTAATCTCTTTGCTAAGCATAATTCATCATACAGATGAATAAAAGACAGAGACCTCTAAAAGCTTACAACTCGATGAAGAGGAATCCTACTCACACTTAAAGAACTAGTATATCACATAATCATCTTGTTTCTTCCCAGTAACTTCAAATACAGGTTTCTTAGAGGGCAGAGAGCACTCCTACTATATTACTGTGAAACATGCTATGATATATAGTCTCAGAAGAACTAAAATTGAGAGTCATTTAAATAATCAGTGGAGTTATATAGGAGGTATGGAAAAGTTACAACTTAAAATCAATTAAGAATTGTACAGAAGTGATGTACAAAGATATATTAGTGATTTATAGAGCTGTATCATTGAGGATGGAGGGAAGGTGAAAAATAATATAGATAACTTAAGGGGTAGCTGATAGTTATAATCCATTGAAATCCAGACAAACTCAAGAGATCTAAGAGGAAAGCTCCCAGTATAATGGGTGGATTCCCTATGGAGAATTTATGGAGAAACATGAACAAGAGTAGTGCAGTTTATCAACAAGCTTATATTAAGTGTTTAGTGTATTTGAAACACTGTGAGAGGGACCAGGATACTGAATTAAAAGCAAAAACATCCCCTTCCCTCAAGAAGCTTACATTCTAATAAGGGAGATAGCATTTATAGGTTGAAAAGATGTGAATGGGTTATAATCTGCATGGAGAGTATACACACAGAACCATCAAGCATTTAAGTACCTGGTACAGATTTAAAACTTCATAATAAATTACATGCCAAACTTCATTGACCACCAGGAAGCTTCCTTCAGAATACAAGTCCTTCGGGCAAAGATTGATCTATATAGTATCTAGTATAGCATTCTATAAAACTAACAACAATAACAATCTGTGGGCATTGACAACTATATGACAACTCTATTTCTCATCTACTTTCTTCTTTAATTTTAGCTTTTTATTTTCTACATGCATAGTTTTCAACATTCACCCTTGCAAAACTTTATGTTCTTCCTTTCCTTCCATGCCCTCCCTTAGACAGCAAGTAATCCAATACATGTTAAACATGTGCAATTCTTCTATACATATTTCCACAATTATCATGCTGCACAAGAAAAATCAAATCAAAAAGGAAAAACATGAGAAAGAAAACAAAAAGTAACCCATCTGTTTTCAAGAGGACAAACAGCAACATTAAGTTGCTTTTCTATGAATAAGTACCTTACTCTCATTCATATATATTCTTAACCTTATGCCCAATAGTCCACATTGTTATTTGACTAATTGAATTTAGATGAATAGCTGAAGTTATAGAGTATAGTTTGTCCCCACAACAAATCAATCATATGTGGATTGAATTTGTAACCCTTGTCTTATTAACACAATGTTCTAACCAAATAAATTAATTAGTAATAGATGACAGTATTTTTTTTATTTTAATTGCTTTGTTTCAGAATCCTCTTCTTCTCAATTAGGGGTTCTTAACTTGGGACCCATGAAATTCAGCATAATTGGTTTCTTTTGTAGTCCTATGTATTTTATTTTATGCATTTAAAAACAAGATTCTGAATAGAATTAGATCAAACAAAAAGATATGAACCCATCCTCTAGGTGATTTTGTTGATAGGTGAAATCCTTCTGGCTCATAGGTTCTAAACATTTCAGAATACTTCTGGAAAGTTCCATTACCACTCAAAAGAGTTTGGTTTAATCACTTATCTGGAGAAAGTATACATCTGTGTAGTTAATAGACAATGGACAATGAATTGGGTAAAGAATTAAAAAGGAGATGGGCAGGCTATATTATCTTCAGAAAATTGTAACCTTCTCCTAGAAAGAAAGGCTTATATTTTAATAGCATTATTCTGCTGTTATTGTATAGCTGCAATCATGGAATGTTACCCTCTTCAAAGAATTAAAAATTAGTAGACCCTTTATATTGAACACCAGCAAGAGTTGTACAGAATCAAAAGAAATATCTAAATTGATCAATGTGGCTACAAATCAAATTGAATGTATGGGTGCTAGGATTGACCCTTAATGACTGCCTTTTCTTAGCTTTTTGAGTCAGATATAATTACTAGGCCATCTATTGCCTTTGGGCTTCCCATACCTTGCCATAAGTTTGGATCCTAGCAAGAGGCTCCCAAATAAAGCAGCTTCCCTTTTATTCAGAAATTCATCTTCTGAGAGTTTAATTGTCACTATATCCTTCTTATTCTAGTCTACATTCCAAATTTATTCACTGTCTATCCTAATCTCTGCCTCTTGCTTCCCCCGGGGTTCTTATCTATTCTTACTGCTGATACTTACTATGTGGAAAAGCTGTTAAAGAAAGAAAATGTGTGATTTACTGTACACGAGGGAAGTAGCTTGAGAGTGGTAAGACATGGACTTAAGGAGAAAATGTGGTTTCTGTGGTTGACCAGAAGAAGCCAAAGAACTGTTCAACTAACTTTCACTCAAGATTCACTATCCTTCCCAAATGAATAGAAGTACAATTCTCTACAATATAACTGGAGATTTAAATCCTGAGACATGGTTTTGACCCATCCGTCAATGAGACCTAAAGTCTCCTTTCTATTCTCTGAATTGAATTAATTTTCAAATGTTTTACACTTCCCAAAGAATACAATCAAACAATTAGTCTTCTTTGGTCTCAAATGAGGGTTTGAGAATCACAGAAAATGTCTCTCTTTCCTCTCACAAATTTACCTACTTCTGTCATAGGGATCTGTCATTTCCCTACTTGCCTAATGGTCAGTCATCATCACCTACAAACCATCCGGCCTCTCTTTGTCTCAGGTTATGACATATATGACCATGTACAAAATGGGAACTGAATTAATAGTTGTTATTGCAGCACCCAATGATAACAATGAAACATTATTTTTGTGAAACTACTCCATTGACAAGAAAATCAAAGAACGTTAGCAACACCAGAAAATAGTGTTTTTCCAATCCATGACATTCTTTCCTACTTCCAAAAACATAGCTAGAACAAGTCTCTCCTACAGCCATCAAATCTCAAAAGTGTGTGAAGAGAAAATGCAAAACTAGCAGCAAATAAGGATGTATATAAACATATCCTCTATTATAAATAGAGAAAATCCTTTCCCCTCCCCACTCCATGTCTTCTTCCCTTTCCCTTTATCTTTTTTTTTTTTTTTCTTCTTTCCCCATACCAAACACAGGCATCACACACATTAGGGCATTCTTATCCAGTGATAACGTTCCTTTCCTTGCTTTTGTCCATACATAAATATCTTCCATCTTCCCTTTATTATTTGCATAAATGCACATCCTTATTCTGTGCTGGGGAAAGGCCCACTCTGATTCTCTTCCCCACACAGTGCTGCTTATACTGCATAGTTATTCTGATAGAGGGAAAGGTTGTGTATCTCCCCCAACCCCAGCCCAGGCAGGGGGTGGTGGTGGTGTAGAAATCTCAGCCCAATTCCAGTTAATTCAATTCGCTTCCCCCTGAATGGCTTTCCATAGTTTAACCATTAACAAATGGACTTGGACAGAGGTCTTGGACCTATTTGCATGATAAACCTTGTGCTGCTGTTTCTGAGCCAGGGCCCTTGGGGAGCAGGGAGCAGACGGGGATGGGGGCTGCCAGGCTCTCTTCTTTTGACTGGGGGCTGGGAAATGCCAAATCAGGGCGGGCTGGTGCCAATTCTAAGAGAAAGAGCAGAAAGAACCACACACAAAGAGAGGCTTATAGGAGGCCTTGGCACCTGACATTTGGGCAAAACGTGATTAGCTCCATTAATATCCATCTTGAGTTTAATATTTTTTTTTTAAGAAAGGATTGTAACAGCTGGGTCTGAGCCTTTCCAGGAGATGAACTCATGAACAACTGTTCAAAATAACTTTATTCATATAGCCATTAGATCAGCCCACTAGGGAGCAACCAATTATCTTTGATTACTAAAGGCATATAAGGCTATGGAATGGAATTAGGGGTGGGGGGCCCTGGGCAAGGATGTGGAGCTGGATGTGCTGGATCTGTGATTGTGCCTCAGCTGCTCTCCAGCCAGGGTTATGGACTGCCTAAATCCTATCCTGCAGCAAACATTGTTTAAGCTACATACAGTGCTGATGGCAGATTGGCCTGGGTTGGCAGAAATTCCAGAAAAGAAATGGAAAATGAGTATTCACAGATAAGGCACACTTGTATTAGGGGAAAGGGAAAAGTTGAGAAGCCTGCAGGTATGTTAGGATTCTCCAACAAATGTCCAAAATACTAGGCTTTTTAAGAAATAATAATTAAAGGGCTTGACAACATCCAAATATCAGGCAGGTTCTCCCCTGCACTCTAGCTCTTCTGTCCTTATGACCTAAATTCTTTATGCCTCATTTCCTAATTTGGACTAGATCAAATCATGGGCTTAAGCAGCAACTCTAGCTTGGGGTAAAAGGCAGTAAATTCTTTCAAAATAACTAGAGAATGGAAAAAGGAACACCAAGCAAACTTTTCAGGATCTTCTCTTTCATTCTTTGAAATATATCTCACCAATAGAAACATAAATTGGTCCAGCTATTCTGAAAATCAATTTGGTATAATGTCCAAAAAGCCACTAAATTTTGTATACTCTGTGACTCATTGATATCCCTACTAAGCTTATATTCCTGATGAGATCAGAGAAATAAGAAAAAGGACCCATATGCACAAAAATATTCACAGCCATTTAAGGGGGCACCTATCAATTAGGGAATGGCTGGAATGTTACATATGAATGTAACAGAATGCTACTGTGTTACAGGAAATCATGAAAGGGATGGGAATTAGAGAAACCTGAGATTTGTATAAACTGCTATAGAGTGAATTAGCAAAAGGAAACAATTTTTGCAACATCATAAAAACAATTTTAAAAGGTTAAAAAAAACTGATCAGTGTGTTGACTATATCATTCCATATAACTGATGACAAACTACTGTATTCAACTCCTGACAGAAAAATTATGGCCTCAAGATGAAGAATAAGACATACATTTTTGGACATGGCCAATGTGGGAATTTGCTTTCTTTGATCATGCATATCTATCTTGAGAGTTTCGTTTTCTCCTTAAAGGGGGTCTCAAGTCATAAATAGAGTTCCTATTGATGTCAGTATTAAGGCAGTTTTCAAGTTCACCTTCGTTTCAGGACTATTTAATTCTTTACTGTGTGAAGAGTAGGTTTCCATTGACTAAGTTATTCTAACTTATTCTAAGTTAATTCTAAAGGTGATTTGATTACACCTTTAAGACTCACTAATGGGCAGGGATAATGAATGGCTCATTAAAGGAGAAGAGAAGACCCATTTCTACACACGGAACTTGCCTCTCCAAGCCCCACATGATATCACCTAGTCCTGGATAATCTTCTTACAGACTATGGCTTGATATTTCTGACTCATACCTGGACATCATTAGGTTCTCTCCCAGTGCATGCTTCTGTTCCTATCAGACTAACCACTTCTCTACTGATTCTTAGCCTTATTATAGCCTATATTATAACCATAGATGTTCCCAAGTTCTATTCTGGACTCTCTTCTTATTCTACACCATCTCTCTTAGTGATTTCATCAGCTCCCATAGATTTAATTACCACTTTTTTGCAGATGAATTCCAGGTAGGGGTGTGTGTGTGTGTGTGTGTGTGTGTGTGTGATAGTCCTCCACCAGAAAGAATTTAAACTATCTCCTTTCAAATTCAAAGCATCCATTTCAAACTTATCATGACCAAAACTCAACTCATTATCTCTTCACTCCAAACCTTCTCCTTTTCTAGATTTCCCTTTTACTATCAAGGTCAGCAGTATTTTCCTAGTTAACTAGGCTTACAACCTTATAACCTTTTTCTTACAATGGAAGAAAGCTTATATTTCTTGCTCTCATTCATCCCACAAAGCTAATCTGCATCCAAAACATGCCATTTCAATATTCCTTATACATTCTGTTCCCTTCACTCCCACAGTCACCACCCTAGTTCAAGCCCTTATCACTTCGTACTTGAACTATTATAATAGCTTTCTAATTGGTCTTTCTGCCTCAAGTATCTCCCTACCTCAATCCATCTTCCCCTCAGCTGCCAAAATGATTTCTCTAAAGCACAGATCTGACCCCAAAACTCCCCTATTCCACTAATTCCATGGTTCCTTATTACTGACAGGATCAAATTAAAGTCCTCTGGTATTTAAAGCTCTCCATAAGCCTGATCTTTTGGCCCTTGACCTTTCCAATTTTTTTTAACACCTTAACACAGCTATTTTGAGCTATTTGCTATTCTTCACACTTGATATTCCATCTCTCATTTCATGGAAGGCAGCCATTTACATTGACTGTCCCCCATGTCTAGAATGATCTCCTTCCTCATCTCTTCAACTTAAGCATCACTTTCTGCAGAAGCCCTTTCTCATTCCTCTCAGCTTGCTGGTACCTTCCATTTTAAGTTAAACTTACAACTATTATACACACATGCACACACATACATATATGCATATACATACACACATATGTAATCTTGTATAAAACATTTAAATAATGAAATACCTACAATTTTCATGATGTCTTCTCCTATTAGAATGTGAGTTCCTTGAGGGTAAAGACTGCTTTTGTCTTTTTTTGTATCTCTAGCACTTACCAGAATTCCTTGCACACAGTAAGCACCAAAGAAATGTTTATCGACAGATAAACCTACTGCTGCCCAAGATTCTCCATCTTCCCAAAGACTTGACACCAACAATGAAAAGAAAAATTATAATGTGAATAATTATAATAATAATAATTCTTTTTCAACTTTTTATTTCCGATATTTATTATATGGCAAGTGTCCATTATATTTCCTGAACTGGAGAATAATGAAGCTTCTAACCTCAGAAAGGTTACTAATTCAGAAGAGGCTGACTAAGGCTGACTAAATGCTGACTAATTTACGATTAACATGTATCTTAAATTTATGCCAATATTTGGTGGTTGCTATTCCAAATCCAAGATCTAATATTAAACAAGTAATAGGGGGGTTATTCCCAAACACCAAAATTTAAAGAATCCTGACAACACTTGAAATTTTCTAGCATCACAGATAAAACTGAACTTAGCAGAGCGATAGCAAGAATAATTCATTAAAATAGGAAATTACCAGGTACTTCTTTTCCCAGAGGTTACAGCTTGAGTGAGCTTTTTCTTCTCCTTGGACAACAATGACTACTATTGTTATTTCTGCTGTTACTCTTGCTCATTCTCCTCGTCCTCCTGGTCCTCCTCCTTCCATTCAAATCAGTTGAGGGTGTTTAGAAAAAGAGGTTTACACTTTGTCTCTAATTCTTCTCCTCTTGCTCTTCAACCTCTTCAACCTTAATTCCAGTCTCATTCTACTGAAACTGCTCTCTCCAAAGTAATCAATGATCTCTTAATTGCCAAAACCAATGGTCTTTTCTCTATATTCAATCTTGACTTCTCTGTTGCTTTTGACATTATTTGATAATCCTTTCTTTAAAGATTCTCTCTCTTCTTTGGCTTTTCATGACATTCTTTCCTACTTGCCTCTGTTGTTATTAGACATTCAGTTTTCTCATGTTGTCCATAGACTTTTCTTGACAAAGATACTGGAGTGGCTTGTCATTTCCTCCTCTAATAGATTATAGCAAACAGTGTTAAATGACTTGACCAAAGGTCACATAGTAAGTATCTGAGGCCCTGTTTGAAAAGTTGTCTAATTATTCCATATCAGTCTTCTTTGCTGGCTTACCTTATCCTCTATATCATACTCTCAAGACTTTGAATTGAACCCCTTCTTGTTTTTCATTATACATTCTCTGGGTGACTTGGATATGATTATAATGTCTATGCAAATGACTCAGGTATATAAATATCTATGTATTTACATGTATGCGTCTATAAATATAGAGAGAGACAGAGGCAGAGAGACAGACAGAAATAAGAAAGTAAGAGAATACACAGAGAGAAAAAATAAGAGAGTAATAGAGAAAGAGAACAAGAGAGAAAATAAAAGAGAAAGTGAGAGGCAAAGTGAGAGAGAGAGAAAGAGATAGACACAGAAGAACAGAGACAGAGAGACAGAGAGTGTGTCCAGCCCCAGTCTCTCCTATGTGCTTCAAGCTCATTATCACTAACTAGACATTTCAAACTGGTTACTCTAGAGATATCTTCAGCTCAGTATAGTTAAAATTGGATTCATCATCTTTTCTCTAAAACCCAGCATTCTTCCAAACTTCCCCATTTGTAAAGGATACCAACACCCTTCCAGTCTCCCACTATGTTACTTGGGCATTTTCCTTTGCTGCTCATGCTCCCTCATCTCACAAATCCAATCAATTATTAAATCTTGTCATTTCTATCTTGGCAGCTTTTCTCACATCTGACTACTCTCTCTCTACTTACACCATACATTAGGCCTCTACCCTCGCTTATCTAGATTATTGTACCATTCTTCTAAGTCATGTTCCTGCCTCATCTACCCTACACACAGTCCCCAAAACAATTTTAGTCAAGCGCAGAACTGACTTTCTCCCCACTCAATTTCAGTTGCTTCCTATTATCTCAAGGATAAAATATAAACTCCTCTGTTTAACTTTTAAAGCTCTTTACAACCCCCTCTCAATCTGCCTATTAGTCTCTCTGGACATCACTATCTCTCCTGATCAATTAGCCTTCTCTCTGTTCCTATCTCACTCTATCTCTATTCCTAGACCTTTGCACTAAGAGCTATTCTCCATTCCTTCCTCATCTGCCTCATAAAATCCCCCTCTCCCTGTTTCAGGCCTCTTGTCTGATTCAAATCATATACTACTGTCAAAGAATTTTCTTTAAGCTCAGGTCTGATTATGCATTCCCTGGCTCATTGATTTTAGTGCTCTCATATAGTCTTTAGGATCAAATGTAAGTTCTTCTGATTAGCTTTTAAAGCCCTTAACAACAAAATTAAATAATCCTGTTCCCAGGGAGTTTACCTTCCAATGTGGGATGGTGGGTAGTGGGGAGGAGGAAGGGACTAAGTACATATAAAGAGCTTATTTGTGTGTGTGTGTGTGTGTGTGTGTGTGTGTGTGTGTGTGTGTGTTTGGCCTAAAAATAAAGGGAGTATATTCGAAATTGGGGAGGAACAAGAAAGATTTCCTATAGAAGGTGGAGTTGAATCTCCATCTTAAAGAAAGGAACTCTCTAAAGCAGCAAGAAGGAAGGAGGGCATTACAAGCATGTGGGACAACTATCACAAATGCATGGAGATAGGAGACAGGACCCCATATATGAGGAATAAAGAGAAGGCATTGGGCAGAAGTACAGAGTGAAGGAAGGATAGTAATCTTTAATATATCTGAGATAGAGCCCTTTCTCTCTTCTGATACTGCACCATTCTGGGGCAGGCCCTTGTCTTTGTAATAACCTACTGGTTGGTCAGTTAGCCTCCAGTTTAACTCCACTCTACTCCAAGCCATCCCCTATTTAGGTAGCAAAGGGCACACTTGGCCATCTTACCTCCCCACTCAAACTCTAGCTGCTCCTTATCCCTCCAAATACAAAATCCTCTGCCATTCAAAACTCTTCAGAACCTCTCCCACCCCCACCTCAACCTTTCCAGGCTTCCCATCTCTTACTCCTCAATACTGTTTGATACAACGACACTGGCCTCCATGTTCTTTTTCAAACAAGACCTTCCATCTCTTGACTCCAGGTATATTGTCTACCTGTCTGCCATATCTGAAATGTTCTTTCTCTTCAACTCTACCTCCTGGCTTCCCTGGCTTCTTCTAAGTCCCAATTAAAATCCTATGTTCTATAGGAAGCCTTTTCTAGACCCTTCCCTCTGTTAATTGTTTCCTATTTATCCTGTATAATTTGTACATATTTATTCACTTTTTATTTCCCTCATTAGATTGTGAGCTCCTACAGGGCAAAGATAATTTTTTGTCTCTTTTTATATCCTAGGCCTTGGCACAGATCATGGTGCATAATAGGTGCTTAATAAATACTTATTGACTGAATTGACTGAGTAAATGATGGATGAGGAAAGAAATCTTTAAACTTATTACTACTGGAGGGAAAAAGTTACCAAGAGAGCATTGTTAAGCATTCTGACTTATTATTTTACCATTTGTATAAAAATGTTTTAAGAATAATCCATATATACATCAAAAATCTTCCATGAATATATTAGTAGGGCACAGATATAGGCTTTTGCAATTGATATTTCATAGTAGATAACATTTTTATCATCATACAAATAACTGAAAGATATTGAGAATAAAAGAGCACATTGTCTTTTTGCTTATCGATTATTTAAAATCCTTTGATTTAATAATGGAAAAGAAAACAAATTCTGAAATTTCTTTTCCAATATAGAAACAAAAAGCATTGATACTTCAGATATTATAAAAATTAATATTATAAAAAAAATCTTGATCTGAAATTCTGAGCTTTTCTTGAGGTCCTAATCAATCTTAACTTAATCACAAGAACAAATTTGTTGTCCAAAGAGGGCAGAAAGAGAAACTAAGTAATTAGAAAGAGTTATAGTAGCCAAAGAATGTTAATGTCTTTTTGTTAACCAAATGAAGAGAAATGTCTCTTTTCTTTACCATTAGCCAGACTTGAAATAGAGAGTCATTAGTTTCTGGAAGACATGCTACTGATATATACACACATATATACTTATATTTATATTTAAATTTATATATAATCTTTGACACCTTAACCTACTTGGGTCTCAATTTCTTGATCTATAAAATAAAGAGATTGAATTAGATGGCCTCTGAGGACCTATCTACCTCTAGACCTATGAATCCACAGTCTTCTCCAAGGATATAAGAAGTTAGCACCCCTTCTGGAAAGCTCTTAGCATGCTTGCATAGCATACACATACTCACAGTATGAGTCTCCAAAAAGACAGCTGATAGATACCTTAAAGCTGTACGAATAACTGAGTAGCTCAACTTCTTATACTATTCAGGGGTCCTCAAACTACAGCCCACGGGCCAGATGCAGCAGTTGAGGATGTTTATCCCCCTCACCCAAGGCTATGAAGTTTCTTTATTTAAAGGCCCACAAAACAAAGTTTTTGTTTTTACTATAATCCGGCCCTCCAACAGTCTGAAGGACAGTGAACTGGTCCCCTGTTTTAAAAGTTTGAGGACCCCTGCATAGATCACAGATGCCCATTAATATGCTTCCTATTATTCAATTTTAGCAAAGCCATTCACTAGACTGATATAGTAAGAACTATTAATATAAAATATTTCCCCCCAAAGTCTGGGCCATATGTTCCCAAACACACAAAAAATTTACTGGAAGAGAGGGCTCAATTTTAGAGTACAATTGTAGTGACAGTAATGAACCCATATGACTAAGAGATAATTCAGAACTTCAGGCCTGGAAGCTCTATATCCCTTTTTAGAGTCCTTATACAACTCTCCTTAGCTAGATTCTCAAGATTAACATTTCTTGAGTCTATAGTTAGCATTTCTCACTATTATAAAGTTACCTCCTTCCTTCAATGATTATCTCTGTGTTCATCTGTCCTTGGTTTGTCTCTCTATTCCAGTTAAAAGTATTGCTTTCTTCTGCTCCAGTCTCTCTGACAACAGGGTCGTTGATAGGGGGAGAGGTATAATATACTCTCAAAGGTTACTATTCCATCTCTTTCTGTCTTCTGGTATAGATATAGTAGAGATCTGCATCCCCAAAATACTTGTGAACCTAGAATCATCCATTGCTGGACTCTCCTGCTGCTGAAATTCCTCCAGCCATTTGTCAATCATGAATCTCTTCTTAGTCTAATTAAAGAAGATAGTACCTCACTAAGGTGCCTTGGGGCATAACTTCATCTTATTAATAGGACTTACAATAGGACTACATTTTGTAGTTATATTATCTAAGTTGAGGGGATAGGTGTTAGGGAGCATCACATCCTTCCTCCCTCCTTTAGGAAAACATCAACATTGATCTCATTGTTAAATAACTCCCCCCCCCCAAAAAAATTAACTGAAGCTAAGTATTTTTCTGTTGCAATGGAATGTTATTTTTTTTAACTTCACAAATACTATAAAATGTATGTTTAATTCCTTGAAGGATGAGGTCTTTTCTGATTTAATAGAAAGAATTCTGCTGGTCAAAACCAGTATCCAAGCAGATGTTTGTTCATTTAATAAATAATGCGTGTCTAACAGATTTGGCTAAATGTAAGAGTTCATTACTTTTTTTTCCTCCATCCAAAATGGTATCTTCCATGTATTATTGAAACTTATTCAAGTTTTTTTTTTAAAGACATAAAATTAAAGATGCAAAGTCCTGTATTTAGGTTTAAAAAAAAAACAATTGAATAAGTATTGTATAGTGAGATCTATTTTCACAGAATATCTGGTGAAATTTTTATTGAATCACAAATTCATATAACCCTACAAAATGAAAATCTGCTTTAAAAGAAGATAATGTAATGCTAGGTTATGTCAATAAAAGATTAAAGGTTGTAGAGTCTTATTGGTATGACCACATCTGAAATTCTATGATCACATCTGAAATGCTGTGACCTATTACTATCTTTATCTAATATCTATATTGTCTATATCTATATCTAACATCTAATAGATAGTATCCAAAGAAGGATCATCAGGAAGATGACAGGCCTGGAAACCAGATCATTAAAAGGGATAGCTGAGAAACATGAAATATGTAGGTTGAAGAAAAGAATACATAAGGAAGGGTTGATAACTCTTGAATATATGAAGGACTGTTATATGGAAGATGGAAGAAACAATGAGGGGAAGGAACAAAGAGACAAATTTTAGCTCAGTACAAGTAAGAACTTTCCACAGATTAAATCTGCCCAACAATGAAAGAGGCTGCCTTTGGAAGTAGTAAATTCCCTACCACTGAAAGTGTTGTTTCAATAAATAAAAACCTGTTATCACAAAATGAAAGGTAGATTGATTGATCTTTTGAGCAGGAAAATAACAGTTGCTGTGAGAAGTTCTAATAAAACCATGATCCTCTCTCCTACCATAAAGCTGCCTATAGGCAGGAGGTAAATGCAGAAAAAGCCTGGACCCCTTGGTTAGCATTTCAACTGGCTATTTCAGTCACTACAGTGGTTGTCCCAGAAATTGCTGGTCCAAAATTAGAAAATGAATGCCGCTATAGTAGATTAATAGTAGTGACAGGATGGGGTGATCTGGGGGGGGAAGCAATTTCTTTTATTTTTTTAGCGTGATAGCAAAAGGAACTGTGTGCTATGGTTGCTAAATGTTTCCTAGAAGATATGATCCCATGAGATATTTACACTTTCAGATGTCATTCTAAAATACACTCTGGAATACATTTTGGAGTAAGACTGAAACATACCAACAACCTAGAGATTGGGGGAATCTCAGAGTACTTAATATAAAACTTGAGGGGATGAGACAGGAAAAACATGTTTAAAGGAGGGGAAAGTAGAACTATTCTACACAATGGAGGGATTGTAGAAGGTAAAGATAACCTTATTTCTCTCTTCAGCTCCCTTTTTTACAATCTAAATTTTACAGGACTTTACAATCTAAATACCAATGGACATTATTCCTCTGAGATTTTTAAATAATGTATTTAGACAATGATTAGTATTATTCTTAGAATTAATAATTCTAATTTTACAATAGGGAATCCACTTTTCAATGACCCTACATCTCCCATCAAGTAACCAACATGAAGTATAAGTAT
Organism: Antechinus flavipes; assembly: GCF_016432865.1. Taxonomy (NCBI): domain Eukaryota; kingdom Metazoa; phylum Chordata; class Mammalia; order Dasyuromorphia; family Dasyuridae; genus Antechinus; species Antechinus flavipes. The sequence continues at coordinate 337,950,638 of NC_067398.1, read as the reverse complement.
CATTTAAAATCTACTTTGGGTTCCTAAGTGTTTGTTTTGACACTGGGACAAACTTTGACACTGGGACATTGTTGGTAGGATGCAGATATCCAAGTGTTCCAGTCTTGCCTTGGCATTTGACTCCAACCTTCTCAGCTGTGAGCAAAGTAAGCCAGATTTCACAGCTTACATTTTCAAGAAAAGGAGGACCATAGCGCAGAGAAGACAGAGATATGTTTTTATTTGGGAGAGTGGAGGACACACATGTGGGATTTTGTGTTCGTATAAAATAGAATTCAAAAGGTATTAGTGAGATTAGTTGGGGAGTCTGAGTATAGAACTATCATATTTACCCAGAGACTAAAGCTTAATCCAGAGTTCCAAGAAGCTAAGAATTAAAGTTCTACAATGATTCACTTCTATAGTGCTTTGCTCCCTTTTGCTCCATTTCTAAACGAGGCACATTATCTACCATAGTAGAAGAATTTACAACTTCAAGTGGGGAACTTGCTTTGTTCTCAAATGCATATAATCACTAAAAAATATAAAAATAAAATTCATGTAACTACAGGCACCAGTTAATTTTTCATTATTCCACAGTTGTATGATACACTCTTAATTATGGCCAGCCATCTCACAGATATTTTCAGGATGGGTCAAAATGTGAATAGCTTGGGTTAGTCCATACCCCATTGCTATAGAATTTACTGGAGATGGTGGATGTCCCTCTTTTTATTTTATTAGAAGTGTTTTCTTTGCTAATGAAGGATGGCAGCACGGTAAACATACATATGTTTTAAAATATACTCAGGGATGTGCTGATAAATGTTAACAGCCAGCTTTTCTGCAGAACAGTTTTTCAGTTTTATCTACATTATTAATATTTTCTCCATCACTTTCTTAAATCTAGGCAATAAATAAAACAATAAATTAAGCCTTGATTTTTAGTTTTTGCCAATCTCTAAGGTGTAAATATTCACCCTGAAATTTGAGTAATTGGTTTCTGATATACTACTATCTGAAAATCAATCTTAACCCTAACTTCTAATCTCTAATCCACTATCATATCTACATATCATACCTATTGATACAAATTCAAGTCAGAATTGGTGGGGAAATGGAGAGTAAAGAATAGGAAAGAGCAATGAGCAAGCTAATACCACTTTATACTTTAGGTTCTTAAAATAGACTAACAGCCCTACCTCCTCTTCCCCCCAATGGACACACACGCACACACACACACACACACACACACACACACTGGAAATACTTGCTCCTTAAGAGCAGGAATGGCTTGATTTTTTTGTCTTTGTTCCTCAGTATCTACCATGATACTTTGGGGGGGGAAAAAAGATTATGTCCTACTAATAACCAAGTGGGAAAGAGTATGGAACAAGCACAAGACTGGGAATCCAGAGACCAGGATTCTAGTTTAGATTTTCAATTAACTAGCTATGTGAACTTAGGCATTTTGCTTCCCTTCTAAGGATCTCAATTTCTCCATCCATAAAAATCAGGGAGTTTGACTAGATAATTTAAATGTTCCCTTTCAGCTTTAACAATTCTTTGATCTAGAAAGCATTCACGAAAGTAAAAATGACTAGAAAATAGAAAAGGACCTTGGGAAATGTAGCTGAAGCCAATGTACACTTTTCAACCAACAAAATGTTTGCTGTCTTATAAATATTTGTAAAGATACTGACATTGGAAAGCTCTGTCCAGTTTTTCATACAATCCATGATATTAAGTAGTCTTGTTACACTATGCTTAGCTTCTAAACTTGCCTGATGAACTCTGAGAACCCAGTGAAGATCATGAGAATGAAAGAATAAAAAGCAAAAAGCTAGCTGCTTTCTCCTTCCTTTTCCTTCTTTCTCCTTCCTCCTCTTTCTTTCTTCCTTCCTCTTGCTTCTTCCTTTTTCCTTATTAACTACCAGTTTGGAACACTAGTAACTGGAAAAGCCTCCTTAGTGTTATTGATTCAAAAGCAGGTCTCAGTGAGCCTGATTTTTCTTCTCTTAGAGAAAAGCAAAACCATAAAAATGGCCAAGACTTGATTGCACAAAAACCCCAACTCTCTGAAATGATTCAAAGAAGAGGGGACATTTAGCATGGGAGTTAAGAACTCTGAATTCTTGCATCCCTCCTTCTTTTAGCGTCATTTACTGCTAACTAACTAACTATATATATATATATATACACACACATAAGTAATTTCACCTCATTGAGGCTCAGTTTCTTAATCTGAAAAATGAAAATAGTACCTTACAGGGTTATCATGAGACTCAAATAAGAGAATGGGGATAGCACTGTTTTGTAGAATACAAAGTATTGTACAATGTAGGATATTATTTATAAAGTAACTTTAAGAGAGTTTTTTTTTTTTTTTTTTTTTTTTTTTTTTTTTAAGATAGACATGCAAGCTTACTGGAGCTGGAAGAGACTTCAGAACATCCTCTAACTAGTCTCTCTGCCTCTGGGAAGGATAATTATCACAGCAAGACTATTGTCATTCTTTTAACTTAAAGTTCCTAATAAACTGGCATTTGTAGAGTGCTTTAATGTTTTTGAAATGCCTTTATTTGAGCCTCACATCAACCATGTGTGGTAGCCTCTGTAGCTATTACCCCATTTGACAGGAAGAAAGGAAGGAAGGAAGGAAGGAAGGAAGGAAGGAAGGAAGGAAGGAAGGAAGGAAGGAAGGAAGGAAGGAAGGAAGAAAAGAAGGAAGGAAGGAAGGAAGGAGGGAGGGAGGGAGGGAGGGAAGGAAGGAAGGAGGGAGAGAAAGAGGGAGGGAGAAAGGAAGGAAGGAGAGAGGGAGGGAAGGAAAGAAAGAAGGAAGGAGAGGGAGGGAGGGAAGGAAGGAGGGAGAAAAACAAGGAAGGAAGGAGGGAGGGAGGGAGGAAGAAGGGAGGGAAGGAAGGAGGGAGGGAGGGGAGGAAGAAGGAAGGAAGAAAGGAAGGAAGGAGGGAGGGAACAAGGAAGGACGGAAGGAGGAAGGAAGGAAGGAAGGAAGGAAGGAAGGAAGGAAGGAAGGAAGGAAGGAAGGAAGGAAGGAAGGAAGGAAGGAAGGAAGGAAGGAAGGAAGGAAAGAAAGAAGGAAGGAGAGGGAGGGAGGGAAGGAAGGAGGGAGAAAAACAAGGAAGGAAGGAGGGAGGGAGGGAGGAAGAAGGGAGGGAAGGAAGGAGGGAGGGAGGGGAGGAAAGAAAGAAGGAAGGAGAGAGGGAGGGAGGGAGGGAAGGAAGGAGGGAGAAAAACAAGGAAGGAAGGAGGGAGGGAGGGAGGAAGGAGGGAGGGAAGGAAGGAGAGAGGGAGGGGAGGAAGGAAGGAAGGAAGGAAGGAAGGAAGGAAGGAAGGAAGGAAGGAAGGAAGGAAGGAAGGAAGGAAGGAAGGAAGGAAGGAAGGAAGGAAGGAAGGAAGGAAGGGAAAGAAAATATTTCAAATTGCTGTCAACTCAGAGTTCATCAATTCTCTCTCTGGCAGTGGAGAGCATTTTGTCCATCACTGCGTCCTTTAGAAGAAGCCTTATCATTCTCAACATATATTTAGCGAACTTTTAGAACAGCTATTCAATGTTGTTTTTGATCAGAGCCCTCGACCATCCCTTTTGTGCCCTCCTGAACTGGCGCCTCAGTTTACCCCCCCCAGTCTCATTACCTATTTCACTGATGGAGGAGGAAAACAAGCCCAGGAGACGTTTGTGGGGATTGGGAGGAAAGCTGAACCCGCGAGACGCGGTCTGCGGCGCCTTCCGGGCCCCGCGTTAACAATCTGTGGGCAGCGGCGCCCTCTAGTGCTTGTCTCTCGCATCCCAGCTCCCGGCCTCAGACTGACCGGGGTCAGCGGGGGATCCGAGACTGGAATTTCACAGCTTTTTTCGGATTTGCGTTCTCCTCCCAGCCCATCTTATCTCCCTGCCGCGGGCACGAAGCCATCACCCGATATTTCCTGCCGGCTGTGTCCATACCAGCTTCGCTTAGCAGCGTGAAATCGGGGCCCGGACAGGCAGGGCCATGTGCAGGGCTGGTCCCCACCTCGCCAGCGAGCACATGGGCCGTCACCTGCTGCCGGACGGCCCTCTTCCTTCTGAGAAACAATGCGCGCTTTTCCTCGCTTCGCCCTCTCCCTGAAAGCCCCTTCCAAGGTCAAACCGGGGTCTGCCCCGCTACAGAATGCTCCGTAAGAGGAGATCCCCGGCTCTCGGAGAAGGCGCGGACGCAGGCCCCTCGGAGGGATAGACTTAGCCTCCTTCAAACCCTTTCAGAGTCTAGGATCTCCAATAACTTTTTAATTTTTAATTAAAATTAATTTAAGTACGAAGTTCCTTCGTACTTGGAACAAACATGTGTCGGGGGGAAATGGGCAAAGCCATCTGCCGCGTTCTAGAGTCTGTCGGACCTCTGATCCCTCTGCGTTCGCCGGAAGGGAGGAAGGAAGCAATAATGGAGGGCGCACGATTCTAGGCTTAAACAGGCTGGTCAACTCCTCACACGAACGTCTGCCGGCAGATTCTGCTGCTGGTGCCCTTAGCATTTACATTCCAAGTGCCAGGGACAGAGTGCGGTTCAAGGCACATTAAGCTACAAACTAGATTTCATTGTAAGCCTGTTTTACGCCTTCCTTTTCATACTGACTAAAACCTGGCTTCTTCCTGAAGCCATAATCTCGCTGGTCATATTCTCTAGCATTAGATAGACTTTCGCCCATACCCTCAGAGTCCCTGGTCAAGTTAGGGGAGACTCTGCTCCTCATCGATGACCATCATTCAATAACCTCCCCTCCTTTGAATTTCATTCAATCTATATTTATCACCTCCTCAAATTGCTGTTAGCTGTTGCCTACAGACCTCCAGGACATTCTCCTTTCCTCAGTGACTTAATGTTTATCTCCCTCCCAACTGCCGACCTTCTACTCTAACCCAACATCCCAGTTCCTCAATTTACTTATTTCTTTTGACTTCATCCATCTCCATTCCACCTCAAATACCTACAGAGATGATTATATTTTTGATCTCGTCTTCACCCACAAATGCACCACTTCCGCGTTCTTGAACTCTGAAAGTCCTTTATTTAAACATAATCTATTGTCATTCCTCCTCTCCCTCTGCTTCAAACTCCAGAACCTGTTCTTCCTCTTCAACGAGACTTCCACTCCTCTCACCTCTCAGTTCTCATTTAGATCCTCACTCTTGCTCTCTTTCCTTCCCCATGTTGAACCCTTGGTAAATCAGTCCAAATGCTACAATGTCCTCTCCCTTCAAGTCCTGTGACCCTTCATCCTCTCAAAGATCTTGCCATGGCAAACTTCACTCCGATTCACCTGTTGCTGCTAAACAAGGCTGGAGAAAATTATGATACTATATTGAGTGGATCCACTAAAAGTTTATGTCAAAATAATCACAAATGGCCTATCCTAGAAGAAAAGCCATTCTTTTATATTTTATCTTTTTTAATTGATTCAGTATCTGACTCACCACAACAACTTTTTCAAAACTTCTCATTCTTCCTCAAACTTCCACAGTTTGCCCCTCATCCTTTCAGCAGCGAACCATGCCTCAAACTTCACAGAAAACTGAAATTATTCAACAAGAACTCCTGCCTAGTTTCATGAGATATAGTTGCCTTTTTCAACCTTTCTTCACCTTCCTTCCTTCTTCCTTCACCTATTTTACATGAAAAGGTAATACTCCTTGCCAAAGCAAACTCCTCTACATGGTCTCCTTTAATGTGGCTTTCTCCAGTAAATTATCCCCTCTCTGATCTCTGTTGTCTTGTTATTCTTCAATCACACTGACTTTTGGCTGCTTCTTTACAACCTACAAACATCCTCCCTCATGTCTCTCCCATCTTCAAAAAGTCCGCAACTTGAAGCATCTCTCCCCATCTGGTATGGAACACTATCTCTCTTCTCTTTTGTGATTAAACTCCTTGAAGAAGCATATCTATAATAGATTTTTCCACTTCTTCTTGTGGTCTTCTTAACTCTGCAATCTGGCTTCTGAACTCACCATTCAACCAAAACTGCTCTCTCCAAAGTTACTTATGATTTCTCAATTGCCAGACATGATGACCTTTTCTCAATCCTTATCTTTCTTGACCTCTCTGCAGCCTTTGACACTATTGATTCTCCTATTCTCTTTGAAATTCTCTTCTGTTTTTTGTGACCCTACTCTCTCATGCTTCTTCTCCTACCTCTCTGATCACCTCTCTATCTCCTTTATTGAAGTGGTTCCTTATGAAATGTAATTTATTCTAAAGTACAAGAACAAAGCCAAGCACCACTTCAAAGCGTCTTTGGATGTTGGTGAAAGCTTAAGATAGATTAAAAGGTATAAGGAATGGACAGGATGAGGCATTAATGATGACAATATGCTAAGAGAAAATTGAATTAGTTGTTATCTCAAAGATTTTAGTTTGATTCCATGAATATGTAAGTGTCTTTATGTTTATGTATGTGTGTATGCATAATAAAATATGTACTATATACAGGGATATGTTGATAAATGATCAATCAAAAGTATCATCAAAATAGTTTTAAATTCAATCTGTGTTATTCATTTTCTTCATCATTTTCTTAAGTCTAATCAACAAAACAGTAAATTAAGCCCTGATTTGTATTGCCTATTTCCAAGATGTAAATCCTCACACTGAAAATTTAAAAATCAGTACAGGTAAGAGCTGTGTGTCCCCAGCTACATGTAGTATTTGAGAAGCAGCAAGGTGAACAAAAAGAACATTAGACTGAGGGTCATGAAGCCTGGATTCTAGTTCTAACTTTTCCACAAACTTTCTTTGTGATGCTGGAAACAATCACTGAACTTCCCTAAGTCTCAATTTTTTTCTTTTTCTACATGGAGTAGCTATAACTAGAAAGAAGTTTGTGTAAAAAAGGATTTGGTGATTTTAGTAGATTATAGGCTCAATTTATACCAACAGTATGATATGACAATCAAGAAAAGCAAATATTCTTTAAAATGACATTAAGAGAGGAATAGTATCTAGGAATAAGATGTTGATGATTCCAATGCACTCTATTCTGTGGTCAGACCAGTCATCCATAGAATATTGTATTCAGTTCTGAGTGCCACATTTTAGGAAGGACATTGGTTACCTGAATATTAACCAAAGAAGGACAAGCCAGATGGTAAAGGGATTCAGGGTTCATATAATATGAGGACTGGTTGACAGAACAGGGAATGCTTAACCTGGACAAGAAGCCTAAGGCCATGATAGCTATTTTCAAGTACCTGAAGGTAGAAGAAGGATCAGCCTTGTTCTCCTTGACTCCCATAGGGCAGCACTAGGAGCAATGAGAAAATGTTTCAAAGAGGCAAATTTAGGCTTGACATAAGGATAAATTTCCCAAGAATTAGAGCTATTCAAAAGTGGAGTAGGTTGCCTCAGAATGTAGTGGATTTCCCTCTCACTGGAGGCCTTTGGGCAAAGGCTAGATGACTGTCTGTTAGTTATGTTTTCAAGAGGATTCTTTTTCAGATATTGATTGGGTTAGATGATCTTGAAGATGCCTTCAGACTTGATTGTATGATTCTCTAATTTCATGTGTAAAATTAGGAGATGGAATTAGCAGACATCTCTGGTTCCTTCTGGACCTCATATTCCACATCTATACAAGAAGAGCTGGAGACAAAAGACTTCTTAAATTACTTTCTAGTTCTAAATTCTATGCCTCTGCAATTCCATTTATGAATGTAAGAATATGAACGAGAGTTCTGAGAGTATGAAACATTCAGACTATTGGGATGAGGATATATATTAACAACAGTTCACATGAGGCATCTATTATACATTCCATGTCAAGGATCTCTGCCAGACCTACTAACTTGTCAGACAAATCTCTGCATTTAATTCTTTCATCATCTCCATAGGTCTATGGTCATGATGGTTTTAAGCAGTCACATTCCATACAAGTAGTACATATAAATGTATATGACTATCAGTGTCCTTAAGGTCATCAAAGGAGATTCCTTCTAGCAGATGCCAACTTTTGGAGAAGAAGGAGCACAACTCAGAAGCAGAAAATTGAGATCTAATCCTTTGTACTGCAAATTTATTTTGGGTTCAATGCCTGATTTCCTTTAGATCTGCCATGATTCCTTTTAGGCTATGAGCAAAGAATCAACTCAAATCTAGAAATTCCATCTGAATATACACAACCAATGTGATTCTGAACAAATCTCTATTCTTTGGGCCTCAATTTATTCTTCTTCAGGTGAGAAAGTTTGACTAGATGGACACATATATCTGTCTTAATTGCATGATTCATCATTCCTGGAATTTAATGAACACCTCCATCCAAAGGATGATTTCAATGGGAAATGTGGCCTTGAGCTTAGTTTTAGGGAAAAGGCGAAGAAGCTTTTGAAGTTATACACTGAAACAACTGAAGATTCACTGTTTTAATATGATACAAGTGAAAGGTGCAGATGTAGTGATCTTTACCTTTAAAAACCTTACCCAAAATAGATATGAGACACTAAAGATGAAGAGAAGAAAATGTCTCACAGAATAATAAGTATTATAGTAAATGCTCGTTAAATGTTTTAAATATGCTTTTAAGCAGAAAAAGTAGAAGCAAAAAAGAATGTATACCCATCAGAGATATCACAAGATGAACTAGATTGGATCTTCAGATTGAAGCATCATACAATTTGAAAACTATACACTGGGGGCAGGGAGATGGTATAGTGGATAGAGCACCAGCTCTGAAGTCAGGAGGACCTGAGTTCAAATCTGGTCTCAGACACTTAACACTTCCTAGCTGTGTGACTCTGGGCAAGTCACTTAACCCCAATTGCCTCAGCAAAAAAAAAAAAGGAAAAAAACCCTATAGAATGACTGGAAATTTTGTCTTAGGGGCTTCAGCCACTACCACCTAACATCAGGTGGACTGGAGTGAGTGTTATCTCCCTCTTTGTTCCCATAGGTTTATATATACATACCACCATCACCCTCCAAAAAAACCGTCAAAAATTTAATGTCCTTTTCCCCCACAAGTCCTCCTATCTCCTTAGGAGATAAAACAGTGCAGCCTCACTAATTATGCAATGAGATACATTTGGAATATAACTATTGGTGATTCATGAATCAATATCAATTGAGGAGGAGATTTCAGGGAGTCCCATGTAGGCTGTACTGATGGCCTATTCGGCTCAACATTTTTGTCCTTGATTTAGACAAACTGAAAGACAGCATGCTCCTCAAATTTGCAAGTCATACAAAGCTGTCAGGATACCTAGCATACTAGATGACACAGTCAGGATCCAAAGAGGTTTCACTAGGATGAAAAATAGGCCAAATCTAATAGTATGAGGTTGGATATAAAAAAATGTAAAGTTCTTCAATCGAGGTTTTCGTAAATTAGTTCACAGGTACCAAATTGGATGCTTGGGCTAAGGTAGGAGGTAGGGAGATATGGGGCACAGTGTGTATATGTTAAACAGCAATTCATGGCAAAAGGGATTTATCAGTGTACTTATTAAGTCAACTTGACAGCCAATAAAGCTAATGGAATCTCAGGCTGCATTAAGAGAAATATAATGTTCAAAACAAGAGGTGATAATATTCTGTTCTGATTAGATCACATCCAGAATACTTTGTTCAATTCTGAACTTCTTGTTGTTCATCCTTGTTACTGAAGACCAGTGACATCACAATGGTAATATCTTGATTTATCCATGAATTGGCTTTGAGGCAGAGCTCTGTATGCAATGTGATTGCCTCACTCTCTTGTGGAATCATCAGACTCCAGTGACAAAACAAAGATGAAGACAATGGTGCTGGCCCAGAATGGAGTGGGTGACCTTGACCTTTCTAAATTAAGTTCATTCAATGATGAAAACTGAAAACAAGAGATGGATCAATTTATTATCACAAAGATATCAGTCTGGAAGGGGAAGATCCTTAAAGTTTCTGGCCAGAAGAGAAAACAATTGCTAAAAATACTCATTCTAAGCCATCAAAACCTAAACAATGAGCCCCAGAGACTTGGGCTGGGCTTATTATTGGCCATTCAGTGAAAAACAGAATGATTTGAGGTTTAAAGGCTAGTCAAGTAACTTCATTTAAAACAAAATGGCTTTTTTAAAGCTTATTTTTTGGAGCTATATTTTAAGAGATCAAAAATGAAAACTTGACAGGAGAAAAGTTAATCTTCCCAGTGTGGGGGGAAAAATAAAGAAGAAGAAAAGAAATACTAGCATTAAGAATGTTTGTGGCAGCCCTCTTTGTAGTGGCCAGAAACTGGAAAGAGAGTGGATGCCCATCAATTGGAAAATGGCTGAATAAATTGTGGTATATGAATATTATGGAATATTATTGTTCGGTAAGAAATGACCAGCAGGATGATTTCAAAAAGGCCTGGAGAGACTTACATGAACTGATGCTGAGTGAAATGAGCAGAACCAGGAGATCATTATACACTTCAACAACAACATTATATGATGATCAATTCTGATGGACGTGGGTCTCTTCGGCAATGAGATGAACCAAATCAATTCCAATGGAGCAATAATGAACTGAACCAGCTACACCCAGGGGACGAATTCTGGGAGATGACTATGAACCACTACATAGAATTCCCAATCCCTCTATTTTTGTCCACCTGCATTTTTGATTTCCTTCACAGGTTAATTGTACACTATTTCAAAGTCCAATTCTTTTTGTACAGCAAAATAATTGTTTGGACATGTATACTTATTTTGTATTTAATTTATACTTTAACATATTTAATATGTATTGGTCAGTCTGCCACCTGGGGGAGAGGGTGGGGGGAAGGAGGGGAAAAATTGGAACAAAATGCTTGGCAAGTGCTGAAAAATTACCCATGCATATAACTTGTAAATAAAAAGCTATAAATAAAAAAGAAAAGAAAAGAAAAGAAATAATAGCATTTCCCAACTTCCATTTGGGTCCCCAGAGGGTAGCTACTACTAATCTCAGATACCATGGTAAAGCCAGTTAATACAAAACCTCTTAAGATCCTGGTTTACTGTCTCCAACAAACACATAATACCAATCACAATAAGATGAAAAAATAGGACCATAACTTAGCCCACAATAGCAGTAAGACATATATGTAAGAAATGTGTGACAAGGGAAATGTGTTTGCATGACTACATATATATAAACTTTTGTCAAATTGTGTGCCTTCCCAGTGATGATGGAGAAGGGGGAGAGAATTTGAGGAAAAAAATATTAAAATCATTTTACATGTAATTGGAAAAATAATAAAATATTAATTAAGAAGCATATATGACAAAGTTTAACTCACATGACCTGCTGTAAAAGTCCTTCTCTCTGTGTAAAGATTTAATCTCTTGTTCAATTCTAGGCACCTCATTTTAAGAATTACTATATTGTTATACCATGTCTAGTACAGATCTAGTACTAATAGGAAAAAGTCTGCATAGAAACAGATGTTTTCTGAAAACTATTGCTAACTAAAAGTAGAGATTTAAGTCTTTAGGAAAAAGCTAGATATGCCTTTTCAGATAGAGGTTTAGATGACATTTGAAGCTTCTCTTCCCAACTTTGATATTTTCCGATTCAGTAAAATCATCATTTGGTAATAGTTGATTTCAGAAAATTTAGATTCAGAAAAAAGTCTTCCCAGACTTACATGAACTGATACAAAGTGAAGTTAGCAGAATCAGGAGAACATTATACTGTAGCAACAATATTATATTACCAACAACTATGAATTTCTTAACTATTTGCAGCAATTCAATGACCTAAGACAATTCCAAAGAACTCATGATGAAAAATAATATCTATGTCCAGAGAAAGAACTGATATCATGCAAATAAAGACTGAAATATACTATTTTTTATTTTATTCCTTCCTTCCTTCCTTTCTTGTTTGATTTTCTTGTACAAAATTACTAATATGGAAAGTGACATGATTTCATATATATAACCTATTATCAGATTGCTTATGGTCTCCAGGAGGGCAGAGGAGAAGAAGAAAAAGAATTTGGGACTCGAAACCTAAAAAAAAAAAAAAAATGCTGAAAATTATTTTTACATATAATTGGGGGAAATAAAATATTATTTTTAAAATAAAATCATTATTTTTTAACTTATCCACTAGAAATTATTATGTATCCTTGGTAATTTAGCAAATAAATACTTTACATAAACATTTGCATATCTGTTTTGTCCCAGGAACCTCAGTACATTGAATAAACATTTATTCTTTTTTCCTAGATTCAGTTATTCAGAAAAGAATACAGGTTTAGAAAATGAAATGTCAATTTAACACACATGAAAAAACAAACACAGAAAACTTGAATTTAGAGTCATTAGCAGTCTTAGAACTAAAATCTGTTATCTGTCTTCAAGATCTGGAACTCATACAACATATTTGGAAGAACTGTCTGAGAGAGCAGGGTCAAGCACACAAACATTAAAATAGCAATGACATGGGGTAATGTCAAAGAAGAGAAGAGCACACTGGTCTCCCCTAAAAGCTAGCTCTAATTCTGAAATATCTGCATTATAAAGGGATCCAAAAAAGATGATGTGCATGTGTCCAGAATCAAAAAGTTTCTGGAGTAGACAGGAACTATACACCCTTTGCTGGTTAAAGTTTGTTTCCAAATTCTATCAACAAACTTAATGAAGATCTTATTAAATTCATATTCTGAATCTGTGAGTCAACTGCAAAATAAACATTTAGCAGCCCATTCTATCATAGGCTTAATGCTGCATCTAGGACCCAGCTTGGCTCCAAAACTTGAACATCTACGGACTATAATTGTCATTGAGCATCATAAACTATATGTGACAGTTACTGCTGCTGCTGCTGCAACTGCCACTTTTGATTCCAAAAGGGAATTTGGGAGTTGGAGGGCAAGGGGGCCAAAAGCCCATGATTCAGCAAAGCCCTGCTCCCAACCCACTGAAATGATGATTTAGTTGTCCCAACCTAAGAGAATAAAACAGTCTCATTCACATAAAGTCAAGGTTTCAGAATGCTAAAATAAGACAATCAGGTAGAGAGCTGCCTGAATAATTTCAGGTGCAACCAGTTCCTGTTGACAAGAACTAAATCTTCTTGAGAGACAGTTATTTATAGTCCAACGGCATCAGGTCGGTAATTCTACAAAGACAGAAATCATTAATGGATTTCCATTTAGTAGGGCTCCGATGAATTTGCTATGGTGCTTTTTCCAGACATAGACAGGAAAATGGGAGGTGGAGTTTTTTGTTGTATTTTTATCCCATAATCACCATGAAGCCGAGTGTAGGCTATGTCTGACTTTACCTCATTACAAAAGGGGATACAGCATAAACTTGGTCTTAGCAAAGGAAACACACCTTGACAGGGGCTTTGGGACATAGACCTATTAGATAAGGCATTTAACTCACTAAGCATTCTATTACTGTTATTTTTCTCCCTTATTCTACTATCCAAGGTGAGGTTCTGGATCATTGCAATTCTCTATGAATTTATATTTTAAGAGACTATTCTCTAGATGGTCACCCAGGCAGTTTTTCATTGCAAGGAAGACAAGACAAAAAAGGAAAGGACTTAAAATAATAAAATAATAAAAAATTAATAAGAACGCCTTGGTTTTAGGAGATAAAAAGAGGCTTTTAAAATCAAATTCTAGAGCTGTTTCAGGAAAAGTCAGCTTTCTGAGACAGAGGTGCTTAGAAATAAATGAGATGTCTTCTAATAGAAAATATAGGAAGTCAGGAAGACCTGAGTTCAAATCTGGTCTCAGACACTTAACACTTCCTAGCTATGTGACCTTGGGCAAGTCACTTAATCCCAATTGCCTCAGCAATATATATATATATAATACACACATATATAAAATCTTTGAGAATGTCCCATATGTTTTCCTTTTACAGAAGAGAAAACTACAACTCAGAAAAATTAAGGGATTTGCCCAAAATCACATATCAGATCTCAGAATAGTACTCAAATTCTTGACTCCAAATTCTGTACTTTTTCCACTGTACCACAAAGTTCCATTTTTGTCCCAAGTGCAAAACAGAGATATAAAGGTTCAAGTATAAATTGGGAGGGGGACAGAAAAGGGGAAATCAAAATTTGAGGGTCCAAGAACAGGTGTCTAGTTTGGAAATCCTTGGACAATATTTTATCAGACTATGACCTTAGACCTTAATAATAGCAATAAAAAGGAATTATTAGCTGCTTCAACTGAAATTTTTAACAGAAATAAAGGCCCTTATATTCTGTATCCATTGGACTCAGAAATGTTTAATTTAGTCATATGTTGGCTTTGCTCACAACTAGTCTCTTCTCCATTATCTGTTTGGCCGTAAATGAGAAATCTCTATGCCATGGTCCCTAATTATAACTTGGAGATTTCTCACAGGGAATCCTATCTTAAAGGACCATAGTAAACTTAAAGAAGACCTATATATGGTCATACAACCTCTGGTAATTTTTCTCTGATCTTGCATTCTTTCCCTTTTGCCTAGCTTGTGTCCACAAGAACTTGTGATATGAAAACCAAAGGACATCAATAAAACTTATTTTTAAAAAATAAAAAATGAATAATTTTGTTTAATGGCTTTGCAGAAGTCTAAAATAAAGATAACATACCAACGAGAAAGCCCTTAATCTCCCCAGCCGACTCCTTTGTCTCTCACCCTGAAAAATAGTGACTGGAAAGCTGGCCAGATATTGCTCAGGCCCCTGGAGAGCAGCTCTTGTTGGAGCAAAGTGCCATGAGAGAAAATGTCACCTAACAGTGGAAACAATACCATCCATAGAACCCGCATGGCAACCTTGCCATTTGGAAGCAATTACCTGCATGTTATGTAAAACTTTTATTAAATGACTGGAGAAATTCGGTAACGTGTTAATCACAGTTTGAATGACATCTGCCTAATACCTGAGATTTCTGGGGATGGCAAAATGAGAGTTCAACAGTTCAAAGTGATTACCAAAACATATTGCTCCCTCTCTCATTCTCCTACGTGTTAATTTTTCAGATTTATTATCTTAGGCTCCTGTGCCTAGTATTTTCACGACATGTCAATGTCTATTATATCACTGCATTTGGCAGCTCTTTAGTCTTTGCCCTTGAAACCTTCAGCATTCTCGCAAAGTAGTAATAACTTGAAGTGGCTGCATTTTCACAAAACTGCAGTAGTGGAGTAGAGTGGGAGGATGCATTGTGTAGGAATAATTGTCCCCCTAGAAAAATTTACCTCCGGCCTATCAAGGTGATTTCAAACATCATTGATTCCTGGGGATGGGATCTCCTAAGACTTTCTGCAGTCTGGCTCTTTTTACAATGATCTGACAAAATATCCTATTTTGAGCCATCACTTGCATATACCATCCCCATCCAACTAAGAACTCCAGTCATCTTATTTCACACATAATTAATGACACTGGTTTTTCTTACCATAAGACTTAATTATGCATTTCATTTCATTTGGAATTCCATCTTCTTGTATGTCAGTTAATCAATTGAACATTTATTAAACAATTACTATGGGCCAGGCACTGTGCTAAATGCTGGAGATAGAGATAAAAATAAAAGCAGAGACAGTCTCTGCCTTCAAGGAGCTTACAATCTAATGGTGGAAGACAACATACAAAAAAAAAAAAAATGAAAGGGGGAAGGGGAATGATAGAGAGTCCAAAGAAGTCCAAAAGTAGAATATTTGCTTTGGAAATAAGGAGAAAAACTAAGTTAAGCCCCCTCCCTCAGATGCAATATGCCAATTGTATGTACATGTATGGATAGATATCCCTAAATTAATTTTATCACACCTATGATTTAATTGGTATAGGGAGTTCTCAGTAAGAAATTCTCACTACCAATGAAGATGGGCATCTACTGTTAAATTTATAATCTTAGAACGTTGCCCATGGCACAGAGAGATAAAAGTACTTCTTAAGTAATTACTATGTGTAGATAATACAAATACAATCACAAGTTTTTTGCCCTCAAGAACCTTACATTCTAATGAAGAAAGATAAAGGAGTGCTTTAAAAAAAAAAAAAGAAGAAGAAGAACGAGGGGACAGAGAGCAATGAGGAGACATGGAAAGTGCTTTACAATTATTATTTTATTTGAATTTCACAACAACCCTGAAAGGTAAATGTTATTATCCCCATAATCCAGGGAAGGAAACTGAGGCAAACAGAAATTAAGTGACTTGTTCAAAGTCGCACAACTAATAAGTATGTGGAGCCAAATTTGAATTCAGATCTTTCTGACTCCAGGTCCAGTGTTATATTTATTGAACCACATTTATGAATGCAGGAATGAATGAATGAATATTCATTACATGTTTATTATGTGCCAATTACTAGTTAGAGCGTTGGGGAATATAAAAAGAAAAGTTCTCAAAGAACTCACATTATAAATGAGAGAGACAATACTTGTAGGAGGGTTTAGGTGCTGGGAGGATGAAACACTTTAGTCATTAGGATGCAGCATCACTGTGGGTGGCAAGGTCCAGGGGCTTAGATGTCAAAATGAAAAAGCACATGTTAAGACCACTACACAGATATTATAGTACAGTGACAAGCAACATGGTAGGATCTAATGGCCATCCATCTTAACCTAACTAAATAATTATAGTTGGGATTGTCCTAGCCATGTAAACAGTAATGTCTACTGCTCTGGGAATAGGGAGGAACATAGCCCACGACCATTGAAAATGAGGGAATGGATCAAAGGATTGGAGTATAAAGGTGATAACTAATGCTATAGGAATGGATGAGTTTAAAGACAAATCATTCTCTGTCTTTAATGAAGACTTAACAAGACTAGAAAAATCCTTGCCCAGTCTGTGCAAAATTATCATGACTTCTAAAACAAGTGATAACATTCAGAAACCAGAAAACAAAGTCTATCTTGTATGGAGAACTGACTAAGTATAATAGAAAAAGAATTGAAGAATCAGGTGATATAAAATCCATTTTGACATGTAACTAACAGGAAACTAGAATGTATCAATAGAAGCATCAAGAAAGCAAAACTGGGAGAAATTGTTAAGCATTTGTTGAGAGCATTAATCATACTCTCCGAACTACAAGTATAGGCCCCTCCAACTCCTAAATATAAACTTGTTACTATATGTACTTGATCTACAATTTGGTTACCATTGCTGTTTCCTGCCTCCAATAAGACTTTAAGGGGACCCAAAGGTAGCTTTTCATCAGGAAAATGTTTAGAATCCTGCTCCATTGGTCATCATTTGATATGATGTAGGTCTACGTTGGTTCCCTTAAGGAAGGGTTTTCTAAGGTATGAAATGTACTACCCTGGGATGGTGAGACCCTCTCAAAGAGGGCATGGAACAATTTGGATATAGAATATATAAACTGAAAGTTAAACAATCTTTGAGGGGAAGTTAAGACTACCATAAAGTCTGTTATCTATGTAATCAACTATGTACAAACAAAATAAATAAAAGATAATTGAAGATAATCTCATGGGGGAGGCAATAACAGTAAGGAAGATTAGAAAAGATTAATTATGATGTTTAGCTGAGAACTGAAAGAACTCATAGAAACCAGGAGTCAGAGAATTCTTGACATGGGGAGCAGTCAATGAAAATGTCAGGAGATGGAGTATCACATGTGAGAAACAATAAGGATGTCGATATAGATTGTTAATGGAAGAGAATAAGGTATAAGGCCATTAAGAAGCAGGTTGTGAAGGGCTTTAAAAGCCAAAGAAAGGTCTGGGAAATGATAGGGAGCAACTGGAGATGATCGAATAAGGAAGAAGATATGGTTCCAACCTGGACTTTGAGAAGATCACTTTGACAGCCGAGTAGATGATGGATGGAGACAAGGAAAGACATAATTCAGTGAGATTAACTAGCAAGCTACTGCAATAGTCCAGCCAGATTATGGAGGTCTGTACCAGGTGATAGCAGAAGAAAGTGTGACAGGAAGGCTAGTGGTAACTTTAACTATAATGGAGAAATTAGGAAGGGCAAGAGGTTTGGCAGGGAAATGAATTCAGTTGTTTCCCATATTAGAATATATTGTGCATTTCGTTCTTTATATTTGTATCTTCACTGTTTAGCACAGAAATTGGAACATAATAAAGAAATACTGTTGATCAATTGATTGAAGGTAAGGAGTGACACTTTTTTACATTTTTAAAAAGAGAGTGGAATGCTACCTAAAGATTGGAAACCTGTAATTCAAGAATAAGAAGCATATCTGAATTTAAATGATACTGAATTCTACTTTCCCTGCTATCTCCACAGTTTGTTAATACTTTAGACCTTACATCTCACTTCTCATTTCAGCTTTCTTGTCATATTATATTTAATAGAATCCTTATTCATTCTATTTCCCATCAGATTAGACTGAAACTTCCTTGAGTTTGAGCTCAGCCTTATCTATATTTTATATAATACCTATCACTTAGTACTGTGTTTTTTACATTTGTTGTTCAATTATTTCAGTCCTATCAGACTCTCTGTGACTCTAGTTGAGGTTTTCTTAGCAAAGATACTAAGTTGGTTTGCCATTTCCTTTTCCAGTTCATTTAACAGATGAGAAAACTGAGGTAAACAGGGGTAAGTAACTTGCCAAGGGTCACATAACTAATAATATCTGAGACCTGGTTTGAATTCAGGAAAATGAGCTTCCTGACTTTAGGCCTGATACAATATCCATTGCACTACCTAGCTGTCCCTGGAATTTAAAAAATGTCTGTTGAATGAATAAAGAAATACAATTCTACTTGCTGAGTAAATAGTAGTCATCATTAATCCTTATTAAATTGAATTCCATATTATTGAAAATATAAAAAAGACTTTGTTTTCAAATTGTTTCACCTATAATATGGTCCCATTGCAGAGAACTGTTTAGGGCAAATAAAGTAAACTTATTTACAATAGAAAACTCTGAAAAAATTCTTTCTAATATTGCTACATTTCCCCTATAGAGGAATCCTACTCAAGAATCTCTCCCTCTTATCTCTTTACAGACCACATAAAAAAAGATATTCCACAAGCATACCACAAAAACATCAACAAGCATATAAATTAAAGCATTTGAAAAGATAATTTGCATGTTGCCATAGTCTCTATGAAGATTTTAAGAACTTAGCTCTCTATGGCCAGCAAAGCTGCTCATCCAGAGGTCACAATCATATGGCCCTGAACACATGCAAAATTGAATTTACATCTAGAGAGACTGAGGTCCGGGATGACAGTACAGAGATCTCAGTGGTGGAATCCAAGGCATTAAGAGCTCAAATACCAGACTACCCTCCTTATACTGCATGTAAGCTTTTTAATGTTGAGTTAAAGGTTCATGGCTTTTCAATAGCATATGAGTGATATTCTTATTATAGTACTATAACCCAATCTCTCACTGATAGCCTTCCAAGACCATATGAGTGGTATGTGTGTGGATATGAATATGGTTGGGGTGTGTGTATGTTTGAGAGAGAGAGACACAGAGGGAAACAGAGAAAGAGAGAGGGAGGGAGGAAAAAGGAGAAAGACAGAGACAGAGACAGAGGGAGGGAGGAAAACAGGGACAGAAGGGAGGAAGGAGAGAGATGGAGGGAGAGAGGGAGGAAGGGAGGGAAAGAGAGAAGAAAGGAAGGTGAGAGGGAAAGAAGAAGAGAGGGAGGGAGAGAGGGAGAGAGAAAGGGAGAGAAGATTGACACTGCAGTCCCTCATTGTGGAGTGGAAGCAACCACAGACTCTTGAAACCTGTTCTAGTGGAGTATAAGCTCTGGCAGATTCTGCCATGTAGGACAAGCTTTCAAAGTAGTCCCAGCAACAGACCAAGCATGCTTTGTAAGAATTAACCTAGATAAATAGAGGGAGATTTATTACCAATAGGCTATCCACTTAGGAATTAATTCTTTGGTCACGGCAACTCATGAAATAAAGAAAAATACAAAATGACCTTCATTCCTGTGAAACCTCCTTTGTTTCTTTAGTGGTGATGGAAAAATAGTAGGAAAGAAGTTAAAAAGTACCCCAAAATATACAGTTTTAGAACATCTACTAACTTTAACTTGGATAAATGGGAGACCGTAGTTCAATAACTAATGAGAAGACATACTCCTGGAGGCAGTAAACAGTATCATTCTTTGTATTTTCCCTTTGTTTCAACAAGTCTCCTATTCACATATCAAAATTATTCAAAATTCCTCAAAAGTTATAACAGAGATAACTTGTTCAATTACCCTATTATAATAAACATCACAAAAGGCATAAAACAGAAAGATATTCACCAAAATTATTCTCCTCTGTATTGGAAGAGATCCTGAATGAAGCCCTATTTGAAGAGGGATACCTTGTGGTTGGTTAGGTTCTCCAGAGGATCTGTTTTCAGATTGCGCTAGTTCCATCAAACCCTTCAAACATTACAAAGCCTCTTGGAAAAAGCATTTAAAAATTTGGCCACCAAAGAAAAGCAAGTGGAAGGTGAATGTCTTTTGGCCAGATTATAATATAGAGTTGAATGGACAATCCATAGAACTTTCTTATATCTTGGATAATACAAACGGACAATGAATCAGGCCCAGATTTAGAATGGAAGAAAAGACAGGGTTAAATTATGTTCAGGAAATCATAAAAATATCTTAACTGCAAATGTATTATAGAAATAAAAACCTATATTTTTAACATCAATATTCTGCTAGGGTTTTTATATGTCTATAAATATGAAACATAAGTTTCTTTTTTTAAAAAATGAACAATTCTTACCACACAGAAGGTAATAAGTTCATCATGAACTTGTTCTTTGTAATAAATTTATGATGAACTTGACCAAGCTGAATTAAGCATGTAATCAAATAAATAACTTTGAAAAAGAACTGGAGGAAAATATGTCATCAGAAAAATATGATAAAAGGAAAATATAGGCTAGGACCATGGTGAGCTGAGTTAAACAGTTTGAGAGCTCCACTGGTATTCTCATCATGTCAAAAGCAAGCAAGAAAGAATACCAAATTGTTGAGTGTTTCTTGCTGTGGTAAACTTATAAGATATAGAGAAGAGTTTCATGAAATGAATCAGTATGGATGGATTATGATCTGCAACACTGGAATAAATATACAGTTCAGTAAGATCACAGATCCTGTTGACTATCATATATATGTATGTATACATATATATATATGTATATATATATATATATATATATAAATATGTCTACCTCTATAGTCTCAATGTTTCTATATATAGTATATATTTATATTAGTTAATATTTGTAACCATAATTATAAATACTATTATTAATATTTATAAATATTATGCTCTATACTGTGTGTATATATATGTATATTATATATGTAACAGAGATTATAGATATATAGATATATATCTTTTTGTATTTTGAGAATTTCAAGGTGAATCGGGTCTTTACTTTTTATAAAGAAAATTAAACAGCAAAGGTGCTAAAGTAGGAACTCAAGGATTTAGTTACAGCAAAACTTTGGTTAAGTTTTTACCTTCACATTTTAGGGAAGTCTAGAGAGGAACAAGAGCAATTGTTTCATTACTTCCCAGAAATTAGTTTTAACATCATATTTATAGAGATTGAATAAAGTTTGGCTATACAAAAATGTTTTAAAAGAAATCTTAACAAAGAAGAATGATGGGTATATTGCTAAACAGTAGAATAGAAAGCTGAAAAGACTAAAAGTTATGAACACTGTTCTCAAGTTTAAAAAAAACTGAGTTTGAGGTAGAAATCTAACAGTTATCAACGTTGCAACCTTTAGTAAATTATTTCCCTTTCTCTGAAAATGCCTCGTCACTTAGATGTGCCTCATTAGTACAAAAGAAAATATTAGAAAGATGATCTCCAATTTTCCTTCCAGGTCTATGACTATTCAATCTAGAGAAAAGAAAACTCTGGGGCATTTGTAAGTCAATTTGTTATTGACATTATGAATAAATTACCAATTAACTGTTGGACTTCACACAAAAGAAAAAATGAAGCAATCAAGGCAATTAAGATCTAGGCTAGATATAAAGGTGAGTTCCAGTCCCTGAGAACCTCATAAAGCTAATAAAGAAAAGCTGCAGCATCTTCATACCCAGAAATATTCACAATTAATATTAACAACCATAAATCTTGGACAGATGTCTCTTCCTCTGGCTTTCTTTGATTCTAGAAAGAATATTTAGTTTCTTTCTTTGAGGTATTCAGAGCATATAAAATGTTCCCAATCATAACTGAAAATTACAGTCATGAAGTGAGTCATTTTCTTGATTACATGCACACTGCAGTTGAATAGACATAAAGACGTACACTCAGGGAGCTCAGGGAGAGCTCTTATAGTGAATTGAATATCTGAATGGATTGTCCAAGTGACAGCATCATGTCATATACAGAAGTTTGAAATGAATTCTTTACCTGTACATTTCTATGGCAGGAACTTTTTCAGGTCATAATAATGACAACCAGAAAGTTTGAGAAAATAGCCAACAACCTTCAGAATGTTTGTTGAATATGTGGTTTGTTTCTTTTCCCCAGCAGCATTTTTCTGAATAAATCCTACTTCTTTGTTGAATTGTTTATTTTTTTTAGTTTTGTTTTGTTTTGCTGGCAGACAAGAGAAAAGATTTTCAGAGAATGAAGTCCCAAGCTAATCTAAATCATATTAGATGTCTGTTCTAAGCTGGGCTGAAGTATTGAAATCCTGCCAGATTTACCATCATAAGAAAAAACCTACATCAACTCTTAGAAAGGCATACTGGGTCAAAATCAATCATCAATCAATAAGCATTTACTAGATCTCTACATAAAGAGAAAATGAAACAATTCTTGCTTCAAGGAGATTACATTTTAGAAGGATGGAGAACAACATAGCTGATTGTCAGAAAGGAGCTTTAATCAGCTGGCTCTGCCTCAATTTTTAGAATTTTAATTCACCCATCCTATTTCCTTTGTCAAATAGAGACAGGCCAACTTTTGAGATTATTTTGATTAACATATCTAAGATCTACTCAAAAATTCAAATACCTTGTCAAATACTGTGCATGCAGATTTGTTCTTGAACAGGCTCCTCCTCAACTCCTTCCCTACTCCTGTCTTACTCCATAGACCTTGTCCCTGCTTCCCTCCTCCTCTTCCCTCTAATTTGGAAGGCCAGTTTCACTCAGAACATGCTGCTTAATCGTATATGACTATCATATTTGGTAATTTAGCCCATGAGCCATTTCATATAATAAATAGCATCCTTCATGGCCATGAGAAATGTCTCCCATGTGAGTTTATCACACTGAACCACTCTCCCAACTTCTTTGCAGCCACATAAATATGTAAAAAATATACAAAATAAATCTAAAGTGATTTTTCTGGGAGGCATCAGCAACTGGGAGAAACAAGAAAGGTCTCATGTAGAACATAGGATTTGTACTGAACATGGTGACATTTTAATAGAAGAAAAAGACAATCATCTTTATATAAGTCAAGAGGCATTTGTGTAACACTGCTTCAGATAGCAATTAGTCAAGGACATAGATAAACCAATCCCCCTTCCAAGTGACTTGTTCTTTCAGTTGGGATCTCTTTAACAGAGAAGAGAAAAATCTAAATGTGAATTTCTCTTGCAAAAATAATTTATGATATCTGGATCCTGGTTTCATTATCTTACTTGCTTTAAAGAAAGAATTATAAATTCTACCTTGTTACAGTTTAGAAATCCCTAAATAGTCCAATTTTCATCTCTTCCCCCTATAAAGCTTAGTATTCTCTCTGGAGAATACAGAAAGTCATAGTTTGACTTTCTGACCACACCTTAAAGAATCTACAAAAATACCTAAAGGTAGGAGGTAAAGACACATTTATTAGGTTTGTAAAGGAGGGAAAGGAGTGAATGGCATGATACAAATTCTCCCCAAATATCCTCCTTACTTCACTTTTCTGAGCCCAAGTTTCTTAATCTATAAAATGGGAATGCTAATATTTGGACTTCCAGCTTCTTGAGATAATAGTGAAAATAAAATATGTAAAGCAGTATGTAAATGGTCAAGGTTGTTTTTTTTTTTAAAATTATGATTTTCCCCATCCCCAAGAATAAATCTTTCTCCTTTTGTACTATTTGAGGTATTCTCTAACATTGTAAACATGGATTGTTTTCTTAGGCGTTAAATGCAAATGTGGATTCTTATAAATGATTATCAATGATTAATCATAAAGGAAATAGGATAATAGAACAACTGGCTAATTGTTATCCAACAGGAGGTGGGGTTGAAAAATAAGATAAATGCTGGGAAATGAAATGTGATTTTAAAAGAAGACTAGAAAAGAAACTAAAAAAAGTTAAGAAACAAAAGCAAAAGTTGATCTAGGAAAGAAGTAGAAGAAAGTTACTTGTGAAGATACAATTGATGGAACTAGTGAAATATAATTCTGAGGCATCCAAGGTATAAGAGATAAACTGTGGAAAGATAAAAGACTATGGATATAGAATGTATATACTATCAAAATACTATCAAATTGTCAGTTAGTTTGCTGAACCATATTGTCTTTGGTACAAGGGAAAGCTTAATAGGTAGGGAATGTGACATAAAAGCAAAAAACATCAATAAAATCAAAATAGATAAATAATGAAAGGAAAAAAAAAAAGACATTTTGGAATTGAAACCAGATGATCTAAGTTCTGCCGCTAGATCTGTACAACCTGGGGAAAATGATCTCACTTTTCAGAATCTCAGTTTCTGTTTTGTTTTGTTTTTTAAATAGGGATAATTCCATGTCTAAAATGTATCTCCTCTTCACTTCCACCTTTTAGAATCTTTCCAAGGACAGCTCTGATAGCCCTTTCTAAATAAGACCTTTCCTCCTCATAAAAACTACTTACTTATAGAGTACTTTTTGTATTCCCTTAATGAACTCCTTAAGGACAGGGATTGTTTCATTTTTCTGGACCTGCCCAAGACTTAGGCCCATGACTTCTTTGCCCAGTCTTGGTGTTTAAAGCTTGTTGAATTCAATTGCGTTGAATATTACATATGTAGATTACTTCACAGAGTCATTGAAAGAAAAGTGCTTTGAACACTTTAAAATATGACAGAAATGGGAGTTATTATAGAAATAAACAGGGTACTCTGAAAAAATGACACAGGGCTTTCTCATTATCCCCATGAATCTAAGACATTCTAACCCTGATTATTATCTGAAGCACAATAGAACCAGAAAGAGAAATCAGATTTGGAAAATCTGTGGGAAAGATTCACCAAATTAAATTCCACTGAAATCAGTAAACATTTTCAAAGTACTCAATATGTGCAGAACCCATTGGTGGCCCAATGGATTGAGTACCAGGTCCAAAGTTAGGAAGACTCATTTTTCTGAGTTCAAATCTGATCTCAGACATTTACTACTTATGTGATCCTAGGCAATTCCTTTAACCCTATTTGCTGGAGTTTCCTTATTTGCAAAATAAGCTGGATAAGGCAATGGCAAACCATTCATATTTTTAGCAAGAAAACCCCAAATGGAGTCACAAAGAGTTGGATATGACTGAACAAATAATATATGCTAGGCACTGGAGAGGCAAAAAATGAAATAACCACAGTTCTTGCCTTCAAGGAATTTATAAACAAGAAAGAGAAATAAGACAAGGAAACAAATAATTTGAATTTTCAGTAGGTATGACACTTATTATTGGCTTTAGGGACTGGTATTGAAATAGGTGTTAAAGAGTGTTGTACATGAGTTACAAGCAAGTCTACGCTATCTTCACAAAATATATTGCATCCATCACCTTCTCTCCACTCATATACTTACAATTCCAGTCGAAGAGCCCTCATTAGCTTTTGGAGAAGGAAATGGCAAACTACTCCAGTATTTTTGCCAAGAAAGCTCCAAATGAGGTCACAGAGAGTTGGACACAACTGAAATGACTCAACAACATCAACAATCACCTAGACCAATTGTCCCCAAAGCTGGAACTGGGTCTGATTCCAAGGACCTTGTCTTGATCTCAATGTTCACAAACATCTCTATTAGCTTCAGAAACAACATAAATAGGTCACTTCAAGACCTCAGAATGAATTCGTGGCCTGGTATAATCTTGACCTACATTAATAATGAGGGATAGAAGAGGAAGAAGACCATAAAAGAGATAACTTAAAAGAAATCTATCAGTCCTGGTCCAAAATTTGAAGACTTGATGACTGAACATTCTAATTTTAAGGAAGTATTTAGCTCATATAATGGACAACAGGATTATGTGCAATCACTAAAAGCATTATTGTCAATATCATTATCAATCAAGCATTCAAGTACCCACTACATTCCAGTTACCATTGGAGGGACATGGAATTCAAAGACAAAAATAAAACAAGTAGTTACATTCTATCACAAAGATAAAATATACATTTATAAAAAATGCATACTAAATATGAGGTAGTTTAAGAAAGGAAGACCCTAGAAGTTGAGAACATGAGAAAACATTTCATTTAGAAAGTAGGATTTCAACTGAATCCTGAAAGAAATAAGGGATACTAAAAGATGGAGATGAGAAAGGCAAACATTACCAGCAAAGAAGATGACTAGTACAATGACAAAGAATCTGGAGATAGACTATCACTTAAGAGCAATTTGTCCGGATTGTAGAATGAAGGAAAAATAAGGCATAATGAGACTGAAAATGCAGGTAGGAACCAGGTTAAAAAGACTTTAAAAAAAAACACACCAAACAATGGGATTTATGTTTGATCCTAGAAAAGGAAGCCAGTGGAATGTATCATTATTTTTGTCATCACTATTGCCACCACCAAAATCATTATTAATAGAATAATTCCTTTCAGATAGATATTGTTATAGTCTTTATACTTGGTATTTCTACTCCTCCCCCTACCTATGCTACCTAGAATTTATAGAAGGTACTTTCATTCTCTTCCTCATTTTTCTTTCTTTTCTCTTCTTCCTCTTCTTTCTCTTCCTTTTTCCTTATTCTTCCCTCTTTTTCTTCTTCTTCTATCCTTAGGTATTAATGTAGATATATACAAGAAAAAAACTACAACTATAATTGCTCCAATGCTACTGCTACCTGCTATAGTATTAAGACAAATCACTATTGTGCTGAGGTGAATGAAAGGAAAATTAACTGACAACCAAGAGAAAAGGAAGAGCCTCTCTATCCTTATATGGCTTCCACTTTGTACTGAAAAAGATAGAACAAGAAACAGCTCACAAGGAGTTAACCTCTGAGAGAAGTAAGGAAGGAGTAAGAGAGTACCTAGCCACCTGTGGTGAATTCAAATCACCTGGCCCTAAAGAGCCACTAAACATGCACAGGGTATTGAAAGAATGGGCAAGAAGGCATGCTGAGACCAGTTGTAATATCTGAAACAATAGGTCACAAGACTGGAGAAAGACAGATGTAGAGGTTGATGAACTTGATATGAATTCCTAGGTATAAGTATAGAATACATTATTTAAGAGATGTGTATTGGATAAAGTAGTTCCAAAGAGTTTCATCAAGAACAGGTCCTGCCAAACTAACTTTATCGGTTATTACTATTATTGTTGTTGTTGTTGTTTTACCAGAGTTACTAAGCTGATAGATCAGAAGGATACTGATATTTTTAGCAAATAATTTTTAAAAGCAATTAAATTTATAAAATTATATATTATAAAGCAACTAATTTTATAATTTTATAAATTTACTGTTTTGTGGAAAAGATGAAGACACACTCATAACCAAAACAGAACTCAATATTTTCCCCACCAAACCCTATGCAACCCTATTATTGTCAAGGATATCACTCTTTCCAGTTATCCAATCCTCGAATCTTAGCGTCAGCTCACTGACTGGCCATTGATATAGCCAATCAGCTGCCAGCTCTTGCCATTTTTACTTTTTTCTTTTATCCACTTACATAGCTGCCATCTTCATGTAGGACATCATCACTTCATGCTTGGAATATTACAGTAGCATGCTGGCTAGTCTCTCTGCTTCAAGTATTCTCTACTCCATTAAGCTGCTAAAATGATCTTCAAGCACAAGTTTGACCATGTTACCAGTGGTTCCCTATTATTTCCATGACCATATGTAAAATCTTCTGTTTAACATTTAATGCCCTTCACACTCTGGTCCCTGGCTATATTTCCAATCCACATTTCACTCCCCTATAGAACACAACACTGGACTTTGGGCTGTTCCTCCATTTCTCTCCAACTCCACCTTCTGATTTCTCTGGCTTCTTTCAAGCCTCAGTTCAAATCCCCATCTCCAAAAAACTGAAGCATGGCCAGTGGCTATATCCCAGGAAAGCAGTGGCTCTCAAACTTTTGTTCTCAGTATCTTTATACTGTTAAAAATTATTGAGGATCTCTCCAAAGAGTTTTTATGTGGGTATTAGTAAATACTAATTAAATTAGTAAATTTACTAATTAGCAAAACTAATTTTGAATTTGTAAATCCTCTGAAAGGTTTTCAGAGATCTCCAGGATTCCCTGGATCACCCTTTGAGAACCACTGAGTTAAAAGAATGTCTTGGAGCTACAGATAAGACTGGATAGTAGGTAGCCACAAAAGGTTGATGAGCAGTCCTGAAAAGAGCCCAGCTGGCCCTCACACCAGACATGTGTATGGTGGGATATATATGATGTTCAAGAAGGAATTGTACTTCTGGTGTAAGGGCCTATTTTACAGTACTTTATAGTACAAAGTTTTTGTCTATTATATTTCTGGATTGTTTGTCCCCAATACAAAAATTTGTTTTCTCTTCACTTCTAGATTTTAAAATCAGTAGTTTCTTCAAAAATCTTTGCTCAAGTGATAGCTTATATATGAGACTTTGGTTGATAGTCCAATGTGCTTAGTAACTTTATCTCTTTTTGTATATGTGCATGTATGAAAGAGTATAGTATAGTGTACAGAAAGCTGATTTCAGCAATAAAGCTGAGGGTCAAATCTTACTTCAAATACCTGCCAGCTGAACTATTGCCCAATCATCTTGTTCTTTATCTTGCCATTGGACTCCAATGAAAATTAATGCACAAGTGAAGACAACATCTTCATGTCACTGGTCTTCTTCAAGAATGAAGGATGAACAACAACAAAGATTCTGCATGAAGTCTCTACACAGAGAAAAGCACTTTCAGAGCAGATGTCAAACTTTGTCACCAATATTTCATAGACATGTGCCTTACTATTATTATGGTCTAAGTTTATTTCTTCCATAGATGCTATATGTATTTGTAGGAAGAAGTAAATCAGGTTCTTAGGAGAAGGTTTTGTTTTGATGGTCTTTAC
The DNA here is from genome assembly GCF_016432865.1 of Antechinus flavipes. Classification (NCBI taxonomy): domain Eukaryota; kingdom Metazoa; phylum Chordata; class Mammalia; order Dasyuromorphia; family Dasyuridae; genus Antechinus; species Antechinus flavipes. The sequence continues at coordinate 337,921,433 of NC_067398.1, read as the reverse complement.
CATATTATCTGAAAGTAGTAGTAGCAGCCATCTGGGGACCCAATATGCCAATTAGAACAGAAATTAGAAAATGTTGCTATTATTTCTTTTCTTCTTCCTTTTTTTTTTCAAAGACCTGGGACAATTAACTTTTGTACTGTGCAGTTTCATTTTTGATCTCTTGAAATATAGCTCTAAAAAACAGGCTTTTAAAAGGTCCGTTGTGTTTTAAATGAAATTACTTGACTAGCCTTTACAGGCCAAATCATTCTGGGTTTCACTGAATAGCCAATAACAGGCCCAGCCCAAGTTTTTATGCCTCATCATTTAGGTATAAATAGAACTGTTTACTGTTCTGGCCAGAAACTCTGAGGATCTTCCCCTCTGAGATGTATAACTTTGTGATGATAAATTGGGTCATCTTTTGTCTCAATTCTCACACAATTATTGAATGAGTATGGCCCCAGACAAACTGAGACCTGGGAAAGACCTTATTTTAGAAAGGCTGGGGTCACCCACTACATCCAGGCCATCACCACTTGACCTTTGTCTTGCCACTGTCCTTTGATAATTCTTGGGGAGAGAATGAGGCTGGTGACTGTGCAGCTTTGCTTCACTCAAATCCAGTTGTTGGGTGAAACAAGACGTCACTCTTGTGATGTCATTGGTCTTCTTCAAAAACAAAATCTCCTCTTCTACAAGAGATCTCACATCCTTTCCCCATCATTGCCCTCCCCTCTCCTAACACACACACACACACACACACACACAGAATTGTTTGTATATTGTCTCTGCCATTACAATACATAGCAAACACTTAATAAATGTTTATTAACTGACTAATATATAATATAATTAGATGGATTTGGAACTAGTTAGATAGGCTTCTCAAAGAATAATCTTAAGCTTCAATGTCAATAGGACAAATTTTCACCGCGGAGGTAAGTTCTTGGCTCAATTTTTCTTCAGAATATGTTCTTGGTTCAAAGCTGTTTGACTTTTGATGAGGGTAGAACCCCAGATCCTTAACAGAAGATAGCGAGGAATGCCTCTATAGAACCTGAATTTTACAGCCTAAGCTGCTCCCTGAAGCAAGGAGGGAGGAACACTGATTATCTTGACCTTTTGATCTTAACTGGGTCTTTTGTTCTTTAAGAAGACCTTAATTACAGTCCCACTTCAGGAGGAGGTCTCTGATAGATTTTTAGTTGATTTCTTTGCATTGACAAAACCATTATATCACTCCAAAACTACTGATCCAATCAGAAAGCCAAGATATGATACCAACCTGTGAGGTTATATTTCCCTCTATAAAAGAACCTATTTGTACCTCACTAGGTCCCTAACTCCTTTTTAAAGTTAGTCTACTTTCTAAACATCACAGTGGTTAACAATTAACTCCCTAAATATTTTTAGGGTTCATTGAGATCTTGCCAGACCTTAATAGTGTCTTCCTCCTTAATGATATCTCCCTCTTCCCCTACTCTTTAATTGTGAATTTTGCTGGGGAACTTAGCTCTCTTGTTTTTCCCCTTGTTATTGCTAAAATCTCTTTTCCTTACTAAAAACTCTTATGGATTTATCCCTCTCTTAGCTACATCATAAAATCTTTGCCCCTCAATTTGGTGAAGGCCTAAACCTACATATTCTTTTGAGACAATCCATGACACTGGATTGTCCAATGTACTTTAGGAGTCCAATAGCCCTATACCTATACCCATCATTTGGTGGTTAATCCCATCATTTTGGTGGCCCCTGAACTGACTGCATCTACAAAACTCAACATTATCACTGACTTATTTAAAGCTGTCAGAGGTAATTTCTGAAATACTGAAAAGGAGAGAACTGATTATTCTCCTTCTTTCTGGCCTTTACCCTCATATGAATAGTGCCACTTTTTCCTAGCTGCTCTTTTCAGGGTTGACTTTCTGGTTGGCTCCCTACTACTACCCCCTCAAGGGAAATGGTTTTCCTTTTAAAGATACCTCAGAAATAACAATAGGAAGGAAAGATTCCTAAAGTGACTTCTTAGATTAGCTCAAAATAATTCCTCCTGTCATGAACTGATAATTCACCTTTGATGCCTAGGATGGTCTCAATACCTACTTGTTCCCTGCCTTGAGGAAACTATAAAAATATGAATCAATTTTGTCCAGTTTTAACCCCACAGTTGAGAAGGTCCCAGGAATTAGAAAAATCTCTTTATAGATTAAATTACCTACTACTCATTTTTTTTGCAGTTTTCCATTTTTCAGTTTTCTCTCTGAATTATATTTGATTAATGAAACACATAGCAATGCAATTGTTATTTACTTTCTCTGAGTAATATTTTAAAAGACTGGATGAACAGGAATTAAAAAAAAATTCTAAATAGAGATAAGTTTTGAAATAAACACATGCTATCCCAGAAAGTTGGGGGGGGGGACAAAAAGAAGTTCCATCTTGGATCTGCCCCACTGGATGAACCCAGCAATGCTGGAACTGCCCAGACATGTCTCTTGGCCCTGAATCTGATGCTGGCAACCTCACTGCAGCAATTCTATTGCAGCTTCCATGACAACGAGTTGCCACGGTTTCAGCTCTACCAGGCTCCTTGCTCAGGAGTTTGTTAGAACTGCTTCCCTGAGTGCCTCTTGCTCCCCTATTCACTTTTCATGTGTTTACCAGATTCCAGGCCAAAGGTGTCTACTTTCCTCCTGTCCAAGCAATACCTGTTCCCATTCTTGAGAAACCAGCAAAGCACTCAATGGCAATAGTAGCTGTAGCAACATGGCAACAGCAGCCCTAGTATCTTCACTTTTAAGCACATTAACAATGGTGGTAACTTCAGCTTTCCTTAAACCCCAGAATGCTTAAGCCCATTTTCTGTGCTTGCTCCAACTCTAGGATTCCAGTTCTTACACTCTAACGGTTTTTTTCTGCCTTCTCTCTCCCCTAGGATCACAGAAGCACTATCCTTTCAGTCATGGAGACCATGGCTCCATAGGGGCTTACATAGATAAAAACTGGGGAATTTGTGTCCACCAATGGTAGTAACTTCCATGCCCTGTTTCACTTCTATAAGGACATAGATACTATGTTCTTCAAATTCTACATATGACACAAGACTAATAAAGCCAAAACCCAAAAATATCTACATAAATTACAACACTGTGGTCAATCAAGTAGAATGAAATGCTATGGGAATAAACAAAATCTTAACTTAGGTTTTAAAATATTAATTTCAATTATCTCTCTGTCTTTGGCCATTTTCTTTTGGTTTGACTCTATTGATGGTATCCAGTAAAAAAAAAAAACAATGCTAGAAGCGAGGAGAAGTTCTGGGCTTCTCTCCCCTCTAAATCCTTCATAGTCCTTTTGCTTAACAATTTGTTCTTTACCATTTTAATTCAAGAAAAAGATTGAACTATGAGTTTTGAAAGATCAGTTTCAATGAGTTTCAATGATGTCCTAGGCTTTGCAGTCAACCCAGCATGATACTCCAAGGACAAAAAGTCTCCTTCCAAAGTAATAGGCCAGTGGTAACTGAGACAACAGTTCATCCAGCAGCTAAGACACATTTGGACTTAAATTAGGTGGAATCAATGCTATGTAAGACCTGAGCTAAATCTGAGCTCATATTACCCCAAAACTGAGGTGGTAAAGAGTCCAGCTTCTTACACTGTGATCTGTGACCCTGTATGGGGGTCTCATAACAATGTGGGGGATCCCAAAATTATGATTTTTTTATCAGTAAATATATTTTTTTAATCAGTAAATATATTTTTTTAATCAGTAAAAAAAAAGTTTGATTTGTATATACCTATATACCCAGAGTCATATAAACATTTCTTGAATGTGAAGGGATCTCAAGTGAAAAAAGTTTAAGAAGCCCTGACCCCAAGCTGTTAGGGAAAATGTTTATTTTTATTGTTATCACAATAATAGCAGTTAGGAAGCACAGTGAATAGAGTGCTGGGGGTAGAGTCAAAAAGACCCATTTTCCTGAGTTCAATCTGGTCTCAGGCACTTATTAGTTAACTAATTCAATTTTAGTTTAACTTTCAAACTTAGTTTGAATTTTTTGAAAATTTAATTTGTTTTTCATTTTGTTTATAAACTATTCGATTTGTTTTGTTTGTTTTTTTAAAATATATGAGAAGGCAGTTAATTGTCATGCTAACTATGTGCAGTAGAATTGAATTAAAATCTAAGAATTAGTTAATTTAAGAGTTGGTTTTAAGATTTAACAATTTTCCAATCATTCCTAGTGAGCAGAGTATATGAATGCACACATATAATTGGTGGCTTGTAATATCCATCACCTACTAATGGAGTGGGTTCCACACATGGATGGATAAACAAATTGCAGTGTACATGCCTGTCTATAACCTATGCTGGTTTATTTGTTCAGTAGCTAGCAAGGACCCTGAACATTCTTGCAACGCTGTCATAGTACTAGTAAATTTCTAGTCCATATATAATTATATACATATATGCCAGATGCATATTACCCATGTCAAAACAAATGAAACTTCCTTTTTTAAGTTCATTTTTGCTATGAAAATTACAACAGCCATCTGCTATTGGAAGGAAAAAAATTTTTTCATTTATTTGCTCAGGCCCCATCTCTACTAAGCAACCTGTTTAATGTAACCCAATCTTTCTTCTTCTCTTTCTGTGTGTTGTTTCTGTAACCCTATCCATGCTCTTTTCCGCATCCTCTTTGGAAGAAAAATCAAAAACAAATCTTTAAAGGCCATCTCCGAAACCACAGAATGGTTGGTATTAAATGAAAATAAAGCTTGTGGTTTTCTTTCAGGGAACTTCCTGACTCTCTTAAAATGCTCTGAATAATTAGCAGCAGCTTGAAACTTAAATCTGTTGACATGGGTTACCCTCTGAACCTCTAACAGGGGAGGTCAGATCTGAAGGTCTAGGGAAAACTTCAGTTGGAAGTAATCTGTCATTTTTCTCTATAGAAGTGATATGTTGTATATGTAAAATTCTGTTATTAATTAGGTTTAAGTTAATTCACTTTCTGGTTTAATGTTAATATATGTATTTCTTTTTCTTTATAAATTTTTGTTATTTTTTAGTGGATTGTATAGAATACCTGTAAAAAGTTACATTTTTCAATTAATTTCAAATTGTATACTTTAAGGCCAATGAATATTCAAAGATTTGAACTTAACTAAAATCCAGTAACTTAAACTATCATCTATATCACTTCATGGGAAAACTTTTTTAGGGGTAAATTTGCTTGTGGCAAGTGCCCCAACTTCCTTCCAGCCAGCCAAGATGGCCACAAAAATTAACATTAGCATTTGGTCACATACACATTATTTTTCCTTGTAACTTTAGGCTGAGATTTTTTTTAATCTATGAGAAAACAGTTCATTAACATGGGTGTTAGGCCATGCTGATTAATGGGACTGGGCAGTGGGACTGAATTAAAATTTAAGAGTTAGCCTTTTGTTTAGCCCAAGAAAATGTCTAAAGTTCTGCCAAGTTAGTTATTCAAATAGTCAAAGGAATAATGATAGCTGGGACCTCATGCAGTAAAACATAATTTTCATCTACTCTCACAAATTCTTACTTAATGAAAAGTCATCTGGGAACCTATTTCTCCATCAGAGCCAAAAGAAATAAACCCTATGATCATTGAACAAGATAACTGAGGAGAAGAAATCCACACTTAATATTCTAAATATTATTAGCCATCTGAAATTCAATTTCCTTTTTTTTTAATATTAGGGATTCCCCAACTCCCTGAACTATATCACAAATGTTAGAATGAAACTGGTGTTGCTTTTTACATATTTTCACACAAAGTATTGAAGTTTATAGTGCTTTTTGATGTGAACCCAATTGTCTTAAATTGGTATATGATTGGAAGAATAATAGTATTGGTTTTTACTCAAAAGAGGACATATAAATTACTTTCTGTTGTTATTTTTAAAAAAACCCATCATGAAGAATCCAAGATCAGTCTGGATTAATGGTTTAATCTGAAATCTTGCTATATGATTTTTGAGGAAATATGTTAACCCAGGGACTTATATCTCAGCCTCTTCCATGACTTTGAGATCAAGCTCTATTCTGAACCTATAAAAGTCAATCTACCCATTCTTCTTGATTTTAAGAAATCTCTGTATTTATAATCTGAATCAAAATGTCAATTTCTATTGTTATGAGGTCAGGTTATTTAATTTTAGAACATCATGATAATATAAATTCTAATCCAGAACAGCAAAATCATTTTGGGGATAGAAATTTCCTACTGAAAAGATATATCTTAAAAATACAACTTTCTGAATAATCCCAGTTTCTGTAGATATCCAATTATACAGATGAGTACAACTCATCTTTTTGTAGCACCTTAAAGTTTACAAAGTTTTTATAACTCTGGGAATTAGTCGAATCAAATCAAAATAAAATCAAAGGATTTTGAAGACTTTTTATGTATGAGAATAATAAGGTTCAGAGAGATTACGGACCACTTATTGATGGTCATGAAGCTAAGAGGAAGGAACAGTTGAGCTACTGCCACTGCAAAGGCTGGCAGCCCTTCCAGAAAACCATGCAAAGAGAGAACAAGCAGTGTCAGACTGTAGTCTAGATCCAAGAGAGCAATTATATGATTAGACTATGCATCAGAATGAAGAAGCAAGTTCTCGGTTTGCTAGAACTGTTCAAATTGCTGGGACTTCAGCTGATAATTCCTCCCTCCTTCTCCTTCTCCTTCATGGAAGAGATCGTATGACTGTTCTAATTGCCATTTCCTCATTGCCATCCAAGACAGGTTTCAGTGCTACCAGAAAAAAAAAGAAGTCCCACCTAAGCTGCCAGTTCTCCCCTTTTCCATTCCTACTTCCTCTGATCCCATGTATCCTGATTTCTCTCTCCTACTAACTTGTAACTGTAAACTCTTGTAATGTCCCCTGTCCCCATCATCATAGTAGCAAAGCCGAGGAAACCAATCTCTCCTGTGGGAATAGTGCTCTGTACCAAGATCTTGTGCCAGGAATTAGCTCACATGACAGCAGGGTGGGAAATCACCTTGGATAGATGAAGGAGACCAGGAGCTTCAGAGAAGGATGTGTAAGGCACAGGGCGACTCTTTTCCTTTCTATCACATCCTAAGCTTGGAATTTAGATACTGTCTTATCCTACAGCTCTCCTCTCCCTATTCCGAGTTTCCTGAGTTCAGCCACAACAGGTACTACTTCAGACTCAAAGAACTTCTCACAATAGTACATGCTAGGTAGATTAGAATTTCAGGGAGGAAGACTGGGACCAGCATTTCTCCCATTTCCATTACCTCTCCCATCTTATTGTTCTTCTAAGGTTGGGGAAATGAGAAGGGAGTTCAGGAATCCCAAAAATGAGGGACAGACAGAAAAATTGGGACTGGGACAGACTAAGAAGGGAAGGATGGTGAAAGGCAGGAATGAAAGAGAAGCCTTGAGATAATGTCCAGGTGAGCATCCTCTATGGAAAGTATTCCTGACCTCTGACCACTCTACCTACAGGTATGCTTTTCTGATATTAGTACCTACACTTTTCCCACAATCTCCACCTGTACCACTATAGAGACAGAGCAGAAATAAACAATCCTTCTCTCAAGGTTTTATCACTTAATAATTTTTTTTACAGTGGGCTTCCATTAGCTGGCTTGCAGTGAAAGGCAGGTTTGTGCAGTAGGCAGAGACTTCCAAGTTCATCTGGGCCAGGCCTAGATGTCTAATCTTGGCCAGGTGAAGGGAGTAGCCCTGGGAGGTTTACCTGTGAGCCACTGGGATATCAACTGGCAATGCTGCTGCGAAGTTTGCTGCTGCTGCAGCAGCAAGATTTGTTGTGCACCAGAGTGAAGCCTAGGGTTATAGCCACTGGATCCACCCACTCATCTGAGCTCCCAGACACAGATGCTGGTCTACCCCCTCCAAAGTCATCCTGTGTGCCTTTCTGCCTGATGAATTTATATTATGGGATGACCCTCTGGATCATGTTGGAAATTCAGCTGCCTTTGGGTTATGGGTAGGTCAAATTTGGTGGCCAAGCCTAAAATGATGTGGAACACTCTTCAGTACAGTAATACTTCACATATGGAATTGAATGTGCCAGTCCTAGAAACATTATTAGAGAATAAACCATGTATAAGGTATGCTGGACACTACTTCATAATCACTTTTCTCTACTCCTTCCTGGGAAGTTTGGAATTGATCACTTCTATCTACAAGTATAGCTATGGGGAAACTGCTGACCACTGGGGAATTTGGAATCTGGGGGTTTATTGACCTTATTTTGCTCATGATTGAAAAGCTGGTGCTAGTGATGGCAGCAACTGGTGTACCATTTACTGAAGAGAACTAGATTTGGAGGGACATAGGAAAGTGAATGACCTTTTTTTCCTGATTTTCTCTACAAGGAAATCTCTTCTACCATCTCAGACGAAGTTGTTGTTTTACTCTTTTTTAGAAGAGAATCTGTTGGGGCAGTGTTGTTAGACTTTGGATGTGGAAGCCAGGTCTTAAATTGAAGTATGGAAAGAACAAAGAACACTATGAAAAAAAATAAACTATTAAGCCACAGAAAAGAAGTTATGTTTGCTTGTTCAGACATAAGCAGCAAGAGGATTTCTATAGCATTTTACATACCTTCCTTCAACAATACAATGCTCAGTCTTTTAGAACATATTGAAATATCTTGAACAAAGTGAGCATTTTTTGGAATACATCTGACTTTTCATGCTCCATGCACAAGAAGATACCTGAGAATCAACCATTGAAAATCTACCTTCAGCAAAAGGTAGATATTTTCTAGTTATATGAAAAAATGCTCTGAATCACTATTGATTAGAGAAATTCAAATTAAGACAAATCTGAGGTATTATTACACCTCTCAGATTGGCTAAGATGACAGGAAAAAAAATGATAAATGTTGGAGGAGATGTGGGAAAACTGGGAAAATGATACATTGTTGAGGGAGTTGTGAACCGACCCAACCATTCTGGAGAACATTTTGGAACTATGTTCAGAGGATGATCAAATTGTGCATACCCTTTGATCCAACGGTATTTCTACTGGGCTTATATCCCAAAGAGATCTTAAAGGAGGGAAAGGGACATGTATGTGCCAAAATGTTTGTAACAGCCCTTTTTGTAGAGGCAAGGATTGGAAACTGAGTAGATGCCCATCAGTTGTTACAGTATATGAACGTTTGGGAATATCACTATTCTATAAGAAATGACCAGCAGGATGATTTTAGAGAGACCCGGAGGGACTCAAATGAACTGATACTAAGTGAAGTGAGTAGAACCAGGAAACTATATACACAACAACAAGATTATGCAATGATGAACTCTGATAGACATGGCTCTTTTCAACAATGAGATGATTCAAGGCAATTCTAATAGAATTGTGATGGGGTGAGCCATTTATATCCAAAAAGAGGACTATGAGGACTGAGGGTGCGTCACAATATATTTTCACCTTTTTATGGTTGTTTGTTCGTTGTTTTTTCTTTTCTCTTTTTTTTGATCTAATTTTTCTTGTGCAGCATGATAATTGTAGAAATATATATAGAAGAATAATATATGTTTAACATGTATTGATTACTTGCTCTTACTTGCTTTCTAGGGGAAGATTTGGGGAAGGGGAGGGAGAAAATTTGGGAACAAAGTTTTGCAGGGTGATCTTTGCACGTCTTTGCATATATTTTGAAAAGAAAAAGTTATTATTTAAAAAAAAAAGAAAGAAAAGTTGGAAAATGAAGAAGTTTTTTAATAAAAACAAACTCTGACTTACTTTTTGTGTTCCATAAAACATTAAACCAAATGGAGAAATTGTACAAGTATGGTGTCATTTGAACAAGCAAAATGAAGCATCTAATTCAATTGTATTATAAGAACCAAGAAATACCAATGTTCTACTGTGTAGAGGTGACTTCATTAAAATTTTGGTTATTAAAGAGGAAAAAAAAAGGCTCATTGTGGGACCTTGGAAGATACTCTTGATAATGCAGAATTTGTATTGTTTGTATTATATTTTGGGTCGCAGAGGCAATCTTCTGTGCTTTGCCCCTGCCTGCCCCCTTACTCCTGCTGGGACTTGAGAGAACCATAGTAGGAGTAGCTGAAATTATCACTGATGGTAAAGAGGAATATGAAATTGAAGATACCCCCAGAAAAGACCTCATTATTTCAATTGTCTGTCCTAAGCCTTGGTGCAAAGAGAAGGCTAGATAAACAGGGCCCCTGACCCTCAAAAGAAGCAAATTCAAGTTCTTGGAACAGTGGTGACTAAAGCCTTCTCTCATTGCAGAGTCCCCACTGTGTCCCAGACAAAAAATGGACAGCAGCCCAGAAGGCTCCCCTGAAATCAAGACCCTGGCATGCTACAGCTGCCACCACAGATGTGAAGAGCAGAAAGCCAAATTCTGTTGTCTGTGCACCAAAACCTGTATCAGCAATGTCCCCTACAACAGCAAGGAAAGGAGCTAGCAAATATCCAGTCTGGGATATGAAGGAACAGCTGTGTGACATTTAAGATCTTAAAGAGTTCATTTGCTTTTTTTTGTTTGTTTGTTTCTTTTAAGGATGATAAATGTGGTTAACCACTGCATTTCCAATTTATGTTTCACTAATCCAAAGCAACGGAGAAGAGACAATGAAGAAATATCTAGGAAAAAAAGAAAAAAATTGCAACTGTAATACATGTTTACCAGGACAATTTTTTTCTGGGTAGGGATTCAACCTGACCAGAAAGAAAAATTATTAATTTTTTTATTTTTATTTTTTATTTGAAAAAACAGAGTAAGAAAAAAAGAAAAACAGAAAAGAACTATAAAGCAAAAGAGAACATTGTCATGTGCCCAATAGAACATCAGGGGATATTCAAAATATATAACAACAAATTACCAGATATTTGTAGAAGAAATTATATTCAGGAATAACCATTTTTCTTTTCTTCTTTATAAATTCTTTTTTTGTTCTTGTAACAACCAAGTAAAATACTGATCCATATCTTTCTATGCCATGAGTCAGTAGTTTTAGTTGGAAGTGGTTTTGATAAACTAGACCTTGTATAAGAGATGGCCCCTTGACCATTTTTCTTTTCCATTGTTTTCCCATGGCCAGTGTAAAAAGAAAGTATTCAAAAAGGCATAAACAAGGCATAATAACGCAAGACCACACAACACTGATTTATATTCATTAAACGGAATTCATGTATGATCAATTTGTATTTTTGTATCACAGTAGAAATTTTTTTCTATCCAGGCAGACCCTTAAGGCCAATAACAGACTAGCAAATTGGAAAGTATGTCTCTCCTATCTTTAAAAATAATAAATTCGGGGTAACTAGGTGATGCTGTGGATAGAGTACCAGCCCAGAAGCCAGAGGGACCTGAGTTCAAATATGACCTCAGACACTTAACACTTCCTGGCTGTGTGACCCTGGGCAAGTCATTTAACCCGAATGGCCTCAGCAAAAAAATAAATAAATAAATAAAAATAATAAACTTCTCCCCAAGACTTAACAACTGACCATTTGCAAATCCAAAATGCTTATGTAGTTTCTGTATAAGTACACAGGGGCAGCTAAATGGCACAGTGAATAAAGTTGTCAAGTCTACAGTCAGGAAAACAAATTCAAATCCATTCTCAGATATTTACTAATTTGTGTGACAGTAACTTAATCCTGTTTGCCTCAGTTTCCTCAAGAGCTAGAAAAGGAAATAGCAAAGCCTTTTAGTGTCTTTGCCAAGAAAACCCCAAATGGGGTTACAGAAAGTTGGAAACAACTAAAAACAATTAAATGACAACCAGCATAAGAACCTTAGGAAATGGCTTGAATTCAGAACCTCACTCACTGTATACTGACATTCTTCTCTATATGCTAATTGCATTTTCTCTCTCACTTGGCTTCTAGACCAAACTGTAATCTTTTACTTTTAATCTAAATTGTAAACAGTGGCTTTTCTTTTGAAAACATAGATGATCTTGATTTAAGCAAGTCCTTTGACAAAGTTTCTCAGGCTATTCTTGTGGATAAATTGAAGAGACATAGATGAAATTAAAGTACAGATGGGTGGATTCAAAGGTAATTTAATAGCAAAGATTTGCTTAAAGAAGCAAAATTTATTTTTAGCTTTTTGGGGGATAAATTAAAAAAAAAGAAGTAACAGAATTATAGATGTAACAATGACAACTGAGGGCAGTTATGTGGCACAGAGTAGTAGGCCAAGAGTCAGAAAGATCTGAATCCAAATTCAGGCTCATATACTTACTAGCTATGTGACTCTAGGTAAGTCACTTCAACTTCAGTTTCCTCATCTTCTAAATGGGAATAATAATAGTCCCTACCTCCCAGGGTTGTTGTGAAATTCAAATAAGATAATAATTGTAAAAATGTCTAACATAATACCTGACATAGTAAGCACAATATGGATGTTAATTATCCTTGTTAACTCTTATTCCCAATTCTTGTTTTGCTTCTGGTTTCTCTGACAAGATGACTTTTGGATTAGAAAGAACAGAAATGTTCAATAAGGAGCTATTTACCCAAGATAAGTAAAGGGATAGATACTAAAGGAACACTATAGTTGCTTTTGATGAACTTAAATCACTTGACCAGAACTATATTGTTGGTTATAGAAACAAAATGAATGGAGTGTATTGGGGAAAAACATCTTTGCAGTCAAATTTGTCAAATATCCAAGAAACACAGGGAAATGATATAAATGTTAGAACAAGAACCATTTCCCAAAAGAAAATGGTCAAAGGATGTAAACAAACAGTAAAAGAAGTAATAAAATTTAAATAAAACTTAGGCAAAGTTAGGCAAGGGAACTCATATCTTGGGGACACCCCAAATTCCTTAAAGCAATCTCTAGGATTCCTAGAGAGTTACTTGTCAGTGAGACATTCTGGGTTTAAACCATTTCTAGTTAGATTTAAATAGTATAATAATAAGTTTTCTGAATAATAAAGCATTTTCTACAATGTCAAATAAAGTCCTGGTGAGGAAATCCTAGGAAAAATTAAAGTGAGTCTTTTTTTTTTTTTCTAATCCAGAGCAGAACTAGGAGATAAAGTCTATAAACAATGAGGATGGATTCTCACCACAGGAATGAGGGAATGGGCAGCTGCTATTCAGAAGAGGGGTTTGTTCTCTGGTAAAATGGCATTCACTATCATAGAGATAGGGAGAGCAAAAGAGCGTACTATAGAGAAATGAACATAAGCAGAATATCAGTGAAGTCCATTCATGAAGGCAGGTAATTTAAGGTTCAAGTTTGACCGTGTAGTTTCTAGCACAGATTTTAAGTTCTTTACCTGCCAAATAGCTATGTGCTAGGAAATATCTGGAAATCCACATTGTAACAGGCAGAAACAGATGCAAAAAGCAGTGTATTCCCAGATAGAAATCTGGGTATTTCCAGTATTCCCAGTCTATTCCCAGATAGAAATCTGCTATATTTCAGAGTCTGATTTGGGGCAAGCTCTGCAGTGTTTTTGCCCTCAATGAGTCTGGAAATGTAGAGTAATAAGACAAGAAATGGTATGTTCTCCTTGTCTCTCCCTTCCAATGGGACTTCTTTGTGGCCCTCAAGGGATCTAGAAGTCCAAGAAGGGGCTGAAAATATATATCCCAACTTCCTTTAACCACTTCTTCAATGTTTTGAGAAGAATTGCTCCTGGTACATAAATTACATATTATATTCTTTCACTAGAAAATTAATAAAATAATACCTTGCCTTTCTGTATGCTTAAATAAGTGAAATGGTTGTACTATTGCAATATATCAGGTATCACGTGGAATACTTATAAAGTAAATCATCCCTGCCTTTTGGCTTCCTTTAAGTCCCTGATAAAATCCCATCTTTGATGAGAAGCCTTTTCCCTATCTCTTGTAATGCTAATGTCTTCCTTATAATATTTCCAATTTATCCTGTAAATATCTTGGTTGTTTGCATGGTATCTTCCCCATTATGCCATAAGTTCCCTGGCGGATTGTTTTCTTCTCTTTCTTCATATCCCCAGTGCCTGACAAATAGCATTACTGAATGACTGACACAGGCTATATCTGTTGCCTAAGTGTAAGGTTTTTAGAGACAGAGATTGTTCTTTGTCTCTATATCCCTACTACCTGAAATAGAGCTGGAAAAGTGTAATGACCACGTTAGCACTCCAGATACCTCAGAATCAGCCAGAGTCAGGATAAGCAAAAGTCCTTAGTCTTTATTCTTGGTCTTAGACACAGGATTGAACAGATTAGAAGCAGAATCTCTGAGACCGCCTTTTCCCTGTCTACCGCCAAGAGTGACTCTGGCTCATCTTACTCCACCCCCAGTCCCTCCTACAATCCTCTGTATACACCAATCATTGAGCCAGCCTAGGATAGTGGGAAGGGCCATTTTCCAAGCATATGCCCAGAGTATTGTCCAATCAGTAGATAGCCTCAAGTGCTCGGCAGTCCTGACCTCAGTATATCAACTCAATAGTTTCAGCCCTCTACAGAAAAGGTGAGGAATTACTTCTACTAATGAAGATCAGCACTGAATATAAAAAGCACTTAATATATGCTTGTTGAATAAATGGATATTTACAATAGCTCTCTACTCAAGGAAAGATCTTTATTAATAAGCTCTAGTTCTATCATATCCCAATTCAACTTCAATGCTGTTTTTAGTTCCTTGCCTATTTGAGTACTTGGCAGGCTGATTAAGACTTGTTGGTATCTTAGAACAGTTCTATCCCAATTTAACTTCTGTGCTGTTTTTAGTCCCTTGCCTATTTCTTCAGCCTAGAAGCAGTGGTCCTTTCCCTAGCTCCCCATAGCCATGACTCACAGGCTCAGGAAACACTCCAAGCACTGGATGCTGGACAAGCTGACCCATGTATTTGCTCCTAGATCATCCATATCCTCCCACAAACTGAGGCAATCTCTCCTACTCATCATCTTTCATCACAATTGACTCAAGTACGACCTAATGGATGATAAAGTTAAGATCTACAATTTATTCAGGTTGAAGGCAAGATCTACTAGACTTCGCCTGGTGGTTTCAGCATTGAGACCACCCACAAGTATTTCCATCTGCTGTGTGATACCAAGGCCCACTTTGTTGTTCACTATTACTAAGGAGGCAAAGTACAAACTGTGCAAAGTGAAAAAGACCTTTGTGGACACCAAGGTCACCGTCTTCCATCAGTGAGAATGACACCATTCAGACTGATCTGGAGAATGGCAAATGATGGGTTTCATCAGGTTTGATACTGGTAAACGGTACATGGCGATGGATGGAGCCAACTTGGGTCAAATTAATGGCATTGCCAGCTTCCTTTGATGGAATACACATGAAAAATGCCAATGGCAACAATTTCACCACCAGGCTTTCCAACATTTTGTTATTGGCAAAGGGAACAAGGCTTGGATTTCTCTGCCCCAAGGCAAGGGCATTCATCCCAAAGAAAAAAGACAAGAAGTTGACAGCCAAATATACCATGGCACTGTGTTCCCAGACAGCAACCTACTGTGTCTCAGGGTCTGATTGGGGCAAATCTGGCAGTGTTTTTGCCCCCACTGAGTCAGGAAATGTAGAGCAATAAGACAGGAGGTGGTATGTTTTCCCTTCTCATTGCCCAGTGAGGCTCAGTACGGCTCAGCTTTTATGGCCAAATGAGAACTTTACAATCTGTATCTGTTTTATAAAATATTTTTAGGAATTTGTTAGAAACATCTACAAAGTCCAACTCTGGTCCCTCATGTAGGTTATTTCACACATGTTTGTAAATACAAAGGCAATGCAAGCAGCATACAGATTTTGGTGAGTTTGACTAGAAAGGCTTTGAGTTCAATCCTGGTGATAGATGTTTTTTTCCGGGACCAATCTAATCAAGTAACAGAGAGGTTCTACACCAAAAAAGATAGTCACTGGGTGATGAGTTCATTATCCATGTTAACCTATGAGTGAAAAAAATTTAAAATGGCCCCTCAGTCCTATGTGGCTCCCTTTATTCCTTCAGCGGTGGTGGTGGGGAAAAAGTAGGGCAATGGAAACTAAAAATCACACTGGCTTTAGAAGATTTATAAGCATTAAGAGGTGTTGGCATTTTATGTGTGAGGTAACTTTCCAGAAATCTATGAGTAGAAGTACTTCTGGAGGAAGTGAATCATATTAATCTCAACATAATCCATATAAATAAAACTAGAACACAAAAGGAAGCTGCAACTGAGTAGAAGGATAGTTCATGGATTCTCCTTGGAAAGACAATTAAAAGGAAAGATGTAATTTATTTTACTATGCAACCAAAGGCAAAAAGATATATAATTGCAAGGAACATTTGGTTATTTTGCATGGCAAGATTCATAACGAGAATTTTCCAGCTAAACATCAAACTATTTATGTACCTAACTCTATTACAGAAGATCAATATATATTTTTTGTTTTTATTTTATTTTTAGAAAAGGAAAACAAAACAAAACAAGACAAAACAGGACCTTGTCATGTGCCCAACAGAATGTTAGGGAGAATTCAAAATACACAACAATATATTACCAGTTCAAGAAAGAACATATAATAATAGAAAAAAATAATATTCATGAGTGACCATCTTTTCTTTACTTACTTGTAAGTTGTTCTTTTGTTCCCTACTGGGTTTTACTTTATTCTTTTTTCTCCTTTTTATCTTTTTTTCCTTTTCATTCCTCTCCCAAGCAGGCTATAATTAAGCAAGATTATATTTATCTATACATATATATACACACATACACATATACATACCCCCACTCCAATACACACATACACACACACACACACACACACACACACACACACACACACCATTCCTTGCTAACTCTTTGCTTTAACTCTGCTCCTTAACTTGCTTTGCTATTATTTAACCTCCTTTACCCATGGATCCCTCCCTTGTCTTCTCCTCACCCCCTTTTGCTTCCCCACTTACTCTTCCCTCCCCTCCTATTTCTTTATAGATTTTAGAGGATGCTATACCCTTCATGGTATATATATATATAGTGTTGTCTATTTAGCGCCTTCCTGATGTGAGTAGGTTTTCAGAACTAAGAGCTCTTTCCCCCCACCCACCCAATGCCTCTGTGTTTATTCTTACTTTGCACTTCATTTGAATAATAAAATTACAGTTTTTATTTTAACTCTACGCCAGTCTTTCTTTTGAACTTCCCAATACTGATATCCATTTTAAATATATAGTACAAATTTCCATGTAAAAAACAATTTGTCCATGTTAAGTTCCTTGAAATTGATCTTTGATATTGTTATATGTTATATGTTAAATTTTATATTTTAAAATATATGTTATATGTTAAATATAACTGTTATATGTTAAATTTTCTATTAAGTCTGGTTTTGATGTAAAGTCCTGAAAATCTGCAAGTTCGTTGAATGTCCTTTTTTTTTCATTCAATATTATAGGTAATTTTGCTGAATATGATTTTTTTTGGCCATAGGCCTAGTTCTTTTGATTGATGGCATATATGATTCCAGAACCTCTGGTCTTTTATTATGGCTGCTGTAATGGGCTGAGGCTTGAGTTGATGCACTGAGGTCCAAGCACATGAGGCTAAATAGTAATTGGACCATACTCTATTAATATATAAGCTTGGAGAAAGAATGGCCCCCGCCCACTCTTTGTGCAAGTCCTGATGTGTTGTATAGGAAATGACGATTCTGGTGGGTGGAGGCAGGGGAGTGAAAAAGGAAGGGGAGGAGAGCTCAGGCCCCACTTGCTCTGCTAGCTGGCTTCCTGTCGCAGCTGCCCACATTACAATCGCAATCCTTCTTGCCCATATTGCTATCGTAATCTTTTTTCACCTCTTCCCTTGAATAAAGACTGAAGATTTTTCCCTTAACCTGAGTTCCTGACTCCGGCTGATTTTAAATACGCGATCATTACAGCTGCTGCTAATTTCTGTACAATTCTAATTGCAGCTCTAGTGCATTTGAATTGTTTCTTGTAAGATTTTCATTTTGATCTGGGGATTTTGAAGTTTGTCAATAATATTACTTTGTATTTGCCATAAAGGATCTCTTTGAGGTGGTGATCAGTGGATTTTTTCTATTTCTACTTTCCTCACATGTTCTATCATTCCAGAACAATTTGTGTCAAGGTTCCTTAGTCACAGCTTTCAAGTAGTCCAATTATCCTTATATTTCTCTTCTTGATCTGTTCTCCAGATGTGTTATTTATCTTATGTTTTACATTCTGTTCTATTTTTTCATTCTTTATATTGCTTCAGCTTCCCCTCTGATCAGGAACCCCAAACCAAGAGTTACACCCTCCTACAAGTGCCAGCAGTGTCCCTGCCCCATTGCTTCTGCCTTCGTGGGCTCCTTGTCCTCTAAGGCCATGTCTCTGCAGCACAGGTGGGCCTCATGTTCCTAATCAGCTGAAGTTCCTCATTTTTCCTGCATGCTGACTCTGACTTTGTGGGTGTCCAGGATGTGAAAGTTTCTGTGGTTCCTGCTGAGGCTCCAGTCAAACCCAGCTAACCCCAGGAGTTCCTGTCTGGTGTTTCTGTGGAGCTACTATGGAGGTGTTTACAATTCACACTGGTTAATCCCAACTTGGGTTCTTCCTTTGAATCCTGGATTGTGCTCCTGTTCTGCCCCAAGTCTTCTAGATTTTTCATCAGTTCACCTGAGCAGCAAATTGTTCTGTTTGCAGGCGAAACCTGGAGAGCTTGAAATTATGTATAGAAATTCTAAAAAAGTAAACAAGTCCCTTAAAACTAATACTCAGTGACATCAATCCAATAACAAAACTAGGGAGGGACAACAAAAATATACTGGAAATCGTGGCTACAGGCAAAAGCTTATAGACTGCACAAAAGGTTCATACATAAATGAATATTTTGAATGAATATTTTCCTCAAGAAGTATGTAAAGAGGGCCAAAATGGCATAGAAAGTCAGAGCCTCATCTGAGTTCTCCCAAATTCTCTTTGCCTCAAAACAAATTCTGGACTAGCATAACCCACAAAAAGACAGAATGGAACAATTTTGCAGCCTAAGACCACAGAAGCTTGACAGGGAAGATCTGTGACAACAGGGTCAGAGTAGAGCCCAGTCCAACATAGGCTGCGGCCCATCAAACTAGCAGCAGACCTTGGCTGTCACTGAATCAGCAGTAGCCTCTGGAGCTCTCAGCCCACAGATGCCTAAAGGGATTGGATTTGTCAGAAAAAAGATTTCAGGATCCCTTTGCTGGAATTAGGTGCATATGTAGATCTGGGTAATATGTAGTCCCAGGTTGAAGAAGAGCACTAATGTAACAGATCTTGTGGCTCACAGTAGAGCAGGCACCTTGAGCATAGTTCCAGGACAAAAAACAGCACTTGTGGTCTCTCAGACCAGAGGAAAGGCCAGGAAAGTAGTAAACATGCCATCATACCATCTGGGAAGAGCTAAAAATTTACAAATCCACAGAACTAACTTTGAAAAAAGATGGACAAAAAAGCCTAAAGCTTTAGTCAGTGCTCCCTCCACCCAAATATCAGAGCCCAGCTTTAATATAAAGTTAAAAGTCCAGAAATGGATTGGAAAAAGAACAAACAACCAAAAAAGAAAAAGAATCTGATCATAAAAAGTTATGATAACAGAAAAGATAAAAATGCAAACTCAAGACAATAGGGTCAAAACTTCTATATTCAAAGACTCAAGGGAAAATGTGAATTGGGCAAAAGTTCAAAAAGAATTCCTAGAAGAGTTCAAAAAGGATTTTTAAAAATCAAATAAGAGAGATAGAAGAAAACTGGGAAAAGAAATGAAAGTGATGCAAAAAATGGTGAAAAAAGAATCAGTACCTTGGTAAATGATTCACCAAAAAACAATATGAAGAAAATAATACCTTTAAAAATAGGCCAAAATGATAAAAGAAGCACAAAAATTCATTGAAAAGAACTCCTTAAAAAGCAAAATTGGCCAAGGAAAAAATATAAAAATTCACTGATGAAAAAAACTCCTGAAAAAGCAAAATTTCCACTTGGGCCAAGTGGAAAAGGAGATAGAAAAACTCACTAAAGAAAATAATTCCTGAAAAATTATAACTAGACAAATGTAGCTAATGATTCTATGAGACATTAAAAAACAATAAAACAAATTCAAAAGAATGAAAGAATAGAAGAAAATGTAAAATATCTCATTGGAAAAATAAGTGACCTAGAAAACAGACTGAGCAAAGAATTATTGAACTACTTGAAAGCCATGATCAAGGGGGAGAAAAAAGGATCCTAGACATCATATTCCAAGAAAGTATCAAGGAAAATTGTCCTGATATACTAGAAATAGAGGGTAAAATAGAAATTGAGAATACCTGCTAATCATCTTCTAAAAGATCTCAAAATATTATAGCCAAATTTCAGAACTTTTAGTTAAGGGGAAAATATTGCAAGTAGCTAGAAAGAAATAATTCAAATATTTGCTTTGTCTGATTATGTATGTTTATTTTAAGAATTTTCTTTTTTAAAGGGAATGGAAGAAGTGGGAAGAAAAGAAAATAAGTACCTCCAAAGACTCCAGTTTCACTATTTGACAAAAATTTCTGGAGAAACTGGAAATTAGTATGGCAAAAACTCGGCATGGACCAACATCTCAAATACTATATTTAGATAAGATGAAAATTTAGATTTAGATATAAAGGTGATACCACGAGCAAATTAGGAGAGCAAGGAATAATTGACTTGTCAGATATATGGAGTAGGGAAGAATTTATGACTAAACAGGATATAGAAAACATTTATATAATGCAAAATGGATGATTTTGATAACATTAAATTTAAAAAGGTTTGTACAAAGCCAATACAACCAAGATTGGAAGGGAAGCAGAAAGTTGAGAAACAATTTTTATAGCCAGTGTTTCTGATCAAGGCCTCATTTCTAAAATATATATACAACTGAGTCAAATTTACAAGAATACAAATAATTCTACAATTGATAGATGGTCAAAGGATATGAAAAGGCAGTTTTCAGATGAAAAAGTTGAAATCATCTCTAATTATATGAAAAAAATGCTCTAAATCGCTGTTGTTTAGAGAAATGAAAATCAACACAATTCTGAGGTATCACCTCACACTATCAGATTGGCTCAATGTTGGAGAGAATATGGGAAAATTTGAAAGATTAAGACACTGCTGGTGGAATTGTAAATTGATCCAATCATTCTGGAGGGCAATTTAGAACTATGCCCAATAGGCTATCAAACTGTACAAAGCCTTTAATCTGGCAATAAAACTTACTAGGTCTTTATCCCAAAGAGATCACAAAAAAGGGAAAAGGATCCACATGTATAAAAATGTTTGCAGCAGCTCTCCTTGTGGTGGCAAAGAACTGGAAACTGAGGGGATGCCTATCAATTGGGCAATAGTTGAACAAACTGGTATATGAATATAATGGAATACTATTGCTCTATAAGAAATGATGAATAGGCAGATTTTAGAAAAACCTGAAAAGATGTAAATGAACTAATGCCAAGTGACATGAGCAGCAGAAAAACATTGTACATAGTAAAGCAACATTGTATAATGATCAGTTTTGATAAACTTTAGCTCTTCTCAGCAATAAAATGATCTAGACAATTCTGATATACTCATGATGAAAAATGCTATCCATATCCATAGAAAGAACTAAAGAGTCTGAATGTAGAGAAAAGCACACTATTCTCACTTTTTTTGTTTTTCCTTTGTTCTGATTCTTTTTTCACAACATGAATAATATGGAAATATATTTAATATAATTGTATGTATATTATCTAAATCAGACTGCATCCTGTCTTGAAGCAGTAGAAGATGGGAGGGAGAAGAAAATTGGAAATCAAAAGAGAGTGTCTATGTATACAAAAGGGAATGTCTTCAAGAAGCTTGTATTCTCCTAAATAATAATTTAATTTTTTTATACCACTTTAAGATTTTGCAAAACACTCTATATATATTACTTCATCTGAACCTTTAAAGAGCCCTGTGTAACAAGTACCATTATTATCCTCATGTTATAGATGAAGAACTGAAATTCAGAAAGGTTATGACTTGTACAAGATGGCATGGATGAGTAATGATCTGATAATCTAAGAACTGATATCAAGGAAATCATAGATTCATTCAAGCATTGCATGCAGTGACCAATTATTTCAGTCAAGGTGGTCAAATTAAACCATCACAAGAGCCCTAATGAAGTCTTTCCATACTGTAGGACCTGCCAGCGATTCTTCTCCTCTTGAATAATCTACGAGAACTCAATGTTGCTTCCATACTAAGATGAGATGTCATCATAAATAGGACTTTAGTGTGGACTGATATAAGTTTTAGGAAATATGATATCTGTAAATTGCAAGGAACCCTCCAAAGTGTTTTTAAAAGACAACTTCCTAACTGTGACATCTTGAAAGATGGCTTTTTGACTCTTTTCTTCAAGAATACTTTTAACCAAAAACCATATCTTTGTCTTCCCTTATGCCCACAATAGTTCTCTGGGCTGAACAAAATCTATGGCTGAACCTCAAGCCAAAAACTGAAAATGCTGTTGATAAGAAGTATAAAGGAAGAATTTGAACAAAGACTTGTGTTGTGTAACTCTCTCTCCACTTGAGGTAGCCAACCGGATGTCTGTGAACTGGAATGTTGCTTTGGGGTGATATTGGGCCCATATTGTCCCTGGATTTGTATAGAGTTATAATGGCCAGAAGGTTTTTTTCACTGCCAATTGCAGCCTTTCTTCCTGGATAAAAACACAGCCAATGTGATTCATATATGAGTTTACATCTAGGTCAGATTATTCCAATATGTTCTGCCTCTTAGAGAGGAAAGCACATGAGAATTATAGCTGGCAAAAAGAAAAGCTACTTGCTTTCTGAACAGAGAAACCCATCATGTTCTCTTGACTTTCTTCCAGAGTTTCCCACCCTTGTTACTCATCCAGTTCAAAAGTGAAATACTCATCTCAGAAGGCTCTGAAGCTGGAAAGATGTGGAACTCTTTCATTTGTCCTCAAAACAATTCTCTTGGGGAGCTCAGTTTGACAGATTACTGGGGTTGTTAAAAGTGATCCATATCAGGGTAGGGAAGAATTCATTATACTTACAAATGTCAGCTTCAGAAATTCCTGGTCACAATCATTTTGAGAAAGATCCTTCAT
Source organism: Antechinus flavipes (assembly GCF_016432865.1). Classification (NCBI taxonomy): domain Eukaryota; kingdom Metazoa; phylum Chordata; class Mammalia; order Dasyuromorphia; family Dasyuridae; genus Antechinus; species Antechinus flavipes. The sequence goes on along the minus strand of NC_067398.1, from coordinate 337,898,307 downwards.
CCAACTCTTCCTCTCGTTTGCACATAGGAGGCCCAAGCATCACTTGCTGGAAATATTTCAATAGTGATATAAAAATAAATATAGTTCCAGGGCAGCTAGATGGTACAATGGATAGAGCACAGGCTCTGAAGACAGGAGGACCTGAGTTCAAATCCAGCCTCAGACACTTAACACTTCCTAGCTGTATGATCCTGAGCAAGTCACTTAACCCCAATTATCACACACACACAGTTCCAATACCCAAAGCTTTAAAGAAATTAGGGCAGGACTACTGAACATCAAGTAGTCAACCAATTATAAATACATTCCTGTCTGCCTATCCTATAAGTAATGCCACTTAGCATTAGTTCACCTGCCTGGTGAATTTAGATGAAAATTTTGTAGGTCAAATTAGCAGTTAAATTATTTTGGAAAATTAAATTTTAAATGATCATAACTAGCCCATCATAATTTATTCACTAATACCTCTCTGACCTAGAAATAGCTGAGGAGATGATCTAGAGTATTCATCCCTTGTCTTAGAAAGATTATAGTTTTAAGTTGTTCAGTTTACTTAGCCAGATGTCCATTTAATGGAAAATTAATCTGTTGGGAAATTAATTCTCTTAATGCTCCAAACTCCTTGACTCATTAATAAAAGGACAATGGATAGAATGAATAGAATGCAAGACCTGGAGTCAGGAAAACCTGAATTCAAATATAGCCACAGACATTTACCAACTGTGTGAGCCTTAAACAAGGGCAAGTCATTTAACCTCTTTGCCTCAATTTCCTCAACTGTGAAATGAGGATAATAACAAGACAGCCTTGTCGATTGTGCTGAGTACCAAATGAGATAATATTTTTAGAGTGCTTAGCAGAGCTTCTAGTATACTATAAGCCTTATATAAATACAAGATATTAGAATTTTAAGAAATAACATACACACACACACAAAAGAAATAACAAATATGAGCAATCAGAGAAACTTGGAAAGACTTGTACAAAATGATCTATGAGCTAAATAAGTAGAACCAGGAAAACATACAACTTCAATATTAGCAAATATTGTTAGTAAATTTAGTTAGTTAAATTAGTTTAAAAATTAGTAAATAATAAAAGGCAGTGAAACTGATTAACTCTAATGTACAAGGTTGGCTCTTTAAAACTTATAATGAAAAATACTTCTTTATGCACAGAGATGGAGGGACATGTGTTTGTAACATCACATATACTATCAGAAACAACAGATTTAGTTTTTTTGGCAGTTGTTTCTCTTTAAATGATTATTTTCAAAACAGTATGGGACTTAGGTAAGGAGGTATTAAAATCTATCATGTAAAAACAAGATTAAAATAAAACAAAGTTTAAAAATTTATAAAACCTTTTAAAAATCAACAACAGATACAACATGGGTTCTTATATTCACCATATTTGAAAGTATTATATTATTATTATTATTATTATTTTGCTGAGGGATTATGGCTAAGTGACTTGCCCAGGATCACACAGCTAGGAAGTATTAAATCTCTGAGACCAGATTTGAACTCAGGTCCTCCTGACTTCAGGGCTGTTGCTTTATCCATGGAGCCACCTACCTGCCCCGAAAGTATTATATTTCCTTAAGAAAAAAAGCACACAGAAGCAGCCTATACATATAGTTTAATGACTATTTCTAAATCCATCATAGAAAAAAAACTTTGTGGTATGTTAAATAGACAGACATGATTTTCTGCTACATCAAAAATTATTGCAAGCCACTGGTTTAAAGATTAAAGGACATCTACATCAGACTTGATTTCTAAAATGGAAAGGAAGCAGGGTCCAGTTCACACATACTGTTTTTTGGTAAGTAAGTGACTAGTGAGCTGCCATTACCACTTATAGTATTTTATATTATTCATCACTTTTTCCTCTGGGATATGCTCTTTTCTTTGGGACTTTGGGGTTGCTCTCTTGGTTCCCCATCTATCCATCTAGCTAATCCTTTTCAACCTTCTTTGCTGCATCATCACCAATCCATAGGATGTGCCCAATAGGAGCTCTTTTCCAAGGTTCTGTTCTACTACTTCCACACTTTCTCTTTTCTATATACATTCTCCTATACATTGTCACTTAGTGGCTTTATGATAGATTTAATCATCATCTCTATAAAGATGATTCCTGACTCTATATTTCCAATCTTCCCCATCATAATTGAACATTTCAAACTAGTTGGCCCTCAGGCAATTCAAAATCAACATGTCCAAAAGAGAACTCATTACCTTTCTCCTCAAATCCAAACTTCTTCCAAACTTCCATGTTTTTGGATGGTAACACCACCTTTCCAGTACCCAGGTTAGCAACTTTAGTATCATCCTTGACTACTCAGTCTCCCTCACTCCAAAATACCTAATCAGTCACTAAATTGCCATACCTGTCCTATAGCAACATGTCTCCAATCCACCTACACAACTAGCAACCTCATTCCCTTTTACCTGAGACTATTTTGTAACTTGATAATAGCTAAGTAAATGACTAAAATCATCTGTTAAGGCCCCACTTCCATCCCAGTTAGGTTTGGATTGAAACTACTGTGTTTTGATATTGGTGATTTAGTCAGAATTGATATAGCAGACAAAGCTTAATAGTTTGGCCAATTCCGTTTCTCTTCCTTTCTCCTTCCTTCATCCACTACCCTCTACTAACAATACAGGAAGAGATACAAATATGCTATTCATAATATGTAAGTGCCTTCAGGAACTGATGGCATAGACAGTTTTGCAAAACAGGTACAGTAAATTCTTGGTTTGACACTCTCTGACATTCACTCAGAGTTCTGGGAGTCTCCATCTTCTTCACACAAGGAATATACAATTTGTCTCCATATTTGACATAAAAATGCAGCAAAAGAGGATACAAAAAATCAATGTTAAAGAAACAGAGGTAACCCCTGTACTAAAAAGTAATTAGGGGGTTTTGTTTTCACTTCTATTAATTATTTTTCACTCAAGAGATATACATTTGATTCTTTTCTTTCTTACCCTCATTTCTTTTCTTCAATCTTATTTTTATTGATAAGAGACAGCGTGGTTTAGTGACTAGAGAGCTTCACGTGAAGTCAGGAAAACCCTAAATTCAAGTACCATCTCTGACACATACTCATTGTGTGACTCTGAACAAATCATTTTACCACTTAGTGCCTCAAGCAACTATAAAGTCACAAGAAAGGTACTACTGGTCTGCATGGATAGAAATTCCTTATTAGGAGATCCCTTTATTGATGAAATCACAGGTCCAACTTTAAAAACTTTATATATACATATATAGATAGATAGATATACACACACATACATATATGTATGTATAAGACTTTTATTTTTGTGTTACTTTATTTTTTTTTTTTTGGCTGAGGCAGTTGGGGTTAAGTGACTTGCCCAGAGTCATACAGCTGAGAAGTGTTACGTGTCTGAGGCTAGATTTGAATTCAGGTCCTCCTGACTTCAGGGCTGGTGCTCTATCCACTGCACCACCTAGCTGTCACTGTATCACTTTATTTTTAAATATATCCAGCCTCCTTATCCTATTCAGTTAGCCATGATTTGTTCCAACGAATAAAAGAGAAAGAGGGAAAAAAAGTCTACTAAAAGCAACTATCAATCCTGTGTTCCATTTATGTTGTTATAAATATATGTGTATATATGTAAAATGTGTGTATACATATAAAATATAGTTTTCCTGGTTCTTATCTCATTCTTTATCACTCAATCAGCAAGCATTAAGTGTTTACTGTGTGCCAAGCATTATGCTAAAAACACTAGTTCATATATGTTTCTCTAAATTCTTCACATCTCTTTTTGTAGGACAATGTGTTTGGTCATTCTTAGATTACTGGGAATCCAGGTCTTCGTTATCACAAAGAAATGCTGTGTGTAGATATACACAACACAATAATCAAGACCTATAATAATCTAATATTTGATAAACCCCCAAATTCCAGCTTTGAAATAGGAACTCATTATTTGATAAAAATTTCTGGAAAACTGGAAAATAATAAGTCAGAACTCAGAATAGACCTATATCTCACATACCATACCAAAATAATGTCAAAATGGGTACTTGATTTGGACATAAAGGAGGATACCATAAACAAATCAGGAGAACAAGAAGTAATTTACCTATCAGATCTTTGGAGAAGGGAGGAATTTATGACCAAAGAAGAACTAGAGAACATTTTAAAAGGCAAAATGGACAATTTTGATTACAATAAATTAAGAAGATTTTGCACAAACAAAACCAACAGAAACAAAGTTAAAAGGGAAGTACAGTCAGTGATTATGATAAAGTCTCATTTCTAAAATATATAAAGAACTATGTCAACTTTATAAGAATACAAGTCATCCCCCAATTGATAAATGGTCAAAGGATATGAACAGACAATTTTCAGGTTACAAAATTAAAGCCATCTATAGTTATATGAAAAACTGCTTTACTTCACTATTGATTATAGAAATGCAAATTAAAACATCTCTGAGGTACCATCTCACACCTCTCAAACTGGCTAAGTAACAAGAAAATATAATGATAAATATTGGAGAAAAGAGAGCAGGTTGTGAAGTACTTGAAATAGCAGGTTCTGGAAGGAATAAAGAGTGACTAAATGCAAAATCTTCTAGCTGAGAACAAACCAGAACAAAATGGGAGAAGGCTTAGTTGGTCAAAGGTTGCATATAGAAATCAAAGAAACAAAAAGATGTTGTGGTGTTTTGGGAATGGTGGAAGTTCAGTAAGAGAAAGCAATATTTTTTTGGCTTTAGAGAAAAAGCTAAAGAAATAAATCATGAGCTGCATTAAGGAGGGCATAGTATCCAGGAATAGGAAATTGTTAGTTATACTGCAATCTGTTCTCATGGAATTTTATATGTACAATTATGTTCAGTTCTGGGTGCAATAGTTTTTAAAAAAAGACATTGGTAAGTTTAAAAATGTGAAGAAGAGGACAACCATGATGACACTAATGCACTGTTGGTAGAATTGTGAACTGATCCAGTCATTTTGGAGAGCAATTTGGAACACAGCTATAAAACTGTGCATACCCTTTGATCCAACTATAGTTGTAACTATAGCGTCTGTGTCTCGAAAAGATCACAAAAGAGAGAAAAGGACCCACGTGTGCAAATATGTTTGTAGTAACCCAAAGAAAGAACACTGAGAAATGAATGTAAACTGTTTGCATTTTTGTTTTTTTTCCCAGGTTATTTTTTACCTTATGAATCCAATTCTCCCTGTGCAACAAGAGAACTGTTCGGTTCTGCACACATATATTGTATCTAGGATATACGGTGACATATTCAACATGTATAGGACTGCTTGCTATCTGGGGAGGGGGTGAAGGAAGGGAGGGAAAAGTCTGAACAGAAGTGAGTGCAAGGGATAATGTTGCAAAAAAATTACCCTGGCATGGGTTCTGTCAATAAAAAGTTATAATAATTTTTTAAAAAGAAAATAAAAAATATGTTTGTAGTAGCTCTTCTTGTGATGGTAAGAAATTGGAAATTGAATAGATGCCCATCAGTTGTGGAATGGCTGAATAAGTTAAGGTATATGAATGTAATGAAATATTATTGTTCTATAAGAAATGATCAGCAGGCTGATTTTAGAAAAGCATGGAAAGACTTATATGAACTAATGCTGAGTAAAATGAGCAGAATCAGGAGAATATGGTACACAGTTGTCGTTACAAGATTATATGATGAATATATTTTCATAAAGCAGCAGTCACCAAAACCATTTGGTATTGGCTAAGAAATAGATTATTTGATCAGTGGAATAGGTTAGGTTCACAAGACAAAATAGTCAACTATAGCAATCTAGTGTTTGACAAACCCAAAGATCCTAACTTTTGGGATAAGAATTCATGTTTAACTTTTTATGCTTCTCTTGAATCACATTTTTTAAAGTCAGATTTTCTATTCAGTTCTGGTCTTTTCATCAGGAATGCTTGAAAGTTCTCAATTTCATTAAATATTCATTCTTTCCCCTGAATGATTATACTCAGTTTTTCTAAATAAGATAATTCTTTGTTGTGATCCTAGCTCCTCTGCCTTTCAGAATATCATATTCCAAGCCTTCTGGTCATCTAAGATAGAAATGGCTAAATCTTGTGTAATCCTGACTGACTCTTCAATATTTGAATTTTTCTTTTTGTTCTGTGTAATCTTTTCTCCTTGATTTAAGAGCTCTGGAATTTGGCTGTAATATTCCTGGGAATTTTTATTTTAGGATCTATTTCAGGAGGTTATTAGAGAATTCTTTTGATTTCAATTTTATTCTCTAGTTTTAAGATGACAGGGCAGATTTTTTGATAATTCTTAAAATATAATGGTTAATCTTTTTTTTAATCATGACTTTCAGGTAATCCAATAATTCTTAAATCATCTCTCTTTGATCTGTTTTCCTAGTCAGTTGTTTATCAGATGACATTATTACACATTTTCTTCTTTTTTTCTTCATTCTTTTGACTTTGTTTTATTGGGGGTTTTTTGTTTTTGTTTTTGTTTCACAGTTTCTTGATATCTCATGAAGTCATTAATTTCTACTTGCTAAATTCTACTTTTTTAGAAAATATTTTTTTCAACGATCTTTTTCACCTGTTTTTTTATTTAGCCAACTCTGTTTTTTAAAGGAGTTCTTTCTTCAGTGAATTTTATACTTTTTTTTCCATTTGGTCTATTATGTTTTTTAAAGTATTATTTTCCCTAGTATTTTTTGTGTTCTTTTATCAAGCATTGTCTCTCTTTTCATACTTTTCTTACATCACTCTCATTTCCTTTCCTGATTTTTCCTCTATCCTTTTTTGATTTTAAAAATCCTTTTTGAGTTCTTCTGAGAATTCTTGTTGGGCTTGTATCCAATTCACATTTTTCTTTGAGGATTTGCCTGTTTTGTTTGACATTATTGTCTTCTGCGTTCATGGCTTGATCTCCTCTGCTACCATATTACTTTTTTATTTGTGGTCAGGTTCTTTTTTTGTTGTTTGCTCAGTTTTTCAGCCTATTTTTTTTACTTTCAACTTTATATTAAAATTGGACTCTGTGATTTACATGAACTGATGCTGAGTGAAACGAGCAGGGCCAGGAGATCATTATATATATAACAATACTATATGAAGCCCAATTCTGATGGACCTGGCTATCCTCAGCAATGAGATGAACCAAATCAGCTCCAGTGGAGCAGTAATGAACTGAACTAGCTACGCCCAGCAAAAGAACTCTGGGAAATGATTAAGAACCATTATATTGAATTCCCAATCCCTATATTTTTGCCTCCCTGCATTTTGGATTTCCTTCACAAGCTAATTGTACAATATTTCAGAGTCCAATTCTTTTTGTACAGCAAAATAACAGTTTGGTCATGTATACTTATTGTGTATCTAATTTATACTTTAATATATTTAACATCTACTGGTCATCCTGCCATCTAGGGAAGGGGGTGGGGAGAAGGAGGGGAAAAATTGAAACAAAAGGTTTGGCAATTGTCAATGCTATAAAATTACCCATACATATAACTTGTAAATAAAAAGCTATTAAAAAAATTTAAAAAATAAAATTGGACTCTATTCTTAGAGTGAAGGGAGAACTGTTCCAAGCTTTAGAGAGTTTTTTTTTTGTGCTTCTCTTTTCAGAACTAGTTCTAGAGATCTGTAAATTTTCAGTGCTTTCAAACTGTATGATCTAAGGAAAGGCATGGTCACTGTTCTCCTGGCTTGTGCTCTGGTCTTCAAGCCAGGAAGACTTCCTTTAGCCAGGAAAGCTGTGTTCCCCTACAGCCACAAAAGCTAACATTCCTCTTGGCCTGGAATTGTGACAAGGTCCCCTGCTCTCCTGCAGCCACAAGTGCTAGTGCCCCTTTTTGTCCTTAACAGAGACCAGGGCTCCTTCTTCCTTGTAAGTGACCACTCCACCACCCTGGAACTATGACCAGGGTTCCTGCCTCTTTAAGGGAACAAGTGTTATTGCTTCTCTTCACCCTGGAATTGCAACTCAGAACTGCCTATAGATGATTTCAACAGTGTCCTTTATCTAATACCAGCAGATCTCTTGTATTGTCTTTCTGACCAGTTGTCTGACCCTCCACCAGCTGTGGGCTGAGCTCCTAAAGTTGCTGCTCCTGCTGTCACAGCCATCTCCAAGAACCACTGTGGAGTTGTAGTGGCTCAACTTGCACTGTTCTCCCAACTGACCCCCAGACATTTCCTGCCAATCTCCTAAATTTTCTCGGTCTGAAAAATTAATCTTTGTTGGCTCTACCATTCAAGAAATCAATTTGAGAAGTATGGGTGTGTTTTTTTTATTTCTCTGGGCAGGAATGTTGAGAGTGTACAGATGAATTGCTGCCTAAACACAATATTCTTTAAAAAGAATTCATTTCCCCCCACAAATCAGTATCCTCCTGCAAATCTTCATTACCTCTTTACTAAATTATTGTAAAAAAAAAAAAACCTTCAAAAATGACCTTCTTGCCCATTGTCTTCCTCAATTTCCTCAGCTTTAAAATGTGGGTTATAATAGCATCCCACAGGATCATTCAGAGGATAAATGCTAGCTATTGTGAGAACTGATTCATCTGGACCCCTATTCTATTCCAATCAGTATTAATCAATTTGATATAAACATGTCAAAGTTCTGTACATAAGTTCCCCAGAACTATGGGCTCTGGGGTTCTAAGTTCACTTGCTTAACTGTAGATAGTTAACTAAAAGCTCTCCTGCCTTGTTTTTCTTGTCATGGTGATCAAGTCTAGCATGGCAGAGCTGACAACTGCATAAAAGGTCCCCCAAATATTTTTGTATCCCGGGACTAATTTCTTGTCCAATAGGAGCAGGTGACCAAGTTATGACCATTAGGTCACCGAGTTGAACAGTTTCCTCCTGCCCAACTTAAGGAGAAGCCTGTCCATCTTGTGTGAGATATTCCTTGCTTCACTCAACTTGTGATCCTGCTGGCATCTTATTTTGCTTACTTTAGTTTGTACGTCATATGACAATTATGGAATCATTCTGTATTTGGTATAGCTGTTCTTGAATAACTAGATATTTAGTCCTATAAAATAGGGTCCTGGAAGTTGGAGGCAGCTCAGAGTGCGAGGCAGATCTGAGGTTCACTTCAATGGAGGGGGCCATGGTCCCTTTTATAAAATGCCATTGTCTTGGAGTTCTGTTCCAGTCTCTTTTATTGCAGGTGGGATAATTTTAATCCCTACATTATTATCATTGTCTTTACCTGCTCCAATCATCCTGCCAGATCACTATTCCTATAATACTACCTTCATCACATTATTCTCCTCTTCATGAATCTCTAATTCTAACAGAATAAAACATAACAACACATGGGAGACAAGTTCCTGGTACGACACTGCAAGCTGTTAGTCCCTAAGTTATTATTAGTTGAATTCAGAGGCAGGGCAGGTAGCAGAGAGCAGAAAGGTAGCAGCAACTGCCAAATACATGCATTAAGAGAATCTACCACTCAAGAGACTGCCAAGAGACAGTTTATAAAAAGAGATATCTCAGGCAGCTGAGTATTGCCTAAGTTAACCACAAATAATATAAAGCTAAGTGTGTTGGAAAGAAGAAGAGAAACATGTGAGACTTAATTACGGTCTTTCTGTGCTACTCTGGTTAATCTAGTTAAAGGGTATCTTTCTGTATAAATTTCTATTTGTTAATTAAAAGAACATTGATTCATGAATAAGCATTTATAAATAAAAAAGAGACAAAGAATATTGTGAGATAAAAAAGGATAATTTTAATTACATTAAATTTAAAAGGTTTTGTACCTATACAGCCAAGACTAAAAGGAAAGCAGAAAATAGTGACAAAAATTTTATACTCAAAGTTTCATATCTCAAATATGTAGAGAACTGAGTCAAATTATTCCTCAATTGACAACAGATATGGATAGGCAGTTTTTGTATGAAGATATCAAAGCTATATATTGTCATATGAAAAATGCTCTAAATCATTGGAGAAATTAAATTAAATAATTTTGAGATATCATTTCATACCTATCAAATGATGGGAAAATGATAATGATGGCTAAAATGATGGGAAAAATGATAAACATTAGAGAGAATGTGGAAAAAACTGGGACACTAATACACTGTTAGCAGAATTATAAATTGATGCAAACAATTTGGAGAGCAATCTCAAATTATGTCAGAGCTACACAATTGTTTTTATCCATTGATCCTGCAATACTATTTTTAGGTCTATTTCCCAAGGTGATTAAGAAAAAGGAAAAGAACCCATATGTTCTATATATAGAACACATAGATAGCAGCTCTCTTTGTGATAGCAAAGAACTAAAAATTGAGGGGATGCCCATCAATTGGGGAATGGCTAAACATAAGGATATGGTTGTGATGGAATACTACTGTACTATAAGAAATGATGAGTTGGTTAATTTGTAGAACAACACGGAAAGACTTGCATGAAATAATAAGGTGAAATGAGCAGAATCAAGAGAACATTGTATATGGGAACAGCAATATTGTCTGAAGAATAACTATGAACAACTCGTTATTCTGAATAGTATAAATATTCAAATCACTTACAAAGGAACTATGAAGGAAAATATTATCCACCTCAGAGAAAGAAATGGTAAATAGAAATATGCATAGTATAATTCTGCCCATGTGTGTTTGTATTTGTGTCAAATGGTAGTCTTCTCTAATACAGGTTAAAGAAGGAGACAGTTCAGAACTTATAACAAAAAAATTTTTTTTATTTAAACCATTAAAAAATGCTAATTGGGCACATCATTCTCAAAAAAGTTTATGTTTGCGTTCTTCTACATTGTATTCCTGGAGATCTCAAACACTAGGTGATACTGTAAACAACTTAAAAGTTTTCAGCCATCCTTTGGCAGTAATGACTGTGTCACAAGGTCAAGTATAGCATGGTTCTGATCCCTATCCTGGGAGTCTTTCCCTATTCTCTCAGATGTGCTTATGACAGAGGCTGTAGAAATCAGTATGATGACAAACCTATAGACCTCTGTAGTCTGGAATGGTCAATGACAACAGCAAGTCTTTCCTGCTTTCAGCTCCTTATCATACCCCTCCCCATCAAAAATAATATCTGATAATTTGTACTTATTTGTATTCATTGTGGTAGTTGTGCCTGACTCTGGACCCATTTGGGGTTTTCTTGGCAAAGATACTAGTGCGGTTCGTCATTTCCTTCTCCAGCTCATTTTACAGATGAGGAAACTGAGGCAAACAGAGCTATGTGAACTGCCTCATAAGTGTCTAAGGCTGGATTTTAACGCAGGTCTTCCTGCCTCTAGGGCTGGCACTCTACCCACTGCTCTACCTAATTGTCCATATTCATTTTATATATACTTATATATGTACTTGTCTTTTCCATAATAATGTAAGCTTTTTGAGAGTAGGAACTGTTTCATTCTTTATATTTGTTTCTCAGCATAATGTCTGGTACATAATAGGTCAAAAATAAGTGCTTGTTAATTGAGTTGAGTTGACTGTTTAACTCACAGAAGAAACTGACTTTGGAAACTGACTTGCCCAGGAGTACACAACTAAGTGACAGAGGCAGGATTTGAACCTGGGTCTTTTTATTCCAAGTCCACTCTATCTACTCAGGGATACAGTCATAAGTCAAACCACAAGCAGTTACTAAGTGTCTACAGTGGGCCAGAAAATGTACTAGCTCCAGAAGAAATAAATCTTGTACTCAAGAACCTCCATTATGAGGTGACATTATCTAAGAAATCTTTCTTGGTGATAGTGAGTCTTGAGCTAAGATGAGAAAGAACATGAACTGGCAGGAAGCCAGGGAGAAAAGATTTGAGATGAGTAGATAGGAATTGAGAGATCTTGCTCTAATTCTGGTCTTACTTTTATTCTTGTAATCACTGGGATTAAGATAAATATGTAGACATGATAGTGTACTGGAAAATTCTCTTGATTTATTTGAAGGAAAGGAATTATAGGCCTCCAAAAGACTGTATTTCTACTTTCTATGGAATAGTGCTATATGTTGAGGTTCCTGATAAAAATGGTCTCTAATAATAAGACATCAAGCATATATATATCTCAAATTTCTCAGAGGGACATATTGAAATGTCTAGGAAATACTAACCTTCCCCTCTAATTCAATATTAACCTCCATTTAGATTCTTTTACAATTACTTTTTTTCCTAGTGGTTATTTGCTCAAACATGTCAAGAATTCTCTGACAGTCATTTCATGACAGATTTCCTAACATTTCAACAGAGGGATACAAAACTCATGTCAGTGATAGAAATCTTCAAATACTCACATATCCCTTAAAATTTTGTAGTCTATTATAATTCATGAATTTGAGAGGCAATCCAATGGACTAGTGTCCACTATTAACCAGTCACCAACCACAGCTCTTCCCAAACTCTCAATATCCCTTATTTAGCTCCTTAGAAAATAGAACAATTTGAGTAGAACTGAATCTGTGGGGAGCCCTTAGGTTCAATAAAGTTATTACCTTTTCTATATACATAGCAAAATTCTTGATAATTATTTTTAATACCTCTTCCTCACTTCTGACAGTAGCTAACTGGTATTATTTGGGTTGTCTGTCTTCTTCATTTTACAGCTAAAAAACTGGCATCTATCCATGAAGTTTTAATTAACTGGCCAAACATAATAAGAAAATGGCAAAAGAATTCCCCATACCTCTTTATGCCTGCATCAATGCTATCACAGAATAATGAAATCTTAAAGTTGAAAGAGACCTTAAAGTTTATCTAATTTAGTAACACCTCAGTATTATCTGAATACCAATTATGCCAGCCAAAAATATTTTGTCCATTACTGTACAATAATGCTGTCAAATTTGATTTGATCCTTAATCATATTCATGCTAAATAGCTTAAAGCAAACTGGGTTGTATAACTACTGAGAAGATTTGGCAGAAGTCTTCACATTACTGGATGTCTGTTCTGAGAAGACTTAACCTGCTGAGATGAAAAAACTTGGCTGTTTGCTTCTTTCTCCCAAATAGACAGAGACAGTTCTATTCATCCAGACAGCCATGCATATCTCTATGTTAGATTTTCCTTCCTTTTGTTTTATCTGACTCCATGAAGCTTTTGTACCTTTTTTTTATTTGAAATTATACTTGTATGCAAGTTTTTTTTATTTAGTTTTTCTCTTTCAGCTCTAACCCCCTGCCTTGTACCACCACAAATACAATTCAGTTTCTTGCTGCATCCTTCCTACAAAAGACACACTATCTCCGTATGAAAAACTTTCAATTGAAATCAAAAGAAAAGTCAATAAGATGATAGACTTTCAGCTCTCGCCCAGATTTCCTCTTCAAACAATACTTCTACTGGTTTCAGTGGAGCTTTTACCTGGGCGGCTGGGATGTGTGCATCATAGCTTTTCCCTGCAAAAAGGCAGCTTAAAACCTTGGAAATGTGGGCAATCACCAAAAAAGAGTCTTAGAATCCATCTAATATAACACACAACTGAGTGAGTAACCCTAACCCTTTTACCATGAAAATGTTCCATTCAGCTTTGGCTTAACAGAAAATACCTACATCTCATTGCATATTTTGGACAGCTCTAATTGTTTGGGAATATATTTCCTTACTTCAAACCTGAAATTGCATCTTTGCAACTCAATTATTGCTCCTAATTTTATTCTCCTCTATATGATAGCCTTTCAAATACTTTTAAAATGTTTTAATATAATATTATTGTTAAGCCTTATCTTCTCTAAATGAAATATTGCCTGTTTCTTCAATTAATTCTTATATATCATGATCTTAATGTTCTTCAACATCTTAGTCACCATCCTCTGGAAAATTTCCAATTTATCAAACTCCTTCCTAAAAGACAGTACCCAGAACTGAATTACAATTCTCTGTGATCTGATCAGGACAAAAACCAGCATAACTTTTTACCATCCTAGTCCTGAATACTATCCCTTTCAATAAATTATAATAACAGTAATAAAAACAAGCATTTATATAGTACTTTAAGGTTTACCAAACATTTTACAAATATTATTTTATTCTATCCTTACAAATACCTTAAGAAATGTGTGCTATGTGGGTTCTATTTAACAAATACCCCAATGCAAAGTTTTCACAATTCAGTGGCCCCCAGACTAGAATGATATGTAAAACAGGATGTTCTTCAGCCTTCATTAATCTTCCCTGTCTCTTTATGAGAGTTATAACTATGGTGAGGCAATTGATGCTTTGTCCAGGACAAGAAAGTAACAGGGCACTGATAATCCTTGTATTCCTTCAGTATATAGAAATAACTGAATTTATCATCTATTTATAATTAGTCCTGATGCTTAACTCCTCTCTAGCTTTACCTTACCTTCCTTTCTTCACCAAAGGTAGCCTGACCAGCAGTCACTAAGTTTAGGATTTCTGTCTCATATTTTTACATATACACCTTCACACACACACACACACACACACACACACACACACACACACATACACACCTCTCTTTAGGGGCATTGGGTCCAGAGGTCAGAGGTTTCTATCTCTCCTCAAGGTCATCCTCAGTCCCACTGAATACAAATTTACAATATATAAATAAGTACAATATATAAATAAAATACAAATGCAAATTTGAACCTCATGGTTTAAAAAACTGTCATTGTTCCTTATGTAAATATAACATGCTCTGGTTTTTATTCTCTACCTGTACATCTTTCTGCAATGTCACATCATCACAGTCAGGTAAAAAGTCACAAAGTTTGAACTAAAATAATACAAGTGGAAAAAAAAAAACCCTTAGTGGTCTACCTAAAACGTTTCAGGTCTCTCTATCAGTGGTTGCATCCACATCTGGAAATCTCACTAGTTATTCCCCTAAGTTTGCAGCATGATGGATGAACAGGTACACTAGAGCCACGGTACTATAAGTGGGTTACTAGATCCTGAAAAATCACTTTTGCTTAAGATCAATAGCTTCCTCTTTATATTGTAAAGCAGTATGGTAATAATTGCAAGATGGGTGGAATTTCCTTAAACTAAATTTGATTTTTATTTGACTGTTTGGGAATGTCTGTGACCATTTAAGGGCAGGGTATGGATGATAGGAAGGAAAATGGGAAAGGAAAGCTTGCTAGGTAGAAGTTCATCTGAAAAAGGTCTGGCAAATTGGGTGAATAGCAATTCATTTTAGGTCAACAATATGATGCAACAGCCGCAAAAGCTTTCTAAATAGATTTGTAATGATAGATTTTGCTTTTGCAACACCTAAATTTCTCTCTTCAACGCTGCTCCCATCTCTAAGAGAGCCATCCCTTCCAACAAATAATTTTTTAAAAGGAAAAAAGAAGAAAAGAAAATAATTTTAGCAAAAACAAATGCATGAAAAAAAATCTTATATTTTATGCATTATTCTACATCTGTGGACATTCCTGTCTCTGCATAGGAGTGAGGGGAGATATCTTTCTATATTTGCATCTGTGAGGATGAGATTTGTTCTTTATAATTTTGTTTTGTGGTGTTTGTTATTTCCATGTATATGGTTCTAACGATTGTGGGTATTACTGTCCTGGCTCTGCTTATTTTACTTTATCTTTCCATGCTTCTCTATATTCATGTTCATTCTATAGCACAGCAATACTCTCCAATCAATGGGCATCCATTTTGTTTCTGATTCTTGGCTACAAAAAAATGAGCAATTACAAACATTTTGCTGTGTATGAAACCTTTCTTTTGGTTAATGGTATGAAAATTAAAGCAATCTTAGGTAGTATTCAGAACTATGAAGAAGATGCTAGTCCCTCTGCAATCTGACCTAGTCAGTCCATCCCAAAAATATTAATTCTTACACTTTGCTTGAGAAAGAACATGGGAAACTTAAGGTAGAAAAAATCATGTTATGTTATATGAGGACATAATGAGGATCACTTGAAGGAATCTGGGAAATTTATCCTGGTTAAAAGAAGATTGGGACAAGAAGGGCAAAAAATGACAGCCATCTTCAAGTGTTTGAAGGGCTGTCATATGAAAGAAGGTTTAGACTAGAACTGATTGACTCTATAACCTGCAGGAAATTCGGTGGCACAGAATGCTGGACTTGGAGTGAGAAAAACCTGAGTTCAAATACAGTATCTAATATGTACTAGCTATGAGATCCTGGGCAACTTCAGTTTGTCTCAGTTTTCCTTATGTGTAAAATGAAAAGAATAATAGCATTACTTCAAAAGGTGGAGAATCAAATGAAATAATATATGTAAAGCACTTAGCACTGTGCATAATTCATAAGAAGTGTTATGTAAACATAAGTTATTTATGTTGCTGTTGTTGAACAGAACTAAAAACAGTGGCTTGAAGCTATATAAGACAGAATTGAACTTTATATAAAGGAAAAACTTCATAGTAATTAGGATTGTCTTAAAGTGGAATAAATTATTCTTAATCCTGGTTTCTTTATCTGTTCAATGAAGAGTTTGAACTACTTGTCTTCTGAGAGCCCTTCCTGATTTAAATCTGTGAACCTCTGAATGTAGTAGTACCTCAGACAAGGACTGAATAACCATTTCTTGGGGATGTTTTAGGGAGGATTCTTGTTCAGATACAAGTTGGATTATGTAATGGCGAGGGTCTTAACTCTGAAATTCTCTGGGCAAGTCATTTAATTGTGATTGCCTCACCAAAAAAACAAAACAAAACCCCAAAACAAAAACAAAAATCCAAGATCCAAAAAAACCAACTCTCTGAAATTCTGTGATTCTATGAAATTTGAAGGAAATGCAATTTTCTATAATTCCAAATAAAATTTCCTATGTAAGAGTAGACTCACTTAAAGTAATTATTTTTGTTGGATAAGAACACTTTTTGATTAACACAATCAAAAATCAGTGTGAACAGGGTCTTCACACCTTCTTGAATCAATGAAAGTGATTATATTGGAGATTTGATTATTACCTAAGAAATTTGTATGAAAAAAGAAGCATCTATCTCACAAAAAGAAAAAGAATCTCAGGATCTGGTATTGGGAAGTTGGAGCAAGCATGACTTTGTAGCACAGCTCTGAGGAGCAAGGTAAAACTGAACTATGGCAGAGAATGAAATTTGTTGACTCTAAAAGCCCCTACAGGTACAAGAATCTGCCTTGGGGAAGTACTGAAAAAAGTCTGGCTCCTCCCTAACTTCCCCTTCCACTGCCAGTGGATCCACAGACGTTAGAATGGTATCTGCTATTTCTTTATGTAAACATTTCCAGTAAACTGAATTTTCCCTTAAACACAAATAGGTCAGGGGTTAACCAGAGATAGATTTAACTGTAAAGTTAGGCAGAGTCTAACCTTTGCCCAAATGTTAGGAATTTTCTTTAAACTTGAAGTCAGAACAATTGTGACTAAACTCATAGCTTTTTATCTTAAACTCACAAAAGCTGAAGTGGAATCCCCGTAGACCTTTGAGGCTATTATATTTCTCCTTATAGGCTTTAAATGAGTTAATCATTAAAAGAGAGTGTAACATCTATACCAAAGAGATATCTCCATCAATTGTCTAAAGTAAGAAACTAGGGTTGCTAATCTATTTCTGTTGGTAACGTGAATGACTCTGAAAAATAACTTGAACTCAACTTTCTCATCTGCAAAATGGAATAGTATTCATCATCAAACAATCCCATCTCATTCACTCCCTTTCTTCTTCTCTGCTCTCCCCTCCCAAATCCTGAATTTATTAGCAGAACATTCCCTGGGATTCAGGACAAAGTTTCCCTGGATTGAATTAGGGCATGTGTTTTGGGCTTTCCCCCATAATGTCCATCAAGTTTTTCAGCACCTTATGTTGGTGACTGTTAGAGGCAGAATCACAGAACAGATGTGTGTGATCCTCCAAACCAGCCTTTCCAAAACTGTGCTCCAAATGATGTAAATAGGACTGCTTATAAGAATTTCATTGCTGGCAATATTTTTCTTCCTAAAATATTAGCTACAAAATTCTGTGAATATAAAAATACTTATTATGCATGGCAACTTTTCAATATGTAAGTAAGCTTAATTTCCCCTATTTTGTTTCCAAATTACCCCAGCTCTAACTTTCTTCTTGATATATCCAAAGATAAGTATTTATCAGCTCTATCAAAATATATCCAGCCCGAACATGTCCTATGAACAAATTAGTTTGAGAAATACCACTACAGAGTAATCTCTATTCTTAGCGTCATTATTGTTGCATTAATTTAGTACTAATAAGAAGAAAATGTCAGTACATCTAAATTCAGAATTTGCATTTTTGTAAGCTTAAGCCATATTGAACCCTTCAGAACACACAATGCAATTAAAATCCTCTCATAGCATGTAAACAACAATTCCATCTAGGGTCTCAGATTACAAACATCAGGAGTCTGTACTAGAATTTTTCTGGGAGATAAATAAAACAGTGAGTTTTTCTCATATTTTGACTTAAATTGTGAAAATTTATATATGTTTTTAAGTTCAGATAGCATTACTATTATCCTAAATCTTGGCCACATCTCAATTTTCCCCTTCTTTTTACTTTCCCGACACCAGCTGTCTTATTAGAATAGAGGCTGTACATTGGAAGTATGTGTTGAGGTGGGGTAAGAGGATACAAGAGTTATGAATTTGGGGAGCTAATGGCATTGGCCATTGAAAACTTTTGCTAGGCCACAAATGGTCCTTAGGAAATAGCTTGGCTGCAATGAATGAGATTATCTCAAAAATTTTATAGATAAGAAAAATTTTATTAATTTTCTAATAGGTAAAAATTATTTTCTTTCAATAAAAGTACATTCTACTTTTGTGAATGTTTAAAAAAGTTCTTGGGGGACATGTGAAAGAAGTAAATATCCAGATCCCACATTCCTTCTCCCTTTTTCAAAAATCCAATAAAACCAAAGCCCTCATTTCTACCAGTATTCCTAAATTTAGTTTCATTGAAATGACAGTACTAGGATTGAGGAAACCATCAAATGAAATCATTAAGAAAGCTCAAACTATGTGACTCTTTGCCTGCATGTGGTTTTTTAACATGTCACTGATAAAAAATTGGAAGCAGGAAGCATTTCCTGTATTCAATGCCAGTACCCAGGAGAGAAGTGCTCATACCATAGGTCAAAAGTTGAAGAAAAAGAAAGATGAAAATGTACTTCTCCTAATAAAATTCTAGTGTCAAAATATTTTAAAGTCATTTTTCTTGGTTCAAGAATTACATTAAATTGTTGGCCTAAATACAGTAAATAGTGTAAACTCTAAATGCTAAATAGGATATCATACATAATGAATTTGCCCTGGGCAAATTCAGCACAGAATTGTTAGTCAAGATTATTTGTTTAATGTTCATCTTGTTATGGCTCTCTTCAACAATGAATTGATTCAGAACAGCTCCAATTGTTCGGTAATGAAGAGAGGCATCTATATCCAGGGAGAGGACTGTGGGAACTGAATGTGGAATACAACATAGCATTCTCACTCTATTTGTTGCTTTTTTATTTTCCTTCTCAGGTTTTTTTTTCTTTCTAGATCGGATTTTTCTTGTGAAGCAAGATAACTGTATGGATATGTATACATATATTGGATTTAACATATATCTTAACATATTTAACATGTATTGGATTACCTGCCTGCTAGGGGAGGAGGGAAGGGGAAGGAGGGGGAAATTTGAAATAGAAGATTTTACAAGGGTCAGTGTTGAAAAATTACCCATTCATATGTTTTGTAAATAAAAAGCTATAATTTAAAAAATTAAAAATAAATAAAAATAAAAATTTCACAGAATTAAAAATTTAGAAGGAAAAAAAAGAATGTCCATCTTGTGAAAAGCCCTTTGGGAGATATTTTTAAGGAACAATAAATAAATAAATGGTCCTTGTTCATAGTTTGCAGTCTACTTGGAGATAAGAACATATATAAAAACTTAATAACATTGTAAAAGAAATATACAAAACAATGTCCTTTCCTGATCCCCACTAGATAAGTGATTTTTACCTCATTCCCAACCTCTGCCAAACCTCTATAAAATTCTATTATTAGCTCCCTCTTTTTCTAATTTGTAATTTAGTTATTGGATTACTTTTCTTTTTTTTTTAATTTTAATTTTATTTTATTTAATAATAACTTTGTATTGACAGAATCCATGCCAGGGTAATTTTTTACAACATTATTCCTTGCACTCGCTTATGTTTCGATTTTTCCCTTCCCTCCCTCCACCCCCTCCCCTAGATGGCAAGCAGTCCTATATATGTTAAATATGTTGCAGTATATCCTAGATACAATACATATTTGCAGAACCGAATAGTTCTCCTGTTGCACAGGGAGAATTGGATTCAGAAGGTAAAAATAACTCGGGAAGAAAATAAAAAATGCAAATAGTTCACATTTGTTTCCCAGTGTTCCTTCTTTGGGTGTAGCTGCTTCTGTCCATCATTTATCTATTGAAACTCAGTTAGGTCTCTTTGTCATAGAAATCCACTTCCATCAGAATACATCCTCATACAGTATTGTTGTCGAAGTGTATAATGATCTCCTGGTTCTGCTCATCTCACTTAGCATCAGTCCATGTAGGTCTCTCCAAGCCTCTCTGTATTCATCCTGTTGGTCATTTCTTACAGAGCAATAATATTCCATAACATTCATATACCACCATTTACCCAGCCATTCTCCTTTTCCAGCTTCTAGCCACTACAAACAGGGCTGCCACAAACATTTTGGCATATACAGGTCCCTTTCCCTTCTTTAGTATTTCTTTAGGATAGAAGCCCAATAGAAACACTGCTGGATCAAAGGGTATGCACATTTTGATAACTTTTTGGGCATAATTCCAGATTGCTCTCCAGAATGGCTGGATTCGTTCACAACTCCACCAACAATGCATCAGTGTCCCAGTTTTCCCGCATCCCCTCCAACATTCATCATTATTTTTTCCTGTCACCTTAGCCAATCTGACAGGTGTGTAGTGATATCTCAAAGTTGTCTTAATTTGCATTTCTCTGATCAATAGTGATTTGGAACACTCTTTCATATGAGTGGTAATAGTTTCAATTTCATCCTCTGAAAATTGTCTGTTCATATCCTTTGACCATTTATTAATTGGAGAATGGCTTGATTTCTTATAAATTTGAGTCAGTTCTCTATATATTTTGGAAATGAGGCCTTTATCAGAACCTTTAACTGTAAAGATGTTTTCCCAGTTTGTTGCTTCCCTACTAATCTTGTTTGCATTCGTTCTGTTTGTACAAAGGCTTTTTAATTTGATATAATCAAAATTTTCTATTTTGTGATCAGTAATGGTCTCTAGTTCATCTTTGGTCACAAATTTCTTTCTCCTCCACAAGTCTGAGAGATAAACTATCCTATGTTCCTCTAATTTATTTATAATCTCGTTCTTTATGCCTAGGTCTTGGACCCATTTTGATCTTATCTTGGTATATGGTGTTAAGTGTGGGTCCATGCCTAATTTCTGCCATACTGGATTACTTTTCTTATCAGAGCCATAACTAGTCATTTTTTCATCTGGAGTCAAAGCAGAGGCAGGAGTGGAGGGTTGGCAACACAGAAAACAGTCTGACCATGGGTATAGTGATATTAAGAGATTAAGCCTCCAAGATCCTTGATCCTATGGGGGTTAGGGAAGAAGATGGTGTCTGGGACATGAGTTCCATACAACTACTCCTGGGAATGGTAGTAGTTGTACCACATAGTGACATGGGTCAATGGGGAAGCATGAGGGGAAGAGCACTACTCCCAAATATCAGCACCCTGGGGTAAAGCCTTTTTCACTATGCCCTAGTTATGACTCTATATCTTATTCCCCTCGACTAGACTCTAAGTGCTTGACAGCAAGATCTGTATGTTATTCATCTTCCTTGTAAGCATTGCAAATGTCCAAGGAAAATTTGTTAAATTGAACAAAAACAAGAAAAATCAATTCCCCTCCCCAATGTAATGAGACTAAGAGATGGATGATATACTTGTATTCTCAATATCAGATAGATTGTCTATGGGAAAGTGTTTAGAAAAACATGGATAAGAGTAAGATGGAAAAGGAGTGTAACCTATTGATAAAGGAAGAAGTACCCCCACTGGTTAAATCTCCTATTATTCAAACTAAGTATAAAAAATAATGGTCATGGTAAGATAAAATTAAGTTGGGAGAACTTCTGGAGGGAAACTTCTGAAGAAGTACATCATGTTTTTTATGTATTTATGGCATAGAGTAGGAATTATGGGGGAGCATTTGAGAGACAAGGGAACAGAAATCCATTCAGCTTAACAACAGCTATTTACTATTGTTAATTGTCATCTCACCTACCTCCCATTGCTATAAAAGAGGAGGTCAAGACTTCTCTTGACTGTTCATTATCAAGTGGTGGAGTACACATATAAGCTTAGGCCCCTGGGAGGTTGCAGCTGAGTTATTATTGTTGAGCAAATGGAGTGCTTAGTGAGTGATGTATGAGACCTAGAGAGTGAGAACTATGTAGGAATCAGGCTGTGAGAAGGAAGAGGCTCTGAGCATGAACAGCCCACCCTACACACCTATGTCTTACCATAGCCAAAACCACCCCAAATACAGCCCTCTGGGGCTGATACTGTCTTGGGTCCACAAGGAGTGTGACAGATTCTTCTTATCCTGGTCCTAGGCAAGTCCCAAAGGGAGGACTCTGAGTAGAAAAGGGGGCTCCTGGGCCTCTAGGGCAGTGGTCTTCAGGCTACAGCAGAAGGGCTTGATAAGCAGCCCTTGGATTACAACTTCCAGGTTGCACCAGGTTCTTGTTGATCCTCATAGAGTGGATATGTCTTCGTTCTTAAACAGCTCTCTTTGCTAAGAAATCTTGAAGAAACTAAAAGAAGGTAGGTTTAACAGGGAAGGAATCAGGTTCTTATTATGACAACTTTGGTATATTTCTCAGCTCTCATGTCATAGGCAGGGAGAGGCTAGAGATTGAATGGCATAGCCATGGAGTAAGGATTTTTTTATTAAAAAAAAAGGGAAAAGAGTGATAGCTAAGGAGGAGGCAAGGACATGTCTGGAACAGAATCATTCTGCTCCAAGAGTTCAGTGAAGCCAAAAATAAAAATTTTGTTAAAAAGCTGAGAAGTATTTTAGATCATCATGGAGTGGGTAACTAAAAAAGTAAAGTATAGGGAAATAAGGTTTTGCTAGCCAAATTATAGCCAACACAAGTACATTTTGCTGCTGATAGAGAAGTATAAGGAAGACAAAAATTAAAGACTAAAAAAATTAAGAGCTAGTAAATGTCAAATCTCTGAGGCTGGATTCGAACTTAAGTACTCTTGACTCCAGAGCTGGTATTCTATCCACTATGCCACCTAGCTGCTCTCATCTTTCATTCTTGAAAAGGACTAATGATATCACAGGGTGACAATTTGACTAGTGGGTGAGTTAGATTTAAGAGAGGCAGAGTTGCACAAAGTCATCAGTCTCACTCTCTCCTCCAGTCATCAAAGTACAGTAGCAAGACATAATCAAGATGATTGGCAATGGTCAAGCTGCAGTGGGCAATTTTGGTCTTTCTTAATTAGGGTCATCCTTTCTAAACTGAATCTGGAGGAGGCAGAGGGAAGGGCAGGCTTATAACAATTCTCACCATTCCCATTGTGTTCATTTTCTGGCATTTCCTCTCAGCATCAGGTTCTGTGTCTCTCATCCAAGACTGGTATATTGACATGTAGAGAGAGTTTCATACCCAGAAGGTTAACAAAAAAGGGATCAATTTTTTTTCAAAACTCATAAAGTTCTATTAAGGCACAGAGAGGTTTCAATCTTCAGTTTGTAGAGCATCTGCACTGACAAAATCATGAATGGGTGAAATATTTTTGAATATCAGAAAAGTAACACTGGAACAGGCTATTCATTAAAGGAAGTGGTTCTACCATGTAGATCAAGGGTTTCTTCCTCTAAACCGAAGGTCTCATGAGCAGAGATGATTAATTCCTTACCATTTTTTTCTCTTTGCTAATAAAAATTCCTCATTTGAGAAGTTATATCAGGCCTGACTTCATAGGAAAAGCCCTCCATTCTTTCTGGCTGGGTGTGTTTCATGGTTGGACTTGAAAAATAATTTTATACCAGGGACCTAAAAACAGGGAAGAGGTATTTTCTTATAAGGCAAATTTATACAAGTTGACAAGTTCAGATTCAAAGGCATTGGGAATCGGTGACCATAAACTCTTCGGAAGGGACTGTTAGCATTCCAAACAGGTGTTCCAAGAGATGCTTGTCTATTTAAATAAAGGCAAATCAAGCTAACCAGGACCATGCCAGATGCATAGAAAGGGAAACTCAAAAGCATAAATGGAAGAGCTTTCACTATTTTTAAAAGCATAGCAATAACCCTAAACTTAGAACATAAACTAAGCCCTGGCTAACCAAAGCCACAACAGCTGGTACTGTAACAGAAGCATCCATAGGCTGCCTTAGTAAGACTTATATCCCAGATCACTAGTTGTGGAGACTTTAATGTAAGGCAACAGCCCTGAAATAAAACCTTGTGTGCTCCAACTCAGCCAGCATTAGCTTTCTGGTCCAGGCATTATTTTGAAGCCATGCCAGGAGCAATGGTGAGGAAACACAGGCATCTGCTTAGAGTAGTAATTCTCAAACTTTTGTTCTCAGTAACTTTATGCGATTGAAAATTATTGAGGATCTCTCCAAAGAGTTTTGCTTATGTGGGTTATATTTATACATATTTACCATGTTAGAAATAAAAAATAAATTTGAATTTGTAGGCCCTCTGAAATGGTTTCAGAAGCCTTCAGGATTCTCTGGAACATACTTTGAGAACCACTGGCCTAAGGACAACACTGAGGTGTGAAGGGGGCATATAGATCTTACTACAAATTCTTCACAGAGACCTTCATTTCTAGATTTCAGAATTATGTGAATACCAAAGAAATGTGTGGAACATCCATTGCTATGCTCTTACTCTGTTACATGACAAGCCCCCTCCCTTGTGGTCACACATCTCTTCGATGATAAGCTTTACACTGTTTTTTCTATACAATTTTCCCCTGGTTATTTTAACCAACTATGATCCTCTCTACTGCTCTCTGAGTAGCCCATAACTTTAACTCTTCAAGATTATGGTATGCTAAAACTCAGAGCAAAAATATCACTAGAGAAATGTTATTAAAAATATAGCCTTTTGTCTCAGAGAGAAGTTCAGGGCTATTAAAAGCACTGGATAATTCCCTAATGGCAATCCAGGCAATACTCTTCCTATTTAATTTTGTGTCCCACCTATTATCCACCATCAGTATCTGCTCAGAATACATGTACTGACTAACCAGCTTCTTGGATTCACTAATTAACTACATATCATAATTTAGGAAATAATCATATAATGCTAAAATTTTTAATGCCAAGAAATTCTGCTTTCCAAGGACTACAATGAAGGACAAAATATTCAATGGACAATAACACATTGGGGCACAAGTTAGACATTACATGATCCTTATCAGAAGCTGATAGTTGACAACTAATCATATATTTGGGGACCAATCTTTTTAATTGTTTTCAATTGTCCCCAATCTCCAGTGAAATGATTTTATGGCCAAAATTTGCAACTTAGGACAAAACTATTTTTAATCCAGTGGCCAAAATATATATATATTCTAGGTAAGAAATTTTAAGTACAGCCCTGTAGTTGCTAACTTTTGCAGAGCTAATGATAGCTGCATAGTTGTTTTACTGAGATTCCCCACTATTACTGACTTATTATGCTTGGATTGGTTCATATTTCCTGGAATTAAAAAAACAACAACAACAACAACAACCCAACAACTGTTTCACTAGTGCTCACCAGTGTCTTTTTTCTTAACAACTTATATTATCATATAGTGTGTTCAGATTTACAAAGCACTGTCCCCATAGAAACTCTGTGAGATGGAATTATAGTTCCATTTTACAGATAAGGAAGCAAGTTCAGAAAAGCCCATTAGTCCATAATCATATTGCTAGTAAATATTAGAACCAGGATTTTAATCCAAAACTCATGATCCACGTTATACTCTACCACAATGCTCCTTTGATTTACTCACAGGAATGTCTGACTAGGGTCCACAGACTTTTTCTAGGCTTAAGAGAAATAGAACTGATACTACCAATATTGCTAAAAAAAAAAAAAAAAAGCCCTAATCATCATAGATTGTGTTTTATGGGAAAAGTTTGGATATACTCTTTTAGAAAAGCAAAAAGAAGAAAACAGTATTGGCTCAGAACTAATAACGATTTCAGGAAAAAAATGAAATTTGTTAGTAGACGTATGGGGGTGGCAATGGAAAAGAGGGCATGACTTTTATTTTTTACTATAGATAGGTCTCCAAATGTCATAGACATAAAATCTGCCTAGCCCAATTCCATATTAGGCTCTTTCAGTCACACCCTTTCCATCTGCTCAAGGATCAAAAAAAAAAAAAATTGGGTCTCCATTCAATTGAGATTCAGCCTGATTTACTCTTTCCTTTGGGAACTATTCTAGTTAAGTATCCAAAATCCTTTCCATAAAAAAGACAATATTTCCATCACCACTTATTACTGCTAAACATCATATGAGTCAAATAAAATTTTCCAAATTCAACTTCTTGGCATTTTACTTATATTCATTTTCCAATTTTCTTACAAAAAGAGTGGTCTAGCTTTTTATCTAGCCCTTGGTCCTCTCATTTGTTCTTTTATTAAGCTTATAATCTATATCATTAGGCACTTTGATCAGGGTCTTTTTTTAACATGAAATCTCACCCTGAGAACTCTTCAGAGGAGCTAGACAAACACCAGTGTATTCCTAGTCAACCCCAGGATTACAGCACTAGGATTCAAATTCTACAATGTTACCTCTTGGAAATAGGTGACCGGTCAAGACACATTCTACTTGTATAATCTTGGGCAAGTCACATAATCTCTGAAAACCTTATTCCCTCTATAAAAAGGGGATAATAATAGCACCCACTCCTCATGCTGTTGTGAGAGAATCAAATGAGACAATATTTGTAAAGTGCTTAGCACAGTGCCTAGCACATAAGGGGAAATATTTAAATGCTAGTTATCATATCATGATTATAATAATTAATCTGTTTATAATAAGAATGGTTTTGTGGTCAGAAGATACCCCCATACACACCCTAGGATCATTAGGCACACTCCAACCAGCCATGCTATGTGGGCATTCCTCCTCTCTACTTGACCTCAAACTCTCCTGTTTCCACTTGGTTTTCTTACTTTTGATTTAAACTTTGTATGCTTAACCCTACCTAGGAAGCAGAGCCAGAAGAGCAGAGTGAAATGCCCTCCTACTCAAAATCAGTCTTTGATAAGTGGCTCTGACTCATCCACATCAACTCCAACTTTGACTTTGTCCTCTGGATTCATAGTGATTACCTCCTTTTTTGTATATAAAACGATATCCCAACCCTGTGACCTCTTGACTGGAACTTCAGTGTACTGTATTTTGCAATAATCATCAGTCATACTAAACCATCCCAGCTCACAGACCCTTTTAGCTTCTTCCATCCCACTACAATCCATAACCCAGCAATGACAAAAAAAGGAAGAGGGAAAAAATGTTTCCTTGAAGTTCCCTTGACTGTCAAAATAAGATAGTGAAAAGAGAAGTCTTTATGTTTTAAAAGACTTATCTATTTGCTTGGTGATCTTTTCTTAGGGAATTGTTTTGTCATAAGACTCCCAAATTCTAAATGAAAAACAGCCAAAATTGTGTAAATTTGAAGAACAAGAGGGAGGAAAGATCCTGTTTGACTTGCATAGTCCACCTAATGCTAGTTATTGGTTCCACAGAAACATGATACTGGACCCCAAAAAATAATATTACAGGCTGCAGTGAGTTCTAGTACAAATGTTATAAATATGTGACTAATCAAAAAAATATTATCTCAGGGCTTTAGAACTTTACAGGTTTAGTTCTAATGTAATAATGCTTTGTAAAACAAACTTGATCAAGGCAATTTTATCCAATGATGATAACTAAGCCTCAAATCAAATGTTCCTACAATTTTATATTTAAGCTCACAGCACTACCAGCAGAAATGAGTCAGAAATGGGCACAAAAGCCCTAGATAATCTGGTTTCATGGAAGAATAATAATACCCAACAGTTATAGATCACATTTTTTTAGAGACAATCAGGGTTAAATAATATGTCCAGCATCACACAGTAAGTATGTAAGGTTGGGTTTGAACTCAGGTCCTCGACACCAAAGCTAGTACTCTATCCACTCTTCCAACCTAATTGCCCCCAGAACACTTTTAATCAAATCTCATTTGATCCCCACAAGAAGCCTATAAGATAATTATCCCCATTTTTACAAACGAGGAAACTGAGACTGAAAAAAATTAATAACTTGCCTAGGGTCACACAGATAACAACTGTCTGAAGCAGCATATCTTGACTCTAGGTTCAACAGTTTTATTCATTATGCCTCCCTAGGTTGGATTGGAGCAACAATTTAAAAAGGATTCAAGCTGAAGAAAAAGGGGGAAAAAAGAAATGGAATTATAAAAAGGGAGTTTGGAGAGTTTTTAAATGACAATTTAGACAAATTTAGCCAAAGACTAAATTTAAAGAGGGAAAAATTCAGAGAACTCAAAGAGAAATTAAAGAACATGGACCAGAAGCTGGAGAAAGGTCATTGAGTCAAGATGTGGCAAAAGGACACCCTTCACCCCTGACCTAGAAGTCCTCTTCTGCCTTTGTGGATTCCAGGTGAAGTTCTCCTTAGGAATAATTCCCTGCTGAACTTCAAAGATTAATGTCTTTCTAGAGTCCTAGTTGGCATTTCTCTCTGTCTTAAAAGCTCATCCTCCCTGAAGCTGTCATTGTCTTCTAGGGACTACCTTTCTGTATCTATCTGAAGTATGTCTACTGTCGATGGCCATTATTCAGTTCAAATTAATAGAGCCTCTAAATCTTCCAAATTCACAAGTTTTTATATTATAGATTCTTCCATCTTAGAAAACTCATCTACCTAAGATCAGAAGATAAAAACAAAGAGGAAGAAGACACGTGCTCACAAGCATCCAAGACCAAATGGGAGGCAAGACTACAATTTTCTACCTGAATCTTGAGACTCCATTTCAGTAGTGCTATTTCCTCTCAGTCTCAAAGGAAAACAGAAAAATAAAGGAGCAAGTTGCCTTTTTTTGTATGATAAATTCTAGCTTCACAAGCTCTGAATCATCATTTTTTCCAGTCCCACAGCCAATCCAAAGACTTTTTTCTCATTTAACAATACCATGCCTTGAGTCATCATAGCCAAAAGTAGATTAACACTTCCATGTGGTCACTTGGACAGGACCCTAGAAGAAAATATCTATGCATGTATTGTGGACTGATAATGCCCCCATATGCCAGTTGACATGTATTACATCCTTTAATTTTCATTGAAGAAGGATTTCATTGAAAAAAAGAAAAATTAAAAAAAAATAAGTAGTAATAAAACACCTATTATGTGATAGGCACAGTGAGAAACAGCATACAAAGAGAAAAATACATTTCCTATACTCAAGGAACTTTTGTTCTATGAGATAAGTTAATATATCCATAAATAAGTATATTCAAAATGTAAACAAAATAAATCACAGTGAGTCATTTCTCCATCCCAAGTCAGCATAGTGATAAAAATTATTTTGTAAATGAAATGAGACTGCTAAAGGAAATAAGTAGGTGAAAAATGAGAGGATTAGGGGGAAAATGGGGGGAAATAAAAGAGAGCAATAGAAAAAAGAAATGGAAAGATAATTAACTGCTTGGCCCAAAAGGTACAAAACCTTACCCAAACAAAAGGCTCCTTAAAAATTAGAACAGACCAAATAGAAATTAATGATTCCATGAGACAACAAGAAATATTAAAACACTGTCAACCACATGTGCAAAAATGTTTGTGGCAGCCTTTTTGTAGTGGCAAGGATTTGGAAACTGAATGGATGCCCATTAGTTGGGGAATGGCTGAATAAGTTATGGTATGTGAATGTTATAGAATATTATTGTTCTGTAAAAAATAATCATCAAGATGATTCCAGAAGTGAAGTGAGTATAACCAAGAGATCACTGTACACAGCAACAAGATTATGTGATAATCAACTCTGATAGATGTGGCTCTTTTCAACAATGAGAAGATTCAGGCCAATTCCAATAGACTTGGGAAAACCATCTGCATCCAAAAAGAGGACCATAGGGACTAAATGTGAATCACAACATTGTATTTTCACGTTTTTGTCATTGTTTGCTTGCTTTTTTTCTCATTTTTTCCCCTTTTTGATCTGATTTTTCTTATGCAGCATAATAAATATGGAAATGTTTAGGAAAATTGCATATGTTTAACCTATATTGAATTATTTGCTGTCTAGGGTATGGGGATGAAGGGAAGAAAGGGAGAAAAAATTGGAGTACAAGGTTTTATAAGGATAAATATTGAAAACTATCTTTGTACGTATTTTGAAAATAAAAAACTATTATTTTTTTAAAAAGCTGTCAAAAGATTGAGGGGAAATAGAAATTAAGAAATCTCATAGAAAAAAAAACTTACCTGAAAAACATAACAAGTAAAAATAATTTAAGAATCATTGGGCTACCTGAAATCCATGACCCTCTTGCTTTCTCCCTATCCCCCCCCCAAAAAAAAAACTTAGACATTATATTTCAGGAAATTATGAAAGAAAGCTACCAAAATCTTTTGAAAACAGGAAACAATCTATTGACCACCTCTTGAAAATGACTTCTCAAGTACATAATACCTAAAAATTTAGAGCTTTTAGGTCAAAGAAAAAAATAAAGCAAACAGACAGAAAGAAAAAAAAAATTCCAGTACCAAATAGCCATAATCAAAATTATTTAAGATCTGTTAGCCACTACTCTTAGAAGCTTTGGAATACAATATTCCAAGAACAAAGGTTTAAAACCAATAAAACTACACCCAGCAAAACCAGGTATAATTCAATGGTCAGGGTGGAGTGAAAGGTTGGGGAAAATAGATCTTTAATGAAATAGAGCTCTTCCAAACATTCATGTTGACTAGACCAGAGCTACATAGAAAACTTTGAACTACAAACACCAGAGTCAAGAGAAACATAAGGTAGATATGAGTGAACAAACATAAGAAACTTTAAAAAGGATGAACTAGTTATATTCTAATATGATATGTTAAAATTGTATCTTGTTTGGTCTCCTGACTGTACTCACCCCGTTCTATTTAGTATAGTTTTAAAGGTAACAATAGCAGGAAACAAGATTATAAAGGGGAATCTACACATCACTTACAGATTATCCTATAGATCAAACTATATCACAAACTAAAAATCACATCCTGAGACTATGTGCTAAATCAGGGGAAACCTTGCTGTCAGGGTCTATAAACCTTAGACAAACTCCACTTATTCGAAGTAAGACCAGAAAATGAAATGTTGCTAATAACTTTGAATTGATGTGGATTAGTTAATGAACTAACCCTATGGCAGCATGGACCAGAGTCTGTCTCTCACCAACCCTATAAAAAGGAAATCCTAAACTCCCATCCCTGGAGCATTCTTTCATCTCCTAAAGGTCCATGCTGCTTTAGTGCTTCCAGTATTCTGTGGTTATATAAATGACTAAACTATTCTCTCCATTCCCATTCTGCTCCTTATGCTTTCTCCCTTATTCCACCACCCCATCCCACTCCCCATGCTTTCTGCCACTATATTCCATCCTTTGTGTTATTTGTCTCCATACTTTCTGTGCCCTTTGCCCTTGTGTTCTCTCTGCTTTATTAAAGTGTAATTGAAGCATTGCTCCCTGCTGTCATCATGGTTTTTCCTGGGAATTTGCTGTGTCTGCCTCCATTTCATAATTCCATAAATTAATTAGTAATTAATGTGGGCAGATGATACATGTGTCTTCCTAGAACCCCATCAACATCGGGGGTAATCCAATAAACCAGAGGCCGTAGGAGTAAGTTTTATCATATTTTTGTGATCTTAAAAGAAAGGAAAGGGAGGAGGGAAAAATCTGCTAAGGAAGAGGAAAAGTGAGGAAAATTATGACATAATCAGGTACTTTTAATCTGAACTAATCAGAAGAAAAATTACACAGAGAATTAGGTGCAGAAATATATTTGCTCTACAGGCAAAAAAGAGAAGAAGAGAAATACAGAGAATAAGAGAGCATAGGTTAAGGAAGGTGTTACTCCTAAAAAAAACAACTCTAACCAAGGAGGATAAATAACAAAGAAGTGTTTAAAAGAAAGGAAGAAAAGGCCAAGAATCAGTGATTGGGCTGTTTGAGAGGGAAATAAGAGAGGTACAGGAAAGAGAAATAAAAGACATTAAAGTAACTCGTGTCTCAGGAGAAAAAGACACTCTATAGGTGGCAAAGGGAGAAATTAAAATAAAAGGAGAACAATTTATTAATTTGTGAGAGATTGTTCCAATGAAGAGGGAAGCAGAGAAACAATCTGTTCTGAACTTACAATGGGTCTGTTGCTGTTTGTTATTGTTCAGTCATTTTCAGTGATGTCCAATTCTTCGTGACCCCATTTGAAGTTTCCTTGGCAAAGATACTAGAGTGATTTACCATTTTCTTTTCCACATCATTTTATAGATGAGGAAACTGAGGTGTCTGTCCAAGATGTCTGGAGCAAAATCAGTCTCTCTCTCTCTCTCCCTCTCTCTCTCTCTTTCTCTCTCTCTCTCTCTCTCTCTCTCTTTCTCTCTCTCTCTCTCTCTCTGTCTCTCTCCCTCTCTCTGTCTCTCTGTCTCTCTCTGTGTGTGTCTGTCTCTCTCTCTGTCTTTTTCTCTCTGTCTCTCTCTGTCTCTCTCTCTCTCTCTCTCTCTCTCTCTCTCTCTCTCTCTGTCTCTCTCTCTCCCTCCCTCTCTCTTTCTCTGTGTGTGTGTGACTGTGTGTATATGTGTGTATGTATGTATGTACATATCTCTTTATGATATCTTTAATGTTAAAGATAATACTACATGATGTGAACTCTAAACCAGCTTATTCTCAGGAATTGCTAAAAGGAACCCATCCTGTTCCTATTATCAATCATAATCAGGTCAGTTTTTCCAGACTGTCTTGTGAGCATAGAATGATGTAAAGCCATCCATCCTGTCTCCTACCTCTGAGACTGTCTTGATTAGCATATCTTTAAATAAGTTTGTGCCTGGTCAATCAAACCTGGCTCCTCCTGGATCCCCTGCCCTCCCAATTCTTCTCCCACTCCTTCCCTTATTCTCTGTACCTTGCCCCCACTCCTCCTATACCCTGAGACTTTAAGCAACATGCTTTTGGGGGGAATGATTTTCAATCAGTATGACTCTTCCTTATTTAGTCATATTTGGTCCATGAGCTATTTCATGTAATAAATGGCAAATCTTTGTCAACTGTGAGAAATGTCTATGACACAATTTTTTGGCATCACTTACCATTATGCCTTCCTAAGTCTACTTCATACTTCTATTTCATACGATGCCTAATATCACTTCATTGTTGATGATGACAATTTAACTTCTGATTTAGTCCCAAGTCTTCCAGAAACAAATTTATTGATGTGTTAACACACACACACACACACACACACACACACACACACACACACACCATTTCCTGCACTTCCACTTTATTGTATGTACCTATTTGTTGTCTTTCCCAATATATGAGTATTTTCTTGAGAGGAAGGACTATCTTGTCTCTTTTTGTACTTTCAGCACTTCATACAATGACTGATACATAATAAGCACTTAATAAACATTGATTGATTGAGTTCTAATTTCAGAAAGAGAAAGATGTACAAAGTGGCAAAATCTCTCATGCCCTCCAACATAATTCTCTGCTCCCAAAAAAAGATCCTAATATGTTAAAAATACACTTGGGGGCTAACAATCCAGTTCCTTCCTGGATTACTTCCCCTTGAGTTTCTTCCTGTGATCACAAAATTAATCTTGATTTTTTTTTTATTAAAGCTTTTTATTTTAAAAACCTATGCACAGATAAGTTTTCAACATTGACCCTTGGATAGCCTTGTGTTCAATTTTCCCCTCCTTCTCCCACCTCCTCCCCTAAGTGGCAAGTAATCCAAAATATATTATACATGTTAAAGCCAATATATGTAAATATATTTATACAATTATACAATTATCTTGCTGCATAAAAAAATAGATCAAAAAGGAAAGAAAATGAGTAAGAAAACAAAATGCAAGTAAATAACAACAAAAAGAGTAAGAATGTTATGTTGTAATCCACACTCAGTTCCCACAATCCTCTCTCTGAGTATAGATGGCGCTCTTCCTCACAAGATCATGGAACTGATATCAATCATCTCATTGCTGAAGAGAGCCACATTCATTAGAATTGATCGTTGTATAGGCTTCTTGTTGCTGTGTACAATGATCTCCTGGTTTTGCTCACTTTACTGAACATTCATGTAACGTTCATGAAAGTCTCTCCAGTTGTCTATGAAATCATACTGCTGATCATTTCTTACAGAACAATAATATTCCATAACATTCATATACCATAACTTCTTCAGCCATTCTCCAGTTGATGGGTATCCACTCAGTTTCCAATTTCTTGCCACTACAAAGAGGGATGTCACAAACATTTTTGCACATATGGGTCCCTTTCCCTCCTTTAAGATCTCTTTGAGATATAAGCCTAGTAGAGATGCTACTGGATCAAAGAATATGTACAATTCAATAACTCTTTGGGCATAGTTCCAAGTTGCTCTCCAGAATGGTTGGATGCATTCACAATTTCACCAACAATGTATCAGTGTTCCAGTTTTCCCACATCCCCTCCAGTATTCGTCATTAACTTTTCCTGTCATCTTAGCCAATCTGAGAGGTGTGTCGTTAACCTTGATTTTTAAAAGAGAAAACTGCGAGCCCCTTTGAAGTATAGCAACAATTACTTAATCACTTTCAAAGGAAGGTTCAGTTTTTGTTCTTCCTACATTCACAAGGGAAAAGTATGAGGAAAATGTAAAATGAAGAAATCATATTTTCTTAATATTCCTAGAGAAAATAATAGGTGACTTTTTAATATGCTTTTATTCTAAACAATCAGAAACAAAGTAAATACCCATTCAAGAATACTGGACTGAGCCCAGATGGCTCTGGAGGGGAACTGAGGCAGGTGACCTTGTATAGTCCTCCCTCACTTAAATCCAATTCACTTGCATATCACGGCATCACCTCCCTGATGTCATGGTCCTCTTGGAGAACAAAGGACAAATAACAACAAATGCGAACTGATTGGGGAATAGCTAAATGATAAATGTGTTATGTGAATGTAGAGGGATGTAACTGTTCTGTAAAAAATGGCAAATATAATGAATATAGAGAAACAAAGAAAGATTTACATAAACTGATAAAGAATGAAATAGAGTGGAAAAATCAAAATATACAATGACAACAATGTAAATGGAAAAGTATACGATCATGATGGGAATACTACTGAGCTATAAGAAACGATAAGTTCAATGATTTCAAAAAAACACAGACAGACTTGCTTGAAATAATGAAGAGTGAAATCTTGTTTAAATTGTTTAAAGAATGACTTTGAGCAAATAAGTTAATTTGACTATTATAAATAGTCAAATTAACTATAAAAGACATATGAAGAAGGACATGATCTACATCCAGAGAAAGAACTGATAAATAGAAGCATATATGAAATAACTTTACATATATATCTATAGTATATAAATATACACATATATATACATACCTATATCTATACATATACATATGTATATATACACCTATTTGTGTCTAATGGTAGCCAACTCTAGTTGAGGGAGGAGAAAAAATAAATTTACATGACAATGTTATATATTTGAAAAGAATAGCAAGTTGTACATATAGATTTACAGTTTCATTTGCAATTTATCATTGTACTGCACTGTATAAATGCTTGTTTTATTCCATAAGCCAAAATTAAAATTTTAAATTTTAAAAGACAAATCAAAAAATCAAAAGTAAATATTGCAAAATAAAAATTATAAAGAATAAGCATGACTAGAAAGAAGAAATGATGAGAAACCCCACCATTTTGTAAAGATGGGAGTTCCACAACTGTTAACTATTTGCAAAGGTTTTCAATGTATTAATTAGTTATACAAATGTTTTCCTCTTTTTTTCTTTTTTTGTCTTATAAAATACGATTTGTTTTATGGGATCACTCTGGGAAGCAAAGGGGATACTGGTGAAAATATGTTGATGTAAATAAATGAGACATAAATAGAAATTTTAAAAAAAGAATATCGCAAAATTTAAAAGAATAAGCATAGCCATAAGAGAGATATGAGAAAACACCCTCACCCCATTCCTTTGTGAGATCTACTGATATGTTATATTGCACTTATTTTTAGATGTTTTCAAGTTATTAATTTTGCTGATTTTTTCTCTCCCTCTTCAATTTTTTTTTCTTTTAAAAATTAATTTTTTAATAGGAGATACTCTTTGGGAAAGGATAGGAATAAGGATACTGAGGAAAATTCTAGTGATGTTAAGAAAAAAACAACAAAAAATAAATTTTATTTTTTAAAAATCATTGGATTCCCTGAAAACTTTGATCAAAAAAATATTCTGGACACCATATTTCAAGAAATAATAAATTTAAAATCTTTTAAAGCAGAGGACAAAAGGAAATCAAGCCAATAAGCATTGTTAAATGGCACAGTGGATAGAGTGCCAGTCCTGATGGTCAGGACTTTCTTCCTCCTACATTTAATTCCAACCTTAGATACTTACTAGCTAGACCCTAAGCTAGTCACCTAATCCTGTTTGCCTCAGTTTTCTCATATGTAAAATGAGTTGGAGAAGTCAAAAGCAAACTACTGCAGTATCTCAGCCAAGAAAACTCCAAATGGGGTCACAAGGAGTTAAGCAGGACTGAACAAAAAGAAGTACCTACTATATGAAAGAATTATGCCAAGTTCTGAGAATACATAGTAAAGCAAAAACAGTCTCTGCTCCTCAAGAAGCTCAAAAGCTAAAGGAGATACTATTCAAACAACTATGTATAAATACAAGATAAATTGGAAGTGATCTTCAAGAGAAGACACTAGCCTTAAAGGGACTAGGAAAAGGCTACTTGCAAAGGAGGAATTTTAACTTTTTAATTGAGACTTGAAGAAGCCAGGAAAACCAGGAGGCAGAGATGAGGAAAAGAGAATTTCAGACATAGCAGACAGCCAATGAAAATGAACAATTAGGAGATAGGGTTTACTTTGTGAGGAATGACAAGGAGACCAATATTTCCAGAGCCTAGACTACATGGAGAGATGAGGTTGTAAGAAGACAGGAAAAGTAGAGGGAGCCAGATTAGAAAAGGTTTTAAAAGACAAACACAGGATTTTGCATTTGATCTTGGAGGTAATATTTTTATTATTTTTTTTTGATTTTTTGAATTTTATTGAATGGGAGCAGAGGAGGAAGGATGTGGTCAAATCTATACTTTAGAAAGATCACTTGGGTTACTGATTGGAGGATGAACTGGAGGGGGACTTTTGGCAAGAAGACTAACCAGAAGATTATTGCAAAAGTCCCAATATGAAGTGATAAGGGCCTATCTCAGGCAATATCCAAAAAGAAAAAACTGTGTAGCAGGAATGTTATCAGGTAAAATGGACCTAACAATATATTGGATATGGGAAGATTACAGAAATTGTGAAGTTGAGGAAGATATCTATGCTACTGAGTGAATAGGGAAGTAATGGTACCTCCAACAGTAGCAAGAAACTTGGAAGAGGAGAGTATTTTGGTGGCTAGATAATAAGTTCTGTTTTAGGTATTGAGTTTGAGATGTTTATGGGACATTAGTTTGAGAAGTCCAATGGGCAATTGGAGATGCGAGAATGGAAGCTAGGAGAGAGGTTAAGAATGGATAAATATATCTGAAAATCATCAGGATAGAAATGATAATTGAATTCATAATATCAGATGACATAACCAGATGAAATAACATGGAGAAAGAAGATAAAAGAACCTAGGCCAGAACATGGAGGTATATCTACAATTAGTGGGCATGCCCTATATGAATACCCAGCAAAGAAGCAGTCAGATAGATGGGAAGAAAACCAAAAGAAAATTGTCTCACACACACACACACACACAAAATAGAGAGAGAAATGAGATCAAGGGGAAAAAAGGATTGAGAGTATCAACAATTGCAGAGAGGTCAAGAAAGATGAAGATTGAGGAAAAGGTCATTAGATTTGGCAATTAAGAGATCATTGGTAATTTTGGAGAGATATTTTAGTTGAATGAAGAAATCAGAAGCAAAATGGCAGAGAGTTAGGAAAAGAATGAGAGGAAAAGAAATGGAGGTACTGATTGTAAAGTCTTCTTAAGGGATTTATTAACTCAAGAGAGGAAAGAAATAAGAATATGGCTACTAGAGACAGATTCATCAAATGACAATTTTTTTAAGACTGAGAGAAACAAGAGTGTGTAGGCATTAGAAAAGCAAGTAGAGAAGCAAGTAGACCAAGAGAAACTGAAGACTAGTAATAAAGGATGATGGAATGAACAATTTCCTGGAGAAGACAGAATGAAATGAGATCACTTGCACATTTAGAGTGGTTTGACTTGTGAAGCTGGACCACTTCTTCATGTGAGATGGGGTGAAAGAGGAGAGTGAGGGAGGAAGGAAACATCTGAGTGATTTGAAAAGAGGAGGAGGGGAGAAGAGGAAGCTTTCAGCAAATAACCTCAATATTTTAGTGAAATATGAAACAAGCTACTCAACCGAGAGATTTGAGGAAAGGGGAGCAATGGAAGGTTTAAGAAGGAAGAAAAAAGTTTGCCAAAAAATGCTGTGGTAAGTGGAATATTGAATCAATTAGACAGGAATAAAAGGATTAACTTGAACTCATGTAACAAATTTGTAAGGGACCCAGTCAGGAATATTTTGTGACAGAAAAAAAGGCAGCAGTTGATGGAAGTAATTAGGAATAATGATGCTGATAAAAAAAACCTATTGAGACTTTTTAAAATGTATACAAGAAAACAAAAGGAAGTTCAGAAATAAACGTAGAAAAACAAGGCACTTTTGAAAGTAATGTATGAGATTTATTATATCCTTAAAAAAACATGAAATGAAAATTCATAGTACTTAAGTTTGTAATTTTAAATAGTAAAATTAATTGTTTAAAAACTCAAGTAAAGAAAGAGATTTGTTGCAGCTAAAAACCTGTACAAGCCATGAGCAATTCAAATTCTGAGGCTTGCTGACTAAAAAAAATTGTACTAAGATTTAAATAAGGAGCAAAGGACCATGGCACCGTAGAATGCAACTTATTTTCAAATAAAGCATAATGGCCAAATATATGGTGTGTATATCTAAAAAAGAGAAAAAAGGACCATGACACTGTAGAATGCATAAAGCATAATGGCCAGATACATGGTGTGTATATCTAAAAAAGATGAACAAAATAAAGACCTTGTCCTTATTTCAGGTAACTTATAACATCTAAGACACTGACATGCCACAGAATCATTATGTTGTTTTAGGCAAATCATTTTCCCAACAGTAGGATTGTTGTTGTTTTCATCACCATATATATGGGTTGAGAGTTTTACCCATCCAACGGGGCAGGTGTATTGTTAATTGAGCACTGGGAATCTATAGAAAACTGAAATGAAGGAGAAAGAATAATGTCTGGTAGAGCAAGAACTCAGAAGAATAGAGAGATGATGGAATCAAAAGCACAGGTAAAGGGATTAATTTTTTCTAGGAGGAATGTCAACTCTTCTTTTATAATTGGAAAGCAAGGAAGATGAGTAAAGATGCAAAGACAAATGACTGAATGATTAATACAGTTGTGAAAAATTTCAGACTACACCCTTCACAAAGAGGAATGGGAAGAATATCTAATATATGAGACCAAAGAAACCTAAATTATTAGGCATGGAATGGGAGGAAGGAAGTTTCGATTATTCAATCCCAAGAGTTTTTCCTAGAAGAATCTGATATATTGTCATAAAATTGACATTTTTGTCTATGTCTATCTGTGAACAACAAAAGGAAACTGAGGCACTAGCCTCAATGGATCCAATTACAAAAATAGCTCCTGGGGATGAAACCTGCTTCTAGAATAAGCTAAAAAAAAAAAATAATAAGCTTCACGGCTACTACACATGAGGGAAATTTTTCAGAACTTTCAAATGACCTCCAACATTTCAATAAAGCTGGAGGCAAAATCTGCTGAGTGAGAGGAGAAAGATATGATCTGAGAAGAATCTGAAGACATTCAGGAAGAAATCTGCATCTTATTAATACCCTCAGTAACCTCTGTGTCTCTGATTACAGACCTAGAAGATGGAGAAGGAAAAAAAAAGTCCTCTCATGGCCTCCATTTAAAGAGGTCTTAGAAGTACAACCAGCTGCTCTCCTTGGATTCAACCAAGCACATTCTCTTTCCTTACCACCTTTTCAGCTTCCTATTATATGTTATCTTCCCCCTTTAGACTGTAAAGTCCTTGAGATCAAAAACTGTTTTTTTTTCCTTATTTGTATCCCAGCACTCAGTATAGTGTCTGGCACATGAATGTTTATTCTATTGCATATTTCTTAACCTTCAAAGTCTGAGTGGCAGGAAAAAAAAGAGATATTTAAAAGGAAGTGAGGGACAGGCTAATCCAAATTTGGTAAGCCATATTAACTCTGGAAGCATCTTATTAAAAGATTTAAAAAGCTCTTTATTGTCACTTTTCTTAGCCATGTTTTGAGATGAGGAAAACTAAGACACAAATTAGAAAAGGCAAACAATTTGAACAGTAATAAGGAATAAGAATCCAGCACAAGAATATTCTATATTTCATACCTTTCTAGTCTGTGCTACATGTGCTGACCACTCTGACTTTGTAGCAGTCTTCCCACTTTCTTTTTCCAATTTGAGTTTTCCTCAAAATTGACCTGAAGGAGCCATATCCAGATAAGGATCAGACAACTTGACCTGCCACCAGTACAATCAATGGTCTTCCGCTGAGTCAATCATTAGAGACCAATTGAATCTGAGAGTAGTTTGTGATAAAGAAACTTAACAGTAAGCTTGAAGTCAGCTCTCAAAGATGCTCCAGAGGTACTCATTCATAACATTATCTTTATGTACCTATTTACTTTTAAAGAATTTACTACCAATTTAATCTGTTAAAGCATACAGATGGCCTCCGCCCCCTCTTTGGGAATAAATACTTATTTCCAGAGATGATTCAAGACTTTTAATTGACTGAATTCCAAGAATTTGGCTTATGGGAACCATTTCTCTCTTATTAATGATTTCATTACATAAGAAATCTGACTGGATAGAAATCTGGCTTAAGTCATTCAAATGAAAATGAATTTTGTGGCTTTATCTATCTCCACTTGAAACACATAAGTCCATGCCAAAATATATAATAAATTCACCTATGTTATGCCTTAGAACAAGGTTAGGGAATGAACATTCATTGTACAAAGACAGTGGAAGAACAAGTGTATTTACTGAATTTAGACTTAGCCAAAGTGGAGAAACTTACTCCTATAAGCAACAGATTGCTGTAAGTCAAACTTGAGGACCACAGACGGGCTGTGGGGGTGGGAGGCAGAAGGGGAAACAAAGCAGCAACCAGACATACCTCTGGGAGCTTCCTGGCCCAGGAGAGCTCTAGTTAGATGACCCTGTGGCTCAGGAAAAACTGAATTGCCCCCAATGAGGGGCCTGTTTGCTAATGCTATAGGGCTTTTGATAAAAACTTAAAATATGATCTGATAATGTGGTTGAATGGTCTAATTATTGTATGACATTTATTAAATGTTTTCTAATCTTACACGAGTCCTGAAATGACTGCCGTGAAAAATAGGAACATATCCATAAAGTAGTCAGTGAATAAACTAAGTAGAAAGGCAAAGGGTAAAAGTTTGTAATGCAATTTAATTTGATGGGCTTGGCTTTGGCCAGGACAATCACATTCGCAATGATAAGGGACACTAGGTTTCATTAATCCAAATCCTTCCCAGAAACTCAGCTAGTCCTCGAGTTTGCTGTCCTCCAAAAGCTGGGAGCTGCAGGGGTGGGAGGGAGGGGAAGAGAAAGCAAGAGACAGAAAGACAGACAGACAGATAGAGACAGAGACAGAGAAACAGAGACATTCAAAGAGGGAATATTATGTTTGCAAAGAATTGGTTTCTAGAGAATAAAGTTTATACATCCTCAGTTCCTCCCTGGTTTCTCATTGAATCTTTAGCAGCTGTCAGGTAAAAATGACATTTTCTTTAGCCAAATAAAAAACCAAGTTGTGTCTCCACAAATCCATCAGACCCATGCCAGTAATGGCAGAAGTTGAAGAGACAGCTGGCCACATG
Organism: Antechinus flavipes; assembly: GCF_016432865.1. Taxonomy (NCBI): domain Eukaryota; kingdom Metazoa; phylum Chordata; class Mammalia; order Dasyuromorphia; family Dasyuridae; genus Antechinus; species Antechinus flavipes. The sequence continues at coordinate 337,855,984 of NC_067398.1, read as the reverse complement.
TTCCCATCTCAGGATAAAAAAAAAAAAAAAAAAACTAAACTAAAATGGCAAAAGTTACTGTAAAGAGCTCCCTGTCTTCTCCATTCTTCCTTCCTACTGCATACATCTCCATCATTCAAAGAGCTTTTGTGGCACAGTTTGAAAAATGAACTTTGTATCCATTTTTATCAAAAAAGATCTCAGGTTTTTTAAACCCTGCTTTATGAACAGTGTTGAAAGGTCCTGTGACGGGCAAGAGGTCTGCTTTTGAAATTGAACAAATTGTCGGTTTATAGTTCCCAGAGGTACAGGGTGCTGTAAATCTTACAGCATTTAACCCATCTGTTCTTTTCCAGCTATGCTACCAACTTCTCAAGGAGGAGGAGGAGAAGGAGGAGAAATGCCTGACATTTCCTGATGTCGGCTGGAATCTAGGCTCTAGGGAGCCTCTCCAAAAAGTTTTTAAAGTAATATTTATGGATGATCATCATGAATCAGGATCCTAAAAGGTACAGAAAGAGGGGCTGGTGTTCATTAGAGTTTGGAAACTGTGCACTGAGGATTTCCCTGTGGAGGGACAAAAGAAGTAGAAGGAAAGTGAAACAGTTTTAGAGTTAAGCCAGATCCTTTCTTTCTTAAAATATATGTGTCTCTGCACACACACACACACACACACACACACACACACACACACACACACTTAGTAAAATCAGATTCAGTCTGGGAAGCACAAAAACAGCATAGTGATTTAAAGCGGAGGCAGAAGAGGTTTAGAAAGAAACAGAGTACTTCAATTCTTGAAAACGGAGATTATTTTGTCTCAAATTATCCTGATTATCACTTACTGAAGAAACATTTTTCTGTTGATTCTGAGATGATGAGCTTTTATCTGTAGATTCTGTTTTTGTGTTTTTAATAAATTAAGAACACCAAAAGCTAAATCTTTTTTTAAAAAATCAAGCTCATAATGAAACAGCAAGATCTAGAAAAATCTCATGACTTTAAAAATAATGACAACTACTTGGTGACTGTTTATCAGTGGTTATTAACATACACAACAGAGAACTATATCCTAATAACTCATTTGCGTGAGCTTACCACAGGCAAAAGCATACATCTTAACCATAATTCATTTCCACACCAAGATGAGCTACAAATCATGTTAACACCCCATTTAAAAACCACTACATATGGAGAATAGACTTGGAGTAGCAATATTAATAAAGAATATAACTGTTCGGGCTGCCTAGAGAAATAGCTCTAATGAGTTTTTAATCTACACCTGGCTAATATTTTTAAGACCAATTGTGGATGAAGACAAAGATGATAAATATAACCCAGTGAGTCAAATCTTTCAGTAGCTGTATGAGTTAACTATAACCTGTAGACTATATATATAGACCTGCATAGTGAGAAAACAGAATTCATTAGAAAAGACCCTAATATTGGGAAAGATCGAAAGGAAAAGAGGGCAGCAGAAGACAAGATGAATAGATAATGTCATAGAAACAATGAACTCATGAACTTAGATTTCAAGAGCTAGAGAAGGATAAAAGGGCCTGGGGTGCTATGGTCCATGGCATCATAAAGAGTCAGACATGGCTGAACAACTGAACAATAACAAAAAAATAGTTTTATTTACTGTCACAGAGGACCCAGTCTTAAATGTCTCCTTTACTTGTGCAATTGATGCTGTTCTCTTACTGCCAAGTCATTGCGGTACAGGTCTTTGTGTATATAGAATGCACAACAGGATGAGTCATGGTCAACCTAACCACTTTATCATTCTTTATCACTGATCCCAACCCTTGGGACCAGTCTATTTATGTGTCAGTCTGCACTGAACATTACAATGGCTGAAATGAGTACCCCGCTGCACCTTATTAATATGGGAAAAGGATAAAGCTGTGGGTAAGTGAATGGAAGTAATTCAACACCAGTTGTGATTACCACAAGCAAAGTAAGCATGGCTTATTTTGCTAAAGAAAGTCAGTTATCCTTGGGTGATCACTAAAAAGAAAAGGATAATTGTAAATTATCTCTAAATTCCTTTCCAAGTCAAATTCTACTAGCCTCCATAGTGGAAGCTCCATAGTGAAAGGAATATCTTTTCATCACTCTTAATGTCTAAGAACCCTGTACTTGTCTCAGTATCTCAAGAATCCATAATTTAATTCTGGTGGATACTCCTCCCAAAAATGCAGATGCAATCCCTTCATATCTTAGTAAATAATTTATTGAGCTCATGTGGCCAAAAAATAAAAACAAGTGGTGGCCAAGTCTTGTGATAAGGTTTTATATATATTGAATGTAATATCTGAAACAAATTCTGAACTATGCAGCATACAATCCCTTTTCCCATATTGCTTCTTCAGTCTGTATCTCTGCACTGTTGCAGTAATGTAGGTTTTTAAGTTAACACCAAAATGTCCTGCTTCCAATCAAAATTTTATTTTTCTGATTTGCTTCTCCCATTTATATTCAGGTAAGTTACAAGAGAAATACAAGTTGTCTGTAACATACCATGCAAATCCTAACTTTAAAAAGTAGACATGATTCCTTAGGATTCAAATAAGAAAGTGCACATTCTGTCTTAGAACTGCCTTCTAAATTAAGGGTCAGTTATGGAACAAAAGAAGATATGAAACTGACCTACTTAGAGAAAGTCAATAAGAGAGCCAATATTCAATCATCATCCATAAAACAGTGCTTTCTGTGCATATAATAAGCATTTTACAAGGGGTTTTTGCATTTATTCATTCATCATTTAGAAGTAAGAAAATCAATGGCCAAATGCAGATAGGGCCTTCCATAGTGAAGAGGAAGAATTAGGTTAAAGTTTGGGAACAATCTAAATTTTCATTTTGAAGTCTGTTCTGACTTAATAACTACAAACACATAGAAAACAAAATAAGAATCTTTTTCTTTTTCTCTTAAACAACCAGCTACTTCAGATGGAGCACCATCCTTTCCTATGGGGTTAATAGAACCAGCAGTGAAGAGGTTAAGTTGGAATCTCATGACCATTAAGATGGCAGTTTTTTAAAGAACTGAACAGCCTAATCCACATCATAGACTGATGGCCTGTGATGTTTCATTAATAATAAAAAGTGGGGGTGGGGGAAAGAAAACCACAAGAAAGCAAGACTCCAGCTGGCCAAAAAAAAACACCCACAAAAAACCAGATGTGGCCCTTTATAATAGGGTGTTATCCCCAAGTCCTGGAAAGCTCCTGAATAAAGAAGATAAAGTGAGGAAGGTGTGGGGTGTTTTGTGATTTGCAGTGGAGATGACTGCTGTTAGGATTGCTCATACAGTGAAGAAAGGAAGGCATTTCTCAAGAAGATATACAGAGCACAATCAATTCTTAATCATCAATCCTATGATCCTATTTTCCCTAGTAAGAGAAGCAACATCAGAAAGGGGTATGATACAAAAAAATGATGCTTTTTGTGTTGGAATGAATTTCATTTTATTAATTTTATTGGCAGAGAATTGGGTCTCCCATTTATGTCCTTAGGATGACATTAAATTTAGTTTCCATTTCTTGGTGACCCAACAAGTAATGGCAAAGAGAAACAGCCTTGAAGCATTCTGTATCTGGAGGAAAAGACAAAAGACAGTGTGGAAGTAGAAAGACTACTAGATTGAGAGTCCTGGCTATATCATTAAATAGGGAGGGCTTCTTTATTTATAACTAGGTCTTTAGTTTGTCTTTCCTTATCTATAATATAGGCATAACAACACTTGCCCTATCAATGAAGATTAAATAAAAGAATAAACAATATATGTTTTGTATGTACACATACATGATAGTTGTGTATGTAAATGACAGTAAGTAGTTAAGAGTCAAAAAGAAGGAAGCTCCATCTCTGACACAGATAGCACAGCTAGGTGGCCATACGCAATCATTTAACTTCTCTTTACACTAAGTAACTCTCTAAGACTATTCTTTACAGACAGGTTACTAATCTCCACTCGAAGATTAAGTAATTTGCACAATTTGACACAGAGCATAACAGAATTCAATAGCACAAAAAATGTGAAATGCAAAAAATCTAGAGACATCTCCAATCCAAATGTTCAAAGGGATTATTTGTGCCCAACCTGTGGTAGAGCCTTCCAAGGTCATATTGGACTAATCAATCACAGTCAAACATATTGTATCTTGACCTCAACATTATGATGTCATTGGTCCTCTTCTGGTATGAAGGATGAACAACAACTAATCTTCCTACATAGACTGCCACTATCAAAGAGGCATTTTCAAACATATAAAATATTATATAAATGTAAGGTCTTATTACTGGTGCTGAAATATTCAAAAATTAAATATAGATAAGTAATAAGATAAATAATTGATTACATTTGAACTAAAGAAGTAATGGTCGATAACAGCAGAACAGAGTATGAAGGAAAAGTGCTAAATTTGTAAAGTGAATTCATCTAGTCAAAATGAATAGACCCTAGGGTAGGTCAACTGACTACCAAAAAACATCAATTTTGCCATAGAACAACCAGTCTGGAATGAGAATCCCCAAGATAAGAGAGCAAACTGCCCACAAATAACATTTATTTGGGAAAACATAGCTATTTTAGATTATTATAAAACCTTTCACTTTGCTTTGGTTGTGTCGGTGGAAAGAGCAACAAGCTTCAGGGAAATGTATCTCAAAGGCCTTTGAAAGTATAGCTTAGGAGGGATAGCTGTTTTAGAACCCCATTAAGAAAGTCCAGTTTTTCAAAAGTGAGCACCAAAAGGATCAAAGTTTAATAATTTCTTTAAGTGGCCTCCTTTGAACCTGTGAACTTATACATACTGAAAGTGGTCCTTAAATCTCCACAGGGCTCCATCATGTCTGGCTTCTCTGGAGTGGCCCCTGGAAACTGAGGGTACATTTAAATGGTTCCCAGGTTCCCAGGATTGGCTCTCCTGAATCATAAAGTCATAGCAAAAAAAACCTAGGTAGTATTCCAAATATAAGATTTGGGAAATTTCACAAATCATGAAGAATTCAAAGTGACATTGTGGGGTAAAGGGAGGAAGAGGTAGAATATTGGAATTTTTGTGTGTAGCAGTTAAGGGAGAAGGGAAGGAGAATAAATCTTACTTAACTCTAGAGTGTGAAGTTTACCTCTCTTGCCAAATGGGTACAATACCAGGGGCAGAACCCTGGATGACTACTTCATAGACATTTGGACTTTAAACATGAAAAACAGTTCACAATCTCTTCCCCTAAACTTATAAAAGATTATTCCCAGTAGAGTATTTTTCCTACCTTGTTCAGTGTAGTTTGAAATGGCTTTTACATTTATTTTATTTAAAAAGTAGAAGCATTCCCCCTACCCGCATATGCACACACGTAAAGATGTCTGTCCATACGCAGGTGTGCAAGAGTGGCTGGTGAGATATGCTACAGAATGGGCTCTACTCTTCATTGATTAAACATATGTAGTTCATCCCTGAACTTGGATTAGCTCTGTAATGTAGTTCACTGTTTAGGGGATGGAGAGAGAGAGAGAGAGAGAGAGAGAGAGAGAGAGAGAGAGAGAGAGAGAGAGAGAGAGAGAGAGAGAGAGAGAGAGGAGAGAGAGAGAGAAGAGAGAGAGAAGAGAGAGAGAAGAGAGAGAGAAGAGAGAGAGAAGAGAGAGAGGAGAGAGAGAGAAGAGAAGAGAAGAGAAGAGAAGAGAAGAGAAGAGAAGAGAAGAGAAGAGAAGAGAAGAGAAGAGAGAGAGAAGAGAGAGAGAAGAGAGAGAGAGAGAGAGAGAGAGAAGAGAGAGAGAGAGAGAGAGAGAGAGAGAGAGAGAGGAGAGAGAGAGAGAGAGAGAATCAGACAGACAAAGAGAGAAACAGAGAGACAGGGAAAGAGTGGGGGGAGAGAAGAGAATCGACAGACTGAGAAGCACCAGGATGCAAGCAAGCTTTGAAATTAAGAAAACAATTAAGCCATCACAACAGATCTCTTTCTGGAGGAATTGGGGCTAACTCAGCTCAATTTAGTGAGTATGGGATAGGTGAAAGAGTCATACAAAGTGAACAGGGAATTTGATTTGTAACAATACTTTGTGACTTTGCTGGTATTAAAGTGACCTATTTTGATCATGGAAAACACTTGTATTCATTTAAGGCCATCTCTTACCTAATTTGGGATTATTAAGAGAACCCAGACTCACCCTTAATTTCTTCTGGGAGTTTACCAATGTCCTCTAAATCCTTAGTCTCAAAAAAATTCCAATGGTTTTTCTGGCATCATCACCCTGAAAATGTGATACCAAAAAACCAATAAAAGTATCCATTAAACTTTATTTTATTTTCAGCTGCCAAGACAGCATCTCTTCCTTTGGGACAACATTAAAATTCAAGGGGAAAAGCCTGGAAGGCTGGGAAGGAAGGTATTTTTAGTGGAATCATTTTTCTATGGGTGTAAACCTTACTATGGCATTTTGAGGGTGAGAGCAGGGAAAGAGAATAGATTTAGAGATTAGGCTCCAAAGAGTTCCTATTTTAGCAAAGTGAATTCATTTGAAACAAAATTCTGATCATGCCTTGACCTTGACCTTGATCTCTAGCATTGTTTTCATTTGCAAATCTTACATGGTTGTCATATCATCCAATGGCTGAATATAAAAGAATATCAGAGCTCTACTTGCTATTTCAATAAAGCAGAAAAATCTCACTTTTTGCAAACCCAGAACAGCAGCTACTGGCTGCCTGAGTAATTCTGATCTTTCTGCACAATATTAATTTAAGATGCTGTGAAGTGAGAAGTGTGGGGGTGGGGGCTGTCTAAAATTTGTTCAAAGTCTTTGCTGACTAAATCCACATGGAATTTAATTTAAAGAAACTGACACTCACATGAATAATGCCAACATTATTAGCTTTTGAATGCTTCATACCCATTGCTTGCACTTTAACAATTCCTTACTTTATGCTTTTAAAACGATGAGCTAAAAGCATCTCAAAATGCATTTAAGCCCCAGTTTTAGAGGAGTGTGATCTTTTGTTTCTTTCTTCACTGAAATAAGAAGTAACATCTGTTTTTTAAAATGTACCAATAGGGAATGGTAAGGATGGACAGCAACTTATCAAAATTTGACAACTCCAAACAGTGGCTGGTTTGAAACAAATATTCAGTTCAAATTTTATGGTTTGGGTTTGTAACAGATTATTGTTTCCGCCATCTATTTAGATGATTAAGTATATTAAAATCAGAGAAATAGTGAAAGAATTTGTAGGAGGAAAAAGAAGGAAAAAAGCACAAAGAAAGAGAAAGGTAATGAAATGTGATCAATATTTTTTTTAACACAAGTTTACAAAGTTATATAAATTCTAACAAGCTTTACTGAAGAAGGGAAAAAAAGGAAGCTTGTGTCTAAGCTCAATACCCAGAGTGGTACTGTCTAGACTAGTCCAAGTCTTAGAAGACTATAGTAAAAAGAAAGCAAATGAAACTAAGAATAAGCATGGCACTTGCATAATTTTCTTTTTAATTTCAAAAGAATAAACATTACTCGATACCTATTTGTAAGGAAAAATGAAAGGGGAGACTAAAGGTTTCAGAAAAGGGGAAAAAGAAGGAGGGAATGAAAGAAGCACTCTAATTTTATTTGGAGTTTTTCCAACAATAAAATCTAATCCATCATTCTCTCTGTGTGACGGCTCTTAATGAAAATTTAGAGACTGTGACTGAAATTTAGAATTCATAGGGGATACTATTAGGAAGATGTCTAGCAGCTATGCAAAACCTGTTATATCAAAACCTGCCAAAGAAAAAAAGAAGTTGAGTGTGAAATGGACAGATTTTAATTTGGCTTCTGGACTGCCCCCCTACCTACACCCCCCAAGAACAGGAAACTTCCCTCCCAGGATGAAGACTTTGTAATGTTTGCATTCCTCCTGACACTATTTCTTGGGGTTTGGGTGGTGTTCTTTTGGCTTATACAGAACTCAGTCACTGGTCCAACAGTCACTATGTGGAGAAGAAAGCAATATAATCCAGTGGAGTAAAACAACAAATTTTCAGTTGAGTCAAACTTCTCATCAGCAATTCAAATGCAGTTCTGAAAGGGAAATGGTAATCTATATATGTATATGCTTCTTACTGAAAATAAAGGATAAAATCTGTGATCTCAGATTGGGAGGAGTGGTGTTTCATTTAAAGATTTTAAATGGAAGATACAACTCTATTGCTCCACAAAGAATATTTCGGATTAATATTTAAATCATGGGTTCAATGATCCTAGCCAGGGATCTGTAGTCAAATCCCCAAGTCTCTCTCCTTTGTTAGCAGATGATAAGCCATCCAAAACTGCTGTCAAGGCATATCTAAAACTCTTGAGACTGCTAAGTAGCACAGTGAATAGAGTGCTGGATCTAGCATCAGGGAACCCTGGATTCAAACCACCACACCTCCAGAGGTGAACCTGAACAAATACTGTAACATCTGGGGATAATAATAATACCTGCCTCTCAGGGTTGTTGTAAAGATCCAGTGAGGTAATATTTGTAAAGTTCTTTGCAAACTTTAAAACACTATGTAAAGTTGAGCACTTCTATTTCAAAGCTATAGAAATCTTAGATCTTGGTGTAATTTGCATTTTTAAACTAAGTGATAGGAACAATTTTTTCAGTTTGTACTTTGACAAAAATTTCTATGAAATGGAGAACCTTATGAAAATGTGATAATTTACTAAAAACAAACTGAAAAGTACGCTATTGTGTATAAAAGTGATGTCATGGAATGGAAACCACACTAAATTTCAAGTAACAATTTCAAGCACCTCTGACATTGACAAAGTAATGTGACAAAGAATGAGCCATAAGCTCCTTCAGCCTTCCTTCCCACTTCTGTAAAATAATGATGCCCAGATCACAAGGTGGTTATGAGGGTAAAATGAGATCAAATAGTGTGTATAAAGTGTTTTGTAAACCTGAAACAACTGTGCCAACATCAGGTATGATGACCCGTTTATGTAGCACGTTAGCTTTCCTCATAACAACTTTTCTAGTACAATTATTGCTTTCCCCATTTTAGAGATAAGACTGATGAGGTGAGTATAGCATGATGTAGTACAAGTGGCGGGAGGGGAGCCAGCAAGGAGAGAGGGAGAGACAGAGAAAGGGGGAAAGCATTACAAGGACGAGACTACTGGTTAAGGTGGTTACAATTCAGATCCACCCCTAATTATCAGTATTTCACCTCTGTGAGACTGTTTCCTCATCTATAAAATGAAAAAGTAGATTAGATGATTACTAAGGTCTCTTTGGGAAAATGGTAATTCATAGACTCCAAGTGACTTATTCATAGCAAAATGGCAAATAAGTGTCAGAGGCAAACCAAGAAATCAGATCTTCTGCCACCAAGTCCAGTAAACTTCCTACTTTACCAGGGTGTCAGGCTGGGCTTCTTACCCCCTGACTTGTGCTTGGTCACCTTTCTGTGCTTTAGCTTCCTAATTTATAAAATAAGGAAGCTGAGAAGGTCTCTAAGTTTCCTTTTAGTTCTCATGTCTATATCTCATTTTCAAGTATACCACTACTTATTCTTCAGCCATTTGAAGTATAACTTTGGATAATCATATTATCTTATTGTACCCTGATACAAAATGCATTTGAGAAAAGGCTTTATTTATTTAACTTTAATTTTACTTTAATTAATTTAATTAATATTTATTTTTGTTTATTCTGTTAATAATAGGCTGACATGAAGGCTATTTTTAACTTTCTCTGTGGTCTTTTCCTTAGCAGTAATCAAGCAGACTCTCCCTAATGTGTCTCAAAAAATTATGGAGAGAAAAGGAAATTTAGTAAAAGACTAATTAGTGCCTGAGCAGAAAACATTAAACATGACTTTAGATGAGGATTGTTAAATGGTCAGTTACTTATATGTGAGGGAATGGTCAAAGGGACTTAGGCATCAGACTACCTCATAGGCAAGGGCCTAAAAAGCTAAGTGGGAATAAATAATAATGATTTTTGGTCACTTATAGCTAGAGTTAAACTTAAAACAGTGACCAAGAAAAGAGGAAATTTTGTATTCAATTGTCATTTGCATGTGCTTTTCATTTCTTATTTTTAATTAAAGAAGAGACTATTTTCCTGAATATTTTTTAATGGGAAGAAAAGAATCTCGATTATCAAAGACATTATACAATGATGAATTACTTAAAAGCCAGTTCAATATAAAATTGTTGCCAGTTTTTCAAATGAGTCAAATGCAGTCCCACCACCAATTTTAGATATCTGTCTAAAGTTATCTTGGGAAGGGTTTTAATAATCAAGGTTCTAGAACGTAAAAGGAGGGAAAATAGTTAATGCTTAAGCCAGACTATATAGTGATACCAGATGTTACTATTAAACATAAAGAATTGGCAAATATCAAATTCAAACTATTAGTACTACTGGTTTCAAAGTTATGCCACCAAGTTTGTAATCTGCACAGTGGGCTTAAGTAGTCCTTTAATTTTCTGCCTATGGATAACAGGCAATTTGGATTAGTTTCCACAATAACAATATCCATCTAATTCTCCACAGATGAGCTTCTAAGTATCTGAAATGTACCCCCCAAAAGAGATATTTTTGAATAGTTTGCATTTTGAATATCTTATATTCTTAAATTATATATCTTTGCTGGACATACATAACTCAAAATTAGTTGTCTGAAACTGAGAGAATAATATGCATTTTCAGAAAAACTATATTTTTCATATTCATGGGAAGAGAAGTGGTAAATAGGAGTGACTGCTTGGATTTAAAGTTTTTTATATAAAATAATAAAGGTATTGAGTTATCTCAAAATTCCTTTGTTTAGATCATATCTAAATTTTACAAATCTCCATAAGTACAAAATGCACCATTTAAACTGAATTTGAATTTTCACTGTGATGAGAATTTGATTCTCAATCTAAAAACAGTAAGATTCTTGAATGCCAGTTCCAAAGACAGAAAATTAATCAGGGAGCCAAATATTTCATCTTTTCAACATTAAGTTTTGTTTTGAAACATTATACAAATCCCAACAAAGTTACAATTCAATGTAGAAGAACTTTCAATGGATCCGAAGCAAAACATCACAAGAGAACTACTGTGACTGATAACACATGCAATATTGCTATCGAGTTAGGTCATTTATCAACAAAAAGAGCATTTGCTTCTATTTTAAATAAACTGGTACCCGTTTTCCATAATTTGGGAGGCAAGTTGTTACTGATTGAAGGCATCTTCATCTACACTGTATAAATTGTTCTTTTCTTTCTGTTTCCTCTAGTCTTTATCAGTCAAAAAGTATTTATTAAGCATCTATTATATGCCAGGCATTGTCTTCCTATTTTTCTTTGAATCTTTCATATTCATCATTCCTTAAGATATAACCATATTCTATAAGATCTATATGCCAAAATTTCTCTAGACCCCAGAATTTAGGTGGCAATGGTGTGATCACTAAGATCAGAAAGATCTGAGTTCAAATCTAGCCTCAAATATATCCTCACTATGTGACCTCGGGCAAATCAATTAACCTCTGACTGCCTCAATTTCCCATTTCTGCAAAATGGAAATAATAGTAGCACATATTTCCCAGATATATTATAAGGAATAAGTGAGAATATATATTTTAAAGTGCTTAGCCTAATGCCTGGAATATAATAGGTACTTAACAAATATTTGCTTGCTTCCTTCCCTGGGCATACAGCTTGTTTCCAACTTTTTTGCTTTTTAAAATAGGGATACAAATATTTTCCACAGAAAAATCTTTTCTTTCTATTAACATACTCCTTGAGATATAAAATCCAAATAGGATCATGGAATCAATTAGAATAATAATAACAACAAAGAGATATGAATTTTCCCCCCAACTTCTCTTGCATAATTCCACATTGTTTCCCAAAAATGTTGATACAAATCAAAGCACACCAGCAGTAAATTAGGGGAGCTATTCTCCCACAGTTCTACCAATACTGATTTTTTTTTCTTTTATTGTCTTCGCCAATTTAGTGAGTGTGAAATGATCATTCAAAATTGTTTTAATTTCTTATTATTAGAAGCTCCAGTCACCTTTACAGATGCTGATTTTATTTTACATTCTTTTGAATGTGTGCATGCTTATGGATAACAAGAAATCCTTTAGGCAAGAAAGACACAGAATTATAGTAGTTCAAAATAAATGTGAGAGGTGCAAATTTAGGTTCTTCTCTGCTCCAAATGTTCATTTGTAATATTGTGTCCAACCCATGTTAAGCCTTCCAAGCTCATATTGGTCTGATCTGTCACAGTCAGACACCCTGATCCCAACACAGTATTGTCATTTTGGTCCTTGGAGAACAAAGGACAACCTCCACCATTTCATCTTCACTTGCCATGTTGTAACCATTCCAATTAAAACAATCCCACTTAACTTACTGGCATGTTAGGACAGAGAAGCTCTATCTACAACAAATAGTCAGGAGATTGGGACTAAGAATTTATTGACTGGACAATAGAGTGAATAGAGTGAGAAGATAAGATGTGAGGCTGGAAGGACTGGAGTAGAGATGGAGCTCCAGACCAATAGGATCTGACAAAGGAGTAGCAATCCTGATCATCTTTGCCCCAAGGTTGAGAATAGAGGCAGAACTAGTCTGGATCTGAAAACAGAGAACGTGTAGTTTTCAGGGAGAAGAATTAGGGAGTCTGTGTGAGAGATGATCGAGCTTTTTTCAGGATTGCTCATCCACCTTTGGTGTCCATCTTTCATTCAGTTCTCTCCTGCAGCTCCAAGAAACTGTAGCATGGCACAGTCAGATGGACTAAGTCGGGTTAAGGGAGTGGCTGGCCTCCAACCTGTCAGAGGCTTAGGGGATGTCCTCTCCAAGGAAATAAAAATTTCCCCAGCAGAAAAGTTGTTCCAATGGCCATGAAGGCAGGTGAAGCAGGCACTGTGGAGTGCTTAGAGTTTGGCCAGGCCAAAATTGAAGATACCAAGATCATTCATGTCATTCTGGGCCATCACCAATTATCTTTTTTTTTTTACCTTGCTTTCTCTTTTTTTTTTTAATTTTTATTTAATAATTACTTTATATTGACAGAATCCATGCCAGGGTAATTTTTTTACAACCTTATCCCTTGCACTCATTTCTGTTCTGATTTTTCCCCTCCCTCCCTCCACCCCCTCCCCTAGATGGCAAGCAGTCCTATATATGTTGGATATGTTGCAGTATATCCTAGATACAATATATGTTTGCAGAACCGAACAGTTCTCTTGTTGCACAGGGAGAATTGGATTCAGAAGGTATAAATAACCCGGGAAGAAAAACAAAAATACAGATAGTTCACATTCGTTTCCCAGTGTTCTTTCTTTGGGTGTAGCTGCTTCTGTCCATCATTTATCAATTGAAACTCAGGTCTCTTTGTCAAAGAAATCCCCTTCCATCAAAATATGTCCTCATACAATATCGTTGTTGAAGTGTATAATGATCTCCTAGTTCTGCTCATTTCACTTAGCATCAGTTCATGTAAGTCTCGCCAGTCCTCTCTGTATTCATCCTGCTGGTCATTTCTTACAGAACAATAATATTCCATAACATTCATATACCACAATTTACCCAACCATTCTCCAATTGATGGGCATCCATTCATTTTCCAGTTTCTAGCCACTACAAATAGGGCTGCTACAAACATTTTGGCACATACAGGTCCCTTTCCCTTCTTTAGTATTTCTTTGGGATATAAGCCCAATAAAAACACTGCTGGGTCAAAGGGTATGCACAATTTGATAACTTTTGGGGTATAATTCCAGATTGCTCTCCAGAATGGTTGGATTCGTTCACAACTCCACCAACAATGCATTAGTGTCCCAGTTTTCCTGCATCTCCTCCAACATTCATCATTATTTTTTCCTGTCATCTTAGCCAATCTGACAGGTGTGTAGTGGTATCTCAGAGTTGTCTTAATTTGCATTTCTCTGATCAATAATGATTTGGAACACTCTTTCATATGAGTCATCACCAATTATCTTAACTTTTTTCTTGTGGGCTGACAATTTTCTGTCACTCTTCCTCACTTAACTCATGAGTCAAAGCATCATCCTCTGATATCATTGGTCCTCTTCACAAAAACAAAGTACAAACAACAAGCCCATTATGATATTTGTTTATAGCTTCATTTCTCAGTGTTTCCTGTGTATATTGTAGTAGAACAGATTTAAACTAAAGGTATATATGTGTAACATAAATACGTACATGTGCATACAGTAAATGCACCTTTTTAACACTTAACAACTTTTCTCAAAACTTTTTCCTCCAACAAGACCATATAAAGAACCCATCTGTCACTAATTGAAATTATCAAATTTGCTTAACTGGATAAAATAACTTAAATTCATTGTTCTTATAGAAAACATACTAATCATTCTGTAAAATAAGGATAATAATACCAATAGAGATACATTTACTGAGTTGCTATGAGGATTAAATGTTGTGGGGGGATACACAAAGTTAAGTAAACTGTCACCCCAAACCTCAAAAGGCTTATAAAATAGCAAGAGCTGTTTTCTAAAAAGCAAAGCCCCAAACCATTGATATAATGGATTAGACAGTTGCTGACACCAATGGAAGCCTTAACAGAAGAATTAGATTGACAATGCAAAGCAAAAGGACTTTATTGGGATATTTTAGGAAAAGCCACATGTCTAACAACCAAGATTGGAAGCATAGAGACAGGAATATTAGAGGAAGAATATTAGTTTTCATGGATCCAATTACCATCTCTATCCATGATTCCTCCCAGATCTGTCTCCAGTTTTACTCTCTTAAACTCCAATTCCACATTAGCAACTGCCTACCAAACATATTCGAATAGATATAGCATACTCAAAAAAGAACTCATTATATTTTCCCCAAAACACACTCCTTTTCCAAATCTCTCCATTTCTGTTAATTACATCCCTATTATCTTTTTTCCCCACTCTAATTCATATTCCAGACAATGGTCAAAATGATATTCCTGAAGCATAAGCATGAGCACTCATACTCATATTCAAACTCAATTCTCATTACTCATACTCATTATTCTCATACTCAATAATCCAGTGGCTTCCTGAATCAAGAATCAAATATAAAGTCCTCTGTTTGCCATTTAAAGCTTTTGACAAACTGACTCCAAACTAACTTTCCATCTAACTTAGTACATATTACTCCCTTTGATAAACTGCAAGGTCAACCATTCTGCCAAAATGTCCATCATACAAGTGATGGTCCATCTCTAATCTCCAACCCTAGAATATGCTCCTTCCTTGCTTCCAATCTTAAAGTTCCTAGCTGAAGCACCACCTCCTACACAAGACCTTTCTTGATCTCTTCAGTTCAGAAGGTTCCCAGTATAGTCCAAAAAAAAAAAAAAGAAAGGGGAGAGAAGTGTAGAGAGGAGAAAAGATCTTCAATATAGACTAGACCCCCCCCCCAAAAAAAAACTACAAGGTTTCTCTTTCTGGACTTCAATATTAACAATGGTTTCCCCTGTGATGAATAAATCATTCAATATGCATTTATTGAGCACCGCTATGAACTACAACCTTCCCTTTGCTGTGCATGAGATAAAAAAATACAAAAGTGAACAGTCCCTTTCCATGTGCGCTGGTCTTTTGCTGTGCTAATGTTTATAATATGATAATTTGTTCAGTTTATTAACAAAATTAATAATTCATGCTTCATAAAATCAGATGTTAATTTAATAATGTTTCATTACTATCGATGGATTTTCCCAATTGATTCTAATGAAATTCTGGAGTAGGAGACATAGGGAAAGTGGGAATGGGTGGAAAAGGTACATTTTGCTCTCACTGAAATAATCTGTTAACTTCAAAAGTTTGAAAGTCATTGTGTAAAAGAATTAAGTTGTTAGTAAAGATAGATGCATATCATCAGAATTGCAGCAGAATTTTACTAGTGACAAAATGGACAATAATTTTCTATTACATTAATTTATCTCATTTTCTCCAAAGATCTGCCATCTAGAGATCTATTAAGCTGTCCAATGATCTTTCAGATATATATTTCTAAAACAACAAATGAGTAAAAGTGAGTAAATAAGGTAATGGCAAACAACAGAAAAATAATTTGTTGACCAAAGGAGAAACAAAAAAAATAATAAAATTTGCTTCTTAAAGTCACTGATGAGTTACAAAAAGGAGAGGAAGACCAGATGTTCTGATTCTTCTGCCCAAGCTAACCCAATAGCCCCAACTCGAGGCTACACTCTATAAATAGTTAAGCAAACATCTTCCAAAAGGAAATTATTTAGTGTGTATTAGTTATAATGAAAATATTGGTTATCATATAAGCATTTTCACTTATGTCTACTAGCTTTTCTTCTCTTAAGGCTTCCTTGGGACATTAAGCTTTTCCTTTTCACTAAAAGAATTCTAATTTCTCCTTTACCCAATTGTTTAACATCACAATTCTAAGCTCATTACATCATAAGATGTCACAGAGATGATAAATATCAGAATTTTTGTTTTATTGTAACAAAATAGATTAAGCAATAGGAAATATTATGTTTCTTGAATGAAAGAAAGATGGTCAAGTAAAAGCCAAAATAAGGATAAAGGTCAGTAATGAAGAGTGTACAGATCAGTACTTATTTTATAGATTATACAGTGTGTATGAGAAGCAGGAACACAATAAGGGTATGTATGTATAAAGGTAATAATATTATCTCAATACCCCAAAAAGTGTTTGTTTAATGGTTAAATAATTTCACTTTGGTATATTTATTTCAGTATATTTAGTATATTTCACTTCCATTATTCACAATACAACATGAATTTCAAAAATTTTAAAAATACTTTTGACAAAATACTAACTGCCATCCATCTCAAACCACCTAAATCTCTTTCTTTCACTTGGAGGAATAGTAGTAGATTTTTTTCCCATTTTAAGGACACATTTTTAGATTTCTTCTATATGTCAAGGATCTGTAATTTGTCAATGGACCCTTGCGGAGTAAATGTATAGTCTATCATAAGGCCTGACCCTAAAGCCTTTCCAGCTTGGTATATAAACTGACACAGTCTATACTCCATTGGCATGGCCTTTCTAACCTCAAGGTCACCTACATGTCAATATGAGGCATTGGAGTGGGCCTCTGGTGAAAGATTTTCATCTTATTTAGTATAAACATGCAAATGGATATTTGCTTTATGTAAAAGACATATCCTGAAAATTTTGGTATAATGCAATTTTTATAAACTTAAATATATTTTAAATATGCTTAGAGTTTATTTTAAAGGGACATTGCCACAAATCCTTTTTTAGTTCAAAATCATAACTCTTATTTCAGAAATTTAGGGGGTATTGTGTCAGGTTTTCTTAAAGTAGAAAATATTTGTATGATACCTTATTGTCTGATATATGCTGTTAAGAAGAAAAATGAAAGAACAATGAATTGCTAAATGTTTTCAAGCTCCAAATTTAGAACCCTTTTAAAAAAGAGACAGGACTCAAAAGTAGTTTTTGGTACCAGGGATCAGGTACTAGAGACCTTGCCAATATTTCTTGACATAGGGACTTTAATCAGGGACACACTACAAATAGCCAAAAGGGTAGAAGCAAAGTTGGGAGCTAACTATAGAAAACAAAATCATTAAGTGATGTATATCTATAAAAGAGATCTAATCTCAGCACTCTTTTATTTTCAACTTATCCAGTCCCTAGGATAATAATTCAAATTTGGGTTAAATTAAATGACCTCTGATATTTTAATGCTTGGCTGTCACTCCCTGAGGTAGGTAAATGGATCCAACTTTTCAGTCAAGTGCACATATAAGCTTCTCAAATCCCCTACTTAAAAAGAAGAGAGGGTAGACATGACTGTTAAAAAGGAAGGTCTGGATATTCATTTGCTGTTGAAGAAATCCAGATGAGCCCAATTCCACATTTGGTTTGCTTTTCAGAAGAGTAACCACAAGAGTTCAATTCCTGGAGAGTAGAGCTGGTTTTGTTACTGCTTTAATGCTAAAGGAAACCTCAGCCCTGGAAGGCTAAAGCAAAAGGGAGTACAGACAGGATAAGATTCTCAAGGAAGCTACGAATCACTGCTAAAGCAGGGGTCAAAAGACATCCTCTCAGCTAAAGGCAAAAGAAAAATGCTGGCAGCCAAATCACGCCACAGGAATACAAGTCATCTCCACTAGTCAAGTTACTCCACAAGGGGTGCATAAAACTGACAGTTAGACTAAAGTGTCTGATATATTAAGGGGAAAGAAAAACTTATCAAAAGTCTAAGAAGTCTCTACTAAATATCAAGTATAAAAAACAAGAGACTTGATCACCATTTCATTGAAGAAGTGTCAGAGCACAATAGAACTAAATCTATATTTAGTTCCAAGGAAAGGAAATGTGTTCTATGAAAAAACAGCTGGTACCAAGGGCAAGTACAGTGTCAGTGACCAAGCCACCAATAGTAGAATTTCATGATTATTTCCAGTCTAAAATATTTTGAGGTCTTGTGTTTAAAGGACTTGTGGTTGTGATTCTGACTAGATGTCAATGTCTTTATTTACACTTGCACTAAGTATTTTAGTGTACTCCATACTATGAAAATCTACCCAAAACTTTCAACAGCCTTCACCATTTCCTTCCACACTCTTCTGTTTCCTGAATTTGGCTATGTGCTTTTGTTATGAGGAATATGGATTGATAATCATAAAATAAGTGAGAAGGACAAAGCAGCAGCAAAATTTAGAAATGATCTTAAGGGCAACAAGACCTGTATTTTAATGTAAAAACTACCTAAAATAGAATGCTAATTTTATGACAATGGTTAAATCACTTAATATTTAATCTCCTTAGACTTTAGTTTTCTCAAAAGCTAAGGATGCTGGTGCTTATACCCCAAAGAGATACTAAAGAAGGGAAAGGGACCTGTATGTGCCAAAATGTTTGTGGCAGCCCTGTTTGTAGTGGCTAGAAGCTGGAAAATGAATGGATGCCCATCAATTGGAGAATGGTTGGGTAAATTGTGGTATATGAACGTTATGGAATATTATTGTTCTGTAAGAAATGACCAGCAGGATGAATACAGAGAGGCTTGGAGAGACTTACATGAACTGATGCTAAGTGAAATGAGCACAACCAGGAGATCATTATATACCTCAACAACGATACCGTATGAGAATGTATTCTGAGGGAAGTGGATTTCTTCGACAAAGAGAAGATCTAACTCAGTTTCAATTGATCAATGATGGACAGAAGCAGCTACACCCAAAGAAAAAACACTGGGAAATGAATGTAAACTGTTTACATTTTTGTTTTTTCTTCCTCAGTTATTTTTACCTTCTGAATCCAATTCTTCCTATGCAACAAGAGAACTGTTTGGTTCTGTGCACACATATTGTATCTAGGATATACTGTGATATATTTAACATGTATAGGACTGCTTGCCATCTAGGGGAAGGGGTGGAAGGAGAGAGGGAAAAGTTGGAACAAAAGTGAGTGCAAGAGATAAAGTTGTAAAAAGTTACCCAGGCATGGGTTCTGTCAATAAAAAAACTATAATTATTAAAAAAAAAAAAAAAAGCTAAGGATGCTGGACTAGATGATCTCTCATATCCTTTTCAGCCCTAAGATTCTTATAGTTTCTATGCTACTTTCAATTCCATGCCAATATATATGGCTCTATCTTACATGTCTCCATATAGCCTTCAAGAAAATCCTTATGGTGATCATTAAGAAAAAGTGTCCAGGATCAGAAAGACAATAATCCCATTGAATTTTAGAATTTCTGTGGTCAGTTAGGAAGCCACTAATAAGAGGTTCTAGAATCTGGGCAGGCAACCAGGATAGGGAAGGACCTTGAGATTATGCCATATGAGGTCTAGTCAAAGGAAAGGGGATCTTTAAACTAGAGAAATGAAAATTTCAGAGGGACATGACAGCTGCTGAAGCATGTTGAAGAGGAGGGATTAGAAACCAAGAGCATTTGGTAGATGCTGCAAGAAGACAAATTTAGGGTTAAAGTAAGTGTAATGGGGGCCTAGCTCATGCCTAAATATCCTAAGATGGCCCTATCTGGGTGAGGATGCTAGAGAGTTGCTTTTGGAAGACCAATTTCTCAACTCAGTATCTGGGGAGAGGTGTTCTACAAAGCATTCATCCCACCAAATTCAAATCCAAAGCCTACATTGCCAGCTTCCACAAAGCTGGAATCTCTGGATCTGTGCGTTGTCACTGCTGGGCTGTCTGCTACACTTGGCTGGGATTAATGGACTCTCAAATTCCCATGGCTCACACTCAGGCTGCATTGTAGACCTCATTCCCTGTGTTTAGAATGAAAAAAAAAAAAAAAAGAACAAAAGTCCAAAGACCCAGGAGAAAGGAAGCAGCTGTCAAGTCCACCCACCCACCCCCACCCAGAGCATGAAGGTGTCCGGTACCCTCAACTGCAAAAAGCAGCAAAAAACCCCTGTCAAGTGTTAAGTAAAGCTATTTCAGAGACCATAACAGCTCTAATTATACAGTATATGAGAAAATATTACTTCCCAGATACTGAGTTGTTGAAGGAAGATAATGTTTGTTCTTGCTGCATTTTTGAAGTAAATATCTCTTTGTAGAAGCTAATTCAATATAAAATAGTTGTCTGGAACTGGAGTGATCATCACTTTTCCTCTAAGAATGGGGAGAACACAACTGGTAGGGGCTTGAGTCAAAAGAGATTCCTCAAACATCTCAGTATACAGAAGAACCCTACAGAAAGTAAAATGTAATGGGCCTAGCCCTCAAAGTGGAGCCATGTTACATATCATAAATATTCCTAACAATTAGAGCTATTTAAAGGTGGGAAATATTCCCACATTTTTCCTCACAGATCATCTTCAAAGACTAGATGACCATTTGTTTGGTGTGGTATATGGGTAGGACTTGGTAACCACTTTCCAATACTGAGATTCTGGGATTGTGTGAACACAAATTTCTAGTCAGGGCTACCTTTACCATAGAAATCTTTTAGGTTTCTCATCACCATTCTTCCTTTTTTATTATTCTCAAACCTCACCCCTAATAACTATTTATGCATAGATTCCTTACTAGTTTTGCCCCTTTCTCCAGAATAGGAGAAGTTCATCCAAGAATTATGTAATATAGCTGAATATATATATGATATAATTGCCTTCTCTTTCCCACTGCTTCAAAACCTCCCACCTTTCCAGTCTGGATAAAGAAAGCAATTTTATGAAGCCATATGCTACTGAATTGGAAAAACCAAACCAAAACAATACATCAACTAATATCTCTCTTTTGAGTAAAAGTTTCAAAAGGCATACTTTACAAAATATTGTGCCATATCTTCCCACTCACGGTACAATAATATTGGGTAGAGGATGAAGAAAAATCTTTCCCTTTACTACCCCACATTTCCTGAGTTAATGAAACTTAGTTTAGTAGAGCAGGCTTTGCCTTCTACTTGAAATAATTGAGAGAAATAAAATTCCTAGTTATACACATTATTATTCAGTGAAGGAGAATAGGAAATAATGTATGGGGTAAACTAATACAGGGGGAGAAAAGAGACCTTGGGACTTAAAAGCCAATGTGCAGCTACAATAACTATGTATTTTAGTGAATTAAGTTTGCTTACAGGTCAGAACCTCCTAATTTCAAATCCTAATTTTAAATTCAAATTCACCAATATCAACATTTTAAAGATGTTGATTTCACAGGAAAAAAGTGTTTTCATTAAGTTTGACGTAGTTCTTCCTTCTCATGATTGAAAATACATTGAGAATACTTCTCATAATATTATTGTACTTCAGCTCCCCAGCCTAGCCACATCATCTTAAGGAAACTGAATAATCACTAGCAAATTGTAATAAAATGTTAAGTTTAATTGAAGCCTGTCAGAAAGAGCATCTTCTTTCCAAACATTGACAATGAATATAACTTGCAAACCAAAAAGTGGCAGGAAACACAGATTGAAAAGGAAGGCAACAGAAACATAAATACTATAACTGTGCCCAAACGCCAGCCAACTGCTGTCAGTTAGTTCCCAAGACTCTGTTTTAAAGAGAGATCTACAGCGCCTTGTTTGGGTTCAATGGACTGGCGGATTAACACTTGCCCACATGGAATTGTATGTTTCAATTCGCAGAGTTCTTTCCAGTCAATTGACCTACCTTCAGCTTTTCATCGGCCACAAAGAGGCCTTCGATTTGTAATGGAGCACAGCAGCAGTAAATATAAATGGAACATGTGAACATTTTTTCAAATGGACATTTTAATGGTCTGATTACTCTAAGGCACTGCTATTGCGGTTGGAGGAACATTTCATATTGACTTCATACGTCAGTGGATTGAAACCATACAATCCTCAAATTTAGGTTCAGTTCTTTCTCACATATCAAAGGCCTTTATGGAATTGTATCCAACTTGGGGCTGCATGAGGTTTCCCTGATACAGATGCATGATTCAGAATGACTACATCTATTGAATTTTCATTTTCTTCTTGAGATTTTCATAACTATGATCAACATGTAGAAAAAAATTAGAGCTAGAAGAGACTTCAAGAGATTATTTCATTCATCATCCTGTCTCCAGATATCTAAATTATAATAGCAAAACAGCTATCAGATGCATTTTTTAAAATATTCAGTCTACAAATTCACTCAGTAGTGCTTTTGCCTTGTACAATCTTGATAAAATATTTTTTCCTACTTCTTATGTTCCTATCCCCCATGCTATTATGTTATTTAGTCCCCTCAGAATATTGGCAAGTTCCCTGACTTATGAATATTCAACTTTAAAATAATCCTTATGGCTAAATGGTCCCCTCAACTTTTTCGTCAGAATTCCTATAATTCACCTTCTTATTGCTATTTTTATAGAATTTAAGGAACACTACCTGATCCTTATGAATTGCTTATATAAAACATAACTAGAGTACTTTTTAAATGAAATTACCTGAGTTAATTCAAATCAGTTTTAAAAGAGCATTTTATCATCAATAAAACAATATAATTTAAAATCTTTCTTTTCATAACACAGGGCAGCTAGGTGACACAGTGGATAGAACACCAACCCTGAAGTCAGGAAAACCTGAGTTTGAATCTGGTCTCAGATACTTAACATTTCCTAGCTGTGTGACTCTGGGCAAGTCATTTAACCCCAACTGCCTCAAAAAAAAAAAAAAATAGAATCTTTTCTATTACCTTGCTTAACTTTTCCAATAAGCAAATGTTGCATGCCTATAGAGCATGTAGCCTTTATTGGCTTTAGATATTGTTGCCTAAAAGTCTGAAAAAAAATTTCAGTTGCATTTTATGACAGTTGAACTACAATATATAATTATTCAGCAAACATAGTTTAGAGTGGACAAGAAATCTTATTCAAAAAAAAAAAAACCTCTTTAGCAAAAAGATATAATAGACAATACTTACAATATCTAGTTTGATTTTAGTTCTACAACTGCCACTGACAGGATTTTTCTTATAACTTAAATATATATGTGTGTCTGTGTACGTATGTGTGTGTATACCATATATATATATGTATATATATATATATATATGTAAGTGTGTGTGTATGTGTATATATATATATATGTATCCCCATATTACCTTCAACTTGTTTACTTATTGCCTTAAATAGTCCTCTAGTTTCATGTATGTATCTTGTTTTGACAAGTAGGTTATAAACTATTTGAGGGCAAACAACTTGTCTTCCACTTCTTTACTTCTTTTATATTCCCCACAGCCTCTAAACCAATGTTTAGCAAGTAACTTTCAATTAACAAATTTTTATTTCATGAATAACAAATCAACTAGCAAGCATTTATTAAATGTCTACCAAGTGCCAACCACTGTGCTAAACACTGGAGATTCAAAGATAAAAATAAAATACAGCCTGCTTTCAAGGAGTTTACATTCTATAGATAAATGAATTGATGTGAAATATTTAGTTACTGAGCTCTGCTAGCCCAGGGATTCTGCAGGAATTAGAACTAAAGAGAAGTTCATTCATTCATTCATTTGATAAGTATTTATTAAACTTCTAATATGTGCAAATCACTGTACTAAGCCACTGGGACACAGAGACAAATCAAGTACTTTTCCTCAAGGAAGATATTAAAAATCGTATTTTCTGAAACATGTATTTTATAAAATATGTTCATAGAAATATAAATATATATAATAATATATTTTAGCAAAATTTATTTATCCTAGAAGACAAATAATCCATTTTTACAGTTACTAATTCTTTTAAATTTCAGAAACTATTTTCTGCTATACTTTTTAGATTTATTGTATTTTCAAAAAAATCAACTTCATATTACATCAATCATTTAACTTTCAGTTATCTATACCATCATAAATTAGATCCTTTTATACCCAAATTTTGGAAATTAGAATATTAGACTCTTTGTACAAAGCTTTTAAGCAATCTAATTCATCAAAAAAAGGACATTAAGGAAAGAAAATTCTAAGAAAACTAAGGTAAGTTACATTAATATTTGGAAATGTACAAACTACTTATTTAGCCAGTTATCATCCAAATGAAGTACAGTCAATCCTTAATGTTCCCATTTAACTTTCAAGACTTCAAGCATCCACATGATTTTTGTTAATTATCCTCATTTTCACTTTCACAATGACAACTTTGCACATTATCAGCAGGCTATGCAAGTTGAGAAAAAAATTAGAGACTCCATTTGCTTGTGGCTCAAAGCAGAGCAGAACACAACCTGCCCTGCCACATCTGAGCCAGGGATAACTGCCAGGGGTAGGCCTAAGTGCCCCAGGTGGGAGTTTTGAATTCACCCAGGGGCTGGGGACCCACCCCTAGACATGTGCTTTTCATAGAGGAACAGTTCAACCATGGATCCAAAAGGGTGATTAGGGTTAATATCAGGTGTGGTTCTTTTCCCTTTTTTACTTAGGCTTCTTTTGACATCACTACCATTGCCTTTCTCCATCCCATCCAGAGTTACCTTTTCTTTAATTTTATGGATTATTTCATGGTTATTGTGTTAGGGAAAATACATATTATCAGAATTAAGGTTTTTTTAAAAAGACTGCTATGGAGAAAGGTGTAGTTGCAGCACTCTCTCACAAAAAATGATAGTTTTAGGAGGTCCTAAGAATTTAATGCCCTATTTCCATAGATTCAATATATCACCATTCACATTTTTTTCTTTCTGTGTTGTTTTCTAGGAACATTTAACTTCCCCCCCCCAAGTTATTTATAAAAGTTGATTATACATAAAATATTTGTTTCTCCTAATACTTGGGAGACAACTAGAATTCATGGATCTTTAGCGCCATCTAATGCTAAGTAGAGGAATAAGAGAAGAGGGAGAAAAAAAGATGTTTTATTTTTACTTAGTGTTTAAAAAATGGGTCTAAAACTTAAAATTTCCACAACAGAACTCATTCCCTTTAAAAAAAATGGCATTTGATAAAAAACATTCAAAAATCAAAAGAGGCCCCATGTGTAAATCTATATAGTAAAAATCATCATTCATTTGATTTTTTCCTTGTATGGACCACATCCTCTATTTTGTATGATCACAGAATTTTGAAGAATTCCTAGATTATTTCAGGGCTCAAAGCAAGTTGGAGGGCCTCATAATATATAAAGAATCCATTTTCTATTTGTACTTGATGCTCAAAATAATAGTGGTAAACATCTTCATAATGTCAGAGGATTGTTGAACAAAACTGTCATTCTGTATCAAGAAATATTGTAAGAACTTAATATGTACATGGGGTAAACTTTGTTGGAACAGTTTCTAAGACTGTATTTTGCTCTTCTAGATCAAATACTTCTCCTGTAATCCAATGAGCATTTATTAAGCACTAGAAACAAACACAAAAGAATGTCATCTTCTCTGCACATTTTACTATAAATCTCTAACAGATTTTTGGCCACGATGGCTATCTTAATCACTGAATGAATGTGGTCTCAAAGAAACCTGTAGACTTTAGCTTAAAAAGGCCAAGGTTTCCCACTTCATCCAAAGCCATTTCCAGTTGACCCAATATATATCTGGTCACTGGACCCAGATGGTTCTGGAGGGGAAACTGTGGCAGGTGACCTTGCACAGCCCTCCCTCACTGGAATCCAATTCATTTGCATGGCATCACCTCCCTGATGCCATGGTCCTTGTGGAGAATGAAGGAAAAACAAGTGTGAATATGTGGTCTATCCATAGATTTACAACATGCATTATTTCATTTTGTAGTTTTTAAAAATATATTGTGCTTGCCAATTGGTTGATAACTTGATGCTAAGCACTTTAAGAAACTATGTTGTATATTTCTTATTTTGATTTTGGTAATTCTAAACATATTCCATTAAGTGATCTTTGGGGCAAAGAAGAGTAGATTTGTTATGCCTGTGACATATAATGACTGAGGGACAATGGGCAAATGGTACTTAACCTCCCAGTGCTCCATAAGACTTTTTTAATCTGTGAAGTTGGTGATCTTCATGTGACTAAATCCTAAATTCCTAAGTGGGAGTGAAGTCATGAAGTTTGCTAGGTCTATGAAATCCCAGGCCAGATTTTTTTTTAATAATAGCTTTTTATTTTCAAAATACATGCAAAGCTAGTTAATATTCATTCTTGCAAAATTTTGTGTCCCAAATTTTTCTCCCTCCCTTCTTTTCTCCCCCAGACAGCAAGTAATCTAATGTAGACTGAAAATGTGCAGTTCTTCCATACATATTGCCACAATTATCATGCTGCAAACACATACAAAAAAAAAAAAAGATCAAAAAGAAAAAAATGAGAAAGTTAAAAAAAAATCAAGCAAACAACAAAAAGGTGAAAATATGCTGTGATCCACATTCAGTCCCCATTATCTTCTCTCTGGAAGCAGACAGCTTTCTCCATCACACTGGAATTGACCTGAATCAACTCACTATTGAAACCACATCCATCAAAGTTGATCATCATATAATCTTGCTGTTGCCATGTACAATGATCATCTGGTTCTAATCACTTCACTCAGCATCAGTTCATGTAAGTCTCTCCAGGTTTTTCTGAAATCAGTCTGCTTGTCTTATAGAACAACAATATTCCATAACATTCATATATCATAACTTATTCAGCCATTCTTCAACTGATGGGCATCCACTCAATTTCCAGGTCCTTATCACTACAAAAAGGCCTGCTACCAGCATTTTTGCATTTATGATCTCTTTGGGATACAGACCCAGTAGAAATACTGCTGGATCAAAGAATATGTACAGTTTGATAGCCCTATGGGCATAGCTCCAAATTGTTCTCCAGAATGGTTGAATCAGTTCACAACTCCACCAACAATGTATTAGTGTTCCAGTTTTCCTACATCTGCTCCAATATTCATTGTTTTCTAGTTATTCTAGCCAGTCTGAGAGGTATGTAGTGGTACTTCAGAGTTGTCTTAATTTGCATTTCTCTAATCTATACTTATTTGGAGCATTTTTCCATATTAATAGAAATGACTAATTTCTTCACCAGAAAATTGTTTGTTCATTTCCTTTGGCCATTTATCAATTGGAGAATGGCTTGTATTCTTATAGAAGTGAGTCAATTCTCTATATTATAAATGAGGCCTTTATCAGAAGATATAAACTTTTCCCCCCCAGTTTTCTGCTTCCCTCTTTACCTTGGCTGAATTGGTTTTATTCATACATAAACTTTTTAATTTAATATAATCAAAATTATTCATTTTACAATTCATCATGTTCGCTGGTTCTTCTTTGGCCATAAATTCCTTCCTTCTCCACAGGTTTGAAAGGTAGACTATCCCTTGTTCTTCTAATTTGCTTATAGTATCACCTTGTATGTCTAAAATCATAAATCCATCTTGATCTTATCTTGGTATAGGGTGTTAGGTGTTGGTCAATACCTAGTTTCTGCCAGGCCCAGATTTTTAAATCTGGCCACCCCTGTGCACTTTTCCTGGCAATCTTCCACGTTTATAATTTTCTTCTTTCTCATCTCTTCCAGACTCAATTAAAATCCCACTTTTTCCAAACTCCCTTAGTCAAATGTCTTTTATTATTATTATTACCATCATCACTCCAATATATTCCGTATCTTGTTTGTCCATAGTGGTTTACTTATAATCTCCCTCCTAAGACATGAGCTCCTTGAAAGCAGGGGAATTCTCTATTGCTTTTTCCCCCCCTGGTAATTGCAGCACTTTAGCACACAAGGCCTAGGCCTTGGAAGGCACTTAATAAATAAATACTTGTAGGCTTAATTAAGCTCTAAGGTCCATGAAGCCAGACTAGCTTGGCTTCCCTACTAGCTGGGTGACCCTGTGATGGAGCAAACTATTGCAGAATCTTTGTCAAGAAAAGTCAACCTAGGATCACCCGAAGGGTCGGGCTGAAATGAGTAATTCTTGAGCACACAGCAGACACGTAATAGATATTAAACAGAATGGTACATCAACTCGAGGCCTCAAGACCCATGGTTGTGTGACCCTCCTACGGGGAGAATCGCAGGCCGAGGATCTAGGTTTAACTCGGTAAAAGGGGTGCTCGCGGGTCCCGAGGTATATGGGAAGAGAGTAAGAAGCTCTCATGAAGCCTTGCCCGGCTCATTGGTCATGTGACCCAAACTTTGCTCCTCCCTACTCTCCCCACCCCACTACGTGCCTCGATGCTTCCTCCGGAAACAGTGGAGGTGGGTCACGATAGCCCACCCAGGCCAGTCCCGCACTCTAGTTTCCGTACCCTCCCAGTTGTTGCCTGAGGGCGCCAACCTAAATCAATAGGCTATTTTCTATTCTATAGGACGTCGCAGAGTCCCCAGGAAATCGAAGGGAGGGAGGAAGACCTTCCTACCCAAATCGAAAATGGCCGCCCCGGCGACGAAGATGATGGCTGCTTCCGTGCCCATCTTGCCCGCCTTTGCCAAGATCCAAAATGGCCGGAGGGAGCGTCAGTCTAGGCAGAGCGAGTAGCTCTTTTCCGGGCCCATTTAACGAGTAGGTGGAGTCCCGAGCACGCGTCCCGGGCCTAGTCAGGCCACGCCCCTGAAGGAAGTGACGGTTGATAGCGGAAAGCCATCGGTGCCGCGGGAATTGAAAGTTGCGGAGAGCGGTGATAACTAACTTGGAGGTACTGACGGCGCAGGAAGAGAGAAGGGGGCTCCTGGGGTGCAGAAGAAAGAAAAGGCGGAGGCGGCACGATCGTCCCGTCAGACCGACCGCTAAGTGAACGAGGACGCGGGCGTCCGTCGGGCGGTGTCTGAGGAGCTGGGCGAAAGGGTGAGGATGTCACGGGGACTTGGCCGGTCAGGGATGGGAGCGCGGGAGGGAACGTCGCGATCTTGACTCCACCAACCTCCTAACTCTTGTTTCTTCGGTGGCTCCCCTCCGCCCCAAGCACACTCCGGACCGCCTCTCTATCTCTTTAGCTGTAGAGACCCAACTAATGGTGGCCCCATCTCTCGCCCTCCCCCGAGTCTTCAGACGTTCCGGGCCACCCCACTCCCACCCCTTGTGCTTCCGAGATTTGGTGTCACAACTCCTCCGTCCTTTGCCAAAACTCAAACCGGGCCCTGCTCTCACGGGGATGGAGGAGGAGATGGTGGACAACAAGAGAATATAAGAGAAGTGATCTCGACGGGGAAAAGAACACTAATAACTTGGGAAGGGAAAAGGCCTAGGCGCCTGAACCTTACTTTGAAGGGCGTAGTAGAAGTGTGAAAGCCTCGGAAGCCTTTGAGTGGGGTAGGGAGGGTACGGAGAGAGGATCCCATCCTTGGGCCAAAGCAGGTAAGCTGAAGATGGAATGCTCAATTGAGGGAACTTGGTGATCCAAGCTAATTGGAAGGAAACTTTTGTTTATTGGTCAAATGTGCTTGATCCCGGGAGGTGAGGGTGGGAGGAGACAGGAAGTTAGCATTTCTTTGTTAAACTACTACCTCGGGCCTCCCACTGGACTAGTACTTTGCAAATAAATAGGCAGTTGTGTGGTGCGGTGGATAGAGCCCTAGCCTGGAATCTGAAGCCCCGGGAGTTCCAATTCTACCTTAGACCCGGTCTAGTTGGGAGACTTTGAACTAAGTGCTCCTTTGTTTCCCTAAATTTCTGTGTCTGTAAAAAGTGAATGGGGCAGCTAGGTGGCGAAGTGGATAGAGCACCAGCCCTGAAGTCAGGAGGATCTGGGTTGAAATTTGGCCTCTGACACTTCCTAACTGTGTGACCCTGGGCAAGTCACTTACCCCATTGCCTCAGCAAAAAAAAAAAAAAAAAAAGTGAATAATTATAGGTCTATGTGCCTCCCGGGCGTGTTGTACAGATCCAATGAGATTATAGTTGTAAAGTGCTTAGTTAGCTAGCTATTATTTTCATTCCTTTACCTTGAGCACTTGGGGCCCCATTGTACTAGAAGGGCATTCTCTCTCCTCAACAGCCCACCCCCACCCCCCAGCCATTCCCTCTGAAGCAGATCTAAGGTAAGGGTACTCCTAGTGAATGCAATTTAGTAAATGGCTGAGGCTGGATTTGAACTCTGGTCTTCCTGAATGCAGATATTGAACTCACCAACTTCTCTTCCCCTACCTGAGGGAAAATACAAAATCAAGATTAGAGAGAATAATATAAAATAAAATGAGAAACTGTAGTTGAGTGAAATTGTGGAAAGCTTTAAATGCTAGGCCGGGGAGTTTATCCTGGAAGCATCAGAAATCCCTAAAGAATTGAATTGACAAAGACAGATGTGTATTTTAGGGATACTAGTTTAGCAGCTACAAAAAGTTGGAAAAGAAGGTGAAGAGACCAGTTAGCAATTCCAGTAGTCCAGATAAGAAATAATGAAGGCTTGAATTAAAGTAGACTGGATTGGGTTCAAGAGAAGTTAGGGAGATAACTTGAACAATACACAACAATGTATTGAATATGGGAGAGTGAGCGTGAAGAGGATCTTAAAGAATAATTCGAAGATTGTGAATCTAGAAAACTAGAAGAATGGTGGTGCCCTCAAAAAAATATGAAAATTTGAGGTAGGAGGATGGATTTGAATAAAAGTATGGATATTATATCAAGTATGTTGTATTTTAAATAACTCAGACATGGAAGTGGAGATAGTGATCTTGCAGTTAGCCATGTTGGTCTCATTAGAACTGTATATATAGATTTGGAAGTCATCTGCATAAAAATAGTGAAGCCATTGGAACTGGTGAATGATAACTAAAGTAAAGTAGAAAAAGAGAACTAATAGTATTGCCAAGGAATGTGGGATTTACAGAAAAAGAGGGATGAT
The DNA here is from genome assembly GCF_016432865.1 of Antechinus flavipes. Classification (NCBI taxonomy): domain Eukaryota; kingdom Metazoa; phylum Chordata; class Mammalia; order Dasyuromorphia; family Dasyuridae; genus Antechinus; species Antechinus flavipes. The sequence goes on along the minus strand of NC_067398.1, from coordinate 337,824,778 downwards.
TGACAGTATCAAAAGCGGCAGAGACACTAAATTGAATTAAGTCTGGGGTGGGGGAAGGCCTTTGAATTTAAAGAGATTGTTGATAACTTTGGAGTTTATCAAGTGTTAAGATTAAAAGCTGTTGCGGCAGTAGATAAAGCTCTGGGCCTGGAATTTAGGAAGACTGTTCTTTGTGAGTTCAAATTTGGCCTCAGACTCTCATAGTGATCTTGAGAAAGTGACATAATCCTACTTGCTTCATTTTCCTCATCTGTAAAATGAAGAGAAAGAAATAGCAAAATACTATAATATCTTGGCCAAGAAAAACCCAAATGGGTTCGAGTCTGAAAAACAACTAAACAACACTAGCAGGATTGTTGAGGTCTAGATTTGGGGTACCTAAATGTAATTAGGATTTAGTTGAGGTCTAGTGGCAGGTTTGGGGTACAGGGAGTCAAGCAAAGCTCCCCTGCAACCCCCTTGGATTCGGCGCAAGGATACAGCGGTAAATGGGGTCTAGTAGCCGCGGGAGTTCCCAATAAAAGTGTTCCCAATAAAAGCATTTATTGGCCGGAGAATTAGATTGATAAAAGAGGTTTATTATTAGGTGAAAATAGAGATAAGGAGGGTACTGGACAAAGGGTCCTCGCATGGCTATCATGTTTGGAATCTCTGCAAAGAGGGGTTCCCAGCGTGGCCTTTTTATAATAGGAGACTTAGCTTGAGGGGTTTTGGGGTGTAGCCCCAAAGTTGGCTCAGATCTGGGTGGGGCTGGGAACAGGTCAGATCTTCTATTGGAATTCAAAGGGACCAGGATTTGTGAGTTAAAGGACAATTTACATTATTAACTAGGAGAGGGTGGGAATCTAGAAAGGAATCTTTCCCGCATCAGGATTAAAAGCTGGTTTGCAAAGGTTTGAGAAGTGAATGGCTGGTGAGAAAATGAAAATGATATCTATAAATGACTCTGTCGGGAGATTCACATCATCCAAATTCATTACCTAACATTTGGTTGTGAGATGGAGAAAAAGATATAGGATGACATATCCATGTGTTGATTTGTTTCTTTTCTTTTTTTTTTTTTTTTTTTTTTTTTTTTTTTTTTTTGAGCATCAGTAAGCCGTTAAAAACTAAACAAAAGGAAAAAAGAAAAAAATAATAATAAAAAGAAGGGGACACAAACAGGCCAATTTTGTTAATCACTTTGTTTAATATACTTTAAAAATACAAATTCATATTTTATATACAATTCTTGCATATTTGTGTATGCATTTGGCTTAACTGCATGATAATTTTGAAAAAGTTAACAAATGAATTGTTACAGTCATTCAAGCTGTACCTTGAGCCCACAGCAGAGTCCACTGAAGAGTTTTTGGTTTTAGTTTTTAAAGATAAAAGGAAATCTGGATATGTCTTAAATAGTAAAAAAGCCAGTGAAGAGATTGAAAATGAGAGGAGTTTGATATGTCACTGAATATGTAATTTATTTAGCTAGCATTTTCATTATCATTACATTGGCTTAATATCATGAGCAATTAATATTCCTCCAATTACTTAGGTCTGTATTTCTGAAAACAAATGTTTTGTAGCTATATTTAAATATTCATTTGTGCCCAGATTTCCTAAATATTTTATGCACATTGCTGTTAATTTTAAATGTAATTTCTCTTTCTGACTCTTCCCATCAGGCTTAATTGATATTATACAGGATTGCTGAGGGTGTGTGTGTGTGTTTTAATAGTCTGCAAGTTTACTAAAAAGGTATTGTTTCAAATGATTTTTAAATGATTCTGTAGGATAAGAATTTATCGCATAATTTGCAAAAAAAAGTGATAGTTTTGTTTCTTCTTTACCTCTGCTCAGTCTTTCACTTGTTCCTATCTTGGTGCTACACCTGGCATTTCTAGTACTTCGGTATTAGATAGAAATGGTGAGAAAGAACATTCTTAGTACATTACATAGTGCATCTTTCTTGAAAGGATTTTAGTGTATTTTCATAATATATAATGCCAGCTCTTGATTTTAGATGTACATTTGATCTTAGCCAAAAGCCTAAATGTTTTTAACCAGAAAGAATGTTGTATTTTTTTCAAAATCTTCTGCGGTTGTTAATATAAATGTTTATTCTAGCAACATTATATTTGTTATTTTTGTAATTAATATAGTTGTTTATCATTTTCCTAATATCGAATCACCTGTGTAATAACGGGTCGTTTTGTGGTATTGTAGCCTCTGCCAATAATTTATTTAACATTTTTACTTCAATGTTTATTAGGGGTGATAGTTTTATTTTTTATTTTTCTCCTATTTTGACTCTTCCTGGTTTAGGTATTTAGACCATATTTGTGCCCTTTTCTTCTGATTCCCAGTCCCACTACAAATACCCTGCTGCTTCTGTTTTGCCCTGAATAAACTTCCTTTCATCTTAAACTTCTTTCTTCTTTCCTTCCTTCCTTCCTTCCTTCAAGACTTGGCTCACCACCTAATGATACTACCTCTCTTGACACCCTTTCTAACTACCCTATTGGCTACATTTTCCCCCTATACTTCTCAATTCATTTGGTGCAACTGGGGAGTCAGACTATTTATTCCTTGCTCCCCAATGCCTTTTCTTTCCCAGACTTTTCTTTTACCACAGTCATTCAGTAGATTCTCCTTTGAGATTCACATCATCCAAATTCATTACCTAATCCTGATTTTGTGGCTGTTATTTGTTGACTTCTGGGTCATTCTCCTCCTTTCTTCAGTGAGTTTAGTGCCTGACAAAGTATTTTCTTCTCAGCTCCTGTCCACTTCCTAGAGAACTTCAATATACATATTTATACTTTCTCAAATATGCTATCTTCCAAATTCCTCAGTATACTAAATTTTCATGATCTCCAGATTATTTACATGCAGAGATGGTCCTGTCCTTGAACTTTCCATCACTATAATTGTTCACTTCAGTGTCTACAAAATCAAAAAATTTTTTATCTGATCATAATTTTTCATCATTCCATCCTATGATGGCTAGGCCTGCTTTTCATATTCACCATGACCTCCAAGTCTTCCTCTCTTCAGTTCTTTCTCAAGCTTCTATATTATTAAATCAAAGGCATCACCATCCTTTTAGTCACTCAAGACTGAGTTGATTTTTTATCTCAGCCACTCCACATATCCAGTAGTTGCCAAATATTGTTATTTCTATCTCTACAACGTCTTTTTTCTATATCTCTTTTGATAATAGCTCCCTCCATGGGTTACTCTTGTACATGTCTCCATCTGAACATGATATCTTCTCTCAACAGGATGTAATTTTATTAAGGAGAAGGACTGTTTTGTTTTTTCTTTGACTCCTCAGCATAGGTACATAGTACATAGGTGCTTAATAAATGCTTGTTGATTAATCTAGCATCAAAGAACCTTGGTTCAAATTTGCCACCTAGTACTACTATTTAATCTTAGCTTAAGTCACATCCTTTCTCATTTTCTTCCTTTGTAAATGAGGGTAATGGCCATCTGAGAGTGGGAAAGTGGAAAGGTATAGTGATATAATCAACAAGAGCTTAGCATGAAATGAAGAAGTGGTGAGAATTGAGAATAATACTAAGTTTGCAAACCAAGAAAACTGAAAGGATGTTAATAACCTTAACAGCAATAGAAAAGGTTTGGAGAAGGCAAGATAGAGTTTTTTGAGATACATTGAATTTGAGTTGCCAGAAGAAACACATAAGTGTAAATGTTCAGTAGTTAGGTGAATGGGTTAGGCCTGTTCTGCAGAAGACAGATTGGGACTGAATATCTAGATAAGAGAGTCCTGTATCAATTATGATAATTGACCCTACAGGAACTAATAAGGTCACCAAGAAAAAAGAAGAGGGCCTGGGACACAGAGCCTCCAGTGGAGTGTGTATGGTTAAAGGAATGGATTTTAAATTCTCTGTTTCACTTTTAAAGTCATTCATTATACTAATATGAGAAAAATGAAGTGAGACCATTTTACTTATATATAAATGATCACAATATCTGAATTACCACCCAGTCCTTCTCCAGATAGTCAGTCCTGGATTCTAGCTTTTCTTAAATAACTGGATCTCTTGCTGAATGTTTTATTGTCACTCAAACTCAATATGTGCAGAACTGAATTTCACATCTTCTGATCCTCCTCTTTGATTCTTCCCTTCTTCCAACTTCACACCAAGCAACTGTCATATCTTGTCGATTCTGTCTTTATTTTATCTTTTATAGCTCTCCTTTCTATGAACACTACAACTACCCCCAACTTAAGCTCTTCTTGTTTTTAAATGGACTCCAATATGAGTCATTCTTACAAATTAGTGTTCTATATAAAAATTTTCAATAATGCCCCATTGCCTGCCAAATCGAGTAAAATCTGCTCTTAGCACTTAATCTACCTTTCCAATCTCTGCTTCTCTTTTTTTTTTTCTTCAAGTTCCAGCCAAACTGGATTATTCTTTGTTCTTCCTTTTCCCCACTTCCTCCATTTTCATCCCCATCCATTTCTTTGGTTTTGCTTATAATGTTCCCTGTCTTTGAATTGGACTCATTCCTCCCCTAACCACTCCTTCCTTTTCTCCCCACCTCTCCTCCCCCCCCAAAAAAAAAATCTTGAATGAAAGATCTTCTTTCAAGGTTCTAGACCAAGTGCTTTACTAATTGCAAACCATTGCTGGGGGAGGAGAGATAGATTGTATTTCTTCCTATATATATATGACCAAACTGAACTGATACCTCTCTGGTTATGTTCCACAATTTCCTTTGTTCATATTCTTTACGATCCTAAAATAGCTACTTTTCTTTCTCTTCTAATCCTTCACCTCTAATATCCTAGTCACCACTAATGGGCACTTGCCTCCCTAATCAGAGCTCATAATATTATATATTCTTTCTGTGTACTTATATTTTAATTTGTGTTAAAAAGCTGTGTTCCCACTTGTGTTGAACTTAGCACATCATACTTATGGACACAACCAAGTCATATCTTTGAATGCTTCATATACTATTGTATTTATTAACCACTAAATAAGTTTCTGAGTTAATCAATGACCAATCATTACATATAGCTTCCTTAGGGATTCTTAAGGAAAAAAAAACACTCATACAGATTGTTTTCTTTTGGAGGTGGGTATAGGTTGTCATCTTTTTCCTTCCTGCTCTCCGTAGGGCTCTTGGCCAATAGGGAGTGATTTTCTGAATGGAGATTGAAGCTGTCTTTGAGGACTGAGTCTTAAAAGGTGAAATGAAAACTTAGAATCATTTCTTTCTCTTTCCCCTGAAGTAAAAACTGCTTATGAAGATTTTCACAGAAAAGTAGTTCTGTGAATATAGTTCTGAATATAGTTTATACTTCCCCATTTGCCCTCCCATTGGCATTAAAGACTAGTTTTATACTTTTTAATTTAAAAAAATATGTTTAATCCTCTCATATATAATATCCTGTGCTAGGTGATGATGGAAGATTCAAAGATCAGTAAAATTTAGTCTCTAAGTCTTTCAAGCTTACAGGAGGGAAAGGGTGGTGGTAGTAAGAGAGAGACATACAGATAAGCAAGAAAAACTTGATTGAGACAAGTACAGAGGGAAAGTATGAACATAATGTGTTATAGGAAATCCCAAGAAGGAAGGAACATTTGGGTGGGAAGAGGTCAGAGCACCTCTTCTGGAAGAGGTAGCACTTGAAGCAGGATTTCAAGAAATCAAACATACAGAAATGGAACTTTCCGGGTGTTGGGCAAAAGACAAAGAGAGTTGGGAAAGCATGTGATTTTACAGGAGACAATGTGTAACCCCGTTTGAGATCCTGATGCCTTCTGTGTTGGGAGAATTGTTCTTTGAATCTCTGTTCTTCATTTTGACCCAATCTTTTAATCAGCTGTGCTTATTCTGGAATTAGATACCATGGGACCTGGAAAAGAAGCCAGTGAAGAAAGTGTGATTTTAATTAGTGACGATGAGACAGATGCTGAAACTACCTTAGGGAATTCTGTTGTGGTGATTGATTCTTCTGGTACGTACTGTATTTTTAATATTTTTAGGGGTTTTTTCCTTTTGTTTTTGTTTTGTTTTCAAATTTAAATGCACAGTGATAAAACACAGAGCCACAAAAACCAGGCTTTTCTCTTCTGTTTTCCCTTCCAACTCCTTTCCTCCATATCAATTTATTTTAAACAGTGAGAAATAGCCTAGTGAAGAGGAAAGAATATTGGCCCTGGAATCAGAAAACCTGAATTCAAATACTATCATTGCTATATCCTCTGTGACCTTGATGTAGGCTTAATATAAGGAGACTAGTTAAGAGGGTATGTGGTTGGATATACTAGCAGACTTCATAAAAAATGAAATCACTTAATCAGTCTTCCCAAGGTTTAAGTAAATTGTGAAGTCATTAAGATGTGGTAACAATCATCTCCTCTACTAAGTATGATTTGGTTGGAATAGGAGCTTTAAAAAAAAAAAAAAAAAAAAAGAGAGTTGTAATATTCTTGCTAAACCGTTTTGAAACTATTACCTAAATTCAGGCCATATATAGACCAGTTGGGCAAGTATATAGACACATACATAAAACCACAGGAAAATCCCATTATTAAAAACATACCAACAAGTTCAGATTTAATAAGTATTGAGGAGCGGAGCCAAGATGGCAGAGAAGACACATGCGACATTCTAAGCTCCTCTCATACCCTCACTACTAATTACCAAATTCAGCCTCAAAAATAGTGCTTGACTGGTAAAATTCACGAAAATTGGAAGTATAACAATTTACCAGTTGAAGATAATCTGGAAGATCGCCAGAAAAGGTTTGTCCTGAGCAGTAGGAGTAGGCCAGCGCAAGATAGAACCAGAGGCTAGCGTATTGAGCGGGGATGGGGATGTTGTGGTCTCCATGAATGGAAATTTTCCAGGGAGGACTCTATCACAGGTTGGTTGCTCTGCTTTGGTTGCATAGCAGTAGACCAGCAGAGAAATTAAAGCCAACGGTAGAGTGTACTCCAAAAAACGCCAAAATCTAACAGGATCTTGGCTACACCCATCCAAAACCGGAAGTGAGTGACTGAGCATAGATCACAGTACAGCTGTGCAGCTACATTCTGTAGCAAGGGGTTTTTGCCCAGGGCAGTCACAAATTTGCAAGGCCCTCAGGCAGCCTCTAATCTGCAAGGGGGCTTGGCCTGGGGCAATAGAACTTCTGGCAGTTGTACTCCCCAGGGCAGAGAGAATTCTGATTGGTGTGGGACTCTTTCCATGGCAACTGCTAATCCTCACTGGGAGGTTCATTGTTCAGCCTCTAGCCCTAGGGCAGTCACTGATTCGCACAGCAGGGCTTTAGCAGGGCACTTCCCCAGCTGGGTCTGTGCTACCTACAGCAGAGACACTTCTGGTGAGGAGCTTTTCCCAGAGTACTTCCGCAGCTCAGCCACTCTTTGCAGCCTGTTTGCAGGACAGCTACTGTCCATATATCTATCCCTGCTCTGTAGAGGAAGCTGGTAACCTCCTTGCCCTGAAGGTAGATCTTAAGGGCTTTTTTGAAAAATGAGTAAAAAAGCCAAAGGGTCCATCCATAGATTCTGTACAGAAAGAGAGCAGGTTTTCAACCCCAAGGAGACTAATAGCAGATGGTCTCCAGACAAAACCCCCAAAGGGGTTTGTAACCTGGTCCCCATCACACAAGGCTTTCCTAGAAGAAATTATTTAAAAATCTTAAAACAGAGCTAGAAGAAAAATGGGGAAAGGAAAGAGAAGCTATGCAAGAGAGTACAGAAAAGGCTTATAATTCGCTTAAAGAAAAATTTGATAAAGTGAAATAAGAAAACAAATTCCTAAAAGGTGAATTGGAAAAGATAAAGAACTCCCAAGAAATTAGGATTTGTGAATTGGAAAAAGAAAATAACTCAGTTAAAAAAAAAAATTAGTGAAATGGGAAAAAATTCTATAGAGCAAAACAACTCATTTAAAAACTCAATTGGACAGATACTAAAAGAAGTAAAAAAAGCTAATGAAGAAAATAACTCATTAAAAATCAGAACTGAACAAATAGAAATAAATGATTCGTTGAGACATCAAAAATCAGTCAAGCAAAACCAAAAAACTGAAAAATTAGGGGAAAAAAAGGTAAATATCTACTTGGAAAAACCTGGAAAATAGATCTAGGAAAGATAATCTGAGAATTATTGGACTTCCTGAAAATTATGATGCAAAAAGACCCTAGATACTATTTTATAGGAAATCATCAACAAGAACTGCCCAAATGTAATAGAATCAGAAGGTAAAATAGGCATTGAAAGAATTAATCAAACACCTTCTGAAAAAGACCCTAAAATAAAAACTCCAAGGAATATTTTGGCTAAATTCCAGAACTATCAGACTAAGGAAAAAATATTATAAGCAGCCAGAAAAAAAGAATTCAAATACCAAGGAACCTCAATAAGGATCGCTGAAGACTTAGCTGTGAAGGGCCTGGAATCTGATAGTCTGAAAGGCAAAAGAACTTGGAATGCAGCCAAGAATAAACTACCCAGATAAGCTGAGCATTTTCCTCCAGATAAGAAGATGGACATTTAATGAAATTCCATTTGTTTCTAAGGAAAAAACCAGAAGTAAACAAAAAATTTGACCACCTACTATAAGCAAAAGCAAAAATAGCTAATTAAAAGAGCTAAGAAATGAAACTATATCTTGCTAAAGGGTAGCATAGACAATGAAGCAATATCAATACTAAACATATATGCACCCAGTGGTATAGCATCTAACTTCTTAAAGGAGAAAATAAGAGACTTGCAAGAAGAAATAGATAACAAAACTATTAATAGTGGGAGATCTCAACCTTGCACTCTCAGAATTAGATAAATCAAACCATAAAACAAATAAGAAATTAAAGAGGTAAATAGAATATTAGAAAAATTAGGCATGATAGATCTTTGGAGAAAACTGAATGGAGACAGAAAGGAGTATACTTTCTTCTCAGCAGTTCATGGAACCTATATAAAAATTGACCATATATTAGGACATAAAGACCTCAAAATTAAATGCAGGAAGACAGAAATAGTAAATTCTTTTCAGGTCACAATGCAATAAAAACTACATTCAACAAAAAGCTAGGGGTAAATAAAGACCAAAAATAATTGGAAACTAAATAATTTCGTCTTAAAGAATGATTGGGTGAAACAGCAAATTATAGACACAATAATTTCATCCAAGAAAATGACAATGATGAGACATCATACCAAAATTTGTGGGGTGCAGCCAAAGCAGTAATAAGGAGAAATTTTATATTTTTAGAGGTTTACTTGAATAAAATAGAGAAAAAGAAGATCAGTGACTTGGGTTTGCAACTTAAAAAGCTAAAAAAGACCAATTTAAAAACCCCCAATCAAATACTAAACTTGAAATTCTAAAATTAAAAGGAGAAATTAATAATATTGAAAGTAAAGAAAAAAAACTATTGAATTAATAAATAAAACTAAGAATTGGTTTTATGAAAAAACCAATAAAATAGATAAACCTTTGGTAAATCTGATTAGAAAAAGGAAAGAGGAAAATCAAATTGTTTGTCTTTAAAATGAAAAGGGAGAACTTTCCACCAATGAATAGGAAATTAGAGCAATAATGAGTTACTTTGCCCAACTTTATGCCAATAAATTTTATAACCTAAGTGAAATGGATGACTACCTCCAAAATATAGGCTTCCCAGATTAACAGAGGAGGAAGTAAATTACTTAAGTAGTCCCATTTCAGAAAAAGAAATAGAACAAGCTATTAATCAACTCCCTACAAAAAAATCCCCAGGACCAAATGGATTTACGTGTGAATTCTACCAAACATTAAAGAACAATTAACTCCAATGCTATATAAACTATTTGAAAAAATAAGGAATGAAGGCGTCTTAGCAATTCCTTTTATGACACAGATATGGTACTGATACCTAAACCACGTAGGTTGAAAACAGAGAAAGAAACTTATAGACCAATCTCCCTAATGAATATTGATGCAAAAATCTTAAATAAAATATTAACAAAAAGACTACAGAAAATCATCCCCAGGATGATCCACCGTGAGCAAATAGGATTTATATCAGAATTGCAGAGCTGGTTCAGTATTAGGAAAACTGTTAGTATAATTGACCATATCAATAACCAAATTAACAAAAACCATATGATCATCTCAATAGATGCAGAAAAAGCATTTGATAAAATCCAACATCCATTCCTATTAAAAACACTTGAGAGTATAGGAATAAATGGACTTTTCCTTAAAATAATCAATAGGATCTATTAGAGAACCCCAGAGATTCTGCTAAAAAGTTATTAGAAATAATCCACACCTTTAGCAAAGTTACAGGATACAAAATAAACACACGTAGTCATCAGCATTCTTATCACTAACAAAATCCAACAGTTACAAAGTAAGAGAAATTTAAAGTAAACTAAAGTAATCTATCTGCCAAGGGAAAATCAGGAATTATATGAGCAAAACTACAAAACACTTTCCACACAAAGTCAAATCTAACCAATTGGAAAAATATTAAATGCTCTTGGATAGGGCAAGCAAATATAATAAAGATGACAATACTACCTAAACTAATCTATTTATTTAGCGCTATACCAATCACACTCCCAAAAAACTATTTTAATGACCTACAAAAAATAACAACAAAATTCACATGGAAAAACAAAAGGTCAAGAATTTCAAGGGAACTAATGAAAAAAAATCAAATGAAAGTGGCCTAGCTGTACCAGATGTAAAATTATATTATAAAGCAGTGGTTACTCAAACCATTTGGTATTGGCTAAGAAATAGACTAGTTTATCATTGGAATAAGTTAGGTTCAAAGGACAAAATGTCAATAACTTTAATAATCTAGCGTTTGGCAAACCCAAAGACCCCCAGCTTTTGGGATAAGAATTTACTGTTTGACAAAAACTGCTGGGAAAATTGGAAATTAGTATGGCAAAAACTAGGCATTGACCCACACTTAACACCATACAACAAGATAAAGTCAAAATGGGTTTATGACCTAGGTTTAAAGAATGACATTATAAATAAATTAGAACATAGAATAGTTTATCTCTCAGACTTGTGGAAGAAGAATTTATGACCAAAGAAGAACCAGAGATCATTATTGATCACAAAATAGAAAATCTTGATTATATCGAATTGAAAAGTTTTTGTACAAACAAAATTAATTCAGACAAGATTAGAAGGGAAGCAGTAAACTGGGAAAGCATTTTTATAGTCAAAGGTTCTGATAAAGGTCTCATTATATATAGAGAATTGATTCTAATTTATAAGAAATCAAGCCATTCTCCAATTGATAAATGGTCAAAAGATATGAACAGACAATTCTCAGATGAAATTGAAACTAGTTCTAGCCATATGAAAAGATGCTCTAAGTCATTATTAATCAGAAATGCAAATTAAGACAACTCTGCAATACCACTACACACCTGTCAGATTGGCTAGAATGACAGGGAAAAATAATGCAGAATGTGAGAAAACTGGGACACTGATACATTGTTGGTGGAATTGTGAACACATCCAGCCATTTTGGAGAGCGATTTGGAACTATGCTCAAAACGTTATCAAACTGTGCATATCCTTTGATCCAGCAGTGTTTCTACTGGGCTTATACCCAAAGAGATCTTAAAGAAGGGAAATGGACCTATATGTACAAGAATGTTTGGCAGCCCTCTTTGTAGTGGCCAGAAACTGGAAACTTAAGTGGATGCCCATCTATTGGATAATGGCTGAATAAATTGTGGTATATGACTATTATGGAATATTATTGTTCTGTAAGAAATGACCAGCAGCATGATTTCAGAAAGGCCTGGAGAGACTTACATGCACTGATGCTGAATGAAATGAGCAGGACCAGGAGATCATCATATACTTCAGTAACAATACTATATAATGATCAATTCTGATGGACGTGGGTCTCTTCAATAATGAGATGAACCAAATCAGTTCCAATAGAGCAATAATGAATTGAAGCAGCTACACCCAGCAAAAGAACTCTGGGAAATGAGTGTGAACCACTACATAGAACTCCCAATCCCTCTATTTTTGTCCGCCTGCATTTTTTATTTCCTTCACAGGTTAATTGTACACTATTCAAAGTCCAATTCTTCTTGTGCAGCAAAATAACTGTGTAAACATGTATGCATATATTGTATTTAACATATACTTTAACATATTTAACATGTATTGGTCTACCTGCCATCTGGGGGAGAGGGTGGGAAGGGAAGGAGGAGAAAAATTGGAACAAAAGGTTTTGCAAGAGTCAATGCTGAAAAATTACCCATGCATATATCTTGTAAATAAAAAGCTATAATAATAAAAAAAAATGAGTATCAGTTTCTATATCACATCGCTCATTTCTCTAACTTCTTTTCTGGTTTTTACATTAGGCTCCTTAATAAACAAGGGGTCACCAAATGAAGGCAATAAATAGTCATAGTCAATTATTTTCAGTGTAGACATTGAATTAATGAAGAATTGGAAGGCTATTAATTGGTACAGAAAAGTAGAGGAAGAATGCAGATGAAGATAATAGAGGGACTAATATATATAAAGCATTTTGCAAACTTTAAAATCCTATATAAGTGCTAGCTATTATTATATAGCATATTAAAAACAAAAGCAGAAATTAGCTAGTTTGTTTTGTTTAGAGGAAGGAATACTAGAAAACTAGCATGGTTAATACCTAGGAATCTCTACAAGAAAGTAAAATGGAATTGGGTTGATGGAAAATCTTAAATCTTAAACTGAAAATTTGGGGCTGTAATGGGGGAACATAGAATCAATGAAGTGACATAATAAAAACTGATCCTTCAGGAAGATTTTTCTAGAAGTTCTTATTATATGGAAAAATGGGTGCAATAGATTCATAGCTGTGAAATTGGGATAGAATAGCAGACCTGTATATTGATAGAACTTGATTTTTATTTTAAGATTATATGAAAAAGAATTTTTAAATGGTTTCTGAAAGGGAATTAACCTAGACTAGAAGAATATGGATCAAAGAGATTTGCTATTGATCATTAGAGATTATCTAGTCAAATCTGATTTTGAAGATAAACAAGTCTAATGAAGTAATTTCGTCCCATAACTAACTACTCGTTTTATATTGGGATTTGGAGCATAATGGGGAAGTAACAAAGAAGAGCTATAAAGAGATCACTTTATATTGAATTAATTGCAAAAATATTGATTTCTGTTTACCATTTCCATCAGAGATGTGCTTCTGTAAACCATAAGGCTATAACCAAAGCAATTATTTAACCTATAGGAAGTAATATATTATTAAAGGGATGGTAAATATTAAAGATTCTGAGAGCAGAATACCGTTTCTATTGTTTATTTAATTTTAGGTGTTTGGGATATTTTTCTTACCCATATCTGGAATAATTCTCCAGGTAAACCCAGATTAGTGGACTTTTTAATTTTATCAAGATGAAGGAAAAAATAGGATTTTGTCCTTATTGATTTAAAAAAAAAATCAAATTATACTTAACTTTTTTATCTCACTCCCCTACCTTTTTCAGATATACAAGAAGATAAATCTGATCTAGAAGAGAAGAAATCTGAAGAAATTGTAGATGAGGAATCTGGACTAGTGGTTACTTTCTGTAAAAAAGGGATGGTGATGCCACATGCAAGATATGACTGTATGACTCACCCTTTTGAGTATGTTTTTTGGTTTTTTTGTGTTTTTTTTGTTTGTTTGTTTTTTACTGTGGCCATAATAGAGTAATGTTTTCTTAAGGGAAGATATTTTTATTCTGACTAACTTTATGAAAACCTTACCCTTAAGTTAACTGAGGCAGCTTATGAAGTATCATAAAGTCTACCTTCATTTGCTTGTATACATGTTAGGGGACCATTTAAATATGAAATGTCCCACTTAACTGACCAAAACTTGTATTTTGGAGTTTATTTATTTCAATTAGAATTCTCAAATGAACCATTCAGAATATTGACAGGCAGAGTAAAATCCAATTGACCTTTGCCTTCCTTTCTGGGTAAACTTTACTTTTGGGATATAGATCAAAATAACTTAACTTATGGAAAATTATAATTGAAGTATGTTTAACTTGAAGCTACATATTTCTCTTGTGATCTTTTCGTGTCCATTTTTTTTTTTTTTTACTATTAAGTGTTAGCTATCTAAGTGAAAAAAGCAAAACTCATTGAATTTATCCTATTTACATTTAGCTTCAAGGATCTATCCAAATTCAGTTGTTAAATCAAATATAGCTTGAAATAAATAAACTTTGTCCTAGGAATCTTTTTGTTTTGTAGCAATTGTCATGATGAAATTTGTTTGCATCTTCAAGCATACCCCTAAAATGAAATTCCCCTAATTACTAAGATATTTTTTCTGATTTTGTCTAAATTTGTCTCTCTGCAACATTTATCCATTGATCCTTGTTCTTTCTACTTACTGGAATTGAGTGCAAAAAAATCTAATCCCTCTGTCACATGATAGCCTTTAAAGTGCTTAAAGATGACTACCATATAATCCCCTCTTTTCTTCCCTCCCAGTCTTCTCTGTAGATTTCAAACAGCTGTCAAATGGAATAGATTCAAGGACCATCACCATTCTGATTGACTGTCCCTGATCATTCTCCAGCCTTTTGGTGTCTTTTATAAGCTGTGTTGTATAGGATTGATACAGTATACCAGAGGAGATCTCACTATATAAAAGAGCATATAACATGTGTGCTCTGTTCTAAATACTAGATTAAGTTCCGAGAATGTGCCTCCTTACTCTTGGAAATTCTACTTCTCAATGAAATGAAAGATTATGTCATTTGTTTCTTTAATATAATACTGTTGGGTCATTTTGAGTTTATAGTCTATGAAAACCTCTAAATCTTTTTCAGACAAATAGCTTTCTCTCTAAAATCCCTTGTCATGTACTTGTTACGTTTATTTTATTTTTTTTTTTTTTTTAAACCTAGGTAGAGGGAGCAGCTAGGTGGCTCAGTGGAAATAGCACTAGCCCCATCAGGAGGACCTGAGTTCAAATTTGGTCTTGAACACTTAACACTTATTAGCTGAAAAACCCTGGACAAGTCACTTAACCCCAATTGCTTCACACACAAAAACAAACAAAAATTAGTGGTGTTTATTCCTCTTCAATTTTATCTTATTAATTTCTTATTATCTTATTAATTAATTGAGATCTTTTGTGGATCATTCTCTCTCTCTCTCTCTCTCTTTCTCTCTCTCTCTCTCTCTCTCTCTTTTTCTCTCTCTCTCACTCCTTCTCCCCCCAGACATGGGTCCTTACAAATATGAAAAAGAAAATTGTCCATTTCTTGATCCAAGTCATTGGTGAAAATATTAAATACTGTCATACACAAACCCTCCCCCAAATGCTCCATGTTAATGCCTGCTTTTTGAGTTTTGCCTTCCAGCTACTTCTATATCCACCTAATTAATCTCAACACACAAAACATGAGATATTTTATCAGAAATTTAGGTAAACGTATTATAACATCCCACTGACTTCTTCCATCTTAGTAACCCTCTCAGAAAAAAAGAAAAAACAAGATTAATCTGTATGACTTATTCTTACTTGAATAAATCACTGATGATGATTTAGCATTCATATCTGCCAATTCTTTCAAGACCCAGGATTGCATTTGACCCTAGCCTAAGTGATCTGAATTTATCAAAGGCAAATAAATGTTCCATTACTAATTTATAATTTCTTTTAAAAGGAAAAAATGTAATTATGAACAGAACACTTTTACGTTTCAGTTAAGGTGAAAATTTTGTTATTATTATTCCCTTTTTTCTACTATCATTTATCCATTAAGCATAATTTGGGTTTAAGTAGGAGATTATAACTTATATTCAAATCAGTATAGTGTATTTCTTATATAACTTTTATCATTAATTTTGATTTTGTATTGATTTCAGACGAACAGAGAATGAGACGTGTATTCCTGTTAAGCAAAATTCAGATATGTGTGGTCAGTGCTACTGCTATGTTTGTGATAAACTAGCATCAAAGGTAAGGTGAAATTAAATCAAATCAAGATTGAGGTGATGAAAAAAATAGATACTTTTGTGGATTTTAGGACAGTTATACACATAGAGTATTTTATTTGATTAGACCTTTAGTCTAGTTATATTGGGAAAACTTGCTGATATATTTCATAAAAATTTTTAAGTCTTCTAGAAGACAAATAATATATACATACAAATAATCCATAAAAGAAAAATAGCAAACTTCTCTGGTATGAAGAGAGAGCCAAAAAAATTTACAAAGATTTTCTAGATTACAAAGGCACTGTACTCCTAATCCCCAGAATGAAGGGATAACTGGATATTTCTTCTCTTTAAGTACATCTTAACTGTTTAAATTAATCATTCTGCTTAATGAGGTCAAGATTATAAGTTAGAATCTTCTCTAGGTCAGTTAATGCCTCTCTTTTTCATAGCCAGAAAGATCCATAACCCTTAAGAGCTATCTTTTCATGAGTACCTGTCTTTCCCCCTGCTCTCTTGATTTAATCATTCAATTTGATGAATTGAATTTGATTTCAGGGATAGCCTTTAAAACAGTAACTTTTTAAAAAAAAAAAAGTGCAGCATAATGAAAGATAATGGAGACACTTTTCCAGTGATATTTTTAAAAGTTCCTCAGGCCAAAATAACATGGAATCTGGAACATGATAAACCTTATATTGAGATTCAGCTTATGCTTTATGTAATGAAGGTGAAGGCAGAATCTGTCAACTTTTACTTTACAATAGCAATATTAAAAGAAATTATGAAATATTTGCATATATGCTCAATTAATATAACTTGTAAGAAAGTTATCCCAGCTATTTAAGAAAAGGCTGTTGGTTGTGGTTTTTTGTTGTTTTTTGGTTTTTAGTTTTGGCTGGGGTTTTTTGGTTTTTGCTTTCTTGAAGAGCTAAGCTTTCCAAACTGTATAATGCTTCAGCACACTTGAGAAATATTCTTCATCTGAAACCTTTTTCTGTCAGTATCACTGGAAATGACTGGCTGGCAAGTGAAGGCACTTTCTTGGATCCTGTGTCAGGATTCATACCACCCCACCAACCCCAAAGTGCTAGTAGTGGTAGGGCACTTCTCTATTTTTGGCAAGAGAATATAAATGGATCAGTATGCTTCCATTATTACACTTGAAACACTGTTTAGCACACTTACCCTATTTTTTTTTCCTTTTTTTTTTAAATTATAACTTTTTATTGACAGAGCCCATGCCTGGGTAATTTTTTTACAGTGTTATCCCTTGCACTCACTTCTGTTCCGACTTTTCCCCTCCCTCCTTTCACCCCCTCCCTCAGATGGCAAGCAGTCCTATATAAGTTAAATATGTCACAGTGTATCCTAGATACAATATATGTGTGCAGAACCGAATAGTTTTCTTGTTGAACAGGAAGAATTGGATTCAGAAGGTAAAAATAACCGGGAAGAAAAACAAAAATGCAAGCAATGTACATTCATTTCCCAGTGTTCTTTCTTTGGGTGTTTCTGTCCATCCTTGATCAATTGAAACTAAGATAGATCTCTTTGTCGAAGAAATCTACTTCTGTCAGAATACATTCTCATACAGTATCATTGTTGAGGTATATAATGATCTCCTGGTTCTGCTCATTTCACTTAGCTTTAGTTCATATACTTACTCTGTTAATGATAGATCGATGGAGTCATTTTTATACACACACAAAAAGTACATTATGTCTTTTGGAACTAAGGTATCCCTTGTCTATAATACCTTATAAGAAACAATGGTCATCTGTCAAGATGCTGTGTAACATGCATGAAATTCCTTGTTTTTGAAAGTTGAAGGGTTTTATTTTGTTTTTTTTTTTTTAAGTGTCAGTATTGGACGACTTCTTCTTCTTGCCATTGCAATGCCCATAACAAAAGTAAATTTTGGAAGGATCAGCGAAATTTTACTTTGACTGGTGTTCTTGTAATTTTTAACTTGGAACCTGCTGAGATAGATGCAGATCTCCGTCATGGGGGTAAGCAGTTGATATTTCTACGTTGCTTTAAAGTCATTACAATTTGTTCCTCTTTTATCTTACTTGTTATTTGTCCTTCATTCTCAAAGAGGATCATGACATCAGGGAGCTGATGCCATGACATGCAAGTAAATTGCATTGAAGTGAGGATTGTGCAAGGTCACCCACCTCACTTTTATCTCCTGAGCCATCTGGGTCCAGTGGACTTAAAATAATTTTATATGACTTTTTCTTTTTTTCTTCTGATTAAAACTTTTTTCCCCTTCTGTCATTCTCTCCCCTTCCCCTCCCCCCCCCCCCCCTTATTTTATTTTAGGAGAGCTTCTGTTTAAATTTCTTCGAGAGCTTTCTATACAGTATAACAACTATCTTTCTGGAGAAATTGTTTTGAGTCTTCAGGACTGTGTGTGTCCCTCAAAACAGACACCTGGCCAATGTAGTGTCTGCAGCCGACTTCAAAATGAGATTATATATAGGTGGGTAAAGTGTTAGTGATAGCACAGTAGTAAACTTTGAGGACCAAATATGTCTCTTATAAGCAATTTTTACTTGTCTTTTAGTGACTCATTGGTATCCAAAGTAGAGAATGTGTCATGCTATGAAAACTTTTTTTTTTTCTTTTCTCTTAAGATCTTGAATGATACTTTGTATTCTAAGTATATTATGTATTCCTTTCAAAGTCTTTCTTAACAGTATTTTGTAGGATTTCAGAAACTTTTAAGAAAATATAATAAATATTAGTACCACCATGTTACTAGTGATATAATGGCTTCCTAACAGTCTCTTTGTGACATTTTCACAACTGGCTAAGATATTTTAATGCCCACCTGAAAGAAAAATTAAAAAAAAGAATGTCAATTGCATTTACTGTGTTGAAAATATAAAATTTTTTAGATTACATATTTATATAATGAAATGTCAAAAGAGCTTTCTTGCTAAATTTGTTCACAGTCCCACAAAGCCCTTTATTAACAGCACTGTAAGTACAACCTGTTAATACCTAATTGAACTGCTTTCTCTGAGAATTTCTACTGTCAGCTTTTCAGAGTTGTTTAAAATTAGAGCTAATTAGCTACTTTTATAGTAAAAATCTAGCCGGAGGATATGTAGACATCTCATTTTTTTTTTCAGCAATTGACTGAAAAGGAGACTCAGGAGAGGTTCTAGAGCTGATTTGGTACATAAACATTAAGAATCCAATCCTATTTTCATGGTTGATGACAGAAAAAGCATTGTAGTTTTTACCAGTTAAGATAAGATAAGCAATGTCTCTTCAGGAAAATTGGAAATTGTCTCTCAATGTAAGATGATTTTAGTAAAGGTCTCTTTCCTGTTTTGATCACTGTTGATTTACTGTATCGTCTCCTTCCTTCAGTAGCAGAAATTGAGAGAAAAAAGTAACTTCTAACTTCATTGTTCAGATTTTATTAGCAATAATAGTCTTTTTTTAGAAGCATTATATCTTTAATCCTCAAAACATTACAAATTAAGTCAGACTGGTATTAATCCCATTCGAGATGAGAGTATTGATGCTCAGAAGCTAAAAGATTGATTTAAGATTATATAAATACTGAGTAAAAAGTATTGAAAATTAAACTTTTGTCTTGATAGTCCATCCAACATTTTCACTGATTTTGCCTTTATAAATTCCAGATTGAAACACAGTTTCAATTTAGGATATCTCCTAAACCATGAGATAATAGAAAGGACAAGCACTTGACTATTTATTCCAGTAAATTTTTGAAAAATACACCAATTCTCTGTCTTCGGTATTGCCTACCAACTAGTTTCCAGGAATGGAGTAGAAAAGATTGACTTTAATTTTTAAAAGCCTAATATGGCATGAAATGTTTCCTCCTTGACAGTTGACTTAAGTTTATATATCTGTTCATGTAGATTATAGATTTACACATAAGTGAACCAACTGACCCAGCATCTTTGTCTTTTCTTGACCATTAGGTTTAATTTGACTTATTTTAATAGCTATTGCTAAGGATCCTGAAGATAGATTCTATTGTCCTCATATCATTTTATAAAGTGCATAATATAAATATAAAAATGCAATCAATTAAGCATATTCTTATTTTCCTTAGGTATTCAGATGTTTTCAATTTGGTAACTTCATTTATAAATAAAGCAGAAAAAGAGAAGCCTAAAACTGCCGCTATTATGTTGTTGGGAGCAGCCAGGGAAATAGCACTGCACAAGGATCCTGCTCAGTATGTATTGATTTTTGCATGTTGGGATCCCTTCCTTGGAAATAGAGACAAATAACTGTTACTGATACAAATGTATGCTGCCTAATTTCATGCTGGACCTCAGGTGCTACTGACAGTTTTTTTATTCTACCATTTTTGACTCTTCTATCTTATTTCCCATGCTAGTTTAGATCTTTTCTTCTTTCCTTCCTCTGCACTACAGCTTTCCCTTCCTCTCACTTAAACATGTTAAGAGAACTGAAGGCAACTAAAATCTCTACTTTGTTTCTTAGAATTTTTCAGCATAATCCATTCTTTTTTGCTAATCCCAGTCACAAAAGAAGCAATACATCTATTCTTGATTGTGGTTGTTAATCTTTGTTCCTGTGTCCTTGGTCATATTCGTTCTTTCCAGGACCTTCTTCCATTTTGTTTTTTTATTTTAAGCATAAATGAGTTGCATAAGGATTTTTTTTTTTTACTGTGACTAAGAACTTTCAAGGAACTAGCTTTTAGCAATATCATTTCTATAGGTTTTTTATTTTATATTTATCTTTCTACTCTAATTGTCAAGATTTCCTCTTTTGTGTTTATTTTGAATTTATTTCAATTATTAAGAATTTATTAAATGCCTACTATGTGCTCACCACTGTAGATAAAAAAGCAAAAGTGAAATAATTCTTCTCTCAAGGAATTTACATTACAGTGGGGAATACAACATGTAAATAGGTACTATTGAATGAAAATTAACTAGGACAAAGTAATCATAGCTGTACAAATATTTACTTTTTTTTTTTTTTTTTTTTGGCTGAGGCAATTGGGGTCAAGTGACTTGCCCAGGGTCACACGGCTAGGAAGTGTGTTTGAGACCAGATTTGAACTCAGGTCCTCCTAACTTCAGGGCTGGTGCTCTATCCACTGTGCCACCTAGCTGCTCCAAATGTTTACATCTTTAATAAAAATTTCCCGTGTCCTTTTGCAGCAGTCACTTGTTGTATAAGATTTGTCACTGAATTCATAAGATTTTGACATATTCCATAATTCTTCATCAGACTACACTCAGATCATATAAACCTTACCCTTGACAAAGAGTCCATTTTTCTAGAGCTAACCTGAATTTAAGCCCATACATTTTCAGTTGGATTTACATCAGGTAAGTTCCCAGAACAGCTGAGCATGTTTATCTTCATTTCTTGAGTAATTTTTCCAGTCTTCAGTATTTCAATCTTTGTATTGTCTCACCGATGATAAGCTTTTTTTTTTTTTTTTTTTAAGCAATGGTTAATGGGTATTTTTAAATTATCTTCGCACTTTGAACTCTCAAGAAGCCTCCACTGTACTGTAGAGGAATCAATAAGATCATTGCTTATTTTCCAAAAATTAATTACTGTTTTCTATAGTAGTTTAACACTACTCATTTTCAACTACACTTCACACATGTTGTACAACTGAACCTGTTTTTCATTGTGAGTCTGAATGATCTTTGCTGTACTTGACATCAGGGGCAGCTACATAGCATAAATAGAGCACCACCACTAGAATCAGGAGGGCCCGAGTTCAAATGTGTCCTCAGACACTTAATACTTATTGTTTGACCTTGAGCAAGTTACTTAATCCTGATTGCCTTTTTAAAAAAAAAAGAAAAGAAAAATACTTGACTTGTGTATACCTAAAGTATTCTTTAAGAGCTACAGTTTTTATATATTTCCTTAGAATAATATCCATTCTTAAAGACTACAGAATAAAAAAATGCAACTAAAGAGCAAGGAAATTGTATAGCACTAAATTTGTTAGCACTCCATTAACAGAAGTAATAAAAGTGGAGAAACCAATTCAATTAAGTTTCATGTGGTCAAGGCAAGATATTCTTAGCTTAGAGTCAGTAAAAGCACATGATAAACATTGATTTGAAAAAATAAAGCAATATTTTCTTGCTTTTAAATTTGTGAATAATCCTGTTACTATTTCTGTATACACACACACAGAGTGTTTTTTTTTTTTTTTTTAAATCACAGCATAAAACAGAAGGCTAGAAGGAAACACAGAAGAGCAAGATGGCTTTGAAAGTTAAATGTTGAATTTTTTTATAATCTTAAAAGGAAAAATAGGGTACATAATGTTTGTAGTTTTACATGCAGTCCTCTTTATTTTATTTTATATATGGAAGTGTTAGTTTTATTGTATTAAATTAAATTTTTTAAAAATAAGCCATATCAAAATTTTTCTTTGTTCCAAGTAATTCATACACAAATATCAATGTACAAAGAAGATATATTGTAACCTTTTCAGGATAGACACTAGTAGCTGATAGTAGTGAGAAAGACCCCCGTGCAGAAAGTGGCAGACATTATTTAAATTGCATAGTTGGTTCTTGTTCTGTTTTGATAATGTATATTCTTAGGATACATCTTTTCCTTTGTTTTTTCTACCCCTCTTTCTAGCTTTTATCCTTCTGCTTTCTGGCTTTCAGCTTCATCATTCAATTAGATTTCCTCACTCCAAAATTATTAGTAATATTATTAATGATTTCTTCAGCAACAAAGAACCTTTTCTTTGTCGTGCTTTGTGTATTCTCTCTCTAGGTTTCTGTAACACTTCTCTTTGTCTGTGTCCTTTGATGGATTTTATCATACTTGCTCACTACAGTTATCTCATTTACTTTCTCTATACAATATTTCCCAAATCCATTCCTTCTCTCCTGAGTTAGATCACAAATGTCCAACTGCCTCTTGGACTGCTCAAACTACATGTCCTATGAGCATCTCAAACTCATCGTGTCTACAATAGAATTTATTATTAATGTTTGTTGAATTTGAAGACCTAGGAAATTAAAATTCGAAAATTGTATTCCAAAGTAGATCGAGAATCACAGATGTCTTTCTCACAAAACTGCTTCCTTTACAGTATTTATTGTAAACATTTGCGTGTCAGAATGAGGTTTAATTGGGGCAACTCTGAATCTGGTTTGGCTCTCTGAACTGGCCAGAGGACAGAGCCTGTGGTCCAGGTACAGAGCTGTAAGAGTTCAAGATTATAGCCTCTAGAAAGTAGTTTGTTTCCATTGAGAATTCATACACATCACATGATTTTATTGGGATGTAGAGGAAAAGAGCATCAGGTTTGTCAAAGACATGAATCAATACACTGAACCACTGTACTAACCCCAGACAAATCATCTCACCTCTATAACCTCAGTTGTAAAATGAGGACAAATAATTGACCCGCTTCATAGATTTTTGTGAAAATACATTGAAAAGTTTTGTATCAATATGAGTTGTTAGTGTCTTCATTCTTGTCATGATCAAACAGTAAGGTTTGGCATTGTTTAAAAGAAATTAAAGTTGATCTGTGTGCTTTTGGTTAGTATTTAACATAGATTGTATAGGGTCCATCCTTCAATCATAATTATGAACAATTAGACAAGTAATAGTTATAATGTGAATAAGTGAAGTGCCTGGAGATATTGAGTGAAAAAGGGTTTCTGGTAAACGTGAGAAAACTTAGGCTTGTGCTGGGCTTTTCAAGTTTCTGATATTCAGTAAAATTTCTTAATTGAGATATTAGTAATCTATAGATACTGCTTTTAAGTCAGTATAATTAACATGATTAATCATTAACAGTCAGTATGATTAACAGGGTGGTTTTTAATGTTTGTTTTAGGCCCTGGCAAAATCTTGGACCATCTGAGTCTTTGAAATTGGCTGTACCTTTTCTCATGTCAAGGTAAGTTAGTTATGTAGGAATAAAAGACATACATTCTGCACCTTGCAGTTCCTTATTTTAGTTTCCCAGCATTTTTTCTGATGCTTGAATTAACTTTAATACTACAGAAACATTTAGCTTTTGGCTTGGTTTGAAGATAGTGTTCCTGATTATAAATGATTACTTAAAAACTAATCTATTTATTTAGACTTGTTGTGACTAAAATTTTCATTTCAATGATTAAATTAAAATTCTATTTTATTTTAAAATTTCAAATGGACATTTATCTAATAAGTGATAAAATATAAAATACATTATTACCTTAATGAATATTGATGGAAAATTTTAATAAAGTACTAGCAGGGAGATTATAGTAATGTAACACTACAGTAATATGCTGTGACCAAGTAGGATTTATACTAAGAATGCAGAAGTGATAAATAGTATTAATCTAAAAGCATCAGCAAGGATTATATGTAATGGGGATAAGTTAGACGCATTCATAATAAGGGGTGAAACAAGGATATCTATTATTGCTACTGTTATTTAATATTGTACTAGAAATGTTAGCTTTAGCAATAAGAAAAGAAAAAGAAATTAAGAGTGGGCAGTGAGAAAGCAAAACTCATTCTGCAGGTGATACAGGTAGAGAATCACCTAAAAACTACTTGAAGTAACAACTACAGTACAGTTGCAGGATATAAAATAAATCATTGATATTTCTATGTTACCCAAAAAATCCAGCAGCAAGAGGCAGAAAGAGAAATTCCATTTAAAATAATTGTTATTTTTATTATATAAACACTATTACAAAATGCTTTTCACAGATATTAATCAGATCTAAACAATTGGGAAAATATTAATTGCTCATAGGTAGACTGAGCTAATATAATAAAAATGACAAATAGACCAATCAAACTGCCAAAAAATTATTTTTTAGAGTTAGAAAAAAGTCAAAGACTATCAAGAGAATTAATTGGGAGGGGTGGGGTGGTATGAAGAGATGCAAAGAACAATGACCTAGCCATACCAGACCTAAAACTGCAGCAATCATCAAAATCATTTGGTTCTGGTTAAGAAATAGAAAAGTGGATAAGTGAAGTAAATTGGGTACATAAGACACAATAATCAATGACTGTGTTAATCTATTGTTTGATTAAACTCAAAGACATTTCTGGGATAAGAACTCACTATATGACAAAAATTGCTGGAAAAACTGAAAAATATTATGACAGAAACTAATCACTAACCAACATCTCACCCCCAAGATAAGGTCAAAATAGATTCATGAGTAAGACATAAAGGATGTACTATAAGCAAATGATAGTTTATTTATCAGATCCCTGAAGAAGAAGAAAGGAATTTATGATCAAATAAGAAATAAAATGCATTATTACCCATTTACCTCATACAAGCTTATTCTTGATAATTCCACTTTAACTGTAAAATTAGGAATATTTTCCAATTATAAGAAACATTTGTTAAAATTAACAAATTTAAATGAGTTTAAATGAGGCAAAGTTTTGGCACTGATCAGCTTTTTAATTTCCGCTTATAGCTAACTGCTCCCCCAGGTCTCATATGTGCATATATTTTTCATCTCCAACTTACCCCAGTCTTTAGCTTTATTTCTTCATCTGAATCACTTATTATCTTGGATTAAGCAATTCTTCCTAATTTTATTTTACCAAACAACTTTCCATTTCCTTTTCTCTAATATGCTTCCTTTCCAATAGAATTAGGAGTTTAATAGAAGCAGTGGTTCATTATCAGAACCATTCATGTCAAATAAAATTAAAGTCTCAAATTTGTCCATTTGCCTTCCCATGTGAAAACTTAGAATTATGAATTTTTAAAATGTGCTGTCTTTTGTCATTCCATTTTGCTGGAATGAATTCAGTTCATTTCCATATATATCCATCCTTCCTCTTCTCAGAAGGCAACTGTTATAGGATGAGAGAGAAGGAAGCAATTCAAGACAAAACAACTTACCAACTAAGGCTAACCATTTTTGCAATGTTTCACATCTGTTGCCTCCCACCTCTGCAAAGAAATAAGATACATTTAGCATTAGTACATAGAAGTCTTTCCATGCTTTTCTGTATTTATAACTAAAAATTCTTTTAAAATCTTTGGTAATCAATAGCAGTAACTGATAGCTCTATTCTTTACAATTTGTGTGTATTATCTATGAATATTAAATGACATGTTCGTGTGAATGAATATCTCATTTTTCTTAGCTCTTTTTTACTTCTAGCTAGAGATCATTATGTAGAGTATAGCTATAGGAAACACTCTTTAATTTGTGGTTTTGTGAGCAATTCAAGGTTTATTAAGTGAACTGCTTACCAACTCATGTAATCATATTATAGACCCAAAGCCATCTCTCCTTTCTGCTTTGTACTTTGATCCTTGACTAATTCAGTTAAGTAATTCAAGCAGCATTTAGCTATAATCTCCCTCACTAACACCTTGTGGTCTAGCTTAATGGAGGGGAGAGGATTTACTTATTTCTATTTAGAACATGTTATTGCCTCTAAGAAAAGAGAGCCCCTTGTTCCACTTGTTCCTCTTTTGTAATAGCTTTCTTTTTATTCTCAAATACTAACATTTTGCATATACTTAGAAAAGTAATATTTTCTGCTGCTTCTTAGTTTCATTAAATAATTTCTTTCTTAAATCTAGGATTACCAAAAACCTCCAAAGGATGCTTGTACTCAGTGATTTTCCTAAACAACTTTATGAAAAATTCATTGGCTTTTTCCAGACAATTCCTCTTCCCCCTTATTGTTTTAAGTTCACAAATTGGTAAGTGTGTCATTGCAGTTGTTAATTTTTATATCTGATAATTTGGAAATGCTGAAAAAATGGCTCAGTGGAGTTTGGTGTCCAGAAAGTTTGTATCCTGCCTTGAATACTTCCTATGTCTGTGACCCTGTACAAGTGACTATACTACTCTTAGTGTTTTCTCATCTGTAAAATGGTGACAGTAATAGCACCTATATAACAAGATTGTTGTGAAAATTTCGTGATTGTGTAAAATGTCTCGCAAATAACAAAATATTATTTACATATGAATTATGATCATTTATTAATATTTTATAGCATGGGGCTTAAACAAATAGAAGAGGTCTGTGAGTTAGTAGATAAAACTTAAGACATAGATGTTAAAATATATATCTTTCTAGCTATGTGACCCTGGGCAAATCATTTAACCCCAATTGCCTCAGAGGGAAAAAAGTAGTATATATTAAAAATAACATCTGTGTTTTTTACCTCTGTAAGTGCTGTCACAGCCTGAATCTGACCAATGAAATATTTTAGGCAGTCTAAAGTAATCTTTCATTCAATCTATATTCTCTGCAAAGGTAATCCAACTTAATGCTTCTGTGGCATTCCATATGCACTTCAGCCTATGATCTCTGGAGAATATTGAAATCTCCCCGGTCCCTCCCTGAATCTGCCATTCCTTACACAAATAACTGCCAACACCCTTAGTGTTTCCAAATACTTCTTGTTTGGGGGTTTCTTGTGCCAAGGAGTGGCTGCTGCTATTCAGTGAATTGCAAATTGAGCAGAGCTAACTAGCTATAGAACAAGAGTGGATGAAAATATGTGGATGCAGGAAATGGACAAGAGAAATGGGGTTGCAGATTATGCTACAGAAGGTCTGTTTTTTTTTGTTTTTTTTTTTTTTTTTTTGCTGAGGCAATTGGGGTTAAGTGACTTGCTCAGAGTCACACAGCTAGGAAGTGTTAAGTGTCTGAGGTCAGATTTGAACACTGGTCGTCCTGACTTCGACACCCACTGCACCACCTAGCTGCCCCACTCTTTTTCTGTATATCAACCAGAAATGGGCCTGAGATCCCATCAAAAGAAATAGAGAAGTTCACAGGAGCGGGTAGACTTAAGGTAATGAGTTCAATTTTTTACATGTTGCTTTTGAGAAGCATCCGAGTGAGACATCCAAATAGATTTCATTAGACAGGTATAAATACAGGAGGGAGTGCTAAAGACAAGTTTAGAGGTCACTTTCAAGGAATTCCTAATTAAAGCAGTAGGATTGATTGAGCTCACCAAGAAAGAGAAAGGAAAGAAAAGAGCCTTATAGAACATGTACACTAAAGTGGTAAGGAGAGGATAGCTGAGGCTGCAAAGAATCAAGGGGTAATAATTATTTAGAGTTAGAATATTCATAGCATATTATTTCTGTTGTTTGAACAGAATATTTTCTAGATTAGCAGTCTAGAAAATGTTATTTGTTATGTGCATATATTTAAGTAGAAGTCTTTAATTTCTCTTGCTTTTTGTTTTGATATACAACTCAGAAAAGGTGAAGTTGAAAGAGAAAGTACAGAAAATTACTAAAAATAGGAATCTAAAACCAATAAAAATTTATTTTGGAGATTTTTTTCAAGGCCCCAGAATTTAAGAGGAAGAAAATAAAAGAAAGAAAAAAAATCACACTCTATGTGATCCTTACTAAGTGAGCATGCTTCTATAAGCAACATCACTATTTTTCTATATACATGTTGGTTCTTTATGGTTCTAAAATAAGGAGAGAATCATTCAGTTTGTACCATTTTAACCAATTTTCAGCCTGAATGTTCCATCATGGGATCACAGATTACTAACTACGGTTTTAAAAGGCCAGAACATTACTGGTGAACAAAAAAAGAATGGAAAGAAGGAATTCCTCTGGGAAGTTCTTAATGTGATAAAGGCTAGAACTGAAAAAATGGAGAGTATGGGACGGTAAGTGCCTAACCATTCTTTATATCTATGGGGATTAACTCCTAAGTTGTGTGTCACTTAGGAAATATAGTGTTTTATTTAGAGGATAGATTGCAAATATAAGAAATAAATAAAAGTGAGGTACTATTTAACCAAATGAAATCTTATTTTATTGTTTCTTTTCTCTTCTGCCTCCAAGTCATTCTAGGTGAGATTAAAATCTCACTGAAAAAGATACTGATTTCTTGATGTATTTTCTTCTATTGTTTAAAAGCAGTAAAAGAGTGTATGAATTCCATTATGTGCCTTGTTTTAAAATGTCTCCTTACTATATAGTACTCTGTGTTCAGGTTGTCAAGGGATGTGACAATTGTACAGTAGTGATACTAATAGCAAAGCTGACCAAATTTAGGATTAGCTGAGCTAAATAAGAATTAATCAGATTTGCAGGAAGAAGAAAACAATATTCAGAGAAAAGTAATGGGAATTTATATGACATAGGAAATTCAGATTCTGAAAGAAGTGATTGCAATAGGCTAGACCCTTTTTGGCGGGAGGGGTCTCATGGATGACTCCCATTTAAAGTTTTCAAATAATTGAAGAAAATTATTTTAGTAATCAAAGGAATTTCATTTGGAGGCTAATAAAAACTAAGGTATTAACTTTTCCCATTCAATTTCATGGATCCCTGAAATCAGTCTTTGGACCCTAAGTTAGGAACCTCTATTCTTTTTTTTTTTTTTTTGGTGGGTTTCTAACTATATAACCTTTTTTTTCCAGTATTTTTTAAAAATTTTTTTAAATATATTTCATTTTATTTTATAATAACTTTATATTGACAGAATCCGTGCCAGGGTAATTTTTTTACACTATCCCTTGCACTCGCTTCTGTTCCGATTTTTCCCCTCCCTCCTTCCACCCCCTCCCCTAGATGGCAAGCAGTCCTATATATGTTAGATATGTTGCAGTATATCCTAGATACAATATATGTTTGCAGAACCGAACAGTTCTCTTGTTGCACAGGGAGAATTGGATTCAGAAGGTAAAAATGACCCGGGAAGAAAAACAAAACTGCAAATAGTTCACATTGATTTCCCAGTGTTCTTTCTTTGGATGTAGCTGCTTCTGTCCATCATTTATCAATTGAAACTGAGTTAGGTCTCTTTGTCAAAGAAATCCACTTCCATCAGAATACATCCTCATACAATATCATTGTTGAAGTGTATAATGATCTCCTGGTTCTGCTTGTTTCACTTAGCATCAGTTCATGTAAGTCTCTCCAAGCCTCTCTGTATTCATCCTGCTGGTCATTTCTTACAGAACAATAATAATCCATAACATTCATGTACCACAATTTACTCAACCATTCTCCAATTGATGGGCATCCATTCATTTTCCAGCTTCTAGCCACTACAAACAGGGCCGCCACAAACATTTTGGCACATACAGGTCCCTTTCCCTTCTTTAGTATCTCTTTGGGATATAAGCCCAGTAGAAACACTGCTGGATCAAAGGGTATGCACAGTTTGATAACTTTTTGGGCATAATTCCAGATTGCTCTCCAGAATGGCTGGATTCGTTCACAACTCCACGAACAATGCATCAGTGTCCCAGTTTTCCCGCATCCCCTCCAACATCCATCATTATTTTTTCCTGTCATCTTAGCCAATCTGACAGGTGTGTAGTGGTATCTCAGAGTTGTCCTAATTTGCATTTCTCTGATCAATAGTGATTTGGAACACTCTTTCATATGAGTGGTAATAATTTCAATTTCATCATCTGAAAATTGTCTGTTCATATCCTTTGACCATTCATCAATTGGAGAATGGCTTGATTTCTTATAAATTTGAGTCAGTTCTCTATATATTTTGGAAATGAGGCCTTTATCAGAACCTTTAACTGTGAAGATGTTTTCCCAGTTTGTTGCTTCCCTTCTAATCTTGTTTGCATTAGTTTTGTTTGTACAAAGGCTTTTTAATTTGATATAATCAAAATTTTCTATTTTGTGATCAGTAATGGTCTCTAGTTCATCTTTGGTCACAAATTTCTTTCTCCTCCACAAGTCTGAGAGATAAACTATCCTATGTTCCTCTAATTTATTTATAATCTCGTTCTTTATGCCTAGGTCATGGACCCATTTTGATCATATCTCGGTATATGGTGTTAAGTGTGGGTCCATGCCTAATTTCTGCCATACTAATTTCCAGTTATCCCAGCAGTTTTTATCAAATAATGAATTCTTATCCCAAAAGTTAGGATCTTTGAGTTTGTCAAACACTAGATTGCTATAGTTGACTATTCTGTCTTGTGAACCTAACCTTTTCCACTGATCAACTAATCTATTTTTTAGCCAATACCAAATGGTTTTGGTGACTGCTGCTTTATAATATAATTTTAGATCAGGTACAGCTAGGCCACCTTCATTTGATTTATTTTTCATTAATTCCCTTGAGATTCTCGACTTTTTATTGTTGCATATGAATTTTGTTATTATTTTTTCTAGATCATTAAAATATTTTCTTGGAAGTTTGATTGGCATAGCACTAAATAAATAGATTAGTTTAGGGAGTATTGTCATCTTTATTATATTCGCTCGGCCTGTCCAAGAGCACTTAATATTTTTCCAATTATTTAAGTCTGACTTTATTTGTATGGAAAGTTTTTTGTAATTTTGCTCATATAATTCCTGACTTTCCTTTGGTAGATAGATTCCCAAATATTTTATGCTATCAACAGTTATTTTGAATGGAATTTCTCTTTGTATCTCTTGCTGTTGGATTTTGTTGGTGATGTATAAAAATGCTGAGGATTTATGAGGATTTATTTTGTATCCTGTATTTTACTCATTTTCACCTAAATGAGTTTTTATATCTTCCCTTTCCATCATCCCAAATCTGTACTATCCCTGAAGGCAGAGACTCTTGTTTCATGTTATATAATTAATAGGGATTAATTCTTCATCTTTTGGAAAGAACATTAAATTTGGGAGGGTGAGGCTTGGTAGCATGTGAAGCAGAGAACATTTAAGTGGGCAGATATTTTAAGTGTCTAGCCTATTCTGAAAGAGACCTTTTCAAAACAATTCATCAAAAGTAAAATTAGAAGACTTTTAAATGTTAGTGTATAGCTGTTGTCCTTGAAAACAAATATGGAAATTTTTAGGTTTTTGTTAAGTATGATATTATTTGGATTCATAGAATTTCTTGAGGTTTTTCTTTAGGGATACAGAGGGGAAGAAAGAAAATTTTAATTTGACATGCTTCCATATCATTGCATTTTATAAGCAGTGATAGATGCTTGAAAGAAGCAAGTTGATTCAGTGAAAGGGGCAAAGGATTAGAATTCAGGAGATCTGAATGTATCCTTTAGGTATACAAACACAGCAGTATGTTAGTATTTTGTTAAATTTAATAAACCGAACAATTTCAAGGATTTGGGATTTGTTTTTTGCAGTCCTTTTGTTTCTATTTTGTATATTGGAATATTTGTGTTTGATGATTAAGCTCACAATAAAAAAATAAAATAAGAATAAAATGGGAGGATAGAGCTGAAGTCAGGTTCAAATCTGGTCTCAGACACTTAACACTTCCTGGCTATATGACCCTGGGCAAGTCATTTAACCCCAGTTATCTCAGCAAAAAAAAAAAAGAAGAAGAAGAAAATGAAAATGCTCATTTTTTTAAAATGTACTCTTCTGAACCTCAGGGTTTTCATCTATAAAATGAAAGAATTTGAAAATATGATCTTAAAGTCCTCTTCCAGTTCTAAAATTCCCTGATTATTTTATTAGATTTTAAGTTTCTTGATAGAATGTTAATTTTAACCATTGATTGTTAAAAATTTCTTTTTGCAAATTGTCAGATTGACATTACCACCATTCTTATTTTGCATGAGCTTTTTTCCAGT
This sequence comes from Antechinus flavipes, assembly GCF_016432865.1. Taxonomy (NCBI): domain Eukaryota; kingdom Metazoa; phylum Chordata; class Mammalia; order Dasyuromorphia; family Dasyuridae; genus Antechinus; species Antechinus flavipes. Next base: position 337,792,251 of record NC_067398.1, on the reverse strand, counting down.
AATATGTTGAAATGTCTGTAGAGATATAAACTATGGCAGGAAATTACTAGAACAAAATTAAAATTCTCTGTCCATTTTAAACAACTGAAACAGGATATAAGAAAGTGTTTTTCTCTCCCCCCATTCAGGTACAAAGAACTAGTTCGCTATTTGAAAGCAGTAAAGTGTAATGAAGGCGTTGGGTAAGAAATAAATTATGTGTCCCTTCAAATATATGATCCCCATTTCTTTATGCAGTTACATTCAAGGTCAAATTATAAATTGTCCAAATCTTTTAAAATGAAGGGGTCTAGATTCTATGCATATTTTAAAACAGATTTTCACTTACTATCTCATTTATACCTTTAAGAAGTTTAATTTTAAAGGAAGCAACTTTTACACAGGTTAAGGGATCTTAGAGACAAGATTCCTTTCTACTTGTGCAAAAGTGGTGATTTCACCAATGCTGCGTACTCATTACTACTTCCCATCAACAACCTGGCCTGCTGCACAGCCTGTCGACTCGCACCTGTGGAGTTTGAGTGCTACCTGAAGATGTTCTGGACAGGAAGTGTCCCTTCAGGGAAGGATTTCCAGGACTCTAATGAGTGGATTTTGAACGTGGGTGAGCACTAATATTAAAAAGTATTATGAAGTATGAAATATATTGTTGTACAGGATGTGAGTCAGCAAGCTAAAATGAACAAATATGCCTACATATGTATTATGTATGTATGTGTATGTATAATCTACATCATTTTTATATATGTATGTATATTGTGTACATATCAAAGGTGACATGACAGAACCAAACCTTCATCAAAATTGTGAGATTGTCCATTGTCCACAGAGTCCCATTTATTAATTGCATAACCTTAAGCAAATCATTGCTTTCTTTGGACTTCATTTTCCTCCGATAAAAGGGCAGTAAATGATTTCTAAGGTTCCTTCTATTCTGACATTCTGTATAGACATTTCTGTGGTATCTTCAAGTCTTCCCTTTTAGATCACCTTTCCTTCTTGGCAAACTACTACCCTCAAAGCCCTTGTCCTAAGTTCTATTTCTCAAGGGGTTATAGTTTCTCTAGACAGAGACAAGTGCTTTTTTAAATTGCATCCTTATGCTTTAGAGTATGAGTAGGGGGATTGATCACCTGAAATATTTCCTTTAAACTACTACAGACAGGCTGAAACAATTATGGTCATTTAATTAAAATAACTATTTGTTCCTTAAATAAGTTGTGAAGGAATTTGCCATTTTGCCAAGTAGATTATTTGAGTGTACTTTTTTTTTTTTTAGGGTTGGAGAATATATTGTCTTTTTTTTTTTTTTCCTGCAAGGCTATTGGGATTAAGTGACTTGCCCAGGGTCACACAGCCAATTAGTGTAAGTGGCTGCAACCAGATTTGAATGCAAGTTCTCCTAACTCCAGGGCTGGTGCTGTATTCCCTGTGCCACCTAGCTGCTCCTTAGATTGTCTTTTTAAAGGCCAATTCTATCATTTTGTTTTTTAACTCTTTTCTTCCAGGTTCTCCTGTAAAATGTTGTACACTAATTAAGCAGGCCCTCCGAGTACTCTACAACAATCAGTCCTTGTACAGAAATGTAAGAACTCCATGTTTATTCATTCTTTATTCACATTATATTCACACTTACTGTGAGCCAATTTTTATTTTAAAAAATGAAATCTATTTTCAACCTTTAATGCTGTGACATTTAATAGTTGTTTTAATTCTATTCATAGTTGGCCAAACTGATTTTTATGATAATTATATTTGTCACAGCCACAGAAAGAGGCTTTAAGCAGTTTGAGTTTACAGATCCAGTCTCTCATTTCTTACTATAATTCAGAAGTTGCTACTGACCAGTTTTACTTTCTTTTTTTCCCCTGCTGAAAAATAAGCCCTAAATGAAAAGAAGAATCAAGTTTGTTAGCTCTTTCTTCCTGCTTTCTTACACAGATCGATTTAGTTCTGAACAAAGTAGTGATTGAACCTCTCTGAGCCTTATGATGCTTAAAGCACTATCTCCTCCCTAAGAAGAGAATGTATATTAAGTATATTGTAAATCCTAGGGAGCTCTATACATGTCTACTCTTAGTACTGTTCTCTGCTTATTGTCCTGGCTCTGACACACCAAACATGTGCCTCAGAGCAAGCCTCAAATGTGCTCTGCATAGCTATGACACTAGCAATCACAAAGAAGAAGGAACTGACCTGCACTGGGGGCAAAAGTCTCCTCATCTTTGGTATCAGTGAAAGCACAGGCTAGTCCCTAAGCCTAGCTGACCTACTAACTTCTGTGCTACCTTCACACAGAAGTGTTCTAAGGAAAGTAATTTGCAAACTTCTCAAAGCATTATAAAAATGATTTTTCTCCAAAACTTATTTTCCCAGATGCTTCTATTTCATGCATACCTCTAATTATTTATCCTGTTCCCCTGAAAAAATTTTCATGTGCCAAATTATTCAAAAAAGTCAGTTTCTTTCTTTAAACAAAGGCATGTTACAACAACAAAAAAGAGTCTTCGCTAAGCCTTCTCTATTGTTTTTCTCTCCACTAAAATACCTAAATTCTGACATCTTTGGGGAGAGAAAAGGGAAATTTGGTGAAAAGTAGAGTGTTATTTTTGTATTTAGTGTATTTTGTGAAGATTAGCAACTCAACCCCACTCACTCTTCCACCTTTTTATTTCTGAAAATCCTTTGTAAGATTTTGAGAGCCTGCAGTTTGATGTCAATTAAAATCCCTTTTTTTCAGTCAAGATGTTGGAGTACACTCATCACAATTTTGGGCAGTAGTCCTATTTTGGAGCAGAATGGTCTCCTAACTACTCTCACTCTGAGAGAACCACCATCTTCCTTCAGACAGGTAATTTCTCATCTCCAAAGAAGCAAGCTAGTATCCTGAGGTGGCCTGCATTAATACTTCAGATGAAAAGCAGTGCAAAAAATCCTAAGGTTTCTCTAAGAAAACTTGCAGAAAATAGATGGGAGAGTGTTTTTTTTTTTTTTTTTTTTTTTTGGGAAAGATGGTTCTTTTAATTTCTTGAGTTTACCTCATACATTCAAAAGCTTGTTTACGATTTTATACCTATTGCTCACTCCCAATTCCAGCCTCCCTTATTTGTGTGAGACTTCCTGTCATGCATTCCTGAATATATATTATGGGTCAAAATCTGAAATTAATACATGCAGCCTCTGAAATAATAGTATAAGCCAGGAGAAAAATATGACATGTCTCATATATAAATGAATTTTTTTTAAAGGAAGTCTTGAATTCAGAAGACTTGGGTTCCAATCTCAACTCCAATATTTACTGGTTTTGTGATCTTGGGCAAGCCATTTACTGTTATGAGCTAAATGGGGAGAATAACACCTATCCTATATTAATATGCAGGATTGCTTTAAGAAAAGAACTTTGTAAACTACGAAATGAATTAGAGAAATATGAACTCTGCTTTACCTCAAGTACATGAATATATCATTTTGGGGATTTAAGAAATTGTAAATGAACAACCAAACTACTAACAACTCTGTGAAAAAGAAAAATATACCATTGTAGTTGACTTCTGAGTTTTAGTTATCCTGGAACATTTTGCATTTGAATAAAATAAGCAAAACTGACTCGGCCATAAGTGACCGTTGGCTTTGGGGGCAGAGGAACTGAGTTTTAAGGACAATCCTGATACTTATTGCCTTTAAGTATTACATTCCTAATCTAAAAAGGGATAGGTAAAGAAATAAAGAAGAAAACTATATCTTGCTGAAAAGCACCATAGACGGTGAAGTCATATCAGTACTAAACATATATATAGCATCTACATTTTTTGAAGAAATTTGAATGAGGTGTAGGAGGAAATCACTAGTAAAACTACTAGTGGAGGACCTCAGTTTTCCCCTCTCTGAACCAGATAAACCTAGCCAAAAAATAAGCAAGAAGTAAGTCAAGGAAGTGCATAAAAATTAGATATAATAGATCTCTGGAGAAAATGAATGGGAATAGAAAATACCTTTTTCTTAGTATTATATGGCATCTACACAAAAATTGGCCACATCTTAGGACATAAATGCAGAAAAGTAAAAATAAATGCATCCTTTTCAGATCAAAAAGAAATAAAAATAGCATTCAGTAATTGATGGTGGAGAGATTAAAAATTAATTGGAAATTAAATAATCCTTTTTTAAAAAGTGAGTCAAAGAACAAATCATTGTTCTTAAGGAAAATGACAACAATGAAACAACTTGCCAAAACATATGGCATCCACCAAAGTGGTGCTTAAAGGAAAATTTATATCTCGAATTTCTTACATCAGTAAAATAGAGGAAAAGCATATCAATTAATTGAACATGAAACTAAAAAAAAAGAATAACTTTAAAATCCCCAATTAAATACCATATTGGAAATCCTGAAAATCAAAAGGAAAGATTAACAAAATCAGAAGACACTCATTGAGCTAATAAATAAAACTAGCTTGTAGTTTATAAAAAAAAAAAAATCAGAAAATAACTAAACCGTGGGTTAATTTGATTTTATTTAAAAGAGAAAAAACCCAAATTACTTGTATCAAAAATGAAGGGTGAATTCACCACCACTGAAGAAGAAATGAAACAATTGTTAGAAGCTATTTTGTCCACTTAAATGTCAGTAAATTTAATAGTTTAAATGAAATGGATGAATATGTTCAAAAATATAGATTACCCAGTTTAACAAAAGAAGTAAAATACTTAACCCAGGCATAAAAAAGAAATTAAACAAGTCATCACTGAATTTTTCCAAAAAAAATCTTCAGTACCAAACTAAATGGATTCACAAGTAAATTCAGCCAAACCCAATATTGTATAAACTCTTTGGAAAAGTAAGCAAAGAAAGAATCCTATTCCTTTTATGATCCAAATATGGGATTGATAGCAAAGCCAGGAAGAGCCAAAACAGAAAGGAAAATGTAAGCCAATTTCTGTAATGAATATTGACACACAAATTTTAACAAAATACTAACAGAGATTACAGCGATATATCACAAAGATCATACACTGTGACCGTGTGGGATTTATACCAGAAATGCAGGACTAGTTCAGTATTATGAAGACTATCAACATATCAATAATAAAACCAATAGAAAGCATATGTTTATTTCAAGAGATGCAGAAAAAGCCTTTCACCAAATCATAGCACCCATTCCTATTAAAAAACAAAACAAAACACTAGAGACTATTGGGATAAATGCAGCTTAACTTAAAATGATAATATTTTTCTAAAACCATCAGCAAGTATTATCTTAATGGTGATAAGCTAGAAACCATCCTAGAACAAGCAGGGGTGAAAAATAAGCATACCCTTTATTACCTTTATTATTTAATGTTGTATTAGAAATGTTAGCTATAGGAAAAAGAGAAGAAAAAGAAATGAATTAGAATAGACAATGAGGAGGCAAAACTATCTCTTTGTAGATGATGTGATGTTATACTTAGAAAATCCTAGGAAATAATTAACAGTTTTATCAAAGTTGCATGGTACAAAATAAACCAACATAAATCATCAGCAAAACCAACAAAGTCCAGCAGAAAGAGTTAGAGAAATTCTATTTAAAATAACTGCGAACAGTACAAGATATTTGGGGATCTACCTACCAAGACAAGCCAAAGAACAATATGAACACAGTCATTAATCACTTTTCACATAAAGTCAGATCTAAACAATTGGAAAATTGCTCGAGTAAGCCAAGCCAATGTAATAAGATGACAATTCTATCCAAATTAGTCTATTCAGAACCATATCCATCAAATTATCAAAACATTATAGAGCCAGAAAAACAATGACAATTCATCTGGAAGAGCGAAATCTCAAGGATATCAAGGGAATCAATAAAAAAAATTATGTGAAAGTAAGTGGTCTAGCTGTACTGTACTAGATCTCAAACTGTATTATAAAGTGGGAATTATCAAAACAATAGGTACAAATTTCCTTATATTAATTGACCACAATAATCTACTACGTGATAATCCCCCAAAAGCCAAGCTTTTGAAACAGAAACTTATTATTTGACAAAAACTGCTAAGAAAACTAGAAAACAGTATTTCAGAAACTAGGCATAGACCAACATCTCACACTGTGTGCCAAGAATGGTCAGAACAAGTACATGATTTACATATAAAGAGTGATAGCATAAGCAAATTAGGAGAACATGGAATGGTTTTATCTTAGATTTATGGATAAGGGAGGAATTTAGGACCAAAGAAAATAGGGGAGCATGATAAAATGTAAGATCATTTTGATTATATAAAATTAAAATGTTCTTGCATGAACAGAACCAATATAAACAAAACTAACATAATTGGGAGGGGGATAAAATAAATATTTAAAGAAGTGATAAGGGATCAAATTAGATGATAACCTTAAGTCTTCCGATTCTAAATCCTACAACATATGACTTTGTTGCAGATGGTGTGGGATGTGTCCTTTGGCATTTTAGAAGAATTGAGATTGAAAGTCAATGTTTCTTTGCCTTCAAATGTATTTTATGGTTCTGTAAGTTTGTAATTTTGCTTCTTTTTCTCTACGTGTTGTTATGTTTAAGGTGAAGTATTAAACAATGATTTTTAATATGATAGTCCTCGATTTCTATTTAAATAAACTAAATGTCAGCTTGAGAATTACCCCAGTTTTTTTACTAATCTCCGATCTTACATTTCCAGCTTCCTTTTAGACATTTTGAATTGGCTGTCCTATACACATCTTAAACTCAATATATCTAAAACAACTTCTTCCCACCTAAACCCACCCTCCTAACCCCTTTTACCATGGAAGGCAACAACAAAGTCCATCAAGCTCACAACCCAGGAAGCTTCCTGCATTCTCACTATCTCAACCCTCCTCCCCCGTATCCCAAACGTTGCTAAGACCTGTCTATTTTATCTTTGCAAGCTCTCCTGAGTGTGCTCCCTTCTCTCTTCTGATGCTGCACCACTCTAATACAGCCAGCCCCTCATCACCTCATCTATTGGTAAATCTGCCTGGCTCGTTTCTTCCCCAGAAACAAATTAAAAAATGCTATTTGTCCTTCAAAACCCTTCATGACCTGGTTTCCTCTTACCTTTCCAGTCTTGCATTTGGCAGTGTATGCACTCTTTGATCCGGTGACACTACCCTCCTAGCTGTTCCAGGAACAAGTCATTCCATCTCTTTTCTAAACATTTTCTCTGGCTATCCTGGAATGCCTACAGTATTCTCCCTCTTCTACTTTGATTATTGACCTCAAGTCCCATCTAAAATATTGTTTTTTACAGGAAGTCTTCTCCAACCTCTCTTAATTCTGATTCCTTCTCTCTGTTAATTGTGGTGTTCTCTTTTTTTTCTAAAATATAATGGTTCTCTGGGAGCAGGTTTCTTGGGGAGCTTCTGGAGGCAGCCTTAGTTTTAGTTTAGAGTATTAATCTTTCCAAATGCAGCCAGCTGTTAAAAGTTCCAATCCTTTATTGTCTCTTCCAAAATAGCCCAGTTAGTTTTCTTTGGTTCCAAGAGCTCTCGTTGCTAGTCTTTTTCCTCTGCCAGCTTCAGCCTCTCCTCTTCCAAATCCCCAGGTCTCCCCAATTGCATTCTCTAGCTTCTCAATCTCCTCAACTGACTCCTCCACTGACTCACTCCTTTTATGCTCTTTTAGAGGTATAAACTCAAAGCTTGATTCCTTCTCTGAGAGTGGGATTGTGGGAAGTGTAACTTTGTGAATCTCCCAGACATGTGAACTCTCAAAGGTTAAACTTAAGCATGGTTTCTATCAATTCCAGTGGGTTAACACCTTGTTTCAAGTTCTGGTTCATAACAGTTAATGATTTTTTGTTTATCCTATATATAGCTTATTTTGTATATATTTGGCTGCATGTTGTCTCTCCCATTAGGCTGTAGGCCCTTTGAAGGCACAAACTGTCTTTTGACTCTTTTTGTATCTCTAACATCTTAACAAAATGCCTGACACACATGGATAAGCATTTAATAAAGATACATTCATTGGTTCATTTCACATTTATTATTAGGCACACATGTGAAAGGCACTATGTATTAGGTACTAAAGGAGATAAAAAACTAAAGAAGAGACAGTTTGAAGAAGTCTGTAAGATCTCTTTTAACTGAGGCCAATCAGGATACTTTCATGGAGGAGTTAGCATTTGAGCCAGGCTTTGAAGAAAGTGAAGAATTTCAACAATCAAAAATGAGAGGGTGTTGCACTTATAGAGAACTATATGAGCAAAAGCATAAAGGCAAGAAAGAGTGGGTCATGTTTGTGGGAATAGGAATGGAACAAGTCATCCAGTTTGGGTGAAGAGAATTCATTAAGGAGAGTAGAGAGAGAAGTCTATCCCTAGTTAGAGATGGCCCAGAATGCCAATCCCAAAGAATTTAGACTTTGGCAGTCAGGGAAGAACATCTGAGCTCTGGAAAGATTTGATCATATCACTTGTGTTAAGAGTGATTTAAGATAGGCATTCTCATTGCTCTTCTACTGAAGCAACTTGATTTTACTTGGAACTTGGAGACAGAAGACATGGTTTATTCCTTTTGGATAAAATATAAAATCCTTAACTTGGCATTTAAGTCTTCCCATGATCTGACTCCTACAATTCTATCCAATCTTATTTCTTATTTTAGGAATTTTGCTATACAGTCAAATTGGCTTAAGGTGTTTTCCCCTTGGTAATTTCTCATCCCTGTATCTCTAAGTGGTGCCCCATGTCTGATGTCCCCTTCCTCCTCTTCTCCACTTCATAGAATCAGGTTTCTCACAGTGCTTGTCAATGCCACTTGTTAGCACAAAGCATTCTATCATCCCTAAAGTCCTTAATGCTTCCTCTTTTTTGAAACTGCTTTGTATTTCGTTATATAGACTTAACTGCATTATTATAAGCTCCTGGTGGATGGCCTGTTTTTGTCTTTGTTCTTCAACTCAATTCCTCTCATGTTGTATAGAGTTTTTTTGACCCTTTTACTCACAATCAGTCTCAAGCCTCAGTTACCTCCTCTGTACTGGAACTAAAAAATTACCCTACCTAATTCAGTTGTTAAATCAAATGAGAACAGAAAGCTTTTTTTCAGTACTCTATAAATGTCAGCTGTTAGAGGATTTAGTTCATGCTTCTGTGATTAAATGAGCTCTGTCTGTCATTTAGTTTGCTCATAATATAGGCCTGGGTGCTTCTGCACTCACAGCATTTTACTTAGTAAAGAGAAATAATGTATTCTGATTGTTGTTTATTTTTCTAATTAGTTAAACCTTGAGGCTTGTTTTCTTCTCACCATTCAAGCTGTGCTTCAGATGCTGATAACTGACTTGCCATGGTTGACTTCTTTTCTTGAAATTATGTTAGCTTTTGGGGTAAGTTCTAAATATTTTGAATTTGTGATTAAAACTTTCTTTTCTTTCTTCTTTAAAATCCTCCCAATTATGGTGGCACATTTCTGTCATCTCTGCTATAGGGATAGTGAGGTCAGAAGATTTCTTGAGCTTGTATGCTCTGAATTTCAGTGACCTAAGCCATTTTAGTATCTGCACTAAATTGGGCATTAATATTATGAGCCCCTGAGGGTGAGACACCACTACATTGCATTGAAATGGCACAAGCCAGCCCATGTCAGAAATGGAGCTGGTTAAAAATCCCTGTCAGAGTGGTATTAGGCTGTGAGGAGCTCCTCTATTTCCAGCCCGTGGGATGTGGGTATTTAAAAAAGAAAAAGTCTGAACCCCACTAATAGTCATAAAAACAAAGGTAGTGCATAATTCTTTAGTTCATATGTATATAATTATATAAATATTTATGACTATTTACTAGGCTTTAATCAAATCTGTATGATATTCCCTATAGCCACCAATTTCTCTATTCCTATCTTTGTAGGTTCATGTCCTCTTTATTACCTGATAAAAATTCATTAGCCTCCTCCTACCTGCATTTCCCCCACCCTAGCCCATTCTATTCTTTATCTTATTGCCAGGTTAATCTTTCCTAGCATGACTTTTGGTAGTTAGTAGGGAGCCATTGAAGGAATTTAAATAGGGGATCTTTATCCTGGTAGTGAAGATCCTTCAAAAAGCTGATTTTCCTTTGTCTTTATTCATATTTCCCCAAGCTACATGTACTCTGTGTCACCAAACTAGACTACTACTACTGTCCTTATATACAGCCAGCTTTTTTCTCTCTCCATTTCAGTGCCCAAGATGAAATAATCTCTACACCTGAAACACTTCCCCCTTCTCTCAGTCTACTGCCAAATCTATGTCTTCTGAAATCCTAACTATCCTTCAAGACTAGTTCAAATGATGCTAACTCCATGAAATCTCTTCTACTCCCTGAATATTTCCACTAAACTCCTAAAGAGGAAATGATACTTTCTTTCATCTGGCCTTCCCCAAAGTACTTGTCTTTGACATTGTAGTTTTTATACATATGCATAAAATGCAACGTATAAAATGCAGTGTAAGTGGATAAAAGTACTGAGTTTGGGTCATCCAAGATGGGGAAGAGGTACAGCAATCTCCATACCCCACAACTCTTTTAAACAGATTTAGAAAATGTACAGGTCAAATTCTGATGAGGAAATAAAAAGAAAAAATGACAGCAAGTGATTTTTTCCCCGCCTAGATAAAGATAAGGGAGACAGATTTGTGGATATTGGGTATAGCATCTGGCCAGAAGCATGACAGGTGATTCAGTCTTAGCTTAAGGACAGATGGTGCATCCAGAGTTAACTGCTAGCTCTGTTGCTCACTGTCTAGTTCCAGATCATAGATCCAGAAAAGACTAAAGAGGGGACCCATATCTACATGTTGCATTCCAAATGAGAAATAGTTGATAATCTCAGGCTGTATACCAAACAAAGAGATCATCCAGTGGATGAAGTAACTGAGAGACAAAGGACAGGACATGTATGTTTGCCTTTATGTCACTTCACTAATCCTGCAGAGAAGAACCTAGCATTCATCTGGGCCCAGTTCTGATCCCCTAGAAGTCCCTTGGGACAGAGAACCAACACTTTTAATCATGAGTTGCCCAACATGGAGGGACCGCGACCTGACTGAGATTCTTTGAGATTTATCCTCCAAGGAAGTTGCTGTCAAAGGGGAGGAAAAGGTTACATAAAGAATAGTAGTGGAAAATAAGGAAAAAAGGACTGGGAAGGTCTCAGGAAGAAGAAGAAAACTTAAAGACCTTGAGCATATGCAGATAAATCAATAGGCAAGATACTAATAGCAGAAGGTTATGTGGCCTCCAGATCAAATTAGTTCGGGTATCTATAAACAAGTATTATCAGACAAAGGAAAATTATTCTGGTGAAACAGGACTTTGAGGGATAGGAGACTATTGCAGGATGTAACAGAATGTTTAAAATAAGAATTGTGAAAATAAGATATATAGTCTACTCAGCAGAAATAATTGGCAGGATTAGAAATTTTTTTAAAAGAATCCATGGTGGCAAGTCTCACTAAAGAAACGAGAAGGGATAGCTAATATAAGTATACAGAAATGAAGGACAGTCTGAAACCAATAACAAAGGAAAGCATTATCCTCAATACAAGCAAAAGTTAATTGATCTTCAACACAAGATGAGTAGAGATAATTTAAGAATTAGAGGGCTTCCTAAAAAATATGACAAGTCAAAATACCTCAACACTATAATGTGAAAAATAATATAAGAAACTGTCCAGGCCATCCAAACAAAACAAAAGTACCAATTCAAAGAATCCATAGGTTACATTGTAATCTCCAAGACAATTAGTAGTTAAATTTAACCATTCCACTGACAAATGATTCTATATTTCTATAAGCAACCAGGAGAAAGACCTTCAAATAGAAAGGGAAGGAAATTTAAATTTTTGTTACTGATGTTCATTCATTTCAGTTATGTCGGACTCTTCATGATCCCATTTGCGTTTTCCTTGGCAAAAATCGTGGAGGAGTTTGCCATTTACTTCTGCACCTCATTTATGGATGAGGAAGCTGAGGCCAACAGAGTGAAATAATTTGTCCAGGGTCATACAACTAGTAAGTGACTAAGGCTGAATTTGAACTCTAGAAAATTAGTCTTCCTGACTTCAGACCTGGCACAGTATCTAGCATATCACCTAACTGTAATTTTGAATAAATTTAAGACTATTCTGAACCACTGAAAACCAAAGGAGAGAATGAAATGTCATCTAAAGAGCAAAGGAACTCGATACAGTCCAAGATTATTTACTCTACAAATCTGAGTTTAACCATAAATGAAAAAAAGATAAAATCTTCAGTCAAAAAGAGACATTTGAAACATTACTTCAAAGAAAACCAGACCCCCCTAAAATTAGTTATTTCTCAAATACCCAAGGTACCAGAAATATCATGAAGAGATAGTCCTTGAAGAGATTTCTTTCAAAATGTATACAAAGAAACATGAACAAAAGCAGAAGTCAAATAGAAGTGGTGATAGAGAAACAGGAATGAAACCTATCGTACAAAACCTCATAATGCTTTACCTATAAGAAAATCACTGTTTTATGTGGGACTAATTACAGAATGGGTGAAGACAAGGTGAAAGAGGAAGAAGGTAGAAGAGGATTGTATGACATAGTCACTTAAAAACTAATAATAAAGGGAAAATAACTCTTGTGGTCTTTCAGGAAGAAAGTTTTAATTCTTGAAGAATGCAGATATGAAGGATTAAATAATTATAATCACAAGTGAAACAAAAGTGTAGAGCAAACAAAATTCATAAGCAATGAAGAGAATGAATAAAGAAATCTTTTTAAAGAAAAAAAGCAGAAAATGACATTTCAAAAACTATGAAACAAAAGGAAGGGGGAGGAAGAAGGTTATTACTTGAGTATTCGTAGAGAAGAATTAACTAGGTTATTTATATTACATGTATGTGTGTGTGTCTATATATAAGAGGGGGGAGGGGGAAAGGGAGAGGAGACTGATTAATAATCAAAACCAAGAGGTAACAAGTGAGGAAATGGGCCTTCAGGATGAAAGGAAAAGAGCCTGTAGGAATAGGATTACCTTAAATTAAAGAAGGGATATAGTACTGTCTTTACAGAGGAAGAGGAAAAAATGGGCTAATTTGAAGAAGAAGAAACTTAGAGACAAATGGAGGAAATATCATAACTTTAAGTGTGTATGGAAGAAAGAATCCAATAGAACAATAAAATAACAGATTGAATCTGTCCCCCCCACAAAACATGAAAAAGAAAGACCCAGAGTAGAAATGAGGAACATAAAAGCAGGTATTGCTATAGTCAAGCTGTCAGAAACGCAAAAACTTTTAATATGTTAAGTGGTGTGTGTAGTATCCCAAAAATTCTTTCTGCAGTTTTAAGCTGTTATAACAGTTAAAACCACAGGTGCACTAAAACTTTTGGGGACATTGAAAATAAAATAGGCATGTAGTGATGGCTGAATGCCCTTATCTATAAATGTGAATCAAGTTTGTTACCTTATTATATTCTTAAATGCTGTTTTCAGATACCTCTGTAGATATTAAGTTAGGGAGAAAAGGAAAGAGAGAAAAAGAATTACAATGAAATGTTTGCTATGGCAGTACATTAAAATTTTTTTAATTAAAAAAACTTTCCTAGAAAAATTTCTGGGCACTAAAGCTGTTTTTGGAAGGCCTCTTGTACCGAATGCCTGTTCTTCATGATGTTGTCAGTATGATTGCCAGAGATCTGAATTACCAGAAAAACACAGTGTTAAAATTGTAAGTAAGTCTTTTTTCCTTGAATTACTCATTTAGAAAATGTCAGAAAGTAAATCTGAATGAGCTGTTGGTGCTTATTAGACAATAATTAATACCAATCTGTTGTTAAATAGTAGTTAAAGAACATAGTTGTCTTGGTCACTTATTCCAGGGTGGGAATCTTATGATGTATGGAATATGAACTCCCTTTTCCGCTTTTCCTCATCCCAAGTTGTAGAAAAAATTGGCTTCTGTTGAGGCTTTATGAATTTTTTATATTCCACAGTTTTGAGTGAGTTATAATTCTGTTAATAAATTGAATTCTTCTAGTGATTTTTTGCTCCTCAAATAGCTATTGTTAGAGGCCTTCAAGACTTCTCATTAAAGGCCCTTTGGAGCCCTAAACTTAGAAGGTAGATTGTCTGTCTTGGGGAAAAAAGTCTGACTTTCTAATTTGTATTAATAGAATATAATGAAATATTCCTTCCTTCTGCCCTCTATTATAGAGAGGGGAAGCTGTAAGATGTGTCATCAATCAGTAAAGAAATAACCAAAGATCATCCATGTAAATTAAGAATTTAATGAGATTGAACTCCCAAATGCAAAAAAAAATTTTTTTTTAATTTTATAAAGAATGAGAAGAAACATAACATACATTTATATTTCTACCCATTCATTCTCACTTTTCTGAGAATTTTCACATTCTCCCATTTCTAGACTTTGAAGGTCATAAGTGTTTGTTAATAAAAACATCCTCCAAATTGATAGCATTGTTGTTTGTTCTTCATTCTCAAATAGGACCATGATATCAGGGAGGTGATGCCAGGACATGCAAGTGAATTAGATTTAAGTGAGGGAGGGCTGGGCAAGATCACCTGCCTCAGTTTCCCCTCCAGAGTTATTTGGTTCCAGTGGCCAGATACAGATCAAGACGACTGGAGATGGCCCTGGATGCAGTGGGATTAAAGTTAAGGCTAGTTAAGAAATGAGGCAGAGAATGGCCTCTTTAACCCAGTCAAAAGAAGATCCATCTAGAAGGGGAAGACCCTCAAGGTTTCTGATCAAAACAGAAATCATAAACCTCAAGATATCTTGGGAGGTTTCAGCAATCAGAATTTACATTCCTTTGGGCAGAGTACTTAAGGGTAAGGGTATTGTTGCCCTATGTGGAACAGAGAAGAGAAGGGAAAGAAGAAAAAAAAGAGCTGTGTTGTTTAACTGACCTACTGAGGACTCAGTAGATCCCAGGGCAAGCCCCAGTTAGTTGCTGTTTGGGCCCTGTTTGGCCCAGGGTGAATGTAAACAGTGCTTTTGGAGCAATCTGGGTCCAGTGGCCAGATACAGATTTAGAATGACCAGAGGTGGTCCTGGTTGTAATGCTTATTGAGCATCCTCTAAACTGATGGCACTCCAACCTAGAATTGCTAGGAACTGGCAACACATTGGATATGGAATAAGAATCTTTTAGGTGACACCTGTGTGGCCCAGTGGATGGACCTGTGTCACGAGGACCCGAGTTCAAGTTGGGCCTCAGATACTTGCTGGCTGTTTGGCCCTGGGCAAGTTAATCAACCTTGTTTGCCTTAATCCATTGAAAAAGGAGATGGCGAGCCACTCCAGTGTCTTTGTCAAGAAAGGCCACAAACATCATGGTTCCACAAGGTCATAAGAATATGATATGTCTTAAGACTCAACAACAAATAAGAATTCCTGAATTTAGAATGAGCACTGGTGGCTACCTCCAGAGAGGGACTGATAAAATTGGAAAGCAGAGGGAAGCATAGTTTTTTACTTTATTATTCTTGAAATTCTGTGTATTTCCTTTTGCAACATTGGCTAATATGGAAATGTTTTGCATGTGTGCACATGCATAATCTGTATCAGGTTTCTTGCTTTTCTCAGAGAGTGGGGATGAGAAGAAGGGAGGAATTTGTATAGGTTCCATGTACTGCTGAGAAAAAAGTATATTCCTTTCTGTCTCCATTCAGTTTTCTCCAAAGGTCTATCATACCTAACTTTTCTAGAATTCTATTTACCCCTTTAATTCTTTCTTTTTAAATTTTTTTTCCCTTAACTTCTTTCTTATTTTGTGATTTGATTTTTCTAGTTTTGAGAGAGCAAAGTTGAGATTCTCCACTTGTATGGTTTTGCTGTTTTAATTCTTCTTTGCAGCTCTCTTAACTTCTCTAGGAATCCAGATGCTATGTCACTTGGTGTGTATATGTTTAATATTGATATATTTCCTTATCTGTGGTACCTTTAGCAAGATGTAGTTTCCTTCCTTTTTAAATTATAGATCTATTTTTGCTTTTGCTTAATCTGAGATCAGGATTGTTACCTCTGCTTTTTTTTTTTTTTAACTTCAGCTGAAGCTTAATAAATACTCCTCCAGCCTTTCACCTTTATTCTGAATGTATTACTCTGCTGTAAATCTGTTTCTTGTAAACAACTAAGGATAGATAATCTGCTATCTGCTTCCATTCTATGAGAGAGTTCATCCCATTCACATTCACAGTTAAAATTGCTAACTCTGTATTTTTACCTTCTGAATCCAATTCTCCCTGTGCAACAGGAGAACTGTTCGGTTCTGCAAATATGTATTGTATCTAGGATATACTGCAACATATTTAACATTTATAGGACTGCTTGTCATCTTGGGGGGGGGGGGGGTAGAGGGAGGAAGGGGGAAAAAATCGAAACATAAGCGAGTACAAGGGATAATGTTGTAAAAAATTACCCTGACATGGATTCTGTCAATACAAAGTTATTATTAAATAAAATAAAATTTAAATTTAAAAAAAAATTGCTAACTCTGTATTTCCCGCCATCTTGTTTTCCCCAAGTTATATTTTTTCTTTTTTCCTTTTCCTCTTCCCCAGTATTTTGCTTCTGACTGCTACCTCTTTCAAACAGTCCTCCCCTTTTATAGCCCTTCCCCCTTTCTTATGCCTTTCCCCTTCTACTTCTGTTCTCAAAGGGAATGAATTTGGAACTCAAATTTTCAATAATACGTTGAAAATGTTTGTTTGCATGTAATTGAGAAATAACAAGATATAAATGTATTGAAATAAATAAATTGATGGAAGGAAAGATAGGCTCCTTGATGCTGGATTTTGCATATGTTCTGTGAGAGCTAAAATTGATGCTTACATTGTCAGAAAGATTCAATTTGAAGCTATGACTAAATGCTAAGATGTTTGTTTGAATAGGTGGCAAACTCTAGGTCCAGACTATGTTGGGGAGCTACTCTGCCTTTTCCTGAGCTTCAGGAATTCACAATTGCAATCCGTTGGCATCTTTCTATCACATGTGGTAATAGAAAACTTAAACCAGTGAGTATTATCAACATTAATTCTACCATAGAATGATTTTAAGAAAAAATGACTTTTTTGTACCAATGGTGTTCTGCTGATAATTTATTTTTGACTTAGCATAATCAGCATAATCTGGTGACTACTTTCCTATAAGCTTAATCTGTAGAAATATGTGTTTTAAATGTGCTTTTAATTCTGCTGTTAGAAGGCAATGAAAATGTATTCAGTTGAAGAATTACTCTTGGTAATATTTGTGTCTTTAGTATATACAGAGGTCAGAGTTCCTTAAATCCTATGAAATTTATTTTTCTAGGAAACAAACTTTACTTTTTCATTCATATGCCCTTAAGATTAAATCACTTTGCACTTTTCTAAGCTGGATTACCTAATTCATAAAAAGCTTTCCTGGGTGCAAAGCTAACTATCTTATGTTAATTTCAGAGTTCATAAGATAGATTAAATCAAGATGTAGTCCTCTGCATTGCTAATAGCTAAATGTGCAGCTCCTAAAACTTTCATTTGGAGGTAGAGGAGTTGGGGAGAGATTTTGTGGATTTGCCTTGATCTAATTTATCTATCATCATGGAGCCAATACAGCTACTTCTTTCAGACTAGACTGAACTGAGGGGGAGTTATAAGGAGAGACAAAAATGAGGGCAGTGACTGAGGAGAAAATATAATCTTCCTCCCCAAAAAGGCATTTGTTTCTTTCCAATTAAAATTTCTAGTTTAGAGTATCTCCTTTTAATTATTTTTTAAGATAAAACTCAGAGAAGTTAGTTGTCTTTGATACTTATGGGTTTCAAAGAATAAAAATGCTAAACAATGACCATACACTGTGAGACTTGATTTCTTGTTGAAGATGTCTGAGTTGAAAAACAGTAAGTAGTCCCTTGCTAATTGGCACACCATATAGATAAATTTTGCATATTCTTCATTCCTGATCCTATACAAAGGAAGAGTAATTAGTAAATAGACTAATTTGTAATATATTCATTCTAATTTATTTCAATCTTTTTGGAATCTATTTTGGAATCCAAATAAGTATCCATGACTCAAATCTCTGGTTTTTTTAATTTTCTACATAAAACTCATCATACGAAATTTTTCTTTCATTCAAACAGCATTGTCCAGATATTACAAAAGAAAAATTCAAAATCTTAACAATCTCTCAGTCTGTGTTTAGGGAAAGTTTTGTTTGTTTGTTGTATATAGATTATAAAGCATATATAGAATATATTGATTATATAGATTGTGACATCTTGAAAATAACCTTTCCTATATATAAAATAAGATTTTAAATAAATATATCATTTGCCAGAGAAAATGATCAATTTAAGACAATTTTATCCTCCCCAGCATTACTGTGGGATTCTGCATAGGTCTGTCCCCATTGTTGGTGCCCCATAGTCTTTGGAACTTGGACTCGGAATCTTTTAAAGGTTTGAAATACAGGGATATTATTAGTAATATTTTGACGTTATCACCTGTCAGATGGATTTTTTGAAGGATAACCTGGGAATCTAATCACCATTTGGAATATTTTATGGAGAGACGATTTCAAGTTCCAAACCACCAACTTCTAAGTGAGCTTTTAGAACATAAGCCATTAATAAGTAAAGAACTTATTATGTCTTGTAAATCCCAACCCTGGAACTTGAGTATTTTATACAGGAAAATGGCATAGTAGATGAAAATATAAATAAATAATTGTCTTGCCTGTTTTTAGGTGTCCTTGGGCAAAGTCACTTGATATTTTTCGTCTCAAAGTAAGTCTATCTGTGTTCATTTATAAGAAAGCCTTTTTTAAAAAGCATAGGATCTTCTCATTACCAAAATACAACATTTTCCCTTTCTGCTTCACTCTATTGGAATGTTTTTTCCCTCTTCATAGAATCCTGTTGCCTTTTACATAATCCTGTGCTTCATAGCTGTTGGTGTCTCATTCTCCTATTATACTATAGACCCTTTGAGAGAAAGACATGTCTGTCCATTGATATAAGTATCCAAAGACATCAGGCATTACCTGCATTCAGATTGACTAGATTATTAGAGACAGACATCTTTCAAAAGTGAGGAAGATGGCAGGAAATGTGAGCAGTGTGAAACAGTGGCATTCACACTCTTTATAGAGAAACTGTTTAAGATCAGCCATCCTACATACCCTTCTACTGAGGTGTATCAGGTAAAATGGGCATTTTGCTATACTTTTTGCCCAGATTATCTCTGCCAGTAGCCTAGAATTTATTCCCCATTTGTTCACCCTGTACTTTGCTTTCACTGTGGGATTGTTAGAAACAGACAGCTTAAGAATTAAGATCTCTTTTGGCTTAAAGTGACCTAGGTTGCTAAGAGGACTGAAAATGAATGTCAATAAGACATATTTAAAATATAAAGCAGGCAAGTTCCCTATATAAAGAAGCCCTATATGGAGCTTCTTTGTAAATAAACCCTTTTCTACTGTGACTATTCTTCTTTCCCTATGCCCCCAAAGTTATTCCTCATTTTTAGATTTGAGGGTATTGTGTATTCTGAAAGCTATATATATATATACCCATACTTCATTTTCAGTGATTATTTACTCCTCTGCATTTCTGTTAATCCCCCAAAAGAATACCACATAATGGAATGGTATATTGGAAAGATTACTAACTGTGGAAAGAGGACCTCGGTTCCAGGAACAACTCTGCTCCTGGGTAACTTGAAACAAATCCCTTCTTTTCTTTACCCATCTAGTAAAATGAGAGATTAGATGATCTGCAATATCTG
This sequence comes from Antechinus flavipes, assembly GCF_016432865.1. NCBI lineage: Eukaryota > Metazoa > Chordata > Mammalia > Dasyuromorphia > Dasyuridae > Antechinus > Antechinus flavipes. The sequence goes on along the minus strand of NC_067398.1, from coordinate 337,772,490 downwards.
TTCTAAATCCTATGACCCTATAAATGTTTTGTTTTTGCTATTACTTTTAACATTTTTTAGGTGCTTGACTTCATACTAGGATTTATATTTCCTTCACAATTATTTATTTTATCCCATTGTTGTCTGTGCAGGCTTTCAAAAGACCTCATCTTGAGACTGCAAATCATCTTCAGTTGAACAAATTTGTTTCTATTTTGGAGAATTTGTAACTATTTCCTAAATCATTTATCTTGAAAATTACAAATTTGTTGCAACTCACTGCCAGATGCCTACAGTAAGCCCCCATGACTGCTTCATGTTCAGAATTTTCTCTTAAAGACATTCTGGATTTTGATATCTTGGTTGTAAGTCCCTGATGGCCAAACCTCATGACCTGTTTTTATTCACCTAAGATTACATTCTGGATTGAGGGTGATAGGAAAGAGTAACAAACCAATTAAGATGTCTCAGTTATGTAAGTGCCATTGTTTTGCTTTTCAGTCTATTCAGTTTTGCCCTTTCCAGCATTTGAACAATTTTAAAATAACCAAGGATTCCTTTCAGAGTGCAGATAGAGTTGTCATCTAACAAAGCAGGCATCCCCTGCCATACATCCCCTGTCATTCTTGTGAGTGTAATTTGAGTTAGCTATATTCACACAGAAAAGCATTGAGGAGAATAGCAGGCCTATCAGAGAAAAAGAACTCAGGCAGTTCCTCTTTCTTTTAACCATCCATCCGAAATATCACACTGTGACCTTTGACCTAGTATTTAAAGATCCATGTTTCCCCTTTAAATATTTAAAGAAAACTGTAGTACCATAGTTTTTGTAAAGATAGATCTAAGTAAATACTCTAGATTTTCAAACCAGTTCTTATTTTTAAGTTATAGTTGCCCAGAAGGAAAGGAGTTCAGAATTTCCCACTCTGCTGCTTATCATAAATAAATCATTAGTAACCAGGTTCTTAATGAAGTGCATTAACATTTACCATTTATGTTCTAATTCATAAAAGTGGTAACAGAAGCATAACTTGGCTTCTATCATTTATTCAGGCTCTGATCTTCAGTTCCTTAAGTCCCCTACACCCTGTTGAAAGTGATGTTCCCAATTGCCTCCTTTCAGTTTTCTTTGAAACAATTTCTGTTGTATTTTTGCACATGTGAGACTTCCAAATAACTTAATTTTTTCAAGTCTAAATTATTTTTTTAAAAAAATCATATTCAAACTTTCAGAGATTATGTAAGAAAAGTATCAGAATTTTTTTATTTGCTCTTGTGAAATAAAATTTTACTTTGTTAATTTTTTTTCTATGTCTTTCTTTCTCTATGAGATTTATTTAAAATGCCAAAGGGGGTGAAATTAGTTATTTTGCTGTGGTCTATGGAAAGGCTGGTATTGAGCTAACTTTAAAAGCTTATAACTTCTGTGTGTAAATTCCATAGTTTCTTGTACTTGCCTGATTTCTGTTAGATTTTCAAAAGTTTGAGAGAATGGCTTTCCCAAAGTAAAAAAACAAACAAACCATATTGTCATTTTGTCTTGCCCAGTTGAACAAAATTGGGCAAAACCATATCATGTGTACTTGTAACTTTTATTAAATCATTCTTCTCCCATGTAAACACAAACAGTTTTAACAAAATACTTGCCCAGTTTGACAGAGCTTTGTGGACTTGGCCCCTAATCAGAAAAAATAAATAATGGGGAAGGCCATGAAAGAGTGGGTAGCTGAATGTGGCTCTGGGAAGCCTCAGCTATGAAAGCTAAGGTTCTATTTCATCATATAGCTGATAACACATAACACCTCTTTTTCTTGGTTAGAGGCAAGAAGTAGAATGGAAATAGCACAGACTCTGGATAAGCCAAAAGAGCAGAATCCCAGTCCTTCCTCTACTTGATACTAGCCACATGATGGGGCACTTTCCTCCAGTAGCTGGTGCTGTTTATTCTACATCAATAGAGCCATATAAAAAGTTCCACAAGCATCTGCCCCACAAGGCTGTTGTGAGGAAAGCACTTTATGAACTTTATGAATGATGTGTTAGGAGAACCTGCTTTTACTTCCCTGATCATAAAAAAGAGGGGAGTGGGAGGCCTACAGTGATACAAGTTTGCAAATTTGAATTTTTGAATATTTGCAAAATGAATTTTTTTGATCTTCAGAAAAGAGATACAAGATAGAAATTGGCTTCAACAAGATTTCCTCCCCACCCACCCGCAAAATGCAAAAGACTTCAGGAAAGAAATACAACTGAGCAAGTTGCCTTTCCTGCCTGATTCTCCATTTCCCAGACCATACAATGAAATGCCTGGACCAAGTGAATTCTGAACTTGCTTCAGAAAGGTATGGTCCTGCTCAGTTTACAGAACAAGGCATTGGTTAGTTGGCAGGCACAAGGTGTATGGGATTCTAGGTAAGAATCATTTGTGTCCTGTATAAAGGTTTTTCTCCATCTTCAAAGAGAGAAAATAAATTTTAACAACTCATCGGTAAGACTACACCTTGTATTGATCTTCCAAAATTCACATAAAAGAATATATGAAGAAATCTTGGATTATTGACATTTAACACTTAAGGGAGCATTTACAATGTGCATTACTTTCCACTTGTTACCTCATCCTCACAATAACCTATCTGGAAGGTGGAGTACTATTATGATGTTTATTTTACAGATGAGGAAGCTGAGGCAGAATGATTTGCCCAGGGTCATATAGTAAATGTCCGAGGCTGGATTTAAGTTCAAGTTTTTCTACCTCCAGGCCCATCACTCTATCCCCTGTGCCTCCACGCTGCCTGGGTCAGGGGCAGAACCTTATTGGAGGCTGGAGAACTGTGAGAACTCTCCTTTATTTCTCCAGCATTGCTAACACCCCTTTCTTGGGCCTTCACCCATGCAGACAGTGAGGGAGAAGGTAAAGCTGAAGTCAGCGGATGCTTGTGAGCAGCAGAGCTGGGATTTGGGCCCACATTCCTTGGGTCCAAAGCTAGTAGTTGCCTTTCCCTAAGTACTAGCCACAGACTCATCTTTGGGTCACAGGGGCTTTGACCTCCTAAGTCCCTAACAGGATGTCCTAAGACACATAGGTACTTGATTCCAAGTGGCAAGGGTCAGGCCACTTCACTTTTTGCTTTCTTGCCAGTTTCACTTCTGGGGTTTAACTACAAGCAAGAAGAGAACAGGACAATAAGAGGAACTGGACATCAGTTTTGACTGGGCAAGTGCTGATAATGCATTCTTGTCACCTACTATTTTTCAGATCTACTTTGTGTATAATGCAGTCCCATTACCTCAGGTGTAATGGTCAGAGGAAATGGCTTTCTTAATCCTGAAATCTGTTCTAGTGCCTTAAGAATGACAAAAAGTGCTTTACATGTCTATAACAAGTCATAAGTCAGACCCCTCCCACCTATTTCTATCCCTAGGGGTCAACATGGCTGTTCACATTTCTTGGATGGATGAGCAGGGGATCACCAACTACAATCTTTTGAGAAGCCTTGCCATGTGCCCTGCTGTTTTCTGCCAGACCTCTCACTTGTCCCGGAAGTGCAGGAACTCTCAGGAATCCTGAACCTTCCTAGCCCTCTCTGCAACTGAACCCTCTCTATTAGAATTTGTAAGCTTTAGAATAGACACTGTCTCACTTTTTCTGTGTTTCTTCAATGTTTAGCATAGTACTTAATAATGCTTTTTCATTCACTCATTCATTAAATCCATTTGTTCCTCCCAATAAATCTGGTGTTAGTACTGCAAAAAAAAAAAAAAAACTGAAGTTAGTACTGTAAAACTCACGTTACATGATGTGCCTAGAGTCATATCACTAATAAATAATCAGAGATGGTATTCAAAACTGTCTTTATTAGAAGGCTAGACAGAACCTTGGAGACCATCTCTGTAGTCTAGCTCTCCTTCTAAAGGAGAAGGCTGAGAACCAAAAAAGATTTAAATGATTTACCTAGTGTGGCAAAGGTAGGTAGGCAGGCAGTGGTCTTAAGGTAGGTTTGTGGTGAGAATATGAAGTCAGAACCTGTGACTCAAAATATTGAGCCACAATGCCTTCAGAAAGCTAAAAGGAAAAACAAAGTTGTTCATAAGGGAGAAAACCTGAAGAATAGTTACTTTGAGATCTGGATATAAGAAATGAAAATAATAGAACCATTTTTCTTAAAATATATGACAGATATCTTCCCTTAAAATAGAACTTTACCATAACTGTCCCAGAGGTTGACTATTTGATGGAATCCTTTGAGTTTAATTGAAGTTATGAAATGGAATAGTAAAGATCCTGGCTTGGAAGTCACCAAAGTTAAATTCGGATTCTAACTTTTCAGGTAACACTGTGCCTGAGCAGGTTCTCAGCCATTGTTTTCTCATCTATAAAATGAAGGGGTTGAATTAGATCAGAGATTCTTAACCTGGGGTCCATAGACAGATCTCCCAGCCCTTGTCACATAAGAGTGCAAAACTAGCGTATATCAGGAAGTTTATGAACATAGATGGGGAGAAATGCATCTTTATTTCAATATAATTCTATGTATTTTGTACATTTAGAAATATTAATCTGAGAAGCAATCCATAAACTTCATTAAACTCCACCTCTCTCACATACATACACCCCACAAAGGGTTAAGAATCCCTGGACTAGATGATCTTTTAAGTTCCCTTTCCGTTATGAGATTCTATGGTTCTATAAATATTTTTTCCCCTTCCATTCTGGGCCAAAGTGGCATACACAATAACCAGATTTTTCTGTCATCTTGGCTAATGGATAAAAAATTTTCCCCACCCTTAGTTCTAGCTCCCTTCTATAGAAAAGGCCATAAGGAACAAGTCTAATTTCATTGAGATCATGATGTGTGATCTGAAACTTTTTCCACCCCATCTTTTTTGTAAACTACTTATCTTCCCAATAATAGTTCTGCCAACAACCTGGAGAGAAAGTGAGAGATCCAGTCAGATCAAAGCAGTTGTGGGCACAGGGCTTTGGGAACAGCTGTCTGTAAATAATCCCTGAGAAATGTAGAATACTGATACTGAGGTATGAACCCACCTGCGACTTCCCTCTATAACTCCTTTTTTGAACACCTCCTGCTTTGCAGTTTCCATTCTGCCCTCCTTTCCAGACCCAGTTTAAAAAGCTGCCACATTTTCTTCTCCCCTAAAGGGACGCCTATGTGCAGGCGCCCACACACCCCCCTCTACAAATGTAGGTCAAGACAGAATACCTGTCCACGGTGATTCTCCTTAGGGTTTCAACTGATTCATTTGGCCTCCTTTGCTCTCAGTACCATTTTTAGCATGTGAAAGCTTGTTAATTCTCACTGATTACTTTAGTTGTACTAGTTTCAGTCCTTTCCATTTGGTATCAATTACCCATGGTGTCTTGGAACCCAAAGCTGAGTTTGTGACTACTGACTAGGACCAGACTGAAATGGTAACTACTGGATTTGGAATCAGAACCCAAATTCCAGCTTTGCTGCTCATGGGCTGTGGGACTTGAAAAAAGTCATTCAATCTTTCTGTGCCTCAGTCTCCACATCTGTAAAAAGAGGGTTGGACTAGATCATCTCAGGCCTTTTTCAACTTGGTCTAAGCATTCACTTTTCACTTGACTACTACTAATAACAGCAGCAATGCATGGATGATGTAGGATTATTTTCCCCAAAGAATTTACTGTTAGTAATTTGATTTGCCATTAGTAATTTCAATCTTTTCAACATAAAGGGCTTAATGTGTTTTCTATGGAACCAGTATATTGACAAGCAGCTAAGTGGTATGGTGGATAGAGTCATTTTAGAAACATGAACTCTCCTTATAAGAATCCAATTTTCTTGCCACTCCCTCTCCCATCCACCGCCCTCCCCTCCTCCAGCCAAGCACCACTTGCTGCATCAAGCTCATACCAGTCTCCCTCCTCCCACCACCACCATCATTCGTTGGGACCTCTTCAGCCATGATGGGGATGTTCTCCCACATTCCCTGATACCGACAAGATCCAGGAGATCATGAGCAGGTTGTGCCTGGAGGCAGGACAGAGGGCACCGCTGATGGTCCATTCGTTGGTGGGTGGGCTCCGAGGAGGAAGGAGCAGGTAGTGCTGTGATGAGTGGTGTGGACATGGTCATGAACCATCATCTGCAAGAAACGAATTTCAAGAGGAATCCCACAAAACATCTGTCAGACTGCATGAAAACAATCAAAGGCAGACTTGAAGAGCACAAGCCAGATAGAGTGGAACTTCTTTTACGATGGGAGCAACACAAAATGTTTGTGGCAGCCCTGTTTGTAGTGTCTAGAAGCTGGAAAATGAATGGATGCCCATCAATTGGAGAATGGCTGAGTAAATTGTGGTATATGAATGTTATGGAATATTATTGTTCTGTAAGAAATGACCAGCAGGATGAATACAGAGAGGCCTGGAGAGACTTACATGAACTGATGGTAAGTGAAACGAGCAGAACCAGGAGATCATTATCTCCTCAACAACGATACTGCATGAGAATGTATTCTGATGGAAGTGGATTTCTTTGACAAAGAGACCTAATTCAGTTTCAATTGATAAATGACGGACAGAAGCAGCTACATCCAAAAAAAGAACACTGGGAAATGAATGTGAACTATTTGCATTTTTGGTTTTTTTCTGGGTTATTTTTACCTTCTGAATCCAAGTCTCCCTGTGCAACAAGAGAACTATTCGGTTCTGCACACATATATTGTATCTAGGATATACTGTGACATATTTAACATAAAGGACTACTTGCCATCTGGGGGAGGGGGGTGGAGGGAGGGAGGGGAAAATCAGAACAGAAGTGAGTGCAAGGGATAATGCTGTAAAAAATTACCCTGGCATGGGTTCTGTCAATAAAAAGTTAAAAAAAAAAAAAAAAAAAAAGATGGGAGCAACAAATCCTTGCTAATTTTAAAAACTATCATTAGTTCTTCATAGGCAAAAACATGAATCCAGATGTCATAGTGGTTCTCTTAGACTTCAGTGAGGATGGCATGACCCCATAAATGATTTCAACAGTGATTTAGAATTGGCAAAATGTTAACAAATTTACTGATTTACCTTGAATCACTTGTCATAACTGGCGGCTGCTTTTTAACATCTGTACAACACAGGACTTAGGCCAACTTGGACTGGTGTCATCTTAAACTTCATTTAATTAATTGGAGTGGAAGCATTATTTTTAAAATCATGTTATCTAGATGGTCTAAAATAAAAAGCACTTTACCCCCTTTGCCTCCCTTCTCCCCCCAGAAAAACAATCCACAATGTATTTATATTTTAATTTTAGTTGAGTAGTAAACATGACACCTTCTCCTACCTGGTGTGAGTGTGCCCAGATATTCTGTGTTGGGTTGACATTGCCCCAGCAATGAGTTGTATCATTGATAGCATCTCCTTGCACGCTGTTAATTTTCTGCCTTTTCTGGGTATTTGTTGTACCACTGACACCCAGGTGGATGAAATCTATTTAGATTGATGGCCAATTCCGTTGTTCACTTGTGCCCAACTTTTCGTGACTCCCTTTGGGTTTTTCTTGGCAGAGAAACTGGAGGGGTTTGCCATTTCCTTCTCCAGCTCATTTTATAGATGAGAAAACTCAGGCAAACAGAACCCTGTTCTTATAACTTGCCCAGGATCGCACAGCTAAGCGTCTGAGGCAAATTTGAACTCATGAAGATGAATCATCTTGATTCCAGACCTGCTGCCCTCTTCACCATACCACCAACCTGTCTCATATAGGTCCCTGGAGAAGGCAGAATCCCACAGGATTGACTATAAACTCAGTTATGATTCAGTAATTTTTTTGTGGATTAAATAAGACCTGTCCCATATTTAATTCAACAAACATTTATTAGGTCTGTGTTTTCTATCAAAAAAAAAAAAATGCTAGGAGATAGGGATACAAAGATAAAACAAAATCTTTTCTCTCCCTCTTTTCCCCCCCTTTTCTCTCTCCCCTCCAGGAACTAATGTATTCCTGTTAGGTTAACATGAGTCCTTGCATGGAAGCTCAAGTTGTAAACTCTTTTGTTCCCATAGGAATTATCAGAAAGCCCTGAAGCTCCCAGTTCAGTATGAGACCAAGGTTACTGATTTGAGTCATCCATATTTTCTTTTCAGTCTTGTGGTTTGTTTTTAAGTCTATTTAAAGGGAATCACTAAAAAAATGCTTAGGTATTATTTAAAGAATTCGATTGGATCCTCTTCGTGGATCATAACAATGCCACCAAGTCAGCCTAGTGTGGTCATGTGATTCGGAAAGTTCCAAATGTCTTTCAGAAACAGATTTGTGTGACTACACATAATCTACATTGAATTACTGCATTCTCAAGGAGAGGGGGTGGGGAGGGAGGGAGGAAATAATCTGGAATTGGGGGAAATAAAATACTGAACTTTTTAAAATTAAGGTAGAATTCTTCTGTGGAAAAGTTTTTAAAAAATAGAAAAACTGCACCCACACACATTAATAGGACAGGAACCAAATTGGACACCTTGCCTTCCTTCCCACATAGTAGCTTAGATCTGATAAGATGGCAACCCTGTAAACAATGTCAGGCTCTACCAAGCTGTTTACCTTCATGCTTTGTTAGCTTGGCCTCTGAAAATTCTCAGTCGCCTCTTCATAAAAGCTGAAAGAAGGCAGAGAAATAACTATGGGTTTCTGACTTGCGTGAGCTGTCGCGTGGTAGCTGGAGATGGTTATTTACCACAGAAGTCTTCAGATGCCTGGGAAATTATAAGAACAAAGGAAACTATATGTTCTCTGAACTCCAGCTTCATTATTGCCCATGGCAATGGCTCTGTGTGCCCAAAGTGTATCTGTTGATTTTAATTGACTTAGCAAAGGGAGAAGAATTGTGGAGTGGTAGGAAGAATGCCATGTGTCAGGGGGCCCTTAGTTCAGACTCTGGCCATGAAATTACCTGCGTGACTTTCCCATTCTTTTTCCTCCTTGCCTCAGACACACAATAGTGAATGTTCCTGTTTTTTGTTGGTTGATTTTGTTTTGTTTTTCTTTCTTGGTAGGGGTGCAGGAAGGAGGGTGCCTATTCAGAAATGACTTTTTTCTTTAATTGTAAAAAAAAGAGATTTAAGCCATAAAATGTATGGAACAGTCACTATAAAATCTACATAAATGAAACTTATTAACAAATCATTTTATTTTCATGTTTAACTACATCAGTACTTAAAAAGCATTTAATGAATGCTTGTTGATATAAAATCTAAAAAAAATATGTACTGTCCACTGGTTCCCAGACTTGTTTTCAGTATCTTTACACTACTAAAATTATTGAGAATCTATCCAAAGTTTTTGTTTATGAGGCTCTGTCCAAAGGTTTTGTTTATTAGAAACAAAAGCCAATTGTGAACTTGTAGACCTTTGAAAGGGCTTCAGAAAGAGCTATCTGTACTTAGAGAAAGAACTATGAGGATTGAGTGTGGATCACAGTATGGTATTTTCACCTTTTTTATTGTTTGCTTGCATTTTGTTTTCTTTCTCATTTTTTTCTTTTTGATTTGATTTTTCTTGTGCACCATGATAATTGTGGAAATATGTGCAGAAAAATTGCACATGTTTAATATATTGGATTATTTGCCTCTAGGGGAAGGAGTAGGGAGAAAGGAGGGAAGAAAATTCAGAACAAAAGACTTTGGAAGCGTGAATTTTTTTTTAATATTTTATTTTATAATAACTTTATATTGACAGAACCCATGCCAGGGTAATTTTTTTTACATTATCCCTTGCACTCGCTTCTGTTCCGATTTTTCCCCTCCCTCCCTTCACCCCCTCCCCTAGATGGCAAACAGTCCTATATATGTTAAATATGTTGCAGTATATCCTAGATACAATATATGTGTGCAGAACAGCGCAGTTCTCTTGTTGCACAGGGAAAATTAGATTCAGAAGGTAAAAACAACTCGGAAAGAAAAACAAAAATGCAAATAGTTCACATTCGTTTCCCAGTGTTCTTTCTTTAGGTGTAGCTGCTTCTGTCCATCATTTATCAATTGAAACTGAGTCTTTGTCAAAGAAATCCACTGGAAGGGTGAATGTTGAAAATTATCTGTGCATATGTTTAGAAAATAAACAGCTTTAATAAAAAAGAAAAGAAAGAAAGGACTTCATAGACCCCAAAGATTCTCTGGGCCACATTTTGAGAACCACCGGCCTACTTGATAAGGGTTTTGTGTATTTAAAAAAAAACAAAAAACACTTTGAAGCCTGCCATAGAAATATGAGTAGTTGTTACATGTATTTATTGTAGTAATGAAACTTCCTACATTGGTTCTGGAGGAATACTACTTTTTTATAAAATGGTGGCACCTTCATTTCTGCCCTCTATTTCTAAATGGCTCACAATAACCCTAGAATCTTCCTATCATTCTGTACTCCTGCCTGCCTTTTCCTCTTCTTCCAATCTTGCCTCCTTTATCTGTTTTTGTACTTCTATCTCTCCCCCTCCCTCCCTCCTTCTCTTTCTTTCTTTCTTTCTCTCCCTCCTTCCCTCCCTCCCCTCCTCTCTCTCCTCTTTCACACGTGTTTGTGTATAGATAGATAGAGCTATGTAGATAGAGAAATCACACAGATCAAATAGATAAGTTTATGATCAGAGTTGCTGTTTTCCTCCGCTACCCATTTCATTAAATCCTGCCTAAATTGTCCTACCAAAGATAGGCACTGAGATTGAATTCTACCCAAATACCATACCTACAAAAAGCATTCATTACCTTGATAAAACTGGCCTCCATGAATAGATAGAACTTTGGATCTAATTCTCAGGATTATTAAAAAAGCCAAACTTAGATTGTTTTAAATATCAGGGTTTATTTATGTCACTCAGTATTTATTAAGAACTGCTATGTGCCAGGTACTCTTCTGCTAAGTTCTAGGGATACAGAAAAATGAAAAAAAAAAAACAGTCCTTGTTCTTAAGGAACACAGTCCAATGGAGGAGACACCTATATATAAACAAGATATAGACAAGATGAATTGGGAAGGAAAGCATTAACATTAAGAAGGACTGCAAAAAGTTTCTTGCAAAAGGTAGGATTTAACTTTTCAAAACTTGTAGGAAGCTGGAGAAATTAGTCCAGAGCTGATGCATCTTCTAATTCTCAAAACTCTTATGGTTTAATGTTATTACCCCTGACAGCACTACTGACTTTGTATTATGGAATCTTGGCCTAAATCTGAAAAGCACCAAGCTAGTTTTCCAGCTGACTTCCTGTTCTTGATATTTCTTGAGCTGTATTTTTTTTTTTAAAGTGGTAATTTGGCCTTAGTGCATCAATAATGTGATTCACTAATTCGGAGAAACTCCCAAATAAATGAACCAAGAGCACATTCTGTGCTTTAATTTTAAAAATCAGATTCATATTTCTAATTTTTCTTTTCTTATCAGGTAAGTGATCAGAAAAGCTAAGTTCTACCAGTAACTCAAACTTGCTGATTTCAGTCCAATATTCTCCTTAAATCACTGCTGGAATAATGACAAACTATGACACACTTTTGAGAGTAGCAAGGGCCTTGAGCTTTAGAATGGTGCATATGCTGCGAGCCGTAGTTACTGCACTGCTTGATTTTGCTTCATTGTATACCTCTGTTAATGAAGAAAGTTAAGGGGGCAAAGGCTAGGGATAAAATAAGTCAAGAAATTACCCCAAAAGACATCAATCTCTTTTATAAAGTCTCACATAAAATTACCCATTTCTTGGAATAGACAAAAGTATAATTACCCTATAATTCCCTTGCTGCTTTTAATTTTTATTTCCTATTTGGGGAATTTGTTTTGATATAATGGGAGTTTCTAAAGGCATCTTGGCTTAGAGGATAATGTGAGACACTTAGATCCAGGAAGACCTAGTTAGGAGGCACAGAGGCTAGATTTGGAATTGGGAAAATCCCGAATTCAAATCCTGACTCCCAACACTAACTGTGTGACCCTGGGCAAGTAACCTAACCTTTCTGAGCCATGGTTTCCTTATTTGTAAAATGAGGGAATTGGATTTGATGGTAACTTCTATCCATCACACTTGCTAGCTGTTCTTAAAATCCACATTACACCTAGAGATTATTCCCACTTCACTAAGAGTCCTGTGGAAATGTTTTGGTCCTAAACTATTATGGAAGTTGGGGTGGAGATTCTTTTCTTTTTCCTACACTTTTAAGAAGCAAAGGAGACAAATTCTTTATTAGCCTCATCTGCAAAGCCAGAATCCAAACTGTAGGATCCTCATATTTGTACCCATGGGACTTCAGATAAATCAAATTAGAAAATGAGAATGGGCCATTAAAGACTTACCTTGATGGTAAAGGGAACACAATAATTACACCCAAAAAACTAGAAAAGTTTTTGGAAACGGTTGAGGAAAAACAGGATTATGTGGATGTGTAGCCTCAGTCCTGGAGCCCATGGGTATGGGACTTACTATTTAGATGAGATCTCTGCCCTGTGGGTGATGAGGTGGAGTTGTTGAAAGTCAAGAGCTGCAGTTCTCATTCAGATGCCCTTTTCTGGACTCTACAAGCAGGATTCCCTTTCAGGATTTTCCAAGTAAAAGGATTTTTTGGATGCAGAAATTAGAAGAGTTCATCCCCACTTCAGGTTGGGAAGGAAAATACTGGGATTATCCGATTGGTGCAGGCAGGTTCCCTTATGTCCCTACTCCCAGTTTGCTACTCCAGAGAATTCAGGATATTGCTCCTAGGGAAGACCAAGGACATAGTTGAGCCCTCTCCCTTAACATGGAAAAGCTGCTTGATTTTATATTGTCTGCTATATATTCTACATATACCTTCTTTGATTTCTTTTTTGCTATGATCTGGATAAATGAATTTCTTTGTTTTTCTCTATTATGAAACTAGGATTATGTGGAGAAGGAGTAAAACCTTGGCTAAGAGCTTGGGATTGCCCTTTCTTCCTGTATGTGACAAAATGATCAAAAATGCTAGCTTACATTCAACAAATTCTCATCTTGTATTTTTTAAAATGGGTCATCTCCCCTAGACTTATAATACTTAAGGGAGCAGCTAGATATACTTCTATCCAGGTACTCCCACTCTCTGTGGAAAGCAGAGGCGTGGCCTGGACCCCAACTTCCTGCCTCCCCTCCTGGTAGGAATGAAAGTCTAATCTTTTAGAGAAGGGTGGAAGGAGAAGAGACTAGAAATGTCTAGTCTTCCTCCAAGATATACAAGGAAAACCATCCTTGCCACACTGGGAGCCTTGCTACATATGTGGGGCCCACTACCATTCCCTCTACTCTCTTGTCACTACATATGTACCAAAAAGCAAACTGCTGAAACCTCAGTAATACATGAGCTCCCACTCATGTATCCTGTTGGCTAAGAACAGAAAAATAAACTATTGGCTAGCTATTTTTACAACAAGAGACAATGTAATGGTTAGCATTTTTTCTTCAAGTAGTAGGTTTAGTCCTTTTGAAATTGTATAAAGTGAACTGAATTTCAGTCCCCTTTTTGTGGTCCCAATAGGCTTACCTATATATGTATGCAGATATTCTGGAAGTTCCTATTTTCCTCTTTTCCAATAATTCTTTTAAGAATTAGTTCATTTCAATCCAGCAGTGGACAACAGGAAGTCACTCATCTGGAAGAGTTGGTGGAGAGGGAGTTCCTGCCTCAGATAGGGAGATCCCTCAAGTCCTCTCTCATTTCTTGGAATAGTCTACTTAGAGGAGCACCCTTCACCCCACTTTGTCAGAGGTTCTCAGAGCCCAGCTCTGGCCAACTTTCTTTTCTATTCATCAACCTTTGGAATGTTTGCTCTGAAATAGATTTGCAATCCTTTCCAGGGATTAATATTAGTGCCCGCACATACACACACACCCCAAACACAAATGTTGTTAAACTCCACAAGGGCCACTTTGTCTCGGCTGCTTTGGGTGCCCACCAAGCCCCAAGTACATCCTCACCCTTGGGGCCTGGGTTTTATAACCTCACTTAGAAGAACACAAAACCAGCAGTGTTTTCCTCAGCCAGATGCATAAGGGGTAGCCTGGGGGCATTTTCCTGGAGAAAATCCTGAGCTGGAAGCATCTGGACCAACCCCTATACCTCAGCAAGAAGCCACACTACCATATTTAGCATATTTTTAGCATATTTACCATATTTAGCCTGCTATGACTGTTCAGAGGTTTCAAGTGATTTTAAAATCTTATTTCTGAAACCAGACTATGGACTTCTCGCAGGGAGGGTCCTTGAAAAAGAGTCCTTGAGCATGGGAGTTGAGATGGTTCAAATGCTGCTCCAGATACTTAGCAGCAGCTGTCATCCTGGATAGTTCATTAAACTCTGAACCTGGAATTCCTCAGCTATAATAAAGCTTCTTAAATTGTGGCTACCCACCCCATGTGGGGTCACATACCTAAATATGGGGGTCCTGAGAAATGTGACAGCAGGAAAAGGTATCAGATATTCCTCCAGGATTTAATTCTTCCTGCAAAAATAAATATATTCATCTCATTAGTATACACATTTGCTTTTATCTTTCATAAGTGATAAAATGTTTACCAAAGAATTAACTTAAAAATTTTAATTTAAAATAAGTTAATATTTAAAGATATCTAAAGTGAACATTTATTAGTCACCTACTGTGTGCCAGCAACTGTACTAAGCATCATGGGATATAAGGAAAAATATAAAATCATGGCCAAGCTGGCATCTTCAGGGTTTCATTAAGGTTTCATTCCAAGCCAGCCTTTGAGGGTTCATCCCACCAGGTCTCCTCAGACTTATTCTTTCCAGAAACCCTGAGAACTAAGTCTAGCTGGTGCAAAAGGCTCTGAAGATAGGTTATGGTTCCTATAATACCCCCTTTTTAGAGAAGGGAGGTTCCTTAAAGCAAATTCAGCTGGCACATCAGTAGCCAAATGATGATTCATACACAAATGCTGAGCTGTTGCCATTTTAAGTGATTATATTCTTATTAATAAATCCAACCTCGACCAACAGAATCACAGATAAAAGAAACCACAGTTAGAACTGTCAGGAAGTGCCTGATATCATAGCAACACCAAATTAAACATCTGAGGAACAGGAGGTATATACCTGTTAAGAGGGGATGGTCACTCACTAAAACTCTGATCCTGAGGATGTGGGACACTGGCTTTGCAAAGACTCAAGGTTTGGGTTTTCTAGGATGATAGATGAAAAATTGTGATGGTTTCTAGGAAATGACCTTATCTTGGCCTTCTTGTATGGAATGGCAGTGAGTCACTTGAAGCCCTCAAGAGGGTTTGTGGGAGTGGGACCACACTGACACCATTGGGCTTTTTGTGTCCCTTGGTACCGGTGTGAGCCAGGGAAGAAACATTAAGAGATTCAATCAGCGTTCATTTATTATATGTGATACACCATGCTAGGCACTGAAGACAAGTAAGAAGCAGTCCCTGCACTCAGTTTACAATCTAGGAAGGATAAGTAAACATATACAATTAGAAACATGCCTAAGTGTTGTAGAAGTCAGAAGGGAGGTCATTCTGGGATGGGATAAGCACAGTGAAGAGAAAACTGGGCCTAGAGTCAGGAAAATTCCTTTTTCCTATTAGATCTTGTTTGCCTCAGTTATCTTATTTATAAAATAACCTGGAGAGGGAAATGGCAAACTACTCCAGTGTCCTTGCCAAGAAAACCCCATGTCGAGTCACAAAGAGCCAGATATAACTGGAAATGACTAAAAAAGAAGTGCAGGGAAAGGCTCTTGGAAGAACTGAGCTCTTCCAGCAAGTCAGGTATCTCTAGGTAAGGACTACAATGTCTTTGTCTCATCTTGATCCACAGTTAGTCAAGATTCTAGCTATAGTATCAAGGTGGGGGACAACAGAGTTTGAATTGGTGGACAAGTGATAAATTTATAGAGTGGAAGAAACTGCTCAGATAAATGTACCTATAATGGGATTTGAATTGTGATATGATCAGAAAATTGTGAGTCAACAAATTCAGTGTCCAGGGTTTGTTAATGTTATTATGGGTCATAAGGTCTTCATTTCTCCCAAACTTTGCTTTTTCCTTTGCTGAATTTCCCTGAAAGGGGCATATTGGAATGAGGAATCCTGAGTCCTATGTCTGCCATTTATAAGGTATGTAACCTAAGACAAGTCACTTATCCTCTCTTGGGCCTTATCTATAAAATAAGAGGCCTAAACTTTAATAATATTGCCAGGTATTTATGTAAGAGAATGATTAGGGGAGTCCCCCCAAAAAATCAGCTTGATTTTTTTTTTGTTAAACCTTGTTCTAGACTTTTAAAAAATATTTTTAAAAATAACTTCCCATGGAAAGTGGGAAGGGAGGGAGAAAAATTTGGAACACAAGGTTTTGCAAGATTGAATGTTGAAAAGTATCTTTGTATGTATTTTGAAAAATAAAAAGCTATTACTTTAAAAAGAAAAGAAAAAAATTTCCTCATGGAGGATGTGGATATGTGTGTATGTGTATATGTATGTATATATAACAATATGCTTACATATATATATATATATGTTGGCACCTTGTTGAGAGACTGATACATGACAAAGAATCAGTAACTGATGGAGGCCTTCACCAGAATAAACTGGTTAGGTTGGACTCTTCAGTCAATGGTTTCTTGTAGGAGAAGCCAGATTTTTCTGCTGACCTACAAGATTAAATTCTTTCTCTTTTTTCCACTTTTCTTGATATCCTGGAGGCACAGAATATTAAGGGAGGGAATTGTCCCGCCCACCTCTGACAAGAGGGGAGAGGAGACAGTGAAGTTTGGGGAAGAATCTTCATTCTAAGCCTAGTTTTCCTTGGGGAAGAAAAGTCTTTGTCCTTTTAAAAAAGGAACTCCAATCATCATCATCTAGATGGAGATGGGATTTAGAAGGATAAGAAGGGGATCTGTGAGATCAAACACTATATTTTCAGTGAAAACCAAACAAAGGGCAAATAGGTGACAGCTAAAATCATTTTTTTAATTCCCTTACATTTGATTGAATGAGAAAATGTTTGGTTTTTTAATTAAAGCTTTTTATTTTTAAAACATATACATAGATAATTTTTAACGTTTGCCCTTGCAAAAACCTTGTTTCAATTTTTTCCTCCCTTTTCCTCTAGATGGCAAGTAATCCAATATATGTTAAACATGTGCAATTGAGAAAATGTTTGTAAAACATTATATATATGCTATATGCTATTTTACAGTACTTTAATCTTTCAAACCCAAGATCTCATTGGCTTTTCACAGCAAAACTGTTGGGTAGGTAGACAGAAGAAACTGTTATCCTTGTTTTGTGGAGTGTATAACTAGGAACTTGGAAAAGTTCCATCAACTATATCACTGAGTCCTAGTTATACACTCTAGGACTCAGTGATATAGTTGATGGAACTTTTCCAAGTGAATTACACTGCTTCTCTACCTTGTCAGAGCTTTAAAAGGATCCATTTTCTCTGTTATAAGAAAAATGCTTGGTATATATCACTGAAAGCTGTGTGTATGGGAAGACACGAGGATGATAAAGGAGAGTCGAGTGACTGAAAATCTCCACAAATTGGCCAGTGCTTACCCTTCTACTATGCCCTGTCAAGACTAAATTTATTACTGAAAATTGAGTGGATGTTCATCAATTGGAGAATGGCTGAGTAAGTTAAAGTATATGAATGTTATGGAATATTATTGTTCTGTAAGAAATGACCAGCAGGATGATTTCAGAGAGACCCAAGAGACTTACATGATGTTAAATGATGTGAGCAGAACCAGGAGATCATTGTACATGGCAACATCAATATTATACAATAACCAATTCTGTTGGACATGGCTCTTTTCAATGGTCTTGTAATGGAAAGAACTGTCTGCACTATGAAAAAGAAAACTATGGAGCCTGAAAGTAAATCACAATATAGTATTTTCACTTTTTTGTTGTTTGCTTGATTTTATTCTTTTTTTTTTCCTTTTTGATCTGATTTTCCTTGTGCAGCATGATAAATGTGGAAATATGTATAGAAAAATTGCACATGTTTAACCAATATTGGATTTTATTTGTTGTCTAGAGAAAGGGGGTGAAGGGAAGGGAGGGAGAAAAATTTGAAGCACAAGATTTTGCAAGGATGAATGCTGAAAACTCTCTTTACGTGTATTTTGGAAATAAAAAGCTATTATTAAGATCCTATAAAGAAAGAAACTCCAAGAGGGCAGAACCTGTGTCCTACAATTTTAAGTGTCTATGATGTGCCAGGTCCTGTGCTGAGCAGGAAATCCAAAGACAAAAATGAAATATTCTTTGCCCTGAAAGAAATTACATTCTCTTGAGAGAGGGGATATGTATACATATAAATATTTACAGAAGATGAATAAGATGGATACAAAATTAATTTTGGTAGACAATAAATTGGAGGGGGGCTTAGAAAAGATTTTACGTAGGAGATGGAATATGATATGAGGTTTAAAGGAAACTAAAACTTCTAAGAGGAAGAAGTATACACAGCTTGTACAAAGGTACATAGAAAGGTGAAACTCAGAATGTGAGGAATAGCAAGAAGGCCAGTTTGGCTAGATTATAGAGTGCATTAAATAATAAGCCTAGAAAGGTAAACTCAAGCTACCTTAAGAAATGCCAAACAGAAGTTTGCATTAGACCCTAGAGGAATAGGGAGCCACTAGGATTTATTATGGGGATGGTCATTTATTTTGGTAGGCAGGGGAAGGGGATTACAAAGCAGTTGACTTGCTCTGGGTCACACAGCTAGGAAGTGTCAAGTGTCTGAGGCTACATGTGAACCCAGGTCCTCCTGACTTCAGGGCTGGTGCTCCATCCAGTGCACCACCTAGCTGCTCCTGTCACTAAGGTTTATTGAGCCAGTAGGAAAGTGACAGGTGGTATAGAGGCTTTCATGTTGACAGCTGTGTGAAGGATAGATTGTAGAGGAAAGAGATTTAAAAGGCTATTTGCAATAGTAATGGTCTGAACCAGGAGTGATTGACGGGTGTGGAGAGATGGGAAGGGTGTGAAAGATCAGCAACATTTGGCAATTATTTGATATGTGGGGTGAAGAACAATGTGAGGTGCGGGCTGATGTCCCCTAGAGTACTTCCACCTCACCCCACAGCTGTCTAAGGGCATGTGTGAGTCTCTTGCTAGACGGAGAATGAGATAAGGTCAGGAACTGTGTCTCATTCATCTTTTTCTCCCCAACAATGATGACCTTATTGACAGAGCTCAAGAGGAAAAAATCGTATCGAGTGAATGATTTTATGAGCAACAAGGACCACAGCCAAACCGTCTTAAGCCATTAAAATTATTTTTTTGTAACCAGACCCTTTAATGATGAGACAGAGCTATGGCCATTGCCAGATTAACAGATGGTCCCTGATCATTTATATTGCCCACCCCCCCCCCTTCAGGAGTTTGTAATTCCTTAATCTATAAAGCCAGGTGGCAGGATAATGCTGAAGCTCTGCAATCTGCCGAGCCTGCCCCGAGAGACAGTCCCTCGGGAGTTCATCCCTCGAATTCCCACCCCACAGCGGAGGCTGATCCTAAGAGGATCTGAGAATCAGGTAGGCAGGTGCTGATTGTACCGAGCTGTGCAGGGATGCAGCCTGGGGATAGCATCTCCAGGCCTTCGAAACAGACTGGAAAATGGGAATACTCACATTTGTTCTATGTACCTCCCAGAGTTGTGAAGATTTTGTAAAGAGTTATAGAATTTATTACTTTAAATTATAATTATATCTTATTATGATAATTGTTTTGTAAAGGGGTGTAGAAATTATTATAACTCTGGGAGAAGTGCTTCCTGGAGTCTAACCTTTACCCCTTCTCTTGTAGTTCAGACAAGCACCTTCCTGGCACCCCTGCTCTTGCCAGATTGTCCTCCGTATTATCTTCTAGTCAACTAATCTCTTTCTGAGGTCCGTGAAAATATCTCCAGTAGGTCTGATCCCCTCCTCACTCTACATAAGCTCAGATTCGGAAGGGACCTCAGGGTCACTTAGTTTAATTGATATCTGCATAGGAATCCTTTAGGATACAGTGCAGAGAGGTATCAAACATGGCTTCATTGGCCACTTGTAGCCCACAATACTCTTGAGTGTGACCTAAACCACATTAACATGTAATTGGGAAATAATTAATAAAATGGATAATATTACATTTTAAAACTTAATCAATGGGGAAATATGTACAGAAGAATTGCATATGTTTAACATATATTAATTACTTGCTGTCTAGGAAAGGGGTGGGGAGAAGGGAGGGGAAAATGAATGTTGAAAATTATCTATGCATCTATTTTGAAAATAAAAAGCTATTGTGAAAAAAATTAAAAAGCATCCTCAGGAAATAAAATAAAAAAAAATAACTAAGTCAATTTCTGGCCTGCAGGGATCCTTATGTGTGGATTAGTGGTCCCTATATCTATCCGAGTTTGACACCACAGGTAGAATGAATATAGTCCTGCACCTGAAATCAGGGTGGATCTGAATTCAAATCCCATCTCTAATACTTCCAAGTCATTGGTTTATGGGCAAATCATGCCTTTGGTTTTTTCTACCTTCTACAAAATGGAGAAAATATCTGTTACACCAATCTCATAGGACAGTGGTTCTCAAAGTATGGTCTAGAGAATCCTGGGGATCTCTGAAACCCTGTTAGAGGGTCTACAAATCCAAAAATAGTTTTTATTTCCAATATGGTAAATGTCTATAAATATATCCCAGATAAACAAAAATGCTTTGGAGAGATCCTCAATAATTTTAATAGGATAAAGATACTGAAAACAAAAGTTTGAGAACCACTGTCATAGGGTCATTGTTGTTTTTATTGTTGTTCACTCATGACTCTTCATTGACCAAATCTGAGGTTTTCTGGGCAAAGTTACTGAAGTGGTTTGCCACTTCCTTCTCAGCTCATTTTGCAGATGAGGAAACTGAGGCAAACAGAAATTAAATGAGGCAGACTGTATGAAAGCCAGCTAAATTTCATTACAGCCAGCCTGTAAATAACAGGACAAGGGAGAAGGAATGACCTAATGATTTCATGTGTCTAAAGAATTCCTTTCTAACAATGGTGATTGATACCTTCTTTGCCAATGTATATTCTGAGTTACCTAGAGTTTAGAGACATTACGTGATTAACTGAGGTTCATACAAAATCAATATGGAGCAGAAGTGGGACTTGAGCCCAAGTTTTTATTTTTAATTTTTTTTATTTACAAAATATATGCATGGGTAATTTTTCAGCATTGACCCTTGCAAAACCTTCTTTTCCAACTTTTCCCCTCCTTCTCCCCACCCCCTCCCCCATCTGGCAGGTAGATCCATACATGTTATATGTTAAAGTATATGGTAAGTACAATATATGTATACATATCTATACAGTTATTTTGCTGCACAAGAAGAATCGGACTTTGAAATAAGGTAAAATTAACCTGAGAAGGAAATAAAAAATGCAGGCGGACAAAAACAGAGGAATTGGAAATGCTATATTGTGGTCCACACTCATTTGCCAGAGTTCTTTTGCTGGATGTAGCTGGTTCAGTTCATTATTGCTCTATTGGAACTGATTTGGGTCATCTCACTGCTGGAGATGGCCAGGTCCATCAGAATTGATCATCATATAGTATTGTTGTTGAAGTATATAATAATCTTCTGGTCTGTTGAGCCCAAGTTTTACATATTGTAAGACCAGCTTTCATTCATCTCCTATAGTATGCTGCTTTTTAAATTTTTCAATTATTTTAATTTTAAAAATTTAATTTAATTTTGTTTTCAATATTTTATTTAATATATTTTTCAAAGATCCTTCAGTCTAAGTTATAAGCACTATCAAGAAAGACTAGACCAAAGGTTCTCAAAACGTGTTCCAAGTACTCCTAAAGGGTTCCTGGGACCACTTTATGGTGTCTATGAGGTCAACATAATTTTCATAATAACAATACAAAAGACATTTCTGTTTCTAACACGGTAATATTAGTAAATGACCCATTTAAAAACAGACTTTTTTGGAAAGTCATCGATAAATCTTGAATTTGAGAACTATTGGAGCAGACAATAGAGATCAGAGATCAGAGAGAGCCCCGTTTCCCTTTTAGAGACAGAACCGTGTGAGCTGGCTGTTGCTGAGGCACAGGGAGGAGTGGAGACAGCTGCTCAGATTTTACTTCATGTTGGGATTTTTATTTTGATCTGTTCTTGATGCACAATCCAATAACCCTGATTCAGTGCTATTTTGCTGCTAACCCTCCTCCCAGCCCACCCCCTCCAATCCCTGCTGGTTGCTGTTAGGGAGAGATTATGTTTGATGTCATCAGCTCCATAATCTTGCCTTTCTGGAGCCAACCTCTCTGACCCCTCCGTGGGTACATGCTGCTCTTTAGAAAGCATCTCCAACCTTGGCCACCTCTGGGGAGTGAGCCCTGTCTGGACAGGAGGAAGCCTCTCCCCCCGGGCAAGTCCTCCATGGAATGCAGTTTCAGGGACCAGAAAAAGCCCCCATTGGGCCTAGAATCTGCTCCAGATCCCCTCCAGACAGACTCATCTCACTGCTCCCTTCATGAACACACCAAGTTCTTTCCCACCTCCTGGTTTTCTCATACTGTTCCCACCCCTCACCCCTTACTCTCTCCCATTTTTCTCTCCACCTTTATGAATCCTAGCATATCTTCAAGGTTTTATGCAAATTCCATCTCCAAGTAAGCTTTCCCTGAGTACTCAAACCTAGAATGGTATTTTCCTTTCCCACCCCAGAATAATAATAGCACTTTCTAATTTATTTGTCATTTTCCTCACCGTAGCTCCAAGAGATAGGCAAGGTTCTCTTTTCTTCATCTCTGACTCTCTAAAATCCTTGGCATTTTTCAAGACTTTGATCAAGATGAACTGCAGGAGACCTTTCCATATCCCTCCAGATGCCAGAGTTTTTCTCTAAGATTATCTCCCAATCATTCTTTTTATTTTTAAAATTTTAGTTTTTCTTTAAAAAAAAATCTTGTTAAGCTTATTTATTAGAAGCAAACAGGGTCATACATCTAGGAAGTATCTAAGTCTGGATTTGAAGTCAGGTCTTCTTGATCTGGGATTGTTGTGAAGATGACCCTGGACAAAGCACTTACCTTCTTACCTAAGAGAAGGTCTCAGAGAAGGTGGCCATCATCCTGCATTGGTAGAGAGAATTTCCTCACCTGAGAGCTTCCTAGAATCAGGGCCACTTCCTATCCCTTAAAATTTACAAAATAATTTTCTCAACAAGGAATCATTCATTAATCATGCATTTAAAGGGAGATGCGGATTGCTAGTTAAATTGCATCCAACGATACTCTGTAAATATGCACCTTTTAAAATTAAAATGTTATTCAAGATGGATATTATTCAGCAACCTCTTAGCTATTTGTTAGTTTTTTGTGTTGTCATATCAAAGTTGAATGGATACCATATCCACCATAAATTGGATGTGTTTTTTGTGTGTATCTTTGATTTTTATAAAGAGAATAGTAAGTCAAAAAATAAAAATAAATAAATTGTGAAAAACATGAAGAAACCATATCAAGTTCGATCTCCTTTAAAAGAAGGAAAAATAAAATAAAAAATAAATGAAAAAGAAGACCTGGATTATAGAGCACCAGTCTTGGAGTCAGGAGGATCTGAGTTCAAATGTGGCCTCAGCTGCTTACTAGCTATGTGATTATGGGCAAGCTACTTAATCCTAATTGCAAGAAAGAAAGAAAGAAAGAAAGAAAGAAAGAAAGAAAGAAAGAAAGAAAGAAAGAAAGAAGAAAGAAAGAAGAAAGAAAGAAAGAAAGAAAGAAAGAAAGAAAGAAAGAAAGAAAAAAGAAAGAAAGAAAGGAAGGAAGGAAGAAGGAAGGAAAGAAAGAAAGAAAGAAAGAAAGAAAGAAAGAAAGAAAGAAAGAAAGAAAGAAAGAAAGAAAGAAAGAAAGAAAGAAAGAAAGAAAGAAAGAAAGAAAGAAAGAACTAAATTTAGGTCCACAGTTTATGGGTCTTTCACATAGTCTCAATGTCTCAATACTCTCTCTAGATCAGTGGGGCTGAAATCAAATAGAAACATTCAGTTTCTATTTGACCTATTTAAGGATCCCAAGAGCTGAGAACTGACTTAATTTTAAAATGTAGTTCGATTTATGTTTTGTGGTATTTTTATTTTGTTAAATAGTTCTTAATTAGTTTTAAAATGCAATACCTTCTATATTTTATGGTATTTTTATTTATTTTGTTAAATAGTTCCTAATTAGTTTTAAAATGCAATACCTTCTACATTTTATGGTATTTTTATTTATTTTGTTAAATAGTTCCTAATTACATTTTAATCTGGTTCAGGCCTTACTCTAGAAAGCTGTGGACTACAGACAGTCCAGAGCTTGTTCTAGGAAACTCTTTCAGACTGGATATTACAGAAAAGATGCTTACTGCTTTCGTGGAGGGAGTTTCCTCTACTGGGAGATTTGATATCTTAAAATGCTGGAAAATTCTCCCTCTAATATGATAGATAGGCTGGCATTTGACTAGGGAAATAAGTGCTGTTATTTCTGGTGTGATTATTTCCATATTACTAAGACAGGTGATTTCACTGGTGTTGGTACTCCCTAGTACCAACCTAGTACCAATCCTCCTAAGGCTGATTACCAGTCCTCTGCAGGTCAATAGCTAGTCCCAATCCTCCCCCCACAACAAATCCAGTCCTATCCCCATGTTATAGATGTGGACAGTTAGAAGAAGTGACATGGCTTGCCCAGAAGCCCCCCCAGCAGGATTAGTGTTAGAGGTACAACTGGGGCTCTCTGATATAAGCCCCAGGATCCTTCCAGTATCACCTGCAGCTTTCCTGTGGTACCTTTCCCCCCTCACAGAAGGCTTACTTGAATTAGGTCTCTGTGCTGCTAAAATAATTCTCCCTGCTGGCCATAGCTAAAATTATTTTTATATCTAATGGTAATAGTTATCCTCTTAAATGACTTTGAATGAATAAGTTATTTTGACTATTATAAATATCCAAATTAATCATAAAGAACATAGAAAGAAAAACACTATCTGCATCCAAAGAACTGACATAGAACAGAATTTTACATATATAGAATAATTTTACACATATATTATATATGCATATATGTGTGTATGTATACACACATCTATTTGTGTCTGTTGGTAGCTATGTGTGGGGAGGAAGAGCAGGGAAGAAAAAGGGGGAAAAAAGAAATTTACATGATAACTTTATTGTATATTTAAAAGGAATGGCAAGTTGTACATAACTGATTTACAGTTTTGTGTGAAATTTTTATTATGGTATGGAAATGCTTGTTTTATTCCATAGATTAAAAATGAAATAAAATAGAAAAATAATGAAAGAAAAAAAGAGGTATCTTCTTAAGTACCCTTAGTTACTTGCTATTTACTCATATTAAAACAGTGGTTCAATCATTAGGAAAACACTTCAGCTGGTCTCTACACTGCTAGTTATATCACAAATATTTGCTCATGATTGATTTTTTAAAAGCCTGGAGGGACTTACATGAACTGATGCTGAGTGAAGTGAGCAGAACCAACAGAACATTGTACACAGTAACAGCGAGATTTTTTGATGACCAACTAGAACAGAATTAACTCCTCTCAACAATGCAATGATCTAAGACATTCTAATAGACTTGGGATGGAAAATGTCATCTGCATTCAGAGAGAGAGAGAGAGAACTATAGAGATTGAATGCAGATCAAACATAGTATTTTCATCTTTTTTTGGGGGGGTTGTTTGCTTTTTCTTTCTCATGGTTTTTTCTCCTTCTGATCTTGATTTTTCTTGCATAATCTGACAAATATGGGAATCTATTTAAAAGTTTTGTACATGTAAAACATATCAAATTGCTTGCAGTTTTGGGGAGGGGGAAGGTAGGAAGAGAGAGAAAAAATTTGAAACATGAAATCTAACAAAAATAAATGTTGGAAACTATCTTTACATGTATTTGGAAAAATAAAATACTGTTGAGAAGAAAAAAAACAACAAATAGTTGCTGGTCATTGCACTCAGTGGTGTCCTGGCCTGTGCTGTAAGGGCTCCTACTGGTCTGGTGTTCTTTCTAGTAGTTTTGCTTCTCTGAGGCAAGGAAACAGAACCCAAGACTTATTGCTGGGAGTGTCCAAGCAAAAGTTGGAAAACCATCTCTAGAGGATGCTAGAATATTCTTGCAATAAGTGCAGTAGGTGGAGGGTTAGACTAGATCTTAACTGAGATTTGTAAACTCGGAGGAATTTTTCCTCCATCATTATTGTTCAGTAATTTCAATAATGTCTGACTCTCTATGAGTTCATTTGGATTTTTCTTGGCAAATACTGAGGTGGTGTGCCATTTCCTTTTCCAGATTATGTTACAGATGAGGAAACTGAGGCAAACAGGATAACTGACTTGGTCTGTGTCATGCAGCTAGTAAGTGTCTGAGGCTGGATTTGAACTAAGGAATTATTAAATAATTTTAATAACATATCAATTTAATAACATGTGAAGGTCTTACAGGCCTTGCCAGTGGTACACAAGCTCTAGAAGATGTTTCTGTGGAACAAATATCAGCAATATCAGCATATAGAGTAAAGGCAATATACTTTGTGTCTATTTTCTGTGGACCAGCCCAACCAAGTTCAGAAATGCTTTTTTATCAGATAAGGTTGCTATATGATGATCAATTCTGATGGACGTGGCCATCTTCAGCAATGAGATGAACCAAATCAGTTCCAATAGAGCAGTAATGAACTGAACCAGCTACACCCAGGGAAAGAACTCTGGGAGATGACTATGAACCATTACATAGAATTCCCAATCCTATTTTTGTCCACCTGCACTTTTGATTTCCTTCACAGGCTAACACACATTATTTCAAAGTCCAATTCTTTTTGTACAGCAAAATAACTGTTTGGACATGTATACATATGTTGTATTTAATTTATACCTTAACATATTTAACATGTACTAGTCATTCTGCCATCTAGGGGAGGGAGTGGGGGGAAGGAGGGGAAAAATTGGAACAAAAGGTTTGACAATTGTCATTGCTGAAAAATAACCCATGCATATAACTTGTAAATAAAAAGATATAATAAAAAAAGAAGAAGAAGCTCCTTGTAACATGGAAAAAGGTTGTCCATCAGGGAATGAATGATTTTGGCCACAACGATTTGTTAAACCAGCTACTGACCAGCAGAGGACTGGCCATCTGCCTTGGATATAGGATTGCTTCCACACCATTGAAATCACCTGTCTGAACAGGGTGGAAATAATAACATCAGGAACAGCGGCATTCATTTTCCCAGCCAAATGCTTGTCTGTCTATCTTATTAAAGGGAGAATTTTCCAGCATTTTATCATGATTAGATCTGCCAGACCCTGCCCTCCTTCCATTTGGGGCTCTCACTTGTCTTCTCGTGCCCTGGGGTTTAGGGACCCTGCCCAGGCTGCTGGGAATCTTATGTGCGTCACTAACGAGTCCATGGGGCTCTGTGACTCAGAGCAATTTGCAGCTGTTGGGAAGTAGGAGGACGCGTGTGTGTATGTGTGTACATGCATATGTATGTGTACATAAATACCCAGGGAGAACAGTATCTTGACAGTGTGTGTATGTATGTAGATATATATTTATTTATGTATGTGTATGTACATGTACGAAAATACCCAGGGAGGACAGTAACTTGACTGCAGTTTCCCCAGCCCCACCTGATCATGAATTTAGACTTGAGAGCCCTTAGAGGTCGGCTAGTCTAATACAAGGGGGAGGCTGAGGCTACGTTGGGACTTGCCCAAGGTCATCTCACAGGCAGAAGTGCCAGAGCCAAGGCTGAAGCCAACCCCTCGCGGGCCCTGTCCGGTGCCCTTGCCCCCCACACTGGGTTGTTACAGCCCAGTGGGTCTCACCAAGCCCTACTTCCCTTTGCCCAGCAAAGACATTCCCCATAACTGAGCATCACTGTACAGACAATGATGTACTATTTATTTTCCTATGCAGTGTCTCTTCTGAGCTCCACAGAGGGTCTGGGAGGTGATGGGTCAGGGATTATGGATGAGGATGCTGAGGTCCAGAGAAAGTCCAAGATGGTAGAGCTAGTTCATGTTGAGTTTGAACACTGTACCTCCTCTCTCCTGAGGCAGTCTGCCCTCCCTCTACCATGTTGTACTGCCTTTCTGGGATAAGGCTGGCCCAGGGACTGAGCTGAGACAGATATGGATTTAGGCATAAAGGCATTAATATAGATAATGCCTAAATCTATATATATGATTTAGGCATAAAGGAGGTCACCCATAAACAAATTAGAAGAATAAGGGATAGTTATCTGTCAGATCTTTGGAGAAGGGAGGAATTTATGACCAAAAAAGCACCAGAGAACATGATAAAAGGCAAAATGGACAATTTTGATGATATTAAATTTTAAAAAATGTACAAACTAAACCAACACAAACGATTAAAAGGGAAGCACAAAGCTGGGAATTTTTTTTTTACAGCCAGCGTTTCTGATAAAGGACTCATTTCTAAAATATATAAAGAACTCTGTCAAATTTATACAAAGACAAGTCATTCCCCAAGTGACAAATGGTCAAAGGATATGAACAATTTTCAGATGACAAAATTAAAGCCATCTCTAGTCATATGAAAAAATGCTCTAAATCATTATTGATTAGAGAAATGCAAATTAAAACAACGTTGGAGTGCCACCTCATACTTCTCAGATTGGCTAAGATGACAGAAAAAGATAATAAATGTTGGAGGAGATGTGGGAAAATTGGGACACTGATACATTGTGGAGTTGTGAAATGATTCAACCATTGTGGAGAGCAATTTGGAACTATGCTCAAAAAGTTATCAAACTCTGCATACCTTTGATCCAGCAGTATTTCTACTGGGCTTATATCTCAAAGAGATACTAAAGGAGGGAAAGGGACCTGTACGTGCAAAAACATTTGTGGCAGCCCTTTTTGTATTGGCTAGAAACTGGAAAGTGGGTGGGTGTCCGTCAGTTGGAGAATGGTTGAACAAGTTGTGGTATATGAAGCTAATGGAATATTTATTTTATTAAAAACGATAAGCTGATTTTAGAAAGGCCTGGAAAGGTTTGCATGAATTGATACTGAATAAACAAGCAGAATCAGGAATACATTGTGCACAATAACAGCAAGAATGTGCGATGATCAACTATGAAAGGCTTGATTCTTCTCAGTGCTTCAGTGATCTGAAGCAATCCCAATAGACTTTGGACAGAAAATGCCATCTGCATTCAGAAAGAGAACTATGGAGACTGAATGTAAATCAACACATGCTCTGTTCACTTCTATTTTCTATTTTTTTTCCTCTTCCATAGTTTTTCCCTTTTGCTCTGGTTGTTCTCTCCCAACATGATTCAAAAAAAATGTGTGTTAAAAATAAATTTAAACGTTCAAAAAAACCAACCAGGACTCCAAAAACAATAAATGCACACACAGACAAATATATATAAATGTATATGTATATATATGTAAGATTTTTCTCCATCACTTTCTTTTTTCTCTCCTAAGGTAAGCAGAGTTAAGTGATATGACCAGGATCACACAGCTAATAGATTTGAACTCAGATCTCCTGATTCTAGAGACAGTGTTCTATCCACTATGCCATCCAGCTGCCCCACGTCCAAATCTTCATAGTTTAATTTCGATTTTCATTTTGTTTTGTTTTTCATGTCAGAGACACTGGAGTGCCTTCTCCAGTATCCCTTCTCCAGCTCAGGAAACTGGCAAATAGGGTTAAGCCAGGGACACACAGCTAGTAAATGAGGTTGGTTTTATATTCCAGGCCTAATGCTCCATCCACTGACCCATCTAGTTGGCCATCACTTGTCAAGTCCAGACAATTAACAAAATAATAAATCAAGCCGTGCTTTATAATACTTGCTTATTTGGGGCTGTAAATGCTCACGCTGAAATTTTAACAACTGGTTCTCTATAAGCAGAGCCAATATAAGCCAGCTCTAACACACACCCCTGAATCCAGTCCACTAAAGCCAAGTGCAATCCTCTTCCTCATATACCAGTCTGTGGTTGGGGCCCCCTGGGGACAGATAGATTTCAGAATGTTGCCCCGTGTTATGGTAGCAAGAACAAAAACAAAACAAAACAAACCTGGAAACAAAGTTAAGTGTCCATCAACCAGGGAAATATATATATATATTTTTTTTAATTGATGCCTTTTCAATTCCATAGACTTGGAATGGAAAGTGCATCTGCATCCAGAAAGAGAATTATGAAGACTCAATGTGAATAAAAGCATAGTGTTTTCATCTTTTTTTTGTGGTTGGTTGTTTTTTCTTCTTGTTTTTTAAACTTTTAAAACTATTATTATTGAACTGTTATATTTTATTAATATATTAATATAATTATAATTATTAAACTATTTCAAAACTTGTGGTTTTTCTCTTTTGATTTGATTTTTCTTGTACAGCATGATGAATATGGAAATTTTTTTGAGTAATTGCAGATGTTTAATCTATACTGGATTGCTCTCTATCTTGGGGAGAGAAGGGAAGGGAAGGAGAAAAATTTGGAACACAAGGTTATGCAAAGGTAAATGTTGAAAACTAATTTTGCACATATTTGGAAAAATAAAACACCATTGGAAAAAACAAAAATAAATAAATTGATGGGTTTTTTGCATCATTCATTTCTGAATATACCTTTCTCCTTCTCTCTCATCCAACGAGTCTGCCCAGGTTAAACAAGAAAAGGAAAAAAAAAAAGCAGTTCTATAAGACCTAATAATGCATCCACTGCTTCTGTTAACATATACCTGAATGATATTTATAATGGAATACTATTTCATTATAAGAAGTGACAAGAGAAATTCGGGAAAACTTGAAGATTTGGAGGAACTGATGCAGAGCAAAGTTAGGAGAAGCAAGAGACAAGAATAATTTATTCAATGATCAGAGTGTAAAGGGAAGCAATCTTGAAAGACTTCAGAATGCCGGTGATCCAGAGGTTTGACAATGACATTCCTCCCTCATCTCCAGAAAGAGGGGTCAGAGCATGAGTTCTGCCCTGGGCAGAAGGGTGTCTGCTCAGACTAGAGCATCTTAATATACACTGCCGTGTGTGTGTGTGTGTGTGTGTGTGTGTGTGTGTGTGTACATATATATATATGCTATTATTTATATATATTAATATATGCTATTTTATTTATATATTAATATATGTTATTTATATATTAAAATATATGTGCTATTATATAAAAGCATGTATGCTAATGTTTATAAAAATTAAAATATATATTTTACATACACACACACACACACACACACACACACAATGTCCTATTCCCAGGATGTCCTTAAGGCTCTGACAGGAGAGAAGGGGAAGTGGGTGCCCAGAGACAGCCAGTGGGAGATGTGCTGTGTGTTCAAATACAGCCTGGGAGGTTTCTATTTAAACATACAGCTGAGTGTCTAAACTCAGCCACCACATGGTGTGTGTGTGTGCAAAACAGCCCTTGGAGACGAGTAGCCCGTGTTACGAAACACCATGTGGTACCGAACAGAAAAAAGCGACAGCAGGTCCAGGGCTTTTAAATATGAACACACCAAAAGAACAAACCAAATGGACCGAGAAGGCAAGAGAAACCAGCTAAAGCTTTTTTCACAGCTACCCTGAGATTTTAATGCTTCTGAGACCCATATTATGATAAGAACTCCTCATTCTGACCAGAAGGTATTGACTTTTTTTTTCTTTTTTAATATGGACATAACAATCATCAACAAACATGAACATGAGCCTTTTCATATATAAAGAGCAAAAAATAAATCATGAATCTCTCACATATAATTTTAAGTGCATAGCAATTTTTATGTCTAAGTTTTTGTGCGCAGAATTGCCTCGTTTCTCGTTTGCTCCCCTGAAGTCTTTCCCGTCTTCTCCGGGCGGACCCCTGGTCAGACAGTCAGGGAGGCTCCCCACGGAGAAGACTTTTGCCCAGAGGTCATTGCCGCAGGGACTTGGGAACTTGGCACTGAGAAGCGCCTTCTTGCTGAGCTGTGCAGAATCGCAGCGCTGAGCCGGGGTGTTAGAAGAGCAGCTCTGGCAAGCTCTCCTCTCCACCCCCGGCTCGGCTCCCTGTTCGCCAGGACTCTGACAGGTTGGAGCTTCGGAGGTGAGAAATCATCCCACCTCCTCCCGCTGAGAGCCGGGGAAGGTTGCCAGAGATGGTCCAGCCCGAGGAAGCTTTGGCTCTCCCGCTTCGCTTCTCAAGGAAAAGTTCCTGTCCCTGATGGACAATTGGCGGGTCTCTTCCCAGGCCCCTCTCCCCCCCAGCATGGGGAGGAAGAATGAGAGTTTTCTGTTTCTCCCGGTGCTGGCCGCAAGCGGCCAGTGCCCACGTTGTTCTTTTGGCTATCACCCTTTCAATTTGGTACTCTGATTGTTCGACCAAAAATAAGAAAAGTTTCTGGCGTGCTTGAATGACCACAGTCCAGAGTGAGATTTAGAAGAGGGAACCAAGACATTATATCGGTTCACATTAAGGTGAGTGGAGACAATGGTCTGAGGAAAGAGTTGTTTTTCCTCATGAAAGGAGACAGACAGAGAGAGAGAAAGACACACAGAGACAGAGACACACACAGAGAAGAGAGAGAGAAAGAGAGAGAGAGAGAGAGAGAGAGAGAGAGAGAGAGAGAGAGAGAGAGAGAGAGAGAGAGAGAAGAAGAAGAGAAGAAGAAGAAGAGAAGAAGAAGAAGAAGAAGAAGAAGAAGAAGAAGAAGAGAAGAAGAAGAGAAGAGAAGAGAAGAGAAGAGAAGAGAAGAAGAGAAGAGAAGAGAAGAGAAGAGAAGAGAAGAGAAGAGAAGAGAAGAGAAGAGAAGAGAAGAGAAGAGAAGAGACAGAGGCAGAAGTGGAGAGAAGAGACAGAGGCAGAAGTGGAGAGACAGAGACAGCATCCAGACCATGGGGATACAAATAGACAGAGACAGAAAAGCAAACCATGATCATCTCCTCAACTAGTAGGAAGTCTAGTCTAGCAAGAGACTAATAAGAGAAGCTACTGAAGCTAAGTATTACTGCCATTTTTTTTAATTATAGCTTTTTATTTACAAAACATATGCATGGGTAATTTTTCAACATTGACCCTTGCAAAATCTTCTGTTCCAACTTTTCCCCTCCTTTCCCTTCCCTCCTCCCCCAAATGGCAGGTAATCCAATACACTAAATATGTTAAAATATATATTAAATTCAATATATATATACATTAAATATTACTATTATAATCCTAAGGCAGTACTGTGATAATCAGTGGACTTACTTCTTAAGGTGAAAAATCCCTTCAGATTCGATTGATATTTAAGGGACAACAATGCAATTATATACCTGATAGCCCTATGGGAAGTGAGACACGATGGTCTGGGAGCTGCTGGTAAAACCACACGCATATATCACTGTCTGTATAGCCCTTTAGAAGAGGGAGAAAGAACATCTGTCTTCTACAAATGACAAGGGGCTCCAGAGAGGGATGGGAAGAATGTCAGTCAAAAGCCCTGGGAGTACATGGGGAAACCTAGTTCCTGGCTAAAAGCAAAAATAACTTATTTATAAAAATAATATATAAATATATTAACTTTCTGCTGCTAGGGAAACTGATTCCCCTATAGGGTGATTATGTATTGAATGTATAGACATCAACCTTGATACAGTGGAAAGAGAGCTGGCTCTGGAAGTGGAGGACCTTCCATCTCTGATGCTTATTACCTGTGTTACTAGCTTCCCGGGGCCTCAGTTTTTTGCCTATAAAATAAAAGAATTGGACTAGATTTTTATTTTTTTGTGTCATGGGTCCCTTTGTTCTAACATTCATGACTACCAAAAACAGGAAGAAAATATTTTTGTTTTGTTTTGAGAAGGATAAACAGTGAAACCAATAGATTCCTTTTTAGAATAATGTTTTTAAATGAACATAACAAAAATTATAGGATTACAAATTACTATGAACTAACAGACAGGACCATGCCCTGGTCACACTTCCCTTTAACCTAATATATTCAAAATATTAAAAGAACTATAAAACTTTTTTCAGCAGGTTGTTTGACCCCTATGGAAGATTTATGGCCATCAACATAGACAATTGTTACCCAGGATGGGCAGGTATGAATGGGTTGAAATATGCATCAGCAGAAGTACCTGCATTGATCAGATGACAAATTAATTGAAATATATGAAGAAATTGAGATTCATAGATGTTTGTGACTTTCCCAAAGTCACTTAGTTAATAAGCATCAGAGTAACTCAGCTCTCCAGACTCAGTCATCTAGTGGTTTGTGGCTTATTTCATTTTTATCCTGTAATATTATTCTTCTCAAAGATGAGGCTCTAGTAAGAGTGATGCTTGAGTCACTAAAAGGTAAAGATGAAGGACTTATGAAGAGTGGTTCTTTAGTTGGGAACTATGCCCAAAGGGCTGTCAAACTGTGCATACCCTTTGATCCAGCAGTGTTTCTACTGGGATTATACCCCAAAGGGATCATAAAAAATGAAAAAGAACCCACATGTGCAAAACTGTTTGTGGCAGCCTTTTTTCTAGTGGCAAGAAACTAGAAATTGAACGGATGTCCATCAGCTGGAGAATGGCTGGGTAAATTGTGGTATATGAATGTTATGGAATATTATTGTTCCGTAAGGAACGCCCAGCAGGATGAATACAGAGAGGCTTAGAGAGACTTACATGAACTGATGCTGAGTGAAATGAGCAGGACCAGGAGATCTTTATACACAGCAACAAGATTATATGATGATCAACTCTGATGGATGTGATTCAGACCACCAGTAAGATGATTTAGACCAATTCCAATAGACTTGTGATGGAGAAGCTATCTGCATACAGAGAGACAACTATGGAGACTGGATATGGACTACAACATAGCATTTTCATCTTTGTTGTTGCTTGTTTGCTTGCTTTTTTTTCTTTCTAATTTTTCCCCTTTTAATCTGATTTTTTTCTTGTGCAGCATGATAAATGTAGAAATATGTTTAGAAAAACTTCATGTTTAACCTGTATTGTATTACTTGCTGTCTAAGAGAGGGGATGGGAGGAAGAGAGGGAGAAAAATTTGGAATACAAAGTTTTACAAGGGTGAATGCTGAAAATTATCTTTGCATATATTTTGAAAAATATAAAGGTATGATTAATTTTTTTTTAAAAAGAGTTACTCTTGTACCAAGAGAACATTGTATACAATAACAAGATTATGTGATGATCAATTGTGATGGACTTGGCTTTTGTCAATGATGACAATTCCAATAGATTTTTGATGGAAAGTGCCATCTACTTACAGAGAAAGAATTAGGGAGACTGAATTTGGATCAAAGCATAGTATTTTCACCTCTTTGTTGTTGTTTGGTTGCTTGTTTTCTTTTTCTTTCTCATGTTTTTTTTCCTTTTTGATCTGATTTTTCTAGCATAACATGACAAATATGAAAAAACACTTAAAAGAACTGCACATGTTTAACCTAGATGGGATTGCTTGTTGTCTTGGGGAAGGGAGGGAGAGGAAGGGAGGGAGAAAAATTTAGAATACAGAGTTTTTCAAAGATGGATGTTGAAGACTATTTTTACATGTGTTTAGAAAAACAAAATACTATTGAAAAAATAAGAGTTGTTCTTTCCAAGTTGTTTCCCCCCATTAGAATACATATTTTCTGAGGGCAGACACTGTTTTGTTTTCTTGTATTTATATCCCTAGAAGTTAGTACAATGCCTGGAACATAGTATGCACTTAATACACACCTTTTCCCAGTGGAATTGTGGGGAAGGAGCCCTTATCTCTGGACCTGGCAAAGAATAGCACAAAACAAAGGATTATAAACTTTTATAAAATCTTAATGTGGGACTTGAAGGTGACCAAATGAATGAATATATGAATGAAACCCCATTTGTTAATCACTTACTATGTGCCAAGGACTGTGGAATTCAAAAGTAAAACAGTCGCTGCTTTCAAGGAGCTTAGGAGGCACATTTTAGTTTATGAGATGAAACCCAGAATTAGTAGGGAGATATTACTAGGAATAGGAAAGAATATTTAGCAATCATTAGTGAATTCAGATGGCCAGACCCAGATCCCAGGGTATGGAGAAAAATGGTAGATGAGAATTTTGAACCAAACTCAGTAACCTGAGGAAAGCAGTCAGGATGGTGAAGATGTAGATTATGCTATAATCCAAAAGAAATTATGGAAAGTGAGGGAAGTGTTATAAGCCTGGAAAAAGGCAGATGCTGTCCCAATTTTCAAAAAAGAGGAAAGATAGTAGAATATTCATATTAGATAGAAGTGAACCTGACTTCCACTCCTATTAAAACTCTAGATTTCTTTTTAAGTAACAGTTACTGAGCAGCTAAAG
Organism: Antechinus flavipes; assembly: GCF_016432865.1. Taxonomy (NCBI): domain Eukaryota; kingdom Metazoa; phylum Chordata; class Mammalia; order Dasyuromorphia; family Dasyuridae; genus Antechinus; species Antechinus flavipes. The sequence goes on along the minus strand of NC_067398.1, from coordinate 337,736,142 downwards.
AAAGAAGTGTTGATCAGAGGAACATCATGAATATGGCTCAAGAGATATGATGTATTTAGTACTTTACAGATCTTAAAGTACTGCACAAATAGCAATTTTAATTATGGTTTTATCAAGGACAGATTATAAGACTAACTCAATTTCCTTTTTTGATGGGGTTACCAGGTTGGTAGACCAGGGAATTGCCATAGATATATTTGACTTGGAAAAGGTTCTCACATTATTCCAGTAGATAAGATGGAGAGATGTGGATTTGAGAAAAGTAATGTGATCAATTCTGGGTACCACATTTTAAAAACAACAATAAAAAGGCTTCAGTATCCTGAGGAAAGCAGTCAGGATGGTGAAGATGTAGATTATGCTATAAAGATTGGCCAAAGGAACTGGAAACATTTATCCAGAAGGAGAGAAGATTTAGAAGGAGCATGATAACTTTCTTCTAGTCTTTGAATGCCTGTCATGTGAAAGATGAATTAGACTCATTCTGCTTAATCATAATGGACAAACTAGATATATTGAGTATAAGATGCAGGGATACAGATCTCAGCTCAATGAAAGAAAAAAAACTTTATAACCATTAGAACTATCTAGAATTATAATGGACCACCTCAGGAGATAAATGGTAGGTTTCTTCTCTCTTGAAGTCTTTTAAGTAAAGATGGAATGATCCCTTGTTGGGATGCTGACAAAGGAATTCTTGTTCAAATTGGGGTTGAGACTTTCTAAAAATTTTTTCTACTCAGCACCCTTTTTGCCCAAGAAATTTTTACATGATCCTGGATATATAGACATATAAAATAGGTATACAAATCAAACATTTACTGAAAATAAATCATAATTTTGCAACTCCTATATTCAGTTATGAGACCCCCCATATGAGGTCACGACCCACAGTTTAAAAAGCTGGAGACTATACAATTATTGAGGTCCCTTTTTACTTTCTGATTTTCATTCTGAACTTCTGTGATTCTGTGAGATCATCTAGTCTAACATTCTTATTTGATAGAGGAAGAAACTAAGGCCTAGAAACACTTCCAAATACACAGAAACAAAACTACACACTAGAGCACCTGACACCAAAGCCAATGGGCTTTCTATTACCACAGTCAGATAACCAGCTAACTCCTTAGTCTGTCCTTTTGGGTTTGGGAAACCTGATCAGAGCCACTTGTTTTGTGTGGCACTAGAAAATAGGACAAGGATGGGAAAGAGAGGAAGGAAGGAATGAAGGAAGGAAGGAAGGAAGGAAGAAAGAAAGGAGGAAGGAAAGAAGGAAGGAAGGAAGGAAGGAGGGAGGAGGGAGGAAGGAAGGAAGAAAGAAAGGAGGAAGGAAAGAAGGAAGGAAAGAAGGAAGGAAGGGAGAAAGGAGGGAGGGAGGAAAAAAAGCATTTATTAAGCATGTCTAGTGCCAAGCACAGACTAGGACCAATGGAAAATAGGCTAAAGGGAGACATACTTTTGCTCAATACAGCATAACAACTTCCTAACAAAGCAGCCAGAAATAAAATAGTGACATCTTGACCTCCCCTAGTTGGGGAGTGAATATTTTCAAAGAGAACAAGACACTGAGTAATCTCCTATTGGGAATACTATAGAAGAGATTCCTAAAGCAGGCAGAGAGGTAAATTAGACCCCCTAAGGTTTCTTCCAGCTCTGAGATTTTAGGATTCCATAACAATATCTACTAGGGGAAAATCACAGTATAAGCTCACAGCAGTATTTGTATTTGAAGACAAGACTCTGGAAAACTGCAAAACCTTCCAGATCCAAAGGAATAAAGTTATAATGATAGAATGATAGTCAGAAAGGTTAACATTGGAGATCAGAGGACCTTACCTTGTATTTTCTTAATTGACTGGACTGACTTCTATTCAACTTATGGGCAATGTCAACTTTGGAAATAAAACCACCCTGCTTATTTGACCACCATCCTAGTTCTGGATTTCATCATCTCTTGCTGGACTCTGATCTCCTTACCTACACAGAGCTGCCAAAGAAAGGTTCCCGGAGCACAGGTCTGACTATGTCACTCCCCTATTCAATAAACTACAGTAAGTCCTTTTTAATCCCTGGCTCTGATCTAACTTTCCAGTTTTATTACATGGATCTGTGTCCAATTCTCTTTCAACCAGGTAAATTCTGCCCACTGTGTATATATATATATATATATATATGTATATATATATATTCATGAGAAACACAATCTTTAGGTAAAGTGAAGGGTCAAAGCATTCACCTCACAGCACATTTGGCTCAAACCGTCCCAGGGGAAATGAAGAGTCTGCAACTAGAAAATAACTTCTTACCACTGCACAGCCTTTATCCTCCTCCACCATCAGGATCACTGTGGCTGGAAGTGACAGAGATCTAGGACGAGTCTCTTTTGTGATAAAAATGTGAAAAACATGACCAGAGTTAGACAGAGCTCCGTTTCTGTCCCACATACTTGCAGTCACAGTCTCAAGGTTGCACAAGTCATGTGTACTAAGAAACTCCCACAAACTTGGTCACAGCCATAAATTCTCCCTGAGCACCGAATCACACTCAGTTTGATGTGCACAGAATTGGAGATGGAAGGGACTTCATCATCCATTCTGGTCTAACCCATATAAGAAGTAATCCCAATCAAAACATATATGACCAGGGGTCATCCAGTCTCTGATGGCCAAGGAGAAGGAACATGCTATATCTCCCAAGGTGCCCCATGTCTTCTTTTGAACAACTCTGATTGTTAGGAAGTTTTTCTGAGGTTAAGACTAAGTTAAATTCTTTTTTCTTTAAGGCAATCAGGGTAAAGTGACTTGCTCAGCTAATATGTATCTGAAGCTAGATTTGAATTCAGGTCCTCCTAACTCCAAGGTCAGTGTTCTAGCTACTGTGCTTTTTAGCTGCCCCCTAAATTGAATTTTTTACACTTTCTGGACATTGCTCCTGGTTCTGTCTTCTGAGGCCAAGCAGAAGAAATCTAATCCCAGCCATTCATTATTCACTCACAAACAATTTATAAAAGGTGATTTTTATCCTCCTGGTATTTACTCATTCTTCTAGCCGGAGGGGTATGAGCTGGCCATAGAGTAAGTACTGATCTCTTAATATTGCACCTATACTTATCCTAAGTTTAAACTCTAAACTAACTGATGCATAATGCTGGCCTTAAATCAAACCCTAATTCTCACCCTAGAATACCAAAATATTCAGGCCCTGGATTGACTGCTTACCATGGTCCCAAGTCAACCCCAAATCCTAGCTATAGAATGATTCTTCCATTCCAAAATGACCCCTAATCAAGTCCTCAGACAACATCTAATCCTGTCCACCTCTGACCTTTACTTAATTTAGCTCCCGTCTAACTCTTGGTCAGCTGGTAAATGTGACTAAGACTGCAGAGACCAGGAAAGGCCTCTTGCAGAGGATCTGAGCCTTCAAGGAAGCTAAGGATTCTAGGCATGAAAAATAATCTGCAAAAACACAGTGATGGCCAATGATTAGAGCCAGGATGGGTGACTCAGCAGTCTGTTCCTCTTTCTAAGGAACCCAGTTTAGGTGCTTGTCTCATCATTGATGGCCCAAGAGTATCACCTTCACACTAAGAGCTAAGACCCTCAAAGTTGTCACCCTCATGAATGTAACTATTTTCTTATGTGATAAATGAAATTCTAATAGTCAGTGTGTTGTCTACCTTTGGGACAGTCCCAAGGAGTCAGGACAAGTAGAGATTAGAAGCAAGTGCCATTCTTTATAGGTCCCTCAACTTACTCAGCTGTAGAATAGGGTACAGTTATAAAAACAAACACTTAAAGATCAGTCATAGGCTATCTGCAGAGCTGGATAGAGCTCATGAGATCATTGGAACCATCATAACCTTCAAATGACTTTGTTTGCCTTCTTGCTTCCAAGCTAAATAGGAATCATAGTTCATCCAAACGGTTTTCCCTTTATCTCCACAAGTAACCAATATCTGTGAAAAAGCAGGGAGAAATGGTCTCTGGACAGTGAAGAATGTAAGCTGGGGATGGGGAAGGTGTCTGCAAGCACATGTCAGAAACTACTGAGGCAAGTGGCCTGGAGGTAGAGAATTCAATTTAATTAGTTGAAATCCTTCTATAGAACTGCAGGAGTGAAGCCAAAGGGATTAATGTCCTTTATGAAATAAGAGCTTCTTGGGCAGAGGTAAGAACCAATAGGAGAGATTAACCGACCTGCCAATGAAAGGCTCTTTCTTCTGAATCACTCGGGGATACAGATATGAGGAGAAAACTGGTCCAGAGAAAGGACCTCAGATACTAATGCTTGCTCAGTCCAAGTTACCAGCAAAATCACAAGGACATATGTTGTGGGAGGCAGTGAAAGAGAGAGACAGAGAGACAGATTCAAAGAGAGAGGGAGAGAGAGAGAAGGAGAGAGAGAGAGAGAGAGAGAGAGAGAGAGAGGAGAGAGAGAGAGAGAGAGAGGAGAGAAGGGGGAGAGAGAGAGAGAGAGAGAGAGAGAGAGAGAGAGAGAGAGAGAGAGAGAGAGAGAGAGAGAGGAGAGAGAGAGAGGAGAGAAGAGAGAGAAGAGAGAGAGAGGGAGAGAGAGAGAGAGAGGAGAGAGAGAGAGAGAGAGAGGAGAGAAGAGAGAGGAGAGAGAGGAGAGAGAGAGAGAGAGAGAGAGAGAGAGAGAGAGAGAGAGAGAGGAGAGAGAGGAGAGAGAGAGAGAGAGAGAGAGAGAGAGAGAGAGAGGAGAGAGAGAGGAGAGAGAGAGAGAGAAGAGAGAGAGAGAGGAGAGAGAGAGGAGAGAGAGAGAAAGAAAGAGGAGAGAGAGAGAGAGAGAGGAGAGAGAGACAGATTCAAAAAGGGGGAGAGAGAGACAGATTCAAAGAGAGAGGGAGAGAGGGAGAAGGGGGAGAGAGAGAGAGAGAAGAGAGAGAGAGACAGATTCAAAAAGGGGGAGAGAGAGAGACAGAGACAGAGAGACAGATTCAAAGAGAGAGGGAGAAGGGGGAGAGAGAGAGAGAGACAGACAGATTCAAAAAGGGGGAGAGAGAGAGACAGAGAGACAGATTCAAAGAGAGAGGGAGAGAGGGAGAAGGGGGAGAGAGAGAGAGAGAGAGAGAGAGAGAGAGAGAGAGAGAGAGAGAGAGAGAGAGAAGAGAGACAGAAGAGGGGGAGGAAGAGGAAGAGAGAGAGGGAGAGAGGAAAAAGAGAAACAGAGAGACAGAGACAGAGATGGGGGGACAGGCTTCTGTTTTAAGCATTCAAAGTTCTCTCCTATCTGTCCTCAAGCTTTGTAGAAGCCCGTAATTATGACAGATACCAAAAATGAGACCCAGAGAAAGGAAGTAATTCCCTACACTAAGCCTTGCAAATCAAATTAGTGATGGAGTCTAGTCTACAACCCAAATCCCCTGAATCCCAGTCCTTGGCAGGGAACATACACTGAGGAGCAAGTCTGTTAACCACGACAGAGCAGGTTGAGTGGGAAGATGAAGAGAATCACCAGGATGGTGATCCTTCTGGTATTTACTCATTCTTCTAGCCAGAGGGGTATGAGCTGGCCACAGAGTAAGTACTGATCTCTTAATACTGCACCTAGACTTATCTCAAATTTAGACCCTAAACTGACTGATGTATAATGCTGGCCTTAAATCAAACCCTAATTCTCACCTTAGAATACTGAAATATTCAGGCCTGGACTGATGCTTTTATCATGGTCCCAAATCAACCCTAAATCCTAGCAATAGACTAGAAAACCCAGTTCCAGAATTACTATTATTATAGATTAAGAGACTGAGACTGAGAGAGAGGCCCAAGGTCGTAGGGTGAGGAAGAATTTGAACCCAGACCTCTCTCAACCCAGAAAGCTATGCTACATGAGGATTGGTCAAAGGAACAAAGATAGTCAGCCTGGGGAAGAGGAGACTTAGGGAGGGAAAGATGTTTGTCTTCAAGGATTTAAAGGGCTATAAGAAAAGATGGATTAGGCTTGTTCTTCCTGGCCCCAGCAGGCAAAAGGAAGGGCTCTAGGAGAAAAACAAATTTTAGTTGAATGGAAAAGGAAAGCACAACAAGAGCATTCCAAGAACTGAATGCACAAAAAAAAAATGTCCTTGTCCTTTGCCCATGAGATCCCACTGGTAGATCTATATCCCAAAGAAATCAAGGGTACAAAGGCCTCCTTAGCTCCACAATATTCCTAGTAATACTTTTTGTGGTAACAAAGACCCAGAAATGAAGATTAGAAAATGGTTAAATAAACCAAGGTCTGGAGATGTAATGGAATATTACTTCACTGTAAGAAATGATGGATGTGAAGAATTAAAAGAGGCTTGAAAAAGTGAATCAGCAAAACAAACATTGTGTATCAGTGACTTCAACAATGGAGTCACTGAAAGAATCCCCAAACCTGAAACCTGAATGAAAATTGTGGACCTCTGACTAAGCTTGGTCCCAAAGAGTAGATAGGAAAACAAATCTGTCCCTTCTCTGCAGTGAAGGACTATGGTTAGGAAACCTTACAAGATGACTCTATTAATGTGTGGGTTAGTTTTTCTGGATTACTTCTCCATCTGTCTCTCTCTGTCTTTGCCTCTCTGTAACAGCTGTCCCAGATCAGAACTTCTCCACATGCACATCAGTGTGCTTCATGAAGGGTCTTCAATCTCACCTTCCCCTTTTGTGCCTTAGCCTTCAAATACATAGAAACTGGAAACATCCCTCCCCTTGTGACTGCTAATGTGGGCATTCAGGGACCACATCTAGTGACTCAGGGGCTTCTTATTATCTCTTCTGGATCTTTTATGACAAGCAGGATCATGGTGAATGAAAGTAAGATATAGTATTTGTCCCTGACTCATGAGGTCATAGAATTGCCTTTCCTGGGAGTCATAATTTGGATGTTTCTTTCTTCCCAGGGATGTCAAAGTCCATTATTGATACTTCCTTGTTCCAAGTCTTAGTCACAAACTGACTTCAAGGAAAAAGGAAATAAACAAGTAGTTAGAGTCAGAATAAATATCCTTTAGGGTACTTCCAAATCACTTAAGAAATCATTGTAGGATATTAAATATGGGTTTTATTATAGTATCTTTATGTGTGTGATTATGTGCTTGTATGTCCATATAAAATTAGTGTATATTTGCTCACATATGTTTTGTGCAAGGCACATCTCCATAATATTTAATTTTTCAATTACATGTAAAAATAGTTTTCAACATTTGTTTTTGTAAGACTTTGTGCTCCAGATTTTTCCCTCCCTTCTTTACCTCCCCCCTCCCCAAGACAGCAAGTAATCTGATATAGGTTAAATATGTGCGATTCTTTTTTTTTTATGTCTGCAGACATTTTATTTAACAATATTAAATGTAATGTGGCATTTCAGCTAAAGTGATGCAATATATATTTTTTAAAATCTTTGGTCACCTTTAAAAATTTTTAATAATAGCTTTTTATTTTCAAAATACATGCAAAGATAGTTTTCATCATTCATCCTTACAAAACCTTGTGTTCCTTGTGTTTCTCCCTCTCTTCTCCCCATCCCTCCCCTATTCAGCAAGTAATCCAATATAGGTTAAACATGTGCAATTTTTAAAAACATATTTCTACATTTATCATGTTGCACAAGAAAAAGTGCATCAAAAAGGGAAAAAAACAAGAAAAAACAAGCAAACAACAGCAAAAAAGGTGAAAATATTAAGTTGTGATCCATGTTCAGTCCCCACAGTCCTCTCTCTGGAAGCAGATGGCTCTCTTCATCTCAAGTCTATTGCAATTGGCCTGAATCATCTCATTGTTGAAAAGAGCCACATCCATCAGACAGATACCATATAATCATATAATCATATAATCTTGTTGCCGCTGTATATAATGATCTCCTGGTTCTGTTCATTTCACTTAGCATCAGTTCCTGCAAGTCTCTCCAAGCTTCTCTGAAATCATCCTGCTGGTCATTTCTTACAGAACAATAATATTCCATAACATTCATATACCACAATTTATTCAGCCATTCCCCAGCTGATGGACATCCACTCAGTTTCCAATTTCTTGCCACTACACAAAGGGCTGCCACAAAGATTTTTACACATATGGGTCCCTTTCCCTCCTTTAAGATCTCTTTGGGATATGGGTCCAGTAGGAATACTGCTGGATCAAAGAGTGTGAAGTTTGATAATCCTTTGAACATAGTTTCAAATTGCTCTCTAGAATGGTTGGATCAGTTCACAACTGCACCAACAATACACTAGTATCCCAGTTTTCCCACGTTCCCACCACATTTATCATTATCTTTTCCTGTCATTTTACGCAAAATTATGTCTTATGCATGTATTATACACACCTATGTAATAATATATATTATATGATACATAATATAATAATAGTAATAACTGACCTTTATCATTTTAAGGTGATTTGCATGCATTATTTCATTTTATCTTTACAATAATTCTGCAAAGTAGGAGCTATTATTATCACCCCCATTTTCTAGATAAGAAAAAGGTGGCTCAGACAGGTTGATTTACCCAGGGTGAGGAAGTGTCTTAAGGAGATTTTGAAACCAGACCTCCGTGACTCCAGGTCTATACTCTAAACGTTCTGCCGTGCTCAGACATAGACTAACTAGATGATCTACAGGATGACCCTTACCTCCTTAGACTTTTGTTCTCATCTCTAAAATGGGAACAATTCTTACACCTAGAGCTATTATCCTGTGCACTTTGCCTCTGTGCTGCTTAAGCATTTCTACGGTGTTTGTGTGACACAGGAGTGTCCTGGTTCTCTGTATCTGTCCCTGGCAGTGTACATACATTTTGTGTATAAAAGTGGTCTGTATCGTGTGACTCTGCTATATAAATGTGTTCGTGTGTATCAAATGTGTGGGTGCGCATTGCGCCTGCATCTTTGTGCATTGTGTGTCCCTCTGTGTGTCCCTCTGTGTGTGTGTGTCCCTGTGTGTGTCCGTGTGTGTGTGTATCGGGCTCCGCTGTGCTCTCCACCACCCCTCAGGGATACAATTAACGCCTTGCTCTCAGGGGGAGCGTGCAGTGGTACCCAAACCTCTCCTGTCACCCAGCGTCAGCTGCCAATGGAAATTACCCAGGAGCTAATGAGACAACAGTAGCTACCGCCTAATCCGCTCCTGTTTCTGCAGAACCTGTTATTAAGCACAGAGGGCACTGGGAGGGAGAGAAAAAGGACGCAGGACGCAGGACGCAGGGCCCGGGGCTCGCTCTGGCTGGCTGACTCGCCCGGCCTCCGCGCCAGCTCCGGCTCAGTCTGTCTGGTCCTCCTCGCTCCCTCCTCCAGCCTGCCCCCCTCCGCTCCCGGGGCAGCCCAGATCCGGGGGGAGAGCCGCGGGGTGTCCCCACCGTACGCGCCAGCGCGCCGGCTCTCCGCTTTTCTCTCCAGCTGGGACTGCGGAACGGTCCCCAGCTCGCTCGAGATCGCCTTGCGGAGCGGAGCGGAGCCGCGTCTGCGGGCAGCGAGGAGAATCTCCCAGGCTGCGGGGGAACGCCCGGCTAACGAGGGCCAGGGTCTGCGCTCCTAGGAGCTCTCCTTCCAGGTAGGGCATGGGGAGTGGATCGGACCTGGGAGCGCCCATACAGCCTTCTCCACAAGCTTGTTCCCCCCGTGGTGGCTGGCTCCCGGCCACCTAGGCTGGAGGAAGGAAGGCAGCCTGTGACTCCTCAGCCCGAAGAGAAAAATTGGGCTGGTTGGGAGTTTGTTCCTGGTGTACTTAAGGCCTGGGGATGAGAGATCCAGGGCAAAGTGTGAAGGATGCGGGGCAAAGGATCTGGTTAGGGCAGAGGATGTGATCTGGGTTTAGGGGTGCAGGACCGAAATCACAGGGATTCCTCCTATCTGGTCAGTTGTCAGGTTAGTCACAGAGGGACAAGGGCTCTTCAGGGTCAAGATCTTGGGGGACTCTCAGAGGAGGACCTCATCTGATTGACCAGAGAGCTAAGCTAGGCAGGGCTAGGCTAGGAAGGGATAATGGATGGAAGAGGTTCCTTCATCAGTCTGCCTCCTTGGAGGTGGAGGTGGGAGGGCTGCAGAAGGAGAGGTACAGAAGCTTGACCCAAGAATTGGGAGGTCAGTGGCCACCTCCTCCCTCACCTCTTCCACGAAGACCCTCCAGTCCTGTTCTTGGAGGCCCTGGTGGAATTCTGTAAAGGAAGGGGGAAATGGATGGAGAGTTTGAGGGGAGGAAGGAGGAAAGAAGAATGAGGTGGGAAGGGAGACATCATTGTTGCCACTGGCCTTCCCAGTCATTTTGACCTTAATCCAATTTTTTATGACTGCTCTTCTAAAAAGAGAGGGAAGATTTTGTCAAGAAGGCAAAAGTCAGACAGCTGCTTATGTGCATATGTAAATAGCCATTTGTGCCTATGTTTGTGAGTCTGAATATTTGTATATTTGTAAGCTGTATCTACTTGAGTACCTGAATCTCTGAAAGTGTGTCTGTGAATATATCTGTGCTTAAATCGGTATCACTCACTTATCTATGAATATCCAGTAGTGTATGAATGAAGGGGTTCTTAGACTAGCTTACAGATAGCCCAATCCGTGGACAGAGACAGCCACCCCCCAAACAGTGTCCAAGAACAGACTCCACAAAGCTCTTGTCCCTCTGTGACCATCTGACAGCATTTCATATAGGAGGAACCCCTCTGTCTGTCTGTCCATTTGCACGTCTGTCTGCACGTCTATGCCCATGAGCACCTATCTTTGTTTATCAATGCATCAGTGTGAAATTGTGTCTGTATTAGTGCTGTGTTTGTGTATGTGTGTGTGAGTGCGTGTACACACCCGATCAAACCAAAACAGCACCAGGAGGCAGTGTGCTTTGCAGACAGATGGAAAAATACCCATCTTGTTGAAGCTGAGAAAGGCATCCAGCCTCTCTATTTAGGCAGAAAGTAAGGACTTGGACGTTCCCACTCTTTCTAGCCCCTTTCTCTCCCCTTACTGGGGACCTGGAAGGATTTCCAGGCCTCACATGGTTAAAGCCAAAGCTACTGGCTCCCCTATATTCATCCTGTGCCAGGCAAGAGGGCACTGGGCCCAATTGCTCTCCCTTCACCCGCCTCACACACTTGCTTAAGCTAAAAATAAAAATTTCAGCCAGGCCTAAGAGGGCAGACACGCTTACCCCCTTCTCTTTACATCTGAACCAGGATTATCTCAGGTCCTGGAAATAGTACAACCAAATTGCCTTACGCCCCCCCCCCCAAATCCCTTGTCCCACTGCCCTCTAGACACTTTCTCTCTATGCCAGACCCCCAACATCCTACCATGCTCCCCTCTCAACTCTGCTTACAAAGTCCCAAAACCTTGTATTCCAGATTTCCCCATCTCCCCTAAAACCCGGACACTACGTCTCCTAAGGACTGCTACCCTCTGTCTAAAATCCTAACATCCTTCCCCCAAAACCCTGTCTTTAAACATCTTTGTCCTTTGGTCCCCCAAATCCTAACCCTTTGTACCCAACATTTGACCTTCTTTCCTCTCAGATCCCACTATCCAGCCCCTCAAAATATTGCCCCCAATTCTGTCATATTTGTCCTAACATCCCGCCCTCTAAATTATACTGGTTCTTTCTGTTCCCCAAAGATAATCTGCTGCCTCCACTTCTCAATATTCTGCCTGCCCTGCCTTCCAAATCCTAGCTTTATCTTCTGTAGAATCTTGACTGCAGAAAGCCCCTGAGGACCTGGAGTCCAGAGCAAGATGGGAGCCTCCAGGCCCCAGCACTCCGCTGCTGTGCAGTGATGGAGTCACTGGGGGTGAGGGCCAAGAACTAAGCTCAGAGGGGGTAAGACAAATTCTCCCTAGGGAGCCAGCCTGGTTGGTCCTCCCCAAGTGGCTGGACCAAAGCTCCTACTCTCCTGGGGGCTTTGACCATAGATACTTCTCTCTCCACCAGAGAAGATCCAAGTTACCTCAGCACCTCGTCCCTCACTGGGGACCTTCTTTTGTTTCCATTCTCTGTACCATTCCTTCATTCAGTAACTACTTCCTGGACACCAGCTCTATACTAACACCTGCCATATTTCCCTTACCCCCAGCGACCTTTTGATAGAACAACCCAACAAACAGTTCTGCACCAAGGCTCCATCCCTCAGCATTAACCCCAGGCAAGCCTGGTGTAGAACTAATTAGGGTTAGGTATCAGGAGCCATCAAGTCAATAAATAACCTTAAGCTTGAGCAAGCCCTTTCTGGGTCTCTGTGAAGATATATTTTAAGATTAGGTAAAGTTGGTCAAAAATTGCAAAGGTTCTTAAACTTGTTAGTGTCCTGGACCCCTTTGGGAGGATGGTGAATATGCTCAGGATGATTTTTAAATGCATAAAGTACAGGGCATTCCCAAAGTCTCAGTACAGCAATAAGCTTTAATAGTATTAAGACTTTTGGAACACCTATCCATTACATTACAAAGGAAAGCAATTATATTGAAATAAAGATGTAATTTATTTTTCCCAATCCAAATCCCAGAGTCCCTGAAATCAATCTAAGGACCCCATGTTAAGAATCTTGAGGCTACTTTACCCTTAAATTATCTTCTAGCTAAAATAGTCATATTTTTTAAAAATGTATTGCTATCTCACTTTATCTTAATTTTAGAATATCTTCTTCTCCCATCCTTTGTCACAAAGAATTAAAAGAGAGACAGAGACAGGGAGAAATAGTAACAGCAGTTATGGAATAAGAAAATTCTGTGTCATGAGTTCTACTCATACCAATCTTGTGAGATGGATGATACAAGCAATGATAATATTAATATTATAATAATAACTATCACTTATATAATACTTTAAGATTTATCAGGCTCTTTGTGGAAATCTCATTTGATCCTATTGTTGTTCAGTCATTTTTCCGTTGTTTCAGTTCTGTAACCCCATTTGGGGTTTTCCTGGCAGATACTGGAGTTGTTTGTCATTCCTTTCTCCAGATCATTTTACAGATGGGGAAACTGAGGCAACAGAGTTAAAGTTCTTGCCCAGGGTCACAAAGGTAATAAGTGTCTGAGGCCAGATTTGAATTCTAGAAGGTGTCTCCAGGGTGCAGTGCTCTGTCCATTCTACCTAATTGTTATTCCTATTTTACAGATGAGATAATTGAGTTAAAGGTTAAATGACCCAGTTACACAGGTCAAATTAGAATTCAGGTTTTCCTGCTGCTAAGTCCAGCACTCTGTCCACTGCACTACCTAGCTGTCCTATATTCGTTCCCATTTTCCTATAGGATTATTTTGAAGCTCAGGAAGCTGACAGGACATAGCCACTCAAACCCAGGTCACCTGGTTCCCTGCCTAAGGCTCTCCACTACTGTGCCCTGCTTTTTTTTTTTTTTAATGTAGAACCTGTATGGTTCAAGAAGGAAGGTTGGGGCTTGGCAGTCCTTCCAAATTAGTTGAGAAGCAGCCCCTAGTAGGACCCTAGCCTCCTAAGTGGTCATTCCCAAGCCAAGGCTGGAGCTGGGGTGAGAGGCCATATATCCCTGATTTCCAGGAGCATCTGAAACCGTCATGATTGCATCTAGCCAACTTGCATAAAAGGCCATAGTCCTTAAATGGCCACGTGTAACTTGCTTCCTTCTTCCTATCCCTGAAACAACCCCCAGTCCATTTCTTTATTTTATTTCTTCCTCTAATAGGAGCCTCAAAACACAATCTTAACCCTAGCCCTACTCCTGACTGTCAATCTAGAACTGAAAATTATAGAACTATAGACCTTACTAAAGGAACTTTTAAAAGGGCACAAACGAGGACTGTGGGAACTGAGTGTGGAACACAATGTAGCATTCTCACTCTCTCTTGTTATTTGCTTGCATTTTGTTTTCTTTTTCTTCCTTCTTGATCTGATTTTTCTTGTGCAACAAGATAACTGTATAAATATGTATACATATATTGAATTTAACATGTATTAGACTACCTGCCAGCTAGGGAAGGAGGTGGGGGGAAGGAGGGGATAATTTGGAACAGAAGGTTTTGCAAGGGTCGATGTTGTAAAATTACCCATGCATATGTTTTGTAAATAAAATGCTTTAATAAAAAATATAATAAAATAAAAATAAAAGGGTACAAACATGAAATGTGTAGGTGGAAACTATAGCACATAAAACGTCAGACCTTAAAGAGGCCTGAAGAATATAGACTATAAGAGCTAGGAGGAATGCTAGAAACAATTCTAGTCAAATCTGCTCATTTTACAAAGAAGGAAACTGAGACCTAGAGAGAGGAGAGATCCTACACTCTTGGGATAACAAAGCAAATTTGTGGCAGAGCTGAGATTAGAATCCAGTTTTCATAGTTATATATTATTTCTACTAGCAGCTAGATAGCACAGTGGATAGAGCATTAGACTTGGAATCAAAAAGAAATGAATTCAAATCCTTAATTATATAAACTTGGGCAACACACTTCACTGCAGTCTCCCTCGGTTTCCCCAACTGTAAAATGGGGGTAATAATAGCACCCACCTTCCAAGATAGTTGTGAGAATCGAATGAGATATCTATAAAACATTTTGCAGATCTTTAAGTGGTAATATAAGGGCTATTACTACCTGCCTAGCTGTCTTCCTTCTGATGCCCCTAAGTCCACCCAGGTTCAGAGCCTGTTTTCCTCTTCCTACCCCTTCCAGGACCTAGAGATATGAACCCCTTGTCTAACCCTGATCCCACTCTGTTCTGCCTCTGAATCCTTCAGCTCAGTCTTCTTTGATGTTGGAACCTGATTCAGTCAGTAATTCAAATAACAGTCAAATCACAATCAAATCAGGTCTGATTTATCAGATTCAGGATTTGCGTGTGAAATTCTTCTGACCAGCCCATGCAAAGTGGCCCCAGGGCACTCAAGGCAGAGGGCCAAATGAAGAAGTCACATTTGTTCAAGGCAGGGTATACCAAGATTGTGACATGGCCCACTTTTAATTAGCTGGGGAGGAGGGGGGCAATGAGTGGGAGGAAGAGGAGGGGCAAGGGGACTATTAAACCCCAGGATTTCTTGTTTAGCTGGAAAGCCCTTTAGGGGGTGCAAGGAGGCTTGGTTTGATAATGAAGGAACCTTGATTCAGCTTCTGGGTCCACCATTTATTATCTCTTTGACTCTGGGTAAAGCAGTCCCCTTTCTCCTGGGGCAGCTCCTCTTTTGACCATTGCCACTATCACACTGAGACTAGTTCTCATTCCTATTTGGCGAACGATCTCCTTATCGACTGCCAAAGCCCATCTTGGGACCACATGGTTCCCTGGAGATGCCCTGGCCCCAGGCAGGTTTCCTTGGAGGGGAGGGTCCCATGGGACCAACTTCCCAGCTCTGCTTTTCCTTCTCTGGCTCTTCAAACTCCTTTTCTAAGTCCAATCCTGAAATTGCTATGAACCATCACTCAATCAGTCAATCAACATGCTATAAGCAGGGTTCTCACTTCTCATTACAAGGCAAACTCACACCTTGGTAAAGAGGTATGACTGACACCTGGAACATTTTTTGGCCAGGATCAGTGAGGACCCAAGATGATACTTGAGTGTGCCCAAAATATGTTAAAATGAGATTTAGTAAAAGTTACATTGTTGTTCAATCATTTCAATCCTGTTGATTTTCTTGGCAGAAATAGTAGAGTATTTTGTCATGTCCTTCTCTAGTTCATTTTACAGATAAGGAAACTGAGGAAAACAGGATTAAGGTTCTTGCCCAGGATCATACAGCTAATAAAGTCAGCCTGATTCCAGCCCTGGTGCTCTACCTACTGAGCTACCTAGCTGCCCCGAGGGAGCACATCAAATTAGAAATAGGGAAATGAAGAGGTTAAATGATTTGTCAAAAGTCATTCAATGGTGGGGATTCGAACTCAGGTTTCAGGTCCCGTGACACCAAATCTAGCACACTTTTCAAGACTCCATGGGCTGGGAAAGTATGGACTAATCACTTCCTTCCATAAATTGTTTCTTCCCTCTTGTCCCTTTAGCTTTCCTTTAGAGAAAAATTCTTTTTTTTTTTCTTTAGAGAAAAATTCAAAATTTTTGTGAAAAGCTCTGAGAGAAGCTTTAGTGCAAGAAGATCATAGGAACACAGATTTAAGGCTAGGAGGGAACTTAAAAGACATGTAGCCCAATCCCTTTATCTTAGAGATGAGAAAACTGAGGCTGAAGATAATTAAGAGTGACTGACCCAGGAGTGGACAGATGGGAAGAGGTGAAGTTTAAATCCAGAACCTCTGATTTCAGATCTATAGTTATTGCTGCTGTTTCACAGAAGTTAGGAATTCCTGGGATACTTGGAGATTTTCAGTAGATTTAAATTATTTAGGATCAAAAAAAAGATACATTACTTAATATCCTACATCCCCTGAGCCAGGGCAATGGGGAGTGGATCAGAGGTATCTTGAATAGCCCCATGATTGACATGACCAGGGTGTGGATCTCTGTGTCCTAGACAGAACTGGAATGGAGAGGGGACTGCAGAGTGGATAGGAAGGAGGGGCTCATCTTGGCCACAGACTGAATGTGTGGAGCCCTGGGGGATTTGAGATTCCATCTCGTCACCCAGGCAGGGACTGAGGGGACATGGTGACCCTGCCCTATGTGATGCTGAAGATGGACATAGGGGAGTGGTGAGAACAGTGGTCAGATTAGTCAGATTGTCAACAGGACGTCCAGCCAAATACTTTTGTAAAGTGAGTTACATACTGCTGGCTGTACTCCCTAATCAAGGTGGGCTTCCTCAGAAGGGACCTACCTGTGTGCTCTTTTACTGTATGGACTCACAGTCATGAGTCACCTTCAGCCATTCATGATCTCCCTCAGAGGGACATGTGAGTGGAGGAAGCTGGACAGGGCTGAGGGTAAGTCTGGAGCCAGGGCTGGTTCATTATTAGTTTGGGGTTGAGTTAGTGATCAGTATAGAGCTGCAATTTAATGTCAATCTGATTTAGAAATTAATAGTTATTTCAGCTTTATGCTGAACTTTACAATACTCAAAACCATTCCACTGAAGGAATCAAGTCAGGATTTACTATTTCACAAATGTAGAGACTGAGGAACAGAGAGGGCAAGTGTGCAAAGTTAAGGGGATCCCCCAAGTTGGATTCAGCAGTCCAGAGAGTTTTGACTCCTGAACCTGCCTCGCCTTCACTCTGGCAGAGAACCCTCAAGGATAATAATAAGGCAATAGTCACTGGTGGTCTTCTCTAACCTATTCTGCAGAGAATATGTAGGCTTTCCTTTATGGAATGCTAGGAAAAACCTTTGGAATTCTCACATTTTACATAGGGAAAAAAACCTTTGGAGTTCTCACATTAAATAGGGGAAACTCAGGGCACATAGGAGATTTCTTCCAGTCCTGGGAAATCCCATGCTTAAGTATAAAGCAGTGGGGTTCAGATACCTTGGCTTTCCTGGGGAGTCGAGGATGCAAACTTCCCCTTTCCTCTCTAGGATGTAGACCTCCCCCTTCCCCTTTAAGAGGTGTGCTGGTCCTGCTATTCTCATGCTCTGGCAACTCTCAAATTTGTTAACCAAAAGCTCCAGCTGGTCTCTGGATTCAACACAACAGCAGAAGGCAAAGGGAAGTACTTTCAAAGCCTTTCACCAAAAGACCTATTTGTCTCACCCATTCTTCTAGAATACAGGTCAGATTTTAGAGGTCTTTGCAGAGAGGGGGACGAGGATGTTTTAGAATGCTAAAGTTTGGTTCTTGTGAGGGCTCTAGAAACCCTAGAACCTGTCCAAGGCAGTAGGGGAAGAGAAGTCTGTTCAATAAACCCGATCATTTTATTGTTTCTTATCCCCAAGAAAGACTCTGCCTTGTTCCAGACTCTCAGTCCCACTTTGGGCAAAGTTCTTTCCAATGTCTAACCTTAGTCCTTCCTACTATAACAATCCATTAATCAACAGATCTTTACTGAACATATGTAAAATCGACCAATCAATGAACATTCATTAAGGACCTACTATGTGCCATGTACTGTGTTAGGCACTGGGCATATAAATAGAATAAATGGTTCAATCCCTCCACCCAAGGAGCTGACACACCCATGCTAGATGTTTTGGAAAATGCAGATAGATCAAAAATAATTCCCACATCCAAGAATCTTAAAATCTAATCAATAGATCTTTATTGAACATATGTAAAAACAATCAACAACTATTTATTAAAGACCTACTATGTGCCAAATACAGGGCTAGGCCCATGAATATAATAAATGGATCAATCCCTATACCCAAGCTTACACACTTGTGCTAAATGTTTTGGAAAATACAAAGATAGATCAGAAATATTTCCCATGGTCAAGGATCTTAAAATTTAGTTAAGGAGACAAAGCATGGTTAATATTTTTCATCTGTGTATAAGTCGGTGAGATACAAATAGGAGAGAGATGAGCTGGTGATCAGATAGAGATAGTATCTGAGCTCAGCTTGAAAAACAATAGGGAATCTGAAAGATATAGATGGGCAGAAAGTGTATTCCAGGCATGGGCGCTAGCTTGTACAAACCTATGGCGGCAAAGCAGGGCAAGACACATTTATTAAGGACTTATTGGTGCCACGAACTAGGTATTTACATAAAAGCAAAAAGAAAGACAGGGCCTACCCTCAAAGAGCTTACAATCTAATGAGGGAAGATCACACACAAAAGGGAACTGGAAAGGGGTGTGTGTGCGTGTGAGTGTGTGAGTAGAATCATTGCACATGTTTAACCTATTTTGGATTGCTTGCTCTCTTGGGGAGGGAAGAGGAGGGAAATGAGGGAGGAAAATTTGGAACACAAGATTTTGTAATCTTGTGATTACAGAGACAGAGACAGCTCAGAGAGAGACAGAGAGAAAGAAAGTGAAGAGAGACAGAGAGCAAGAGACAGAGACAGAAAGAAAGAGAGAGACAGAGACAAAGCAAGAGACAGAGACAGAGAGAAAGAAAGAGAGAGACAGAGAGAAAGAGAAAGAGAAAAGAGACACAGAGATACAGACACAGAGAGGGGAGAGAGAAAGAGAAAGACAGACGCAGAGATACAGGCACAGAGACAGAAAGAAAGAATGAAAAGAGAGAGACAGAGGGGGAGAGAGAGAGAGACAGAGACAGAGACAGAGGGGGAGAGAGAGAGAGAGAGAGACAGAGACAGAGACAGAGGGGGGGAGAGAGAGAGACAGCGACAAGAAGGGGGGAGTGAGCTCAGGTCGAGAAGAGTTTAGAAAGAAGATGAGAGAACTCCCAGGAGGGCAGCCGACTGCTTTGCGGGGTGACTTGGGTAGCGATGATGGGGAAATTGATGGTACTTTTGGTGAGTGAGTTCATTGATACGGGCAGCTCTTTATGACAAACTTATTACTGTACTAACGCTGAGGAGCACCTTATCTGCAATTCAGGGTCTTGGAATTTTCCAGGACGCTGAGAGTGTAACTTGGTGAATGTTTAACAGTCAGCTACAGGAACACACATTTTAATCTGCATCGTTTTTACTTTCTTAAACCCAGAACTCGACAAAAGGAGAAGCCGAGGCAGCATTTGCCGGGCGGTGTAAGTGTTCACGCCGAGCTCAGTAAGGAGCCCTCCCGGCGATCTGAGCCGACTCTGAAAGGGCCCTCCCCGGCTCTCTGCGGGGTGGGTGCTGAGTCTGAGGGGGTCCAGATCTGACGCAGCTACACTTGGTCCCGGGCTCTGAGCCTCAGCTTCCCCGTCTGTAACAGAAGGATACTAGTCTTTGTTCTGCGTCTCTCCAAAGTCCTGGGAGGCTTCAGTGCAGCGATGAGTGTTAAGGGGCTCTGAAGAATGAAAAGGGATCATTATAAAGCCTCGGCTGGATCAGAGACAACTTGTCTCCCCTCTCTCTCGCACTCAGCAGGGGAGAGGCTGGTCTCTTTCCCAAGAGAACCGGTTCGCTGAGACGGACAGGCGGAAGGATGTGTGACGTTGGTCCCCCGGCGGGATAAGGGCTGCGGGCCACCGGGGTTCGTCCCATTCTCTCCCACCTTCCCTCCTCGTCCCTAAATCCCTTCTTCTCTTCCTCTCCCGCCAGCCTGTTCCTGGAACCGCCAGTCCTCCAGGCGTCATGGAAGAGTGGGATGTACCCCAGATGAAAAAAGAAGTAGAGAGTCTGAAATACCAGCTGGCTTTCAAGAGGGAGATGTCTTCCAAAACAATCCCCGAGTGAGTCTTCCTAGCCCGCTGCCATGTGCCCTCCAGCGAAGCTCCCTTCTTCTGCCCCCTCTCCCTCTCAAAAGGGGAGAAAGCGGCCATTGTCCGGAGAAGAAATGATATTTTCATGGTACAAGCTGTGGCCCAAATAGGCAAATTACATTCAAATTCTATGCAAATTAACCATTCCAAACAGCTGCCTCTGGCTTGGCCCTTGGGAGTTCCTGGTGCTCAGTTAATTTACCAAAGAACCCTGGGGAAAAGACAGGGTCCCAGAAGTGTCAGGGAAGTGGGAGCCAGAGGTCCTTTAGGGGAACAGCCCTCCCCTTTGGGCACCTCCGTGTCTTACTCCCCTTTTTCTGGCCCTTCGGTTTAATCCAAGGTGAAATGATCCAGAAAATTATTTTGGCAAGCACTTATTAAGCACTTGCTAAGATAGCGAGTCTCAGCACCCCGGATGCTGGGGATACAAATATGAAACACCCCTGTCCCCGAGTAGCTTGAGGTGGGAAGGGGCAGCACAACATGTTAGATGGGGGTGAGACTGACTTGGAAGAAGCCTGAGGAAGGAGTGGGTATATATTTGAGGGCTGTGACAAGGGGATGGCTCAGTGAAAGAAGGGCAGGCTTCTTCTTTGAGGATGTTTAGAAGGAGTAGAATGGAGGGGGAGCTTTGTTTTAACAGTATTTTATTTTTGCAAAACTTTGTGTTGCAAATTTTTCTCCCTCTCACACCTTCCTCCTTCCCCTCCAAGACAGCAAGCAATCTGACATAGGTTAAATGCACAGTTCTTCTAAACATATTTCCAGATTCATCATACTGTGCAAGAAAAATTAAATCAAAAGGAAAAAAAATGAGAGAAAAAAAAGGAAACAACAACAAAAAGGGGAAATACTATGCTTTGATCCATATTGAGTCTCTATAGTCCTCTCTCCAGATGCAGATGACACTTTCCATCACAAGTCTATTGGAATTGCCTTCAATCATCTCATTGTTGAAAAGAGCCAAGTGAGGGGGCATCTTTTAGGAGTGAGGGGTCATAGCTTGGTTTGGGGTTATCTCTGTGCTTTTTGAAGGCAGAGGACTAGGTGGTGAGAGCTGCTTGGATCCACTGACTTCCCTTGCTACCGGATCTTCTTCTCCTTGGGGTATTACAGGCACCTGTAATCCAGGTATCCTTCCTACTGACCCAACACCCCTAGCAAACGAATATCTTCTTTCCAGCCTTCAGCCCCAGCCCTACCCCCAACTCCAGGGATGGGGTTATTCAAGGTGAGAACTATCTAGCGTGGAAGACCTCTAAGGACTAATTCCTTCCTTTGTCTCCCCAGTTGTAGCTCTGAGAAGGAAATGGGCAGATGTAAGTGTCTGTAAATGTGGGATAAGTGTGAGTTTTCTGGAGCTTCCTCTGAGGCTGGCCTAGCCCCTTTTCTCCCCTTGCCTTCTGTATGGAAAAGGAGCTAGGGGCAGTCAGGTGATACAGTGAATAGAGACAGAAGGACCCCACTTCACATCTAGCCTAAATTCTTACGAGCTCTGTGACTCTGAGGAAGTCTTTTTTAACCCCAATTATCTCAAAATAAATAAATAAATAAATAAAAGGAATGAGATTACCCCCAAAGCTTAGAACTGATGTGGGATCAAAGAGCAAGGGACAAGGGAGATTAGGAGGACTGGAAGGAGGAAGACCACGGATTCATTTGTAGGCATCAGTTTTTGCATATATGCTGTAAGGCACAGCTGGGTATTTGTATACACCAATGCAGTGCGCCATCTGTTCTCAATGATCTAGGCCCTGGTCCAAGAGGGCCTCAGATGGTGGGACGGAGATGGAACTGACAGGCTCAGGCGGGGTGTAAAAGTTGGCCCGACAAATGCCCCTTGGTTGTGGCGTAACCCAGCTTGTGCTCTCCGGCACTGATCTGGGGGTCCCGGGTGACCACACTCAGCTCTCTGACTCTCCGGGGTCACACGCCAAGCTCAGGTCTGCCAGGCCTCCAACGGGAGCCCCTCTAGAACGGAGCTCACCTGGGGCCCAGCCTCCGAACCTGCAGGGAAACGCTGGAATTCCAAGGAGTTTGGCTCAATGCAGCTATGTTGTTACTAATATCATTAACATTTCCTATCACCTTCTTGTCCTCAAGGGACCAAGCCAGGTCCCGGGTGGCAGCTGATAAGGGGAAAGCCTTTTGGATTTGAATTTGAAGTCAGGAACACTGCATTCATTTCTTGTTCCTGCCAATCTCTTTGGACTCTTGTTTCTTATCTGTAAAAATGGGATTTGGCTCAAAATCCTCTCAGGATATGTTATAGATGGGGAAAGAGGTATCCACAGAGAAGAAAAGTTAAAGCTGTAAATATAAACCTAAATTTCACTACCTGGACCTGGGGGCTCTTGGGCTCTTTCTACCATGGTTCTCTTTGTTCCTCTTCCTTTCTTTCCTTTGCGTCCTTCCTTTTTTTCTTTCTCTTTTTTCCTTTTCTTCTCTTCTTTCTTTTGCTTCCTTTTTTTTCTTCCTTTTCTTTCTTTCCTTCCTTCTTTTGCTTCATTTTTTCTTTCCTTCTCTTCTTTTTCTCTTTTTTCTCTTCCTTCCTTCTTCTTCTTTTTTTTTTTTTTTTGGCTGAGGCAATTGGGATTAAGTGACTTGCCCAGGGTCACACAGATAGGAAGTATTGAGTGTTTGAGGTCATATTTGAACTCAGGTCCTCCTGATTTCAGGGCTGCTGCTCTATCTATTGTGCCACTTAGCTGCCCTGTTCTTTTCCTTCTTTTTTCTTCTTTCCTTCCTTCCTTTTTTCTTTCTTTCTCTTCCTTCCCTCCCTCCCTCTTTTTCTTTCTCTTCCTTTTTTCTCCTTTTCTTTCTCTTCCGTTTCTTTCTCTTCCTTCCTTTTCTTTCTTCCTTCCCTCCCTCTTTTCCTTTTTCTTTCTCCTTTTTCTTTTCCTCTTTTTCTTTCTTTCTCTTCCTTCCTTTCCTCCCTCCCTCTTTTCTTTTTCTTTCTCTTCCTTTTCTACCTTTTTTTCTTCTTTTTTCTTCCTTTTTTCTTTCCTTCTTTCTCCTTTTCTTTCTCTTCCTTCCTTTTCTTTCTTCCTTCCCTCCCTCTTTTCTTTTTCTTTCTCTTCCTTTTTTCCTTTTTCTTTCTCCTTTTTTCTTCCTTTTTGTTTCTCTTCCTTCTTTCTCCTTTTCTTTCTCTTCCTTCCCTTTTTCCTTTTTCTTTCTCCTTTTCTTTCTCTTCCTTCTTTCTCCTTTTCTTTCTTCCTCTTTTCTTTTTCTTTCTCTTCCTTCCTTTTCCCTTTTTCTTTCTCCTTTTTTCCTTTTTCTTTCTCTCTTCCTCTTTTCTTTTTCTCTTCTTTCCTTTTCTTCCTCCTTTTTTCTTTCTTCCTTTTTCTTTCTCTTCTTTCTTCTTCTTTCTATTTCTCTTCCTTCCACAATCAGGATTAAGTGATTTCCAGGGTCACACAGCTAGTGTCTGACATGAAATTTGAACTCAGGTTCTCCCGTCTTCTGGGCCCCTGCACCCCCTTCCACCATAATCCTGAAAAAGCAGAGGCAAGTTGGATGGACTTGTGACAAAAATCATTAAATCCCTAAAGTATTTGGAATTAATTCTGATAACACATTTATAAAGTGGAGATGCAGCATGATATAAGAGAAAGCTGTGTCACAGTCAGGAAGAGTTGGGTTCAAGTGCATTTAAAGATGAGAAGATCGACTCAAAAGTTGAGTGCTTTGACCACAGCCAGAGGGTTTTTTGTAAGCACAGGGCTCTGTCCAGCAACACCGGCCTCCCTGGGACACTAACTCATTTCCCTCTTTCTGCAGACTGCTGAAGTGGATTGAAGATGGAATCCCCAATGACCCATTTCTGAACCCCGACCTGATGAAGAACAACCCTTGGGTGGAGAAAGGAAAATGCACCATCCTGTAGTGAGTGGCTCCAGCTGCCCCTCCCAGACCTGCCCTGGAGCAGCCGCTCCCAATGGGACAGAGAATTCTTCCCCATCACTCCACCCCCTCCCACTGACTCAATCTCTTCTCTGGTTTTCAGTTAGGTCCATGCCTGCTAACGCAATCTCATTATTGCCTTGGCTTCTCATTTGTAAGGGGGTGGGAGGGGAGGGGGAGGCAGGATTTCAAATCCTACAGGACAGGGACAAGGGAGAAATGAGGGTTTAGGGAAAGGTTAACTGGGCCAGGGAAGAATCTGGGCAGCGGGGTGCCTATGGGGTATGGGGTTAAGACCACCATCTAAGTGACTATGGCAGGGTAGGAGAGGAGGGAGCATTACTTCAGCTGGTCTTAGGGTTCTTGTTAATGGGGATTTCATTTAATGATGCTGATATTGGTGTAAAACCATTCAGACATTTTTTGGGGGGAGGGGTAAATGAACAACTTTTATAAAAAAACACAAAAACTTTTCAATGGTTTTCAATACTTTTGTATATTGTAGAATATACAATTTTACAGTCAACAGGCTGACCATGCAAGAAACTTAAGGTTTATACATAAATAAAAACAAAGCAATACTTCACAAACTCTCAATGTTGTAGTTTATTCACTGGTTTATTTATTGCAAAGTGGTCAGGGGAATACCTAACCTCCCCACATTCTCTGTCTGTCTCTCTCTCACACACACAGTGGGATGGGGGTAGTCTGTCTCTCTGTGTGGATATGTGTCTTTCTCCCCCTCAAGGAGGAACCCAAAACCTGTGAACGAAGAACAGCTCTGGCCAGGGTTCAAGGGCTCAGAGTAAGTCTTTAATATAAAGGTTTCGCCGGACAGCATTGGAAACACCCTCGTTAAATCGAAACCACACATCACTCTTCCCCACTGCTTTTCCCATACGCCTCTCCAAAGAATCTCTTTCAGGTCCTTGGGTTTCTGTGAGGGAAAAACAAGGGGATCATGGGGTGAGTAAGGGGGACTGAGGACCACCAGAGCCATGAATGGAACAGTCAGGGATATCTCTGCCCCTCCTCAGATAAGTATGGGGCTGGGTTATGTGATCTCTAAGATCCTCTGAAGAAATTATCTGCAATGGGATTTGGATTAAGCCAGGGGCTAAGGCTCTGAATTCCAAAGGCCAAC
This sequence comes from Antechinus flavipes, assembly GCF_016432865.1. Lineage (NCBI taxonomy): Eukaryota > Metazoa > Chordata > Mammalia > Dasyuromorphia > Dasyuridae > Antechinus > Antechinus flavipes. The sequence goes on along the minus strand of NC_067398.1, from coordinate 337,710,947 downwards.
AAAAGAAAGAAGCCGTGAGGAGTTCAATCATCATCTATCAGAATACCCACTCTGCAGTTTGCAGAGGAGTTTCACAGCTGTTATCTTACAACCACCTGCTGAGGGAGACTCCCATTTTACAGACAAAAAGCCTAGTAAGAAGTTACTAACTCCCAGATCATAATGCTAGGAAATTGGAGGAGGATGTTAAGATATTTTGAGTGACTCCTTAAAAACTCTGATGGGGAGCGCCCCCCCCCTCCCCAGGCTGGATATGATGACATCTTGGAATCCTTGCTGGGGATAAAAGGTAGAGATGGGGGGGGGGGTCATTTTTTAAGCCTCAGGGGTCAGAAAGGCGATTCCTCAGATCCCAAATTTTAAGTGAAGAAGCTGGTGGCTTCCATCTCTATGAGAGAGGGGAAGGGGAACGATATATAGTGAAATGGAGGGGGCCTACATAAGCCAACAGTCCATCTTAGAGGGCCTATGGAAACCATTAACAATCCTTTCTCCTTTTCCTGATTGTCTAGTCTGAACACTCTAAATTCTTTCTCTTTCAATATGGTAACTTCTTGTTGTACATTAAACAAAAATAAAACTCTCCCTGATCCCAATTTCCCCTTTGTTCAAAGGGAGACTTCTGCCCTTAGCAAATAAGAGCAATTCAGTGACTCTAGTGGTGAAAACCTTATTAACATTCATGGTTCCCATCTGGCCTTCCCCACCTCCCTCCCTGACACCTAGTTTCCTTCCTTCCCCCCACAGGAAGAGTCCCATTCTATCCCATTCCACATACCTTGACTCGGAGTGACAACCTTCCTCACTATCTCACGGCCAAAGAAATCTCTTTCAGGCTAAGGATTAAAAACAGAGGAGTTCAATCACTTTCTAGTACAGCCCAGCATTCACTTGTCTGAAAAACCTATCCAGACCAGCCAAAGAGAACTGACTTTAATATCATTATCCTCCCAGCTGCCTAAGAGAACAAATGGTCTGAAGGCAAATTCATTTCTCTAGGGATTAAAGAGTCTCTCTCCCCATTCCTGAAAGTCACCCTTTAAATCCTTTTCTCTTCTTCCCCTTTGCCCACCCTTTACATTTTCATACATACATTATAGCCCCTCCTACTCCAATGTCCCAAATCAAGAATAACATCTTTTGTGTAAACCTGAAATTTTAAAATCTTATATCCTGGGACAGAATTCTGCTGGGGGGGAGGGGGGATTAAAAGAGAGAGAGAGAGAGAGTGAGTGTGTGTGTGTTTGTTCCTCTCTCCCCCACCACCAAATGATTCCCTCCCTCCCTAGCCCAACAGAGATTAACTGTTCTGCCTAAAGGAATCAAAGGCAACATCTGTTAGCCAGGTGCCCCCTCCCTGCTTTCCCTCTACCACTCTTTGGGGAAGGGAACAAAGAGCAGGCTGAGGTCACCCTTGGGACTTGAGCAGGTCTCTTTACTTGGGCCAGTTTCCATTTCTGTAAAATGGGGAAGAATCACACCTGTGCAGTCCACCTCCCAGGAGGATTAAATGAGACAGTGAGGTGAAAGTGCTTGATAATCACGGCTCATGGCCCAAATATAAGCTCATGATTATCATCATTATCTGGGCCTGGAAATACAAGAGGGTACTGCAAGCAGGGCAGATGGGCTTTGATCCATCAAGGCCCTCTGATTCTTAATAGCAATCACATCCTTCATATCTCCTGTACTTTACAGCTGCCCAAGGGTTTCCTTCCATCTTTGTCACCAAGCCTCATACCCTGAGGGAAGCTGAGTAGGGATTAGGTTCTAGTTTTCACAGGCCTGCCAAATGATATTAACATCTGTTAATTATTATTAATTAATATTACAATCATTTGTAAACCTAGCATATAGTAGGTGCTTAATAAATGCTCTCCCCCCCCCCTTCATCATATTATTATCTTTCTATTATACACTTAGTCTGCACAGTTCTGGGATTAAGAACACAGGAGGAGAATTCAGGGCAACAAAATCCCAAGAGCAATAGACTCAGAAGGATCTGAGTTCAAATCCAGCCTTAGACATTTGACATTTACTGGCTATGTGACCTTAAGCAAGCCACTCAACATTCCCCTCAAAATCTCAAGACCAATAATATTTCTAGAAAGGTTGTTTTGTTTTCTGGTGGGTATTCCCCTCTAAGCTCATTCTGTTCATTCTCTATTTTGCAGGGAATCTGGGTTAAGTGACATGTCCAGAGTTACACAGCCAGTGACTGAAGTTGCATTTGAACTCAGGTCCTCCTGATTCTAAAGCTGGTGCTCTTCAATAGCTGCCCTCTTGTTCATTCTTACTGGGCTGCAAAATCAAAAGGATGAAGTCCCTCACTTCTTGATGGAGGGGGGATTCTTTGCAAATCCCCTCACCTCTAACTTCTGTGCACCCTTCACTCCACAGCAGCTCTCTGGAATGCACACAATTACCCTAAATTCCAGGACTACTCCTCAAGAACTCCCCCAAACCCTCAATGCTCCAGCAAGCCAGGATGAGTTAGTGTGCAGGTTTTAGGAAGCGTTGTTTGTTTTTGGCTCAGACCTCACTGAAGGTTTGAGTCTCCTACTCTCTCTAGCCCCTCTTCTCAGGAAAGGAAAGATGATGAGTGATGGAGTCCCTTACTAACAGTACACTAAGCCCTCACTTCCTATCTTCCTAAAGAGTAGAAATTCTTCCATCTAGGTAGAAGCTCTGCTCTTTTCTTTCTTCCTTTTTTTAAAAAAAAATTACTTTTTCTGTTGTTTTTTTAAGCATCAGAATGCTTCATAGTTTATTACTTTAAAAAATAATAGCCTTTTATTTTCAAAATTCATGCAAAGATATTTTCAACATCCACCCTTGCCAAACCTTGTGTTTCAAATTTTTCTCCCTTCCTCCCACTCCCCTCCCCTAGACAGCAAGTAATCTAATACAGGTTAAATATGTGCAATTCTTCTAAATATATTTCCACATTTACCATGCTGCATAAGGAAAATTGCATCAAAAAGAGAGGGGAAAATGAGAAAGAAAAAAAAGCAAACAAACAACAAAAAAAAAAGATGAAAATACTATGTTGTGATACACACTGAGTCCCCATGGTCCTCTTTCTGGGTACAAATAGAGCCCTGTTCTCCTCCAGAAGCCCTGAACCCATGTTCTGGCCCCAAGTCTAGCCTTCCTCCTGGACTAGGGATAGGCCCTCCACTCAGGTGTCTATACTGAAGCAGGATTAGGATGCAGAGAGTTTGACACAGATAAAATCAGGCTTCTAACAACACAAGGCAAGAAGGATAGCTCCAGGAAATGTCTTAAGATATCCAGAAAGTTAAGGAACTTTCACAGCCCTTGTCCAACATCAAGGAAACAGTTTTGATTATGTCTCTATCCAGGTGAAAAACCTTCAATGGCTCCCCACTGAATGAAGGATAAAGTCTAAATTCCTTAGTTTACATTCAAGCTTTGACTTTGTATACAAATGCAAAGGTAATGCGGTACCTGCCCCCAAAGACTTGATATTCTATTGGTGAGGATTTAACATGTTCTGAGAAAAGTAAATGCAGGATTTAAAAAAAAAAAAAGATATTCAAAGTGATGGGGATGGTGGGACGGGGGGAGGGTGGGGAAGGAAGGGATGATGGGGTAAGTATATTAATCAAACAGCAGAAATTCTGAAGTACGTGGCTTCTGAGCTGATCAGGAAGGGAGTTTCCAAGAGATGGGGTGAAGGGAGAGCCTTCCCAGTATGAGGGACAGCCTGTGCTGATAGCAGAATGTACACAAAACACCAAAGTGTCACCGGCCTTGTAAAGTGTTTTAAGTCAAGAACTTGCCTCTTAACCTAAAGGCAACAGGAAGAAGGGATGCTTCTCGAGTTGGGCAGTGACGTGGCCAGGCTCACACTTTAAAATCAATTCGGCATCCAAGTGAAAGGTGGATGGGAGAGAAGGGATGTGGAAGACAAAGGGACCATTTGGGAAGCTGTTACAGAAGTCCCAGGTAAGAGATGGTGATGGCCTAGTCTATAGTGATTGTTGGGAGAGATGCTGAGGAAGTGGGATTGATGGGACTTGACAACTGATTGGAAAAGGGGTGGGGAGGGAAAGAAGAGAAAGTAGAAATGATACGAGACTGACTCTTAGGTAGAGAATCTGTGTGACCGAAAGAATGCTGCGCCTGACAAAAATAGAAAAAAAAATGGGAAAATTAACAAGTTCAGTGATGGACATATTGGATTTGAGATGGGGCATCCAAGATAATCCAGGTAGAGAGGTTCAGCAGGCAGTTGGGAGCCTGAGTTCAAATCTAGTCTCAGATACTAATTAGCTTTGTGATCTGAGCAATTCATTGTCTGCCCGTTTCTTCCTCTATAAAGTAAGAATTAAAAATGACACTCCCTCCCAGGGTGGTTGAGACAACCAAGTCAGTTAATAACATTTGGCAGCATCTGGAACTTAGTGGACGTTATTTAAATGCTAGATTTTTTTTTTTTTAAATGCTAGATATTTTTGAAGCATACATCATCATCTCCATTTCATAGAGGAAAAAACAGACCTGCAGACGGGTAAGAATCGAGTCATGGTCACCCAGCAAGTCATTGCTGAGCCAGGAAGAGCCACATCTCTATCTTCCAAACTCACCTTCTCATCAAAGATAGTTTTTCTCTTCATGATGTGCTCCAGACGCTGCTCGTGGTTCCGGATGGAAGTAATGGGTGTCCCTTTCTCCCCACTGCTGACCTGAGGGTTCTCCATCACTGAAGGGTTTTCCTTGTCTGTCTGTTAGAGGGAGGAGAAATGTAGAACAAGAGAGATTTCAGGAACACCTTGAAGCCTGACCACTCACTCCACGGACAACTCCCAAGTCCCCATCACCAAGCACTATTAAGGGTCCTTTTTGGGATTCTGCCGCACCAGGGTATGCATATATGGGTTACCAATGGCGATTTAGGGTCTGAGGCTTGGGATTCTGGTTCCATTTCTTGAGACCAGTCAACCAGTTTTCAGAAAACTTTTGTGTGATAAAAAAGTTTATACTTTGAATGTCTACAAGATAGAAACAGAAACATCTCTTCTAGCATCAAATGGTCCTCCCCCAAATTTAGGTAATAGTAATCTGGTTGTATGATTTCATAGGTGTGGGAATTTCTGACAAGAAATGTCTTCTACCAATGCAGACCAACTTCTCTATAATTTGTAATAATCTCCGTAATTTGTAATTTCTCCTACCAATAACTTTTCTGTAATTTGTAATAATCTTCATAATTTGTAATTTCTCCTACCAATGTAGACCCAAAACTTCTCTGTAATTTGTAATAATCTCCGTAATTTGTAATTTCTCCTACTAATATAGACCAAAAACTTTTCTGTAATTTGCAGTAATCTCCATAATTTGTAATTTCTCCTACCAACGTAGACCAACAACTTCTCTGTAATTTGCAATAATCTCTGTAATTTGTAATTTTTTCTACCAACATAGACCAACAACTTCTCTATAATTTGTAATTTCTCCTACCACTGCAGACCAACAACTTCTCTATAATTTGTAATAATTTTCATAATCTGTAATTTCTTCTATCAACGAAGAACAACTTCTCTGTAATTTGTAATAATTAAATCTTAGAAACTTGGGATGAGTTAAAGTGGGGAGACACTGAGCATATATATAAAGTAGGGAGACACATAACCATGATGTGTAATCACAATCAAAGGCAGGATTGGAATCCAGACCTTTCTGACAACTCTCTATAACTATACCACTAACAAGCAGTCCGTGAATTGAATGAAGGTGGGTTCCTGGGGCTGGCAGGGGAAATGAGACGTCCATATGGGACAACTAAACTGTATAGAATTAAATGTACTTTCAATCACTATATATAGGAAGTATAACAGCTGGAGAAGGAAGATCATGTGAAACATTTTCCAATTCTCCATGATACTGTACTTGAGAGAGAATAATGGAGTAGAATCAGAAAGGCAGATACAAGGTCTACACAAGCAGCTTCAAAGCAAAATGGAACCTTGTAAGTGGGAAAGAGATCACTGGAGTACACAGAGCTAGCAAGGTGACCTGGAGAGCTGGCCAATCCCCTTTTTTTTTAGTTAGAAAAACCCCAAGTTCACAAAAGGCTAGGGCCTGGCAGGTCGGATTATCCCAAATCAAGTTCTACTAAGCAGAACAGTTATTGGAATCAGTGTTTTATTTCCCTACTTCTACAAGGAGGGGATTGAAATGGACACAGTGTGTATTGCCAATCAATTGTCCCAGGGCAGCAATCCTGGGAAAGAAGGGCCTAGTCTTAGACCCTTAATATAAATAATCTAATGGGCACTCAGGGATATTAACTGTTGGAGCGCTTTCCTATTGCTTTCCCCCACTCCCAACTTAAAAAGTATATACTTTTAGAGCTTCCAGATTATTCTGTTCAATAACCATAATTAAGTAATGTAAACTCTCAGGTCCATAAGGCAAAGATTTGTCTAAGGTCACACTGACTTGACTTACCAGTCCAGGAGCCTAGACTATAGTGTACTTATTATTATTATTTGGATTGTGGCAGAATCTACTGCATTTAAAAAAAATTTTTTTTCAATACTATTTGATTTTTTCCAAACATATGTAAGCATAGTTTTCAATATTCATTTTTGCAAGACTTTGTGCTCTAAATTTTTCTTTCTTCTCCCCTCCCCAAGACAGCAAGCAATTTGATATAGGTTAAATATGGGCAATTCCTTTAAACCTATTTCCATATTTGTCATGTTATGCAAGAAAAGTCAAACCAAAAGGGAAAAAAATATGATATACTTTTCTACAGAGCTAACAATGTGTTCCAGGTTCCAAAAAGAGCATAGAAAGGACCACAAAGCATCAGCAACCATACAAGTCTAGTAAACTGAGGGAGAAGATAACTGGCTCTGAAGTTCAGGAAAGAATGGGAATATTTAAAGCAGAGAAGAAAAGACATGATAACTGGGCCCATCTTGATATTTCTGGGATGGTAAAAGGTCTTAATGCCCATCAAGGATCAGCAAATTAATGCACTGTACCCACACTGATTCTTAGTTTAAGAGGCTGTTTAAGAGTAGCTGTCTTCATTAGGGACTCCAAGCATACCAACCGTGTTTAAAAGAAAACAAACCCACTTCATTAACCTTAGATACAAAATAATAAATATAAACATTAAAACTACCTCTCTCGGTTGCCTATTTGCTTGGGTGCATTAATAATTCCCCATGGAGGACAATAGCTGACAGTTAAATCGATGCACTATTAAACAGAAGCATCAGGAGTTTAGCTCCTGGAATTACAGAACATCAGACTGGAAGGAGCTTTAGAGATCACCTCGTCCATTCCTGCAATTTCACAAATGAGGAAATGGATGACGAGAGAAGTAGTTTTATCTAAGGTCAAAAAGCTACCTAGGAAAAGAGCTGGGACCAGAATCCAAGTTTTCCAGCTCCCAAACTGGGGCCATGTCTGCTACTTTACCACGTTACTCTTCCACCCTGTGAGAGCTAAAAGTTGTTTCTTATTTTAGCTGGGACACAACAGGCATTCTTTTTAACCTTGTCTTCCTTAGGCTAATATCTTGCCAAGTGCATGGTCCAGTTAATCTCTTGCAATCTCTGACGATCCGAGATGGAGAGCTTTAAACCCATTGTTGCACTTGGGCCAACTCCTGAGGGCAGCAGGCCGAGGCGGCCCCATGTCTCCCCAAAGACATGATGCAAACAAAAATTCCTCGGGGCTTTAGCCTGGCAGCCTTCCATGCTGGTTTCTGCTGACAAGTGTGCTCTCATGCTGCCTCGGAAGGACTAATTATCCTGGCCTTGGATGCACTAGGGAGGAGGTTTCTGCTGTGAGTCATTAAAGAGGAAAGGAAAAAGAAATCCAGGGAGGAGGATAAATTAAGTAATTTCTAATCCACCTTAGGTGTGCACCCCCAAGACAACCTGCTGAGCTCCGGGAGTCCGACTGCTTACCTGGAATCCTCACCACAGGGCTAAGGTGGACATTCTGTGATTGTAAAGAGGGCTGGGGGTGGGAGAAAGGTCTGGGATGGGGAATAAGGTTGAAGGCTCAATATGATATGGTAGTTAAAAAAAAAGGGAGGGGGGCAGTGACCTGCCACAGTCAGATACCCCCTGTAAGTATTATATTGTTTGGAGAAATCATATTTCAGGAAGATCACTGACAAATAAGTACAGGATTGACAAATAAGGCTGAAGGAACTAGGGAAGTTTTCAGGATAGAAAAGATATTAGGGAAACATGGGAACTGTCTTCCACTATCTGGAAGGCTATCATAGGGAATTATATGTCAATCAGCAAGCACTTACTAGAGCTTGCTGTGTGCCAGACACTATACACAAGGAAAGGCTTAAGCTTTACAAAGTGGGGTAGGATTAATATTGAGGGGGCACAGGAGATGAAGGTATGGGAAGGCATATTTTGGTTCAAGAAAAAGGAATATGTTGACAATAAGATGGTAAGATTCCATCCTTGCCAAACCTGCATTTTTATAATTTTTTACAAATTTGTATATCACTTATAAAATTGCACCCAACCTCACCAAAGGTTTTCCAGAAGAGGCTGGATGACTGTGTATTGGAGCTGTTACAGGAAGGATTCAGACTCTAATGGGGAAGAGATTAGATGATCTCTAATAATTTTAGAATTTTAAGGCCCAGACTATCTTGCTCCACCTTCCCTGAAGGTCAGTCCTTGATTTTGGTATTGAAAATTCATCCCAATGAATGGGGGTAGGTGCAGGGGCTTCATTTCCCAGAATTACCCAGTGCATTCCCAGAAGACCAGAGCTGCTGGTCTGCAGGGCCTGAAATGAAAACGCTCAAGTTTTGGGCATCCTTTCAAATTAACTGCACTCAGACAAAACAAGCTAGGATGTCAGGAGGCAGTCTTCTGAGCTCCCTTTCAAGAAGTCAGTGCCAAAGGCCAAAGAAAGGGAAAGACAGTAAACTACTCATGATTGCCTGTGGAGCACTGGAGGGAGATCCCCATCTCCATCCTCCCACCCTGGCCAATCCAAGTGTCTTCTCCCCTTCCACAGGGGAGAGAACCAGGGTTCGTGGCGTCCAGCCTACTCACCGGGCCACCGTACCGAGCCTGAATGGAAGCTTCTGCTCTCCTCATCTTCTCCAGATCAATTTCCCGAGCAATGAGCTGTTTAGTCTGATAGGTCAGCTGCTTGCGGGCAGGGAGATCAGGGAACCGGCAGACCTCCTCTATATTCCTGATGGTTTGGGGAGAAGGGAAGGGAATAAGACAGGGGAAAGCAGAAGTAAGACCCAATTGACCCTAGGTGGTCCATCTGCTGCTAGCCCCAGCTAAACTGGACTGTCACCTGAATTCAACAAGCCAAGCTTTTCTCATCTCCATCTCTCAATACTTTTCTACTTTTGGCTCAGGTCACACACCATTTCCTCTGTGAATCCATAAGCATTTGGTGAGTAACTAACTATTCTGCACCAGGCACTATGCTAGATGCTAGAAATACATGTATATAAAGAAGAAAGCAATTTTTCCTCTCAAGAAAAGGGAATCAGCTCCCCTGGTATCAGCTCCCCAACTCTTGCACACAGTCCTTGGCTGTATACCCTTTCCCTGGGAAGAGAAAACCATAATTCTATTACTCAAAGGGCTTATCTATTACTTAAAGGGTTGTTTATTCTCTCTTTCATCAAGTTATCTTGTATTTACTTATTTGCTCCCCAACTTTTGCACACAGTTCTTGGCTGTTGCCATCCTCAATACCCTTTCACTGGGAAGAGAAAATCATAATTCTATTACTCAAAGGGCTTATTCTCTCTCTCCTTAAATTATCTTTTATTTACTTATTTGCTCCCCAACTTTTGCATACAGTTCTGCTGTTGTCATCCCCAATACTCTTTCACTGGGAAGAGAAAACCATAATTCTATTACTTAAAAGGTTTATTCTCTCTCCTCAAATTATCTCTTATTTACTTATTTGTTCCCCAACTTTTGCACACAGTTCTTGGCTGTTGTCTTCCTCAATACTCTCTCACTGGAAAGAGAAAACCATAATCTATTACTTAAAGGGCTCAGTCTCTCCCTCTTCAAATTATTTTGTATTTACTTATTTGCATACAAGTCACATCCCCTGAGTAGAAGGTAAGATTCTGGAGGGCAGGATCTCTTTAACTTTTTACTTTGTTCCCAGTACAGAATGGATGATTACCGAACTTCAGTTCCACTCTCAGAATGACAGCTCTCATAAGAGCTCCGAAGTAGGAGACATTCAGTGTACACAGGCTGTGGCGTGGCGTGGAGATTTAATGTTTGAGGACCAGACTAACTGGATTTAGAGACTCATCTCTAAGAAAACTCAAATTTCCAAAATATTGACGCCATGGGGACCTTTTGGCTTTGGACCCAGCACACTAAGGCATGGGATGTGCATCCATGGAAGGAGGATGGACCCGCACTGATGTAGTAAGTATAAGGATGCTTCTGATAGTAACTGTTTTCCAACCAAAGAAGAGTTTAGAAAAATTAACCTCATTGTTGGAAGCCTCAGAGTTAAATTTCTCTCTGTACTTGGGGGCAGACTCCAATGGCTAGTTCACGAATGAGCTGTTTTTAAAATATGCACATCAGCACACATAACCACATCCACGCAGCCTAAATAACACATCATGGTGCCCATGCAATTGAAAAATAGAGCCCTTGCAAACATTCCCAGAATCAGCTTCAGGGCTGCAGTGAATCATTTGTGAGAAAGCCAGAATCAGACCCAGAATCAGGTTTTTTTTTTTTTTTTCTTAAAATTTCCTAGTTGGCCTTGAGGAGAGATACCAAAGTTATGCTGGAAGATACAGCCAGAGTGTACCTTCTGTGTCTACACAGGTTGGAAACTGCCCAGCTTTGCCAGCATTTATACATATCTTATAGATAGTAAGAGGGAAGGTATGGACTAGGTGGGTAGGTAGACAAAGGGCTAGGGGAAAGGAGGAAAGACAGAGGTGTCTGAACAGAAATGGGGAGGCTGGCTAAAGGAATGAAGGCAAAATGGGAAGGAAGAAGGAAAGGAAGGGAAGCAGAGAAGGAAAAGAAAAAAGGGAAAGAAAAGGAATGAAAATAGGAAAGAGAAGGAAAAGGAAAAAGAAAGGTATTTGAAAAAAGAATATAATAGAGGTGAAAAGGAAGAAGAGAGGAAAGCGATCCTGCCAGCCTTGTTTGCCAGTTTAAAATGAACACATTTGGATGCAAAGGTATCTGAAAAGTTTGTTCCCTAAAATATTTAAAACCCATCCCTATAATCTGGTTTGTTCTATTAACCTGCTCAGCACATTCTTTTTTTTTTTTTTTTTTTTTTGGGAGGGGGGGAGGGAGTATCTTCTCTTTTTAAAAAAATTTTTAATATTTTTTTTATTTTCAAAATATATCGCAAAGATTATTTTCAACATTCACCCCTGCAAAACCTTAGCACATCCTTTTTTTTTCAGAGATAAAATTGCAAAGATACCATTTAGTACTGCTCTGTCTGAATGATCACCTACTCCTGATTAGTGTGGTCTTAAGGAACAAAGCCTGACAACACAAGCACTTTGAAAAGGTCATTCAGCATCCTATTTAGTCCTTAACAACCAGGCACTCCTTCCAAGGTGAAGTAGGAACTGAAACAGGGTTATTCACTCACATGGCTGCTGGAGCATCCTCCAGATGGACTCCTGTAACTGGATGGAGGTCCAGGCCACTCACCCTTCCTCCCTTACTGGCTCGTGCCTGGAGGGGGACAGAGTACCCTCTACTCCCTGGAAAATCCCAGGGCTCCAGCATGGAGTTCCTCCGTGACATTCTGAGCTGTCTCCATAACTACAGCCGAGTGATGCTGCAGGATGGCAGGAAGATAGATACAGAGGTAGATCAGCCCCAGAAGAATCAGGGCAACAGCCAGAGGCATACCCCAGTCAGTGATGAACAGGGTTTCGTGGCACCGGGCCTGGAACATTTGGGGTATAGTGCCAGCGGCTCCCCAGTCAGCGTCTAGAGAAAAGGGACAGCAGTAGCCCCTGGTATCAGCTCCCCAACTTCTGCACACAGTTCTTGCTGATGCCCCCCCCAACCCCTTCACTGGGAAGAGAAAACCATAATTCTATTACTTAAAGCTCTATACTCTTCATCTGAAAAAGCTTTCACATGACCAGGTCTATAGACACCTGTCTAGACTTGAGGTGGGTAGTTGGAGCTCTGAGCCTGAATGGGTGACTTTTAGGAAGGCAGATTCCTAGATTTCAATGACAATGTGGGTCACCCCCACCACCCACTCCAAACCGGAAAGCTCCCAGCCCCAAGAGCCAATCACCTTTCTGGTGGGAATTGTCACTAAGCCCCTTAGTGGAATCCAGGGTGGAGGGATTTGGAAAAAAGAATTCACTCCGAAAGCATAGCTTGGAAAAGTCATTTTTGAGGTGACTATGCCCTGTCCATGGCAAAATCAGATCAGAATGCTTTTCTGACTAATATCTCTTCTCTCTTTCCCCTGGGCCTGCCCAAATGAAAAGCTTCCCCTTCCCTAAGTCTCTGTCACTGCTTTTCTAAGTCTTTAGAACTCTAACAAACAAGAATGTGATGTGGTTGAAAGAAAGCCAGATTGGGAGTCAGGAGCACTGGATTCAAATCCTCATTCAGACATTTGCAAAGCTCAGTTTGCTCAATGTAAAATGCGAGGGTTAGATCATGTGACCTCCAAAGGTCTCTTTCCATGCAAAGACTCTAGAATTATAGGATAAATAAGAATTATATAGAATTGTAGAATCAATTAGCCAATTTAAGGTGCTGTTTCCCTGAAGGGAATTCTGACTCAAATACCACTCCTGAGGACTATTTTGTTTTCTCTTTGACTCCCTACCTTTTTGACTTTGCAGAACCAAAAGGTTCAAAGTCCCATGATATTTTAGAGGTGCATGATAGAGGGGAAAGAATATTGCACAGTTAACAGTTTCGGATTCTAGTACTGGTTCTGCCATCACTTCAGTATATGCTAGTGGGCAAGACATTTCCCCCTTCCAGGTCACACCCCCTTTATAAATGAGAGAAATGGCCCACAATGATCTCTGATGCTCCTTCTAGCACTGAGATTATGTGTTTTTAGGGATGTTGAGGGGTAGGGAGGATTAGAATTCAGTAGCCAGAAAAGAAGGAGAGAGAAAAGGAGAAGGGAAAGACATTATAGTTGGGAAAAGCGAAGAAAATGAAAAGGAAAAGAGATCTTTTTTCTAGGAAATTAAGAAGCAAGACAGACGGAGGGAGTCCTTGGAATTAAAGATTAAGTACAGGAATAAGGAGATTAGCTCAAGGGGGAAGGCATAAGGCAATGAGAGTGTTTAAAACCCACGTGAATGAAGACAAATGGGATGCTGGGGCTTAGTTGGCCATCTGCTTCCCACCATGGAGTGCCAGAAGTCCTTGGCCTTCTGACCTGACAAGAGGACATGGCAGAAAAGCTTATTACTCTGTGAGCCTTGCTCAGCCATGAGTGAGCCCATGGGCACTGGACATGGCCAAATCTCTCTTCCGTTAGTGTCCTGAGTCCTCTGGACATGAGAAGAAATTCCCCATTAATTCCAACTTCATTTTAAAGGCAGTGAAAAAAAAGAACTAGGTAAATGCTTCTGAATCCTAGGCAGAATGCCAATAAGATACTTGGGCTTCTAAAAACAATTTTTTAAAACAGCATGCAAAAGATCTATATTCTGGCCTGTTGGTCTCTGAGAAGTTCTCAATGTGATAATTTATAGGCACAATGAAAATTTCTCACATGACTTCTCAGAGGGCAAGGAACCAAACCCAAAAAGATTTAAAAATTAGAATAGAGAAGTAGCGTTGCCAAGTGGATAGAAAATTAGCCTCATAGTCAAAAAAAGATCTGGGTCTTCAAGTCCTGCCCCGCCACCATATCCTGGCGGAGTCTGGCTGTGGGCTAGTCAATTAACCCCTTAGTACCCCAGATCTCTCTTAAAGACTTTAAATTATAAAGAAGGTACTGGTTTAAATTGGTAGAGAAAGTTCCTCACTGGGAACTCTCTACAGTAATGAAATCACAGGTTCAGTCAAAAACAATCTTTCTAAAAAAGTGCCTGATTCCAACTCCCACTGCAGACTATTAGTGAGAATCCATCATTCTTTTTTTTTTTTTTTTTTTTTTTAAGGAAACTTGGATTAAATGACTTGCCCAGAGTCACACAACTACTAAGTATATGAAGTTGAATTTGAATTCAGGTCTTCCTAACTCCAGGAGCAATGTTCTATTTTCCATTGAATTCTTCCAAAAAAACAAAATGGAAGTCAGAGAGAAAATGTAAGTGCTTAAGATCAGACAGAGCATTAAAAGCAGAGCTGGGGCATGAGTCCAGAGCTCTTTCTACTTTAAAAAAAAAAGTTTTCTTTTTTTCCGATTACATTTAGAAACAATTTATAATATATATTTTTTAAAAATTTGAGTTCTAAATTTTCTCCTTCCCTCCCTTCCTCTTTTAAAAAAAATATTATTTTTTATTTATTTTTAACACACTTTGCTTTATGAATCATGTTGGGAGAAAAAAATCAGAACAAAAGGGAAAAACTATGGGAAAGAATAAAAACAGAAAAAAGAAGTGAACACAGCATGTGTTGATTTACATTCAGTCTCCATAGTTCTTTTTCTGGATTCAGAAAGCATTTTCTGTCCAAAATCTATTGGGATTGCTTTGAATTACACTGAGAAGAACCAAGGATTTCATAGTTGATCATTGCCCATTCTTGCTGTTATTTATACAATATATTCCTGGTTCTGTTTGCTTTGCTCAGTATCAGTTCATGAAAATTTTTCCAGGCCTTTCTAAAATCAGCTTGCTCATCATTTTTTACAGAACAATAATATTCCATTATCTTCATGTACTATAGAGCTCTCTCGACTATCTCCAATCACATCCTCTTTAATGGTTAATTTTCCCCATTCATTTAAATATAGCCTGAACCTCCTCTTTATATCCTAAGTGGTCTCTGATCACATAATTCTTCTTCCCACTTTACCCATACTCACCATCCACATTTGTTTGGTTATACCCAACTCCCAGGATGGGCACAGCCAGGTGGCACAGTGATTAGAGAATGACAAGCCTGTAGTCAGGAAGATTCATCTTTCTGAATTCAAATCTGACCTCAAACACTTACTAACAGTATGACTGGGAGGGTCATTTAATCATTTGCCTCAGTTTCCTCATCTGTAAAATGAATTGGAGAAGGAAATGGCAAACCACTCCAAGTGAGAGTTAAGAGGCTTGGGTTTTTTGATCTGATCGACACTGGGAAAGTCATTCCAGTCAGTCAGCCAAGCAATTAATACACATTTATTAAGCACCTATGTGCCAAAGCTTTAAGCACTATTAAGCAATTTTACACCTGAATTGCAGTTTTCTCAACTACAATCTGCTTACTAGAATAACTTGTCATGGAAAAATTTTGTAAAGTATAAAACTGAAGGGAGGAACCAAAAAACTGCACTGGTGGAAAAGGAAATAAGAGTTTTGATCCCTTGAAGTGAGGAAGATCTGGATTCAATAATTTATAATGGATGACCCTAGTCACTTATTCCCTTGGGGTTCCAAGTCATTCTCTTAAGACTATAAAGCCAAGGAAGTTGCTGATCTGCCTTAGTAGCCACGATGAGAAGTTGCCTCCAGTAATGGAATCACAGGTCTAGAACCCACCCTTTTTGCACATATAAAATGCCACAGATATGAGCAATTAGCATTATCACTAGCATTACTGAGACTTACGGGTCCAGTTTATACGTATACATCCCATCAGGGGTCCGCTCCTGGTGGTAGGTGAGATTATAAGCCAACATGATATTTATGAGGTTGGCCAAT
This sequence comes from Antechinus flavipes, assembly GCF_016432865.1. Lineage (NCBI taxonomy): Eukaryota > Metazoa > Chordata > Mammalia > Dasyuromorphia > Dasyuridae > Antechinus > Antechinus flavipes. The sequence continues at coordinate 337,695,082 of NC_067398.1, read as the reverse complement.
TGCTGTTTCTCTTTGTTGCTATAGAGCTGGGTGCTCACCTGGAAAGAAACATTCAAAAGGGAGAAGGGCTCAGTCACTGGGAAAGGCCTCCAGGGACCCAGGAGATTACCCTCTAAGAGGGTCTCCCCAAACCCAACAACCATATAATTCAAATATCCCCAAATTGTAAGACCCAGTATAAAAACAGATGGGTGCCTTGGCCCACATACTAGGGCCAAGTCTTTTGCTAGAGTCTGGGAGTGTAAAAATGTTCCTTTGGTTACTATTACATTTCTATCTTGACAGTCTAAGGAATAATATTCCAAGATGGTGGTTCATGAAGGCTTCCATGAAAGACAGCATGGTGCAGAAGAATGAATGGAGAGAGGACATGGACTCAAGGTCATGTTTAGCCAGTTATTAATATTGAAACCTTACTATTCCCCTCTCTGAAACCCAATATTACCTGCCTCAGAGGACTGCTGTGAGGGATGCACTACAGACATGTAATTTGTTACCATTATTATGTAGCTTACCATATCAACTATCCTTTCCTCAAAACTTCATAAAGTATCATAGGATCATAAATTTAGACAGACAAAGAAATGGAGGCCCAGAGACATGAAGTGATTTGTCCATGACCATGTTTTTTAAACTTGTTTTTTCCATTGTTCTCTTTTTTTTTCTGATTATACATGTCCATTAATTTTTTAAATGAGTCATATTGAGAAAGAAAAATCAGAACAAAAAGAAAAAAACCATGAGGAAAAAAAAAAAACACAGAAGAAAAAGAAAAAAGTGAACACAGCACGTGTTGATTTACATTGATTCTCCATAGTTCTCTTTCTGGATGCAGAGGGCATTTTTTATCCAAAATTTATTGGGATTGACTTGGATCACCAGATGCTAAGAACCAAGTTTGTCATAGCCAGTCATTGCAAAATCTTGCTGTTACTGTGTACAATGTTTTTCTGGTTCTACTTGTTTTACACAGCATCATTTTGCCAAATAGCTATTAAGAGCCAGCTGCTTCCCACCCAGACTAGAGATTTAACATTTCTAGAGACTGAAGAAAAGCTAGGGCCTTGGAATCTCAATGTTGGAAAAGAGAACTCAGGTGTTTAAGCCTTCATTTAAAATGTCTTATAATAGAGAACTCATTATTTTCTAAAGCAACCCATTCCATTCTGGGATAACTCTAATTGTTAACAAGGTTCTCCTTACGTTAAATTGAATATTGCTTTTCTGCACTCTCTACTCAATAGTTTTAAATTCTGCCCTTAAGGGAAACAAGACAAAGCCAATCCCCTCCACATGAAAACACTGGATATTTGAAGAGAGCCATTTGTGTCCATCTTCCAGTCTTCTCTTCTCCATGGTAAAAATCCCCTTTTCTTTCAACTGAACCTCTACTAGCCTGGTATCCAGAACAATCATCAATGAAGTTATCCTCTTGTGGATAAGCTCCAATTAGTCAAAATCTTTCTAAAAAATGTGTGGTACCCAGAAACAAACACAATACTAACTCAAAAGCAGAATCATCTCCTTTCTTGTTGTAGACTTAGTTCAAACAGATCTATGGTGTGACAATTTCCTCCACGAGCAAATGGCAACCCATCCAAATCTTCTCTTCCCCTGATCTTCCATCAATTTTCTACAGAAGCCCCACTCAATGTACTGCAGTCATTCCTCTAGGAATTCTCTAGGTCTTTTTCCATCTTAGGGGTATCAGAGGAGCCCTCTGATTATGTTATCCCTTCCTTGCCCTTGCTCTCCTTTTCTGATAATATATTTCTTCAGTATCTCTTATTATAATCACCACCTGAATGTAGGCAATTATAGAAATATGCTATCACTTGCTTAAGCTTTTTGTTTTTTAAACATGTGCACATGTGCATATTTCCACAATTATCATGCTGCACAAGAAAAATCAGATCAAAAAAGGAAAAAAAATGAGAAAGAAAACAAAAAGCATCACTTAAGCTTTCTATACATCCTCTCTCAAAACCCTTTGGACTACCTGCAACTGATTCCTCGATGAATGTTAAAATAAAAAACCATATGGTATCACAGGGAGAACAAGTATATTGAAAAGAAGGGTCTTTGAAGAAAACAGATTGGTATCATGAAAAGTATTGCAAAGTTTCTTAAACGCAATCCAGCCTATTTTCTTATTTAATCATGGACCCAATTTACTGCATGTGTAGTGCTTGCCTGAAATATATAATAACTTGATGGACCAGTCACTTAACTGTATGCTATATATAGTCTGGCCAACAGACATTTTCCTTTCAGTTTTCTGCATATGGATTATTAGGTCAATCTCTTGAATAATGATCAATCTCCCTGACAAGGTCCTGTAACATCTGGGGGCTTGATGCAATCAGTACAACATCCTCTTCAAACAAAAGTATTTATAAGCTCCTCACCATCTGGAGGGAATCTTTTTCATCTGCAACTTGCACAAAACGTCCTCTAGGATGATAGCGAACCTCTAGGGATCTTTGTTGTTACCAATCACAGGGTCACTGAACAAAGTGATCTTTCTAGTTGTATTTACTATCTTTAACAACCTCAATTTATATAGGTGATATAATACCCTTTCTGTCCATCCAAATGAATTTTTTCCCCTCCTATGATAATCAACAAACATAATGGAATCTTGTGTTCTCTGCTGTCAGTTAGAGAGAAAAACCTAGACAAAAAGGGATTTTTAATTTTTGCATCTCCAGCACCAAGCAATAAATGGCACAATGATCCCCAAATGATTAGTAATTATTTGGAGAATTGTTTGCAAAAGCTTGCCTCTTTCCTCCTATTTACATTAGGATACTTTTGCTAGTTATATAGATCTTGAATGAAGATGAGAAAAGTCAGCATATGGGTAAGTAGTTATAGATGTTTTCTTAGTTGTCTTTTGGGGAATTAACATCAAGATTCCATACCCTGCCCCCCAATCTTTTAATATCTTTCCCTCTTCTTGGATTATCCTGTAAAGCAATATCTCAACGCCTTCAAGATTCTGTGGTCTCCAAGATGGACTTCCTCAAGGAGAATTTGGTCTGGTCCAATCATCCTTCCCAGTTACATCTTCCTAAATGCCATTTCTGCTTCTTTGGATACCACATCAAGGACTGAAGTGCTAGGGTCCAAATGGTGATGGTTCCTCTCACTGATGATGAAAATAGATCACCATAGAAACAGTGATAAATTTGCTCCACTTTCTGTCTATTTGTTTTCTTGTCGGTTTCATCTATTAAATGCTCTTGGGAGGATATGGCTCATTTGGGTCTGATGCCAAGTTATCTGTAGACTTTGCTTTTTTGTTGTAAAAGCAGTCACTGCTCAGAATAGTCCACTATCTTCCTTTTCCAGTGTTTTACAAATGAGTTTGTATTTCTAAACTAGTGTTGCTCTTAGCTGTCATTTTTCTATACTTGTCAAGGAGCTAAAATATTTTGTGGTTTCAGCAAGTTTTTAGGTTCTTTTGAACTTGATATTGTTATAACTTTTATGTCAATTAAACTTCAGAAGAAAATGGTGGTGATTCAGGCAGATTGATATTTTTGCCATTTCCCAATTTTCTGGGGAAGCCAAGTGTGGGATTCCTATTTCTTGTTTTTAAATCTGATCCATATATTACAATACATATATTATTTTTCATCCCTCCTCCCAGTGCCCATTTTTGTGCTGAAGTCATTAAGCATCAACGTATGTTTGACTTAGCTGAGGGGATCTTGTGATATTCTTAATAGAATTTTCCCTCATTTTCATTCTCTGCAACACCTGAAAGGCTGCAGGTTTTTTCATGGTGGCCTTTACATTTACACTACTCAAGAATTGCAAGACAAGATCATGTCCCATAAAATGATATATCTGGATGTCTTTGGAGTACTGAATGACAGCTTTGTCAGGTCCTTCTTTCAATCTCTTTAAGAGGACTATCCTCCCATTTAACTAAAATGTTCTTTTATCTTCTATCTTTTTTTTTTTTTAAATACTCACTAAAGTATGGATATTGACATGGTTTAGTCTTTTTTATTAGTTTAGATTGTTGACTATTGACAAATATCTTCCACTTGGGTAGTTAATAATGATAGCCAGCATTTGTAAATCATTTTAAGATTTAGAAAATGCTTTCCATAATGCTTAACTCATTTCATTCTCACAACAACCTTATGCGTCAGATGCTATTATTATCATCTCTATTTTATAGATGAAGTTGAGACATTAAATGACTTGCCCAGAGTGATAGTTTATAAAGTGTCCAAGGCAGAATTTGAATTTTACTCTTCCTGATTCCAAGTCCAATCAGCTGTCAATTAATTTAATGTTTGTGGAGGCTCTAAAAAACAAATTCTGGCCCTTGCTTGTCACTCTGTCATTACCAATGCCGAAGCAGAAACTACACAAGACCAAAGGCCATTTTAAAGTTTTTTCTGTTTTAAGAATTGCTACAGCCAAAAAATTCCTCAATCTACCAAAATGCTTCTCTATTCTTAACTAGGTTTGTTCTTGGATGGCAGATTCAGTCTTCACTGGAGTCATATCTGATGTCTTTCCATCATGGTAGAACCTAGATAGTATTACTGCACACAGCAAATATCTAATAAATGTTGGAAGAATTTATACAGTATTACTGCACACAGTAAGTGATTAATAAATGCTAGCTGAATTATAGACTTGTACACGCCTAGTGTAAGCTTTAAGAACAAGCATCACCTTTGCACCATGATGAGACAACAGAGGACTTGTGAACATCATTACAGTCAGAGGGAAGGAACAAGAGAAAACAGATTTTGGAAACATGCAATACTTCTGAAGTTAGCACTCTTTATAGATCTAAAATCTACTTTTTTATTTAGGAACATTAAAATAATCATGTTTGTTATTGGAACTGAATTCAAATCAATCAACATTCAAATCATCAAGCACCTACTATGTGAAGGAAACAGCCACATTATAAGACTACGAGAAAAAATACAAAACTATCCCTCCTCTTTACATTCTTCAGGGGCAATGTCTAAAAACATTGGAAAAGTTTTCGGAAAATTGCTTTATTTCTCTAAAACTATTTCCCCTCCAGTCTCAGTCAGTCAGTCTCTCTTTTCTTTCTCTTCCCCCTCTTTTTCTTTCTCTTTTCCCCCCTTTCCTTTCTTATTTCTCTATCCTCCCCCGCCCCCTTTCCTTTCTTATTTTTGGCTTTCACATCAGTTTCTTCCTCTGTAAAGTGATAAAGTGTAAAGTTTGGATAACAATCAGTGGTGTCAAATCCAAAGAGAAATGGATCCCCACAGGCCACATATTGATTTAGAAAACCACAAATTACTATTATATTGTATTTATTTTGCTAAACATTTTTCCAATTATCTTTTAATCTGGTTCAACTATACTAAGACCTATTCATCTATGAGTTTGACACCTCTGACCAGATGATTCTTAGAACTCTTTTTGGCTCTGGGATCCCACAGTTCTAAGTTATTAGGACTATCATGGACATATGAGGAGGGGAGCAGAAGGTACTTTGGAATTCTTAAGTCTCAAGCTTCTGAAAGATGTTTATGGTCTTTAAGGAGATAGAATCAACATGGTTCTCCTTCTCTTCTTTGACTCCCTTTTGTTAAGGGAAATAATATCCTGATCTTAGAAGGGAAATAAGAGTTCCTCACATGAACTCTACTCAATTGAGATACGTTGATTTAAGGCCCCAATCCGAAGAAGTGAGCCTTGATTCTGTGTCCTTCCCAACTTCTGGGGATTCAGAATGTACCCACCACTACCCTCTGAGATTGTTTGGGCTAACTACACCTCTGTCCCCACAAGCTTTGATTTATACATCTTACAAACCCTCAACCCAGAAGGTGACTCACAGGACGAAGCTTAGGGGAGATAATGTCCAGGAGTAGACAGAGGGCTTCAAGGATGAGGGACTGCGGGCCTGCACGGCTTCGGGCAGCTGGAGTGACTCCTGATACCAGAGACATAATCAGGTTCTGTGTCTGGTTCATCTTATTCAGTGCCTGGAGATTAGTTTAAAAACAAATCTGTTATTGCACATGTTTAACCTATATTGGACTACTTGGCTGCCTAGGGGAAGGGGAATTGGGGAGGGAAGGAGAAAATTTTGGAACACAAAGTTTTGCAAAGGTGAATGTTGAAAACTATCTTTGCATGTATTTTGAAAAATAAAGAAGCTATTATTAAAAAACAAACCAAAAAAATCTGTTTTGAACTAGTGGTCTGATAGTTTCTTCCCACCACCCCAACAACAAACAGGATTAAGTGCGCTTTAGAATGAAGGGAAAGGGCAACAGTATAACAGGTTGAGAAAACACTAAGACCCATTGAGATGGTGGGGTGGGGGTGGAGGGGAGGTCGAACATGTGCACTTTGGCAAGGATGGAAGCAATTGTTGCATGGTGGGGGGGGGAGGGGGGAGGGAGAGAAGATTCTGAAGTTAATTCTTGAGGGGGAAGGAGAATATAGGATAGGGATAGTCGGGATCCACTCTAGGAACCACTGAAGAGATCTTAAAGAGCTCCAAAAATCAGAGTCCCCAAAAGCTGTTTGGAGGTGTCGATTGCAAATGATACAGGGAAAGAACACCTTTTCTCCATTTCTAAGATCCCAGAACCCTTCTTGATTCATCAATCCATGAATCTGTTACTAGGCAAAAAGGCAGATAAGCCATGGTTAACTTTTTTTGTTTGCTTGTTTTTAGTGGATAGAAGACATAGGGTATTGGTTTGGGGAAAGGAGAAAGGTTCTATCTAGCTATTTTCCCTTAAATGGGGATACAACAGAATAAAGTTGGAAAAAATTTGGAGGGGAAAGTCTTGGACTTGAAGTCAAATAGCTATTAACTCTAATATTAAGAAAAATAGAGAAAACCTTATTTCAGAAGAATTTGGATTATGAATAGTCCCTTCACCTCCCCTTCATCCCAAGGGGCCAGCACTTGCCTCATGCTGACTGTTGGGGTAGGAGATCCTAGGGATGCTATTGGCTGCAAAAAGGAGGTGGAAGGCAACAGGAAGGAAAGGTAAGTATCTCATGAGCTGGAAGTTCTGACCATGGCGTACAGTCTGGTCCAGGATATCTTCAAATATCAACCAATCCATGGCAGCGCATATGGAGTTTAAGGTGGGATCCTTGAGCTTCATGTTCAGGAAGTTGTCATAGAGGCCCTGCAATGGATGAGATCAAAAACTGTGAACCAATGGGAAAGACATGGGGCTTAGGGGAAGTCATAAGGGAATGGGTATACTATACTTTCTTCTCTTCATCCCTTCCCATTCTAGGTTCTCACACATCATTTTCCTCAGGGCAACTGTAACAGCAGTCTCCTCATTCTTCAAAGATGAGATTCCTCAAACATCCCATAACTTCCTTATTAGAAGCCCTCCATTATTTTCTACTGCCCAGAGCAGTGATTTGCAAAATGAGGGCCATAACACAGATGATCAGCCAATTACTGGGATTATCTACAACACAAACACACTTCCTTACCCCTCAACGTTCCCCAAGGAATCTTCCTCCTCTTGCTATACAAATTCTCCACCTCATTATTTTTGAGGCTGAACTGTTTCCTTAGAGCTGTTAGGTTATAACAATTACTTGGGAACCCAAAGCAACACTGCACAGGTACAATGGGGCAAACTCCCCCTGCTCCCTGTCCATCCTCAGATTGCCCAGTGGTTATGGATAGTACCCCTGTCCTCATGGACAAGGATTACTATCAGGCTATTTCCAGTCTTTTCATTTTGGGAATCCCAAAGGATAAATTGTAATTTGCTCCTGAGACTTTGTTACATTTTCTTTCCACTCAAGACTACCTCTCTTTTGAACAATGAAAGACCATTCTTCCAACTACCCAAATTTATAACCACATTCAACTCTTCATTCTTTCTCATCCCATTTATCCAATCAGTTGCCAAATCTTGTCACTTCTTTTTCAACAACAGTGTATCTGTCTCCTCTGCTGTAGCTCAGGGGGACATTATCATCTCTGTCCTGCCCTATTGCAACAGCTAATCAAAATGTTAATCAAATGCTGCCAAGTCTCTCCTAACTCTGATTCATCTTCCACATATCTGCCCAAAGTGAACTTTCCTAAAGCTCAAGTCTGAACATATGACTCTCCTACTCAAGAAACTTTATTGCTGCCTAGTGACGATTAAATATTATTTCATCTTTATCTCACCCTTTCAAAAATGTCTATTTTTGTGTTGTTTCTTAACATACACAATTATTTAGATAAAATATGTGCATATATTGGGGAGAAGAAATTTTGCTCAAAAGAAAAATGCTTGAAAAAAATTTTTTGATGGGAGTATATGATCAAGCAAAGATTGAAAATAATAAAGAGAATAAAAAGCCAAATTCCCTGGTCTGGCCTTCAAGGCCTTATTTACAAATGCACTCCTTGCTCAGATCCCAGATCAACAACAGTTGATTGTCTAACAAATGTTCTGTGCATAGTCACATAGGAGAACCAAGCAAGTAGGGCAGAGCTGAGGGCAGGTCATCCCTGCAACTGAAAACAACCGAATTTTATTTTCTCTCATTGTTGAGAGAAAAGAGTCACTACAAAAGAAGAATATATCATTTGAAGCCTAGATTCTTCACAAGGATCTCAAGGCTACAAGTAAGTCAGGAAGAGCACCTAAGTGGTTCAATGGATAGAGTTGGGAAGACCTGAATTCAAATTCAGCTTCAGATATTTACTAGCTGTGTGACTCTGGGCAAGTCGCTTAACCCTGTTTGCCTCAGTTTCCTCCTCTGTAAAGTGAGCTGGAGAAGGAAATGGCAAATCACTCTAGTATCTTTGCCGAGAAAATCCCGTGGATCATAATTGGTGTGATACAGGCCATAAGGTTACAAAAAACAATAAAAAGAAAGAAGCAATCTGAAAGGGAAATTTAAAGGAAGACTACTGTTTTTCCATAGCAGACAAACATATCAGTACTGTCACAAATCATAGCTTACCTTGTCTTTCATCATTTTCCTTTATTCCTGGATGGGCAGCAAGAATCCCCTCTGTATAAAGTGATAGGGGCTTGGCCTAAGCTGCAAAAAATTTTTTCTTTTTTTTTTGGCTGAGGCAACTGGGGTTAGGTGACTTGCCCAGGGTTATACAGCCAAGAAGTGTTGTGTCTGAGGCCAGATTTGAACTCAGGTCCTCCTGACTTCAGGGCTGGTGCTCTATCCACGGCACCCCCCTACTCTCCTCCTGCCTAACCACATGCTCTCCAACTGCCCCAAAATATTCACTTTTTTAAGTGATTTGCTGAATGTTTCCATCATGCTGCCAGCCTGAGTTAATCAGCAGGTTGGTATGGTGAGGACAATATTGGATTAGGAATCAGAAAAACCTGAGTTCAAATTCAGCCACCGATATTTACTATATGGGCAAGTCACTTAACCCATTTGCTTGTTTGTTCATCCGTAAAATGAGAATAATAGCTGTTGTTTGTCCTTGTTCCTGAAGAGGACCATGACATTAGGCCATGAATTGAACTGAATTAAATTCAGCCTTTGTGAATTGAATTGAGAGAAGGCTGTGTAAGGTCACCTGCTTCAGTTTCTCCTCCAGCACCATTTGGGCCCAACAGCCAGATATAAATCCAGATGAACTGGATGAAAAGGGAGACCGACCTTTTTAAACAAAGGTCTTCTACAGGTCTCAGTTTGACTGAAGCCGTACCTGAGTGACTAAGGCTAGGTAGGAATTGGGGTAAAGAATCTCCTCTTTCACCTAGTCCAAAAAAAAAAAAGATCCAGATGAATGAATGAATTATCTGGGAGAGGAAGACCCTCAGGGTTTCTGGCCAAAACAGAAATGATTCCTATTTACATTCAGTCAAGACCCATTATCTCCTAGAACTGAGAAGTATCTAGGTGCTGCTGTAGTATACAGAGCACTGGGCTTGGAATCAGGAAGCTTTACCTTCATGAGTTCAAATCTGGTCTCAGACACTAATTGTGTGACACTAAGTCAATTCACCCTATTTGCCTCAGTTTCCTAGTCTGTAAAATGAGTTGAAGAAGGAAATGGTAAAATCATTCCAGTATCTCTGCCAAGAAAACCCCAAATGGCAACATGAAAAGTCAGACATGACTTAAATGAATAAGAAAGCCAAGTAAAATACAACTGTAAAGCATGTGACACACATTAAGGATTACATAAATGTTAGCTATTATTGTTGTTATTAAAAGTGCATGGAATATTCACAATAACAATATATAATCAAAGAACACTTAAGATTTCTTATAAAAATTTTATTTAAAAACTATCAAATTTTATATTTCTATTTCTCACAACAACCTTGTGTATTACATTTTCCATTTTATAGATGAGGAAATTGAGGCTCAAAGAAAGAAGAAATAAATTGTTTGAAGTCTCTAATTCAGTAAAGGTTGAAACTGGGATTTGTATTAAGGTTTTCTAAAGCCAAGGTCAAGGTCATGCTCCTTTCTGCTATACAATGCTGCCTGTCATAAGTTAGCCTCCAAAAACTCACAAATTCTACAGCTGAACACGACCACTTTTCATTCACTAAAGTAACTCAAAATCTAGTGTAATTCTGTCCATAGAGATGGGATGGAGTGAATGCTCTTTAAGACTGCTGCAGATCCCTCCCAGTGAGAGCATCTTGCCCTACCCCAAGCGAAGAGTGCTTAACACACCTGCTCATCTTTTCAGGAAAAAGAGTTTAACATCAATTTAAAAAACAAAACCCAAAAAAACCCCAACAAACTGGGATTCTGTGTGTGTGTGTGTGTGTGTGTGTGTGTGTGTGTATACACGTGCTTTTGCATCATTACCAAATCCTTGCCTTAGCTCACCTGCATTACCAAGTCCTAAAATTAATCCTTCAAAACAAACTCAGGGATCAATTCAGAGGTTTCCTGGAAGCCCAGAGGGATCGTTTCCTGTACAGACACACACAGACTGGCTTGTTAATCTAAAGCTGCTTTAGGAGAGAGAATCCCTAGTTTACCAAGGACATGGTTCCTGAGTGAAACGGAGAGGCAATGGAGGTACTAAATCAATTAACTCTTCACGGAGAAGCATTGGGGTGAGTGGGGGGAGAGAGAATGAAAAGAGTGCTGAATTTGGTAGTCAAGACACCCAAGTTTATACCCCAGAAATGTCACTTACAACCAAAGTGATTTAGTTCATCTCTGTGGGATTCAATTTCTCTGTATGAATGGGGATTATAACAGAGTCAGTCTCTTGACACTCTTACTTAGGGACCTCCAACCCACTTTTCAAAAGATTTCTTTAACAAATTAAAAGAGGAGGAAAATGATAAAGTCCTAGGTCACTATGTGGGATTGGCAGAGAGAGCCTGAAGTACTGAAAAAAGAAACTCCACATTACTGTATCCGATCCAAAAGCCAAGTTATGTCAAACTCTCAAGATTAAATTTCCCCTATTAATCTGTCCTTGGCCCACTTCATCTTTGCTGACTCCCTTTTGGGTTTTCTGCCTCGTAGTGTTTCCCCCTTCTCCCCTCCTATCTAACCACATGCTCTCCCAACACCATTACTGGTCTCTCCTGGGTCCCTTCATTTTGTCTGTCATGCCCCCTAGCCAAAAAGAATCAAAGAATGGAGGTTATCACCCTTGCCCAGCTGTTGCTTGCGGCACTTGTTTCTGGAACAGCTTCCTGCGGTTAGGAAGACTGCCTTGTGCCAGAGAACCTCAGAGGCAACAGCATTGGGGAAATGTTGAAGGCAGCTTTACCTGGGCCACCTTCTCATGATCCCCTGTTGAGGTGGTGATGTGCAGGATGTGGTGGAACCTCTGGGATGATGAGTGCAGAGGGCCCCTGCCCAGAGGGCCACTATCACCGTCAAGAAGCGTCTGATGTGGCAGGAAGACGTCCTGGCCGATACGCTGCCTGGGGATGCCAAGGAGAAACAGAACAGGCTCCCACCAGGCCCTCTAAGCGCGTGCTCCTGCTCATGAAACCCCTACACAAAAGTAACGTCCATTCTACTTAAGTTCATCCCCCCCTTCACTGGATGCTATCCTAAGGCCTGGATCCCATGTCCAGCAACAAACTATCTGTGTCAGCAACAAGACTAGGGGATGATCAACTCTGATGGATGCGGCTCTTTTCAACAATGAGGTGATTCAGGCCAGTTCCCATGATTTTGTGATGGAGAGTGCTGTCTATGGGGACGGAATGTGGATCACTACATAGTATTTTCATTTTTTTTGCTGTTAATTTGCTTATGTTTTTTCTCTTTTTTTCTCCTTTTGATCTGATTTTTCTTGTGCAGCATGATAATATGTTTAGAAGAATTGCCCATGTTTAACCTATACTGGATTACTTGCTGTCTAGGGGAGGGAAAAAATCTGGAACACAAGGTTTTGCAAGGATGAATGTTGAAAACTACCTTTGCATGTATTTTTGAAAAATAAAAAGCTATTAAAAAATAAATTATGTTAACAATGAACAAGTCTCTTCTCTCTGATGTTCTGCACAACAAGGGAATGAGACTCAGTAGTCTCAGAAGTCTTTTCTAGGCCTGGTAATTGACATTTCATCATCTAAGGTGACTTTCTCTTCTGACATACTACAATTCTCTTGTGGATGTGAGTCAAGAAACATGCAGAACACTCTGCAAAAAGCAATGCCAACAAAGGCCAAAGATAATAATCATAAAAGCACAGCTGTGGTATAATAACACACACAGTTGTGGAATAGTGGGAAGAGCCTCAGCTTTGCAGTTAAGGGAACATAGTTTTAATCTTGGCTGTGCCACCTGGGAACCTATCTCTCCTCTATGCATCTCAGTTTTCTTCTTATAATACAATAAAGTGTTGCTGATCAGGGCTTTTTTAAAACTTTTTTTGTGTCTATGCGGTCTCTGGATCTATCAATTATATTGAAATACAATTATCAAAATATTGAAGAAAACAAAAAACTCCCAAAACCAAGTTTATGGCCCCTGGGTTTTTAAAAACTTCTGGACTCAGGCTTCTTTCAATTCTCACTTCCTGTATTCTATATTCTAAGGTTCTACTCTGATATGCTACAATTCAATACATATGTGAGATGGAAAACATTAATAAAATACCAACAAGAGCAAGAAATGACATTGATAGAAAAAAGAGAGAATTATAAAATTAAATTTAGATAAAATTGTGATGGGAAACTCATCATGAGCCAGTCTCAAAGGGGAAATAATTCTAACCTATGCCTCAGTAGTTCCTGAAAGTATTATGGGATTAAAACTAAAGAGAAAAAGATAATAGCTTTTCCATCTGCCTAGTGTTTTGCAAACCTTAAAACACTATGTAAATGTTAACTATTATTATCATCATTTCATAGGTGAATGTGATCTCAAAATGACAATCTGGTCCAGCCTCTTGTCTGAGGCTAAAATGACCCATTTAAGGCCAAAGTTAAGGGAAGGTGAGAGGACTAGAACACAGATCACTTGCTTCTTATATGACATCTGTTTAAATGACTATATTGGCCTAAGAATGTCATATTTGTTTAGCATCTTATTTATATTTTTTTATTCTTCTTTTAGTATTATATACCTTTTCTTGAAGGCATCCTGTTTGTAGAAAGAAGGAAAAATGGAAGAAGGAAGGAGAGAGAGAAGAACGGAGGAGAAAGAGAATGTAAAGTGCAAAGAGAGGAAGGAAAGAAGAGATGGGAAGGAAAGGGAGACAGAGAAAAGGAGGCTGATAATACATTTGAGAAAGATTCCCAACCACAATGGTGAAAATCAAAAAACAATTGTGGGATATAAAGGGGTTATATTTAATTAACTAGAAAATTCATGTATGTGGAACTCAGGTGCAATTACCTCACCTTGTGGTAGGATGAATGAGGTGCTGCTAACTTAGTAATGGCCTGATGCACAGCCAGGTGATGGGCATGGGAATGGGGGACCTGGTGGTGGTTGTAAAGGGCGACACCTGGTGGCTGCACATAGCAGGCTTGTGAGGTTGAGAGCACAGGAGAGCGAGTTCCTGCTGGATTCATTGGTGGGCTGCATTAGAGCACTTGGCCAGGTAAAGGAGACCAAAGGAACCCTGCCCTGGCAATTCCCAAGGCTGACTTCCTGGAGCCTTTCAGGACACCTCTGTGTTCCCATTCCCACATACTCCAACATTCCCAGTCCAGAAACACAGTACCTCTGAATCTTGGGTAACTGGAATATTTCTTGCCAAATGGAAAACAAGCCCTTCTTCTGGTCCTTCAAGCCAATGCTCATGGTCTGTACCATCCTTGAACTTAGCTCCTTTTGGCCTTGGCCATACAGAAACTAGGAATCCACCAACCAGAGGAGATAGGAAAACAAACATATAATATGAGGAAGGAACAAGTCAGTTGGGGGCAGGAAGCAAACTTGAAATATGACATTTTAGGGTAACAATTTCAGTAACTTCATTTCCCAAAATCTTGGTGTTATTTCATTATTTTTTTTCCTTTGGGTGACAAGCCGGGCAACTGGGAGAAAGTTTTATTTATTTTTCTCAATAGTATTTTATTTTCCCAAATACATGCAGAGGTAGTTTTTCACATTCTATTCCATTATTCTTAAAGCTCACAGAATATGAAGATGAAAGGAATCTTAGATCTATCTCATTTTACAGAGGAGAAAATAAGTAAATAAGCCAGGGTTTGAAACCGGATTTCTGGCTTCAACCTTGAGGTTCTTTTATTGTACTACATAAACATGTGCAAGGTTTAGAGACAGAGAGTAATAGATGAATGTCAGATATTGGTTCCGGTAGAGAACATGGTATGGATCTCATTTTCTTAAGGAGTAGAACAAGGAGGCTGGAGCTCCAAGGTCCAGTTTTGACTCACAGAACTCTACAAAATGTCTCAACCCAAGGTAGAAAAACAATACATGTGTGAAGATCTTGAGTTCAATATATTCAAATGATCTAATGGGTGCTAGAGGATGGCCCTACAAAGCCAACTAAAACTATGAAGACTCTTCAATTTTGAATGAAGAAGATCAAGAGTTACCAATCTGGAATCAGAAGATCTGGATTAAAATATAAGCTCGGTTTGTCACTCAAGTGACCTTAAGTAAATTGCTTAATCTCTGTGGGTCTTGGTTTCCTTGTGTATAAAAACCAAGGAGCTGCCATTCTGGAAAACAATTTGGAACTATATCCAAAGGGCAATAAAACTGTACCTATCCTTTGACCCAGAAATACCACTGTTAGGTTTGTATTCCAAAGGGATCAAAAAAAGAGGAAAAGGATTCATATATTTATAGTGGCTTTTTGTGATGACAAAGTATTGGAAATTAGGAGGATGCCTATTGATTGGGGAATGTCCAAACAAGTTGTGATTTATAATATACAATATAAGAAATAATGAACAGGATGCTTTCAGAAAAATTTAGGAAGACCTACATGAATTGATGCAGGGTGAAATGAGCAGAACCAGGAGATCACTATACAGTAACAAAAATATTAAGAATGATCAACTGTGAAAGACTTAGCCATTTTGCTCAAAATCCAAGAAAACTCGAAGGACTCATGATGAAAAATGCTATCCACCTCCAGAGAAAGAACTGATAAATTCAGAGTGCAAACTGGAGTATAATTTTGTTACTCTTTGTGTTTCTTGCTTTTTCTTGTTTGTTTTTTTTGGGCAACATGTCTGATTTGGAAATATATTTTGAAAGACTTCACATGTATAACTGATATCATATTGCTTGTCTTCTCAACAAGTGGGGGAGGGTCAGAATTTAGAAATCAAAAATTTTTTTAAATTAAATTAGAAATAAATTTTAATTTTTTAATTTACTTTTTGGATTTTTTTTTAATTTCAAATTATTTTCCTCCTCCCAACCCATTGAGAAGGCCAGAAAAATAAAATCCATTACAAATACTTACACGGTTATGCAAAATAAATTACTGCATTAGTCACAATCACAGGTGGCACAGTGGATAGAGCACCAGCCCTGAAGTCAGGAGGACCCAAGTTCAAATCTGGCCTCAGACACTTAACACTTCCTAGCTGTGTGACTTTGGACAAATCTCTTAACCCCAATTGCCTCAGCCAAAAATAAATAAATAAGAAAAAAAATGAAAGAAGAAAATATGTTTCAGTATGCAATATGAGTCAATCAGCTTTCTGGAAGGGGATGGTGTGAATCCTTTGGAAATGTGGTTGATCATTGGGACTGATTAAAAATCTTTCCAAGATGATTATTTTTATAGTATTGCTGTTATTCAATTAAAATTCTTCTTTTTCGGCTTACTTAAAGATACATATGTTCGCATGAATCTTCCCAGGTTCTTCAGAAATCATCTCCTTCATCATATCTCACAGTATTAACAGTATTCTATCATATTCACATATCAGAACTTGTTAGACATTCTCCAAATGAAGGGCATCTCCTCAATCTCCAATTCTTTGCCAATAAAAATAGCTGTTAATATTTTTGCACAAGTCTTTTTTTTTTGTTTGTTTTTGTTTCTTTGATATCTTTGGCAAATAGACATACTAGCAGAATAGCTGGGTTAAAAAGTATATACAGTTTAGTAGTGTTTTAGGCACAATTTCAAAGCTTTAAAAGTTCTCCCTTTGGATTTCATAAATTTATGTTTACTTAGATTAGAGCTTGGGAAAGCTTTCACAAAGATTAAATTTTAAAATAAATTTTAAAAAAGTTCAAGTTAAAAAATATTAGGTGGATACACCACATGACATTTGAGGTTCTTCTTAATTCGAAACCACCTATGATAGGTTTATGGTATATAAATATATATAAAAATACAAATATTACTGCATTAGTCACAGTTAAAATAAATAAGGGGCAGCTAGGTGTTGCAGTGGACAGAAAACCTGAAGTCTCAGTGGCTTTAATAAGCTTTAATACCTTAAAATTGCCCTATGAATTATGGGACAATTTGAAAATATATGCATATTAGTTTAACTGATACTTTTTTTTAAAATATCAGGTATTTTGATTGTACACTTCTTTTCCTTCTCCCCCATACCCTTTGAAAGGAAAAAAAACAACAATCAACTAATATAGTAACCATATCTGCCATGGTACACACTATTCAACACCTGTAGTTTCAAAGTAGTTAAAATCACCCAGAGTTCAGTATTCTTTTGGATATTTTGTCCTACTTTTAATATTATATGATGAGATGACCTGGAAATAGCATTATTTTGAAGCTATAGGTAACTTTTGAGAAGAGAGTCACAGACTCCTTTGTTTTACAGGACAGAAAAGGTCCCATGATGTGCTAATGTCTTGGCCAATATGAGAACTCAGGTCTCCCTACCCCAAGTCAAGGGTCCTTTTTGTTCTGTCAATGGGTCTCTTTCCTAGTCAACTAGAAGGATTTGGAAAAACCCTCGCATTAGATTTATGATGGGTTATTAAAGGATAGAGGGAATGCTTGAGGCTTGTCCTTTGGGCATGGAGGGTGGATATCCTTTGGGGATTCCCACCAGAAACAGAATCTGAGACTGATTCCAGGCAAGGAAAAAGGCTGCCATATTCTGGTGACCTAGAGAAGGCTCCATGTTTTAGAATGCCAAAAAGAACAAGAGCTACCCAGTGCTGCCATCTCCTACAGAAGGAAGGGGCATTTCAGTTCAGTAAAACCTCTATCCCACCCTCCATCCCTGAAAGTCACTACCAAAATTGTCTATTTGGGCTTTTACCTGGAGGGTGTTGATACAGGAGCGGATATCATTTTCTGTCTTCTCACACAGCATCATGAGGGTACCAGTATCTGCTTTCATTCCCTGCCGCAAGGAGATCTAAGGCAAGATAATATTGGAGGTTAAGCTTTCCTACTGGATTTATGCTCTCCCAGAACCAAGTCTGGGGTAGCTAGATGATAAGACCTGCAATCAGAAAGACTCACCTTCCTGAATTCTGGCCTCGGACACTAACTAGCTATGTGTCCTTGCACAAATCACTTAACCCTGCTTATCTCAGTTTCTCAATAGTAAAATGAGTTAAAAAAGAAAACGGCAGTATTTTTACTAAGAAAACTCCAACTGGGGTCATGAAGAGTTGGACACAACTGAACAACAACAAAGAATCAAGTTTATGTCCATAAGTCAGAAATGAGAAAGTGCTAAAGGAAGGCTGACCTCCCCTTCAGGAAGATCCTTTTTCTCATTTGCTTTCGCCATCTTGGTCTATTCACTGAATAATCCCCTTGCTTCATTTCTCCCTCTGAAAAATTACACAGATTATTCTCCATTGCCTTATTCTCTCTTCAAGCCCTCCATCCACAGCAACTAACATGTCCTAAAGACATAAAGCTAGCTGTTGAGTAGAAATACTTTTTAGATTGGGGTCTTCTGCCTTTACTTTAATCAAGATACTGACCTCATTCAATCTCTGGACCAGTCGGGAAGGTAGTGTTTGTGGGAACTGTAGGAGGAAAGCCTGCTGCTTCAGTTGTCTCAGAGAAGGTGTGTATCTATCCAGGATCAAAAGAGATATCTGTGAAGCTCTTTAGCACAGTGCCTAGCACATACATGCTTCCCTTCCTCCCCCTTAATAAAGAGTGAAAGTCACAGAAAAAGCCATCAGAACAGAAGTAGAAAATAAATGATTATGTCTTAGAGTTCAATAATCCACAAAATGGGATGTGAACTAGAGAGCCCAGATTTAGTCTTCTCCAAATGAGAAGTGGGACATGGATTTAATGAGAATGTTAAAACAAAAATTAAAACACCGATCTGATGATATGTCCAGATATTAAAAAGTATAGGGAAGTGGAAAAGGAAAAGCTGATTCAAAGTAAAGGCTCTACTTAAGAATGATCTGATAATATATACTAAATCATAGGATGACCAACCCCACCCATCAAGATCTGTGATAACTGAGATCTTGAACAGGAGACATTCATCAAATAAAAAGTTCCAAATGAATTAGTTTTATATTTATCATGTATTATTAAGTAATCACAAGGTGCTTGTCAATGATCCCAAACTGTGCATGAATGCAGAATACTATCTTGTTAATACTGATCCTCTCTCAAATGGCATTATAATGTCCTAAATCATGAAAGGCCTTAGTCTTGGAAGGACCAGATCTAAAGGTGATGGAAAAAATTCTTAAGAAAGATGCACCATTATTTCTAATAATGACTCAAGCATCAAAAGTAAAGCAAAGGACATTAATTATTAATCATAATTATGAATTATGAATTAACTTTAAATCTATATTTATGACTGGGAAAGAAAACAGGTCAGTTGTGTCAGGAAAGTGAGGGATCAATAAGTAGATAGCCTAGGGCTTATACTGGTAGTACCTCAGATCTTTTTTGGCAGGCTCAAAGATTGAGGCAAGAATTCCATAAGATGAAAAGGGGTGGATGGGTTAAGTCTCTATCTATGAAGGAAGGGCCTACACTGATGAACACCCACAATTTCACCAGCATTTTTAGATAATTCAGGCTTATAAGAAGTGTCCCCTATTCGTGAACTAATGACAAATGACCAGTCAATTATGTGTAGTGGAAAGAGCTTAGAGTAGATAATTTCTAATGTCTCTTTCATTTACAATTCTCTATATTCTATATATGTTTTGGTATTGAACTCTCACTTATAACAAAGAAAATTAGCAAAACTAAACCAATGACCACATCTGGCCATATAGGTAACATTTTGCACCCGTAGGTCTTCATTAAGAGGACCTAGAACAATTCTAGTATCGTCATTTCGAATGACACATTAAAGCTGAAAGAGGCCCTGGAAATCAGGTCTTAATTCCCTATTTTAGAGAGGGAGATATCAAAAAGAGAGGAACCACAGACACTCACTGATCATTGCAGATGCAGATAATGGGTCGCAATAAGAGCCCCCCTTCTTTCTTTCGTTTCTTGCCACCTCCAGCTGTTCCTGTTGTTTCTGTCTCTCCAACATCCTTACGATTAATGATGCTAAGAAGAACATTGATGGAGGGCTGGAGAGAGGGAGGGAAATACATGGGTGAGTGGCTGGACTCCAGCATACAGGGACATGATATAAAATAGAATATATTTCTCTGAAATAATACCCACATTCAAGGGTATACTGATAAATGTTTAACAATCAGCTTTCTGGGGGAAAAATATATATATACAAGACACACTTAAATTTAATCTGCATTGTTAACATTTTTTCCAATTAATAGAACAGTAAGTCAAGCCTTGATATATAGGATTATCTGAGATAATAAATGCTCACACTGAAAATTTAACAATTAGCCCTTGAGAGTCTTTATGAACAGACTCCAATATATATTTGTATCTAAGCCATCCCTATCCCACTTAAAAAGATACCGCCAATGGGTGGGAAAGAAGGAAGAAGTGCAGCAACAAAAAAATTTGTAAATTGTACAGATCTGGGCCCCTTTAGGCCTAAATCTGAGCCGTGTATGCTTCCCCTTGTGAACTCTGTAGTAATCTGAGCATTAATTTGTCTGCTCTCTGAGGTGGTGAGAAAACTGTGACTTTTACTTGATAGTGTTTGTTTTACAGTAGAGATAGGGAAGGGAAAGTGAATTAGCAGATTAAAAACATACAAGTGAGTCCCAGCCAACTAAACATTCAACCAAGAGACTTCCTGACTGACAACGAATGAGCCTGGGATCACAGACTGGTTTGGTATGTCCAAGTGGGCAAGTCCCATGCATGGCTTGGATGAGTTCTAGAAGGGATGCAATTCTAACCTTGGTGCCCTGGGAGATAAAAGGCTTCTGGTCTAAGGAGAAACACGGTAAAGTCGGGAAATTTTGTTCCCACTTCTTTCCTGGGTCCTCATTCTTGTTCTTCCAATTTCACCGCCTTTTAAAGGCTTAGACTAAGCTCCTCCTTGTCCTCCAGGAAACCTCCTCTGATTATTCTGGCCCATATACTCTTTGCTATGAAGTCCCCAAAGTTTAAGTCTAAATCTTTTCTTACTCTCATGTATTCCATCCATTAGTAGATGGCCAACGTCTGGGCATGGATGTGAATCACAGCATATAGATAGGTGGGCCTATCTATAGCCTATAATAAAAATAATTTCCCACTTTATGTGAGAAGAGCAGCTGGCATTTAAAAAAAATTATTGTTCATTTTTCAAACTTGTTTAGTTTATTTGGGGTTTTCTTAGCAAAGACACTGGAGTGACTTGTTATTTCCTTCTCCCTTTTTTTTATTTTATTTTACATATGAGGAAACTGAGGCAAACAGAGTTAAGTGATTTGCCTAGAATCACACCACTAATAAGTGTGAAAAGCCAGATTTGAATTCAGGGATGACTCTTTCTGATTCTGGCTCCATCCAATTAATCACCTAACTACTACCTTGGCACTGGGAGTAAAATACATTTTAAATAATTTCTACTAATCCATTCAGACATTCCCTCTGTCTGGCAATGTCTGAGAACATCTGATAGGGACAATGAATCAAGCTGCTGTTGTCTCTGACTGAAGTTCACTGGCCTCTATGGGGATGGAGCCCATGATTCTGGCACCAGGAGCACCACAGTGTAATAACTGGGTAATGATCCGAGAATCTGTACCCACACCATGCTGGAAGGCCTGTGGAGAGCCAAGGTCTGATCATACAGTAGCCTAAAAGCTCTTCTAAACTCAGGCATACCGTAGGCGCACCATCTATTTCGTCGATGATCAAGCAGTTGGGCTTCCCCTTGGCTCCCAAAACTGACTCCATCTGCGTGGCTGCTTCGATGCGAGTCTTGAAGACCTCAGGACTACGGTCATCACTGAAATAGAACCAGGCCAAAGCCATCAGAGCAGTAAAGAATTACTTGCTGCCTAAGGGAAGGGGCTGGAGGAAGGGAGGGGGAAAAATTTGGAATATAAGATTTTGCAAGGGTGAATGTTGAAAAGTATCTTTGCATGTATTTTGAAAATAAAAAACTATTATTATGAAAAAAATTCTCTACATGGGATCATTAAAAAAAAAAAAAAGAATTATGAATTGGGAGGAGACCTCAGAAGGTCATACAAAGCAATCCCCTGTTGTGAGGCCAAAGAATAACTTACAATATAAGGTGGACATTTAAGAAATCCTTCTTGTCTCCAATATAGATCTTTTTCTGTTGATAGCCCAGATAATGGGGGGAAAACCCCATTAGACTTGAGAGTTTAAAAGTTTAGATCTAAAGGGCTAAAAATCAAGATTCTGCTACTTATTAGTAACAGAGCATTATAATACTTGGTTTCCTCAACTCTGAAATATATATAATGATACTTTCACAATCTCTCTCAGAGGCTTGTCGTAAATAATAGTAATAATAACTAGCATTCACCTAACACTTCAAAGTTAACAAAGTACCTTACTTATGCTATTTCATCTGATCTTTACAACAACCTTGAGAGATAGATACTATTAGTATCCCCACTTCACAAATGAATAAGATGAGGCTGGGGCTCACTCTGGGAAGTGTACTAGGAAGGATTTGAACTCAGGGTTCTTGCCCAAAATCCAATACTGTATTCCACACTGTGCTGTCAATCATGTAAATTCTCTTTTTTCTTCTTAAAGAATATTTTCCTAGTTTCAGAATTCACTTGCTAGAGATTTCCTCCCTTGAAATCTCTTGCCCCTGCACTACTCACCTGGCATTCATCTCCACCACACTGTACCCAGCATGTCTGGCAATCACATGTGCCAAGGTGGTTTTTCCCAGCCCAGGTGGGCCACACAGAAGGGCTACCTGTAATCAAAAGGAGACAGAAAAATGCCCTGAAAGTCTATGAGGGTATGAAATCCTCCTTGACTAAATTCAACCCCACCATATCTCCCCCCCCCTTTTTTTTTGACTCCTAAAGGAATTATAAATCAGCACTATGCAGCTCAATGCTTGATAAAATATCATAAAGTATTATTTTCTGTTTGGGTTTTGTCTGTGAATTTTGTCTTCCCTAATAAAGTTTTAAGTCCAAGATGGACTTATAAATGGAAAGAGTAGAGGACCTGGGAAACCTGGATTCAGTGTCTCTGCCATTTAAGCTCTGTGACTTGAGGCAACTCAATTTATTTCTTTGGGCCTCGATTTGCTCATCTCTATAGCTGGGACAATGAGACCAACACAGCCTTCTTAGCTGGATTGTTGTGAACAAAGCCCTTTACAAGCATGAGGGAACAGAATTTATCCTCATCACCATATTACTTGTTTAAAGTATTTCCCCCCCTTTCTCATATGCAAAAGATCTCCTCCCAAATCTCACCCAATTAAATACACAATAAACATAAAAGATAGATTTCGCCTCAGTTTCTGTCCAGTCACAGATTTGGATGAGGAATTAATGAAATGAGAATTAGAGATTGAATCTCAGGCCTGCTGAGCCCTCACCTTGTATTTGGGTCTGTTGTTCTGATCCAGCTCAGCATCCAAGATCTCCTCCATTATCTGCTCTTTGGTCTTCCACTTCTGGGGCTCTCTGCCGTGTTTGGAGGGACCTCGGGCTGATGGCTGCTCAGAATTCAGTTTTGGTTTCTTGGCAACCTTCTCTCTGCCAAACACCACCACATCCCATAGCTTGAGCCACTTCAGAAGACAGCGGTTGGTGTACTGTTGGGGAGAGTGGACATTTTCATGAGCAGCAGAGAAAGAGAGACTACTGGGGAAATTGTCAATTTTGTTATTCAGTTTTATTATTCGGTCACTTTCAGTCATTCCTAACTTTTTTTTTTTTAAAAAAGCTTTTTATTTTTGAAATATTTGCATAGATAGTTTTTAACATTTATCCTTGCAAAACCTTGTGTTTCAAATTTTTTTCTTCCTCCCTTCCCCTCCCCTAAATGGCAAGTAATCCAATATATGTTAAATATGTACAATTCTTCTTTACTCATTTCCACAATTATCATGCTGTACAAGAAAAATCAGATCAAAAAGGAAAAAAGAGAAAGAAAAGAAAAAGCAAGAAAACTACAACAAAGAGTGAAAATATTATATTGTGATCCACACACAGTTCTGGATGTAGATGGCTCGCTTCATCACAAGTCTATTGGAATATCATGCCTAAATCTTCATGACTCTGTTTGAGAGTTTTCTTGCCAAAGCTGCTAAGAGTGGTTTGACATTTCCTATTCCGGCTCATTTTACAGCAGACGTTTAAGTGACTTGCTAAGAACCACACAGCTAGGAAATATCAGATTTAAATTCAGGAAGATGAATCTTCCTGACCCAGGTCCAGAGCTCTGTGCACTATGGAGCTACTCAGCCGTTATTAGAGATCACCTAATCTAACCCTTAATCTTACAGATGGGAAAACTGAGGTCCAGAGAGATCACATAGCCAATTAGTGGTAAAGAGGAATTCAGACTCTCTCTAGTGCTGTTTCCAAGCCAAATAATTTGAGTACTGCCAATCTCTGCTTCCAGAGGGGTCACTGTTTGATTTTTCTTGCTCGTGGCTGCCTGGAGAAAGATTAAATTTTACAAAGAACCCCAAAAGCTGGCTTCTCCAATCAGGGCAGTGCACCAGAACACCTTTTCATTGGACATTTCAATTATTTTGAAGGAAATGTTTACCACTAACAACAAACAACCAGATTGCTTTAACTGGCTCTGCCACTGACTTGCTTTGTGACACAGACAAGTTGCTGAATTGCTCAGGACCCGAGTTTCATCTTAAAAATGAGGGGCTTAACCAAGGTCCTCTCCAGCTCTATCCATGACTCTATGATTGAGCCTTTTTCAACCATTTGGATTTATCAGTAGCTTTTCCTTTAACCTGTAAAACAGCCACCTTTCAATTCCCTCCAAGCCCAGTGGCCATCATTCTACTAGATAATCTTCCTAGAACTAGCAAGACATCAATTAAATTTGTTTTCTACTTCTACCTCTAAGCTCCCAACATGCACACAATTTTTGTGATGAAGAAACCAATTCTGCTTCTTGGAATACAAACTCACATCATCACTGAGCAACTCCCTGTAGTGCCGAGGGGTGAATAAGTCGACCCAGAGGCTGTGCTGGGAAGAGTCTTGATTTTCTTTCTCCTCTTCTTCCTCCATCCCTCTGGCTCTACTGACACCATCTCCCATTTCTGGGGTCTCCCCTTCAGGTTCACTGGCCCTCCGATGCCTGAAAACCAACATAATACCAACAGGTGAGCATCAAACAGCTCTACATCCACACTGCCTCCTACTTACAGCACAGGGATGCAGGTTTTCCCTCACTGGTAACATTCGGTGTGCCACTAGAGCTATACACTAGTGTATATAATATTGTCATTTTCATCACAACCCAACCATGAACAATGAATGTCACTCTGATTATTTAAGCTTTCTGATTTTGCTGTACAGATTGTTTTCTAACTCTATTCACCTGAGTCCTGAGTTCTTGGAGAAAGGTTAATTTTTATTATGAATGAACTTTTTTTTTTTTTTTTAAATTTCTTCCTGACTCTTTTTGGCAATAGAGTGATTCAGGTCAGCTTCATGGATTTGTGATAGATGGAGTCATCTGAATCCAGACAAAGGACTGTGGGGACTGAAGGTGGATCAAAACATGGTGTTTTCACCTTTGTTGTTTGCTTGCTTTTTTTCCCTCATTTTTTTCCCCTTTTTGGTCTGATTTTTCTTGTATAGCATGATAAATGTGGAGGTACATATAGAGGAATTGTACATATTTAACATGTATCGGATTGCTGGCTATCTAGGGGAGGAAGTAAGGGAAAGGGAAAAATTTGAAACACAGGATTTTGCAGGGATGAATGGTGAAGGCTATCTTTGTATATATTTTGAAATAAAAAGCTATTATTTAGAAAAAAATCTCAGGGGAAGCTAGATGGTGCAGTGAATAGAGCATCAGCCCTGAAGTCAAAAGGACTTCAGAGTCAAACACTTAACACTTCCTAGCTTTATGACCCTGGGCAAGTCACTTAATGCAAATTGTCTCAGAAAAAAAAAAAAAAATCTCTTCCTAAAGGGTCTTGTTAGCAATAGAGAGAAAGTTTGAGGATTTTGGTGTGTTTCATTGTATGTCTTTCTATTGATGGAATCTGTCTGATTAATTTGTTCATTGATTTCTAAGATTCTTTTTTTCTTATTATACATTTATATTAATTTTTTAAATACACATTTCTTTATGAATCATGTTGGGAGAGAAACATCACAACAAAAAGGAAAAACCACAAGAGAAAAAAAAAAAACAGAAGAAAATGAAAAAAAAAAGTGAATCTTGTACATTTTGATTCACATTCAGTTTCCATCTCAGATTCTTTAAAGTAAATCATCATAGTGTCTGCAAATAGAGCAGTCTGGTACAGTTTAGAAGAAAAGTTGCTGGATTTTGAGTCAGAGGATCTGAATTCAAATCTCACTTCTGATATTTACTGTATGTATGACTAAGAGCAAATCAGTGATCCTTTCTAGGTCTCAATCCTTTTATCTGTAAAAGGAAGCAGATGGATGATTTCAAAGATGATTTCTAAGGTACCCTTCATCTCTAAAATCTATCATGACTTAACTGTCTCACAGTAGGATAAGGACCAGATGCTGTGTTTCTAGTGGTGGGAATGTACTGTAGTAAGCTACCTACACTTTCTCACACATTGACCAAAACATGAATTTGGCTAGTTGGTGGGATTATCTATAGGGACTCGGCTTTGGGCTAAGACCCTCATGTGAATAGGAGGGTATTTCCTTCTGGGAAAGCAACAAACAAAAGGGACTTTAGAACCAGTGTCAGTAGTGTAAAATCCACAGAAGACCAAGGGTGTTGGGAAGCAAAGTCTTTCCCAGATAGACCAGTTATTGTTCAGTCATTTCACGTCTGACTCTTTGTGATCCTGTTTGGAGTTTTCTTGACAAAGGCATTCGAGTGATTTGACATTTTCTTCCCCAGCTCATTTTACAGATGAGGAAACTGAGACAAACAGGGTTAAGTGATTTGCCCAGGGTCACATGGCTGGTAAGTGTCTGAGAATGGACTTGAATTCAAGTCTTTCTGACTCCAGGCCTGGGGCTCTAACCACTGTGCCACCTAGCTGCCCTAGAAAGAACAGGAAGAAAATCGAATAAACAGACCTGTTTAGCACCTCAGTCAGTTTTTGTGAAGCTTCCAGAACCTTCCGCCTACGCTGCAAACAAACAGATGAGAGGAATCACATATAAATAATATATATGTTATATATAAATAATATATTATATGTAAATAATAAATTCTATTGTTTTATATAGACATATATGGTTATATATATATATATATATATATATATAGACACTAAGTGATAAAAATTCAAACCCAGCTCCCTTGATGATATATCTAGCTATTTCTTTACCATACAAAATTAGGATTACATTATGCTTTAAGACCATATCTTGTGGGTTTAACAAAAAATTTACATTTCAGATTTCAAGCTAGGTTTTTCAAAGTTTCCTTGAATACAGACTATTTTATAGAAAGTGGATCTGGTTAGGAATTGGGAAACTTTGATTCTAATCTTTTCTCTGATTCCTTAGACAAAAAAAAAAAAATCTCATTGTTATACTTTGCAAGCACATGGAGAAAGAATGAGAGGCAAATATACATCAAAATAACAACTAAATTTCCATTTCTATAGCCTGTATGAGTGTTCACAAGGTTTTCTCCTTCATCCCAATTCAGTGATATAAGAAAAGTAATTTTAAATATTAATAACTTAAAAAGGTATTATTATTATCCCCATTTTACAAATGAGAAAACAGGCCCAGAGAGGCTGACTTGGTTATTTTAGAAATGTGAAACAAAACAACAATAAAAAAAAAAAAAAGAAAAGAAAAAAACAACTTTGGACTCTAGATCTAGTGCTTTGCTTTTGTTTTTTCATCAGGCTTCATCAATCTTCTCCCTCCTCCAACCAGGAGTCCCTAAGCACAAAGAACCACCAGACATGGAGCCTTACCTCATCATCAACCTGCTCCTTCAGGTAAGAAAAGGGCATACCCAGCAAATGGAGTTGCCCATGTCCACGCCAGGCAGCATCACACTGGGAGAGCTGGGGGAAACAAGGTCTGTAGATATAACACTTTTATAAAACCCCCCTCCCAGGGGCAAACTCCAGGCCTCCTCTCTGTGTTCCCCACTAGATGTCCTTTCCCTCCACAGATATCTACACCCTCCACCTCCCAGTAGCACACCTGGTCATAGAAAGAGGGAATAAATGATAATTCAAATCTCTATGGAGAGGAATGAGATCAAGGGTTTAATGAACAATGCTTCTGACCATTTGTATTTTAATAGGGCCAAAAGAATGAGCCTCTTAACAGCGGAATTTTGGAAGCCACTGTGATGGGTAAGAACTGAAAATGATAATACAGGTCAAATCCTATTTAAGCAGGTTCCACAGATAGCTCAAATTCTTTTCTTATCTTGAAATTAATTAGGCCACATAGTTGAGCAAAAATCCAAACTTACTAGTAAGTACATGGTGGTAAAAGATGATCCCTTTGGAGTAGGACTTAATTTTACACAAGAACCCTTCCTTCCCTAAGACAAGAATGTTCCTTTAAATCATGAGCTATCCTGGTTAATTTTAAATTAGGTTTCTGCTAAGTGAAATGAGCAGAACCAGAAGATCATTATATACCTCAACAACGATACTATATGAGGATGTATTCTGATGGAAGTGGATTTCTTCGACAAAGAGATCTAATTCAGTTTCAATTGATCAAGGGTGGACAGAAGCAGCTACACCCAAAGAAAGAACACTGGGAAATGAATGTAAACTGCTTGCATTTTTGTTTTTCTTCCCGGGTTATTTATGCCTTCTGAATCCAATTCTCCCTGTGCAACAAGAGAACTGTTCGGTTCTGCACACATATATTGTATCTAGAATATACTATAACATATTTAACATGTATAGGACTACTTGCCATCTGGGGGAGGGGGTGGAGGGAGGGAGAAAAGGAGGGGAAAAATCGGAACAGAAGTGAGTGCAAGGGATAATGTTGTAAAAAATTACCCTGGCATGGGTTCTGTCAATAAATAGTTATTAAATAAAATAAAATAAAATTTTAAATTAGGTTTCAATTTATATACAACTTTTCAGAAAAACTTTACCTGTTGTATAAAGGGAGGCACATTTGAATGGAGCAGCCAGCATAATGCCGGGCACACAGATAGCTGTGAGTGCCCAAATGAATTAATTTCTAAGATATCTTGAGCTTTAAAGTTTTAGAATAATTCTAAGACTTAACAACTGGGGTGTAATTGGCCAGGATTTCTATTCACTGTCCCTTTGCTAAATAGGTCTAAGCTAATTCTTTTTCTAAAATCCAAGGAAGCTGGCTCCTAGACTTGACTGGACTAGAAGGCTAAAATTCAAAAGGCCTCATGTCAATGAAGCTTCCTGGTCACCTAAGGGCACAAATATAAGATATCCCAAATAAATACATAAGGGCATACATATAAGATATATAAAAATACAAGGGTATAAATATAAAGTACAATGTACCATAAATAAGGGCACATCAAGATGGAGTGAAAGTCCTTCATACCTGAATGATGTTCCAATGTCCTGACCAGACTCTTTTAATATGGAGGTGAGTGTGTATTAGGAGTACTATGTCTACCCAAGATGAGAGCTGTATCTTTGATGAATATCCTTTTAATGCTATGACTAAGTAAATCTCCTTTTCTGGATTGTTGGATGACTTTTAAGTGTCTTATTTCATTCCAAAATTGAACCTAAAATACTAGACCTGAGTACTAGCCCAACACATGGAAACATCAGACTAATTCTTCTTCTCCTCTTCCTCCTTTCTTCTTCTTCCTTCCTCTCCCTCCTTCTTTCCTCTTCTTCCTCATCATCAGTCCAACTTACCTTTTTTTTGTCTCAGGTCATACTACTCAGTTTCATGTATCCCACATTGCAGGCAAAATAGGCTACTTTTTTTATTTAGATGGTAAGCTGCTTGAAGGCAGGGCCTATATCACAAGGGATAGAACATAGAACACTGAAGGCTTAGCCAACCCTCCAGTCCCTCTTACCTTCACTCCTACTCCCAAGGGATCATCTTTTACCGCCATGTAGACCCTGGTGCCATCGGTAGAGGTCACATTGATATATTCCTCCAGGACTGGGGGACGTTTCAGAATTAATTTCTTGTTCCGACGAGGAGACGGTGTCATCTGTAGGAAACCCACATCACTTATGTCCAGGGGCCCTTGATCCAGAAACTTGTCCAAGTCTCTATAGCATCCACAGGGAACAAGCACAAATACTGATGAGCAAGTCTGAGGGTCCAGTGACAAAACTTCCCAGTCTCATATCAGTCACCAACTTCCCAGTTTTGTATAAAATTGTATAAAGGAATAATAAGAATTGGATAAGATTGCAAACTAAAGTTCTATTACTAATTTGCTACATGATCAGGCAAATCACTTTTCCCCTTTCCTCTAAAAAATGTCAATGACCTTATTAATAATATATTTAATATTATCAATAATTAACTTATACAACCCTTTAAGATTTACAAAGAGCTTCATCCCAAGAATCTCATGAGTTCAGTAGGACAAGCATTATTGTTCCCACTGTTAAAATAAGGGAATGGGTTCAAAAGATTATAGATTATATTCAAGGTTATTCAGATACTAAGTATTGAAGCAGTAACTTGAATTCAGTTTTCTGACCAAAATCAGCAATGTTATCACTGTTCAATGATGCTTCCTACCTTACACACTCATCATCTCATCCTACTCTTCTAAAAGTAGGGCAAATATCAAAAACACAGAAGAGGAAACTGAGGCACAAAGTGATTATACTAAGCCAAGTTCAGAGTTTAGAACTGCTGACTATAAGTCTTAATGCTCTTTCCATCTCACAAACATGCCTTCCCTCTTAATTATTTCCTGTTTTAACCTATATATAGGTTAAAACCTCTCTCTTTCTCTCTCTATATTGACCTTTGCTTCATAGGAAGACCTTATGGAACCTCTTTTCAAAGCTGAAACTACCTCTCAGGGGTGTGTGTGTGTGTGTGTGTGTGTGTATACATGTTTTGTACATATTTATTTGCCTGTTGTCTCCTCCATTAGACTGTAAGTTTCATAAGTTTCTCTTTTTGCATCCCTAGAGCCATGTTTTATGAGCAAAACAGAATTGCAGTAGTTCAAAAGAAATGTGAGATGTGCAAATTTAGATATCTCTATTCCAAATGGACTATTTGTGCCCATCCCATGGTAGAGCCTTTCAAGCTTGCATTAGTCTGAAGGACCAGTAAGACACACTGTACCTCAACTCCAACATAATGATGTCATTCTGTTTCTCTTCAAGGAGGAAGGACAACCACTTACCAACCAGCCAGAATCCTCAGTCTTGGACACAGTGCCAGATGTATAGTAGATGCTTAACAAATACCTTGCTGTTTTTGCATGGTAGCCACCTGGCCATATTCACACCTACCTGTTATTCCACATCTCTTGGTGGTCCTCAGGAGAAAGGGGTGGGGTGATATCTTTGGGAGGGGAGTCAGGATAGATTGGTTCTTCCTCTTGTCCAAAGGTTAGCTTCTTGACTACATCCAGCCTCTGCCTCTTAGGCTTAGGAGCTGTTGGGACATGAAGTAGAAGTAATAAGGAGCCTGTACAGAGGGACCAAGTTGCTTAATTTCTTTTTTGTTTGTTTGTTTCAGGCTCTTTAATTTCTCTAAGGCTTCTCCTTAGTTTCCAGTCTTTTGTATTGTCTTGGTCAAAGGGGTGGAACCAGGATCCAAGAGCTTCCTAAAGTTATTCATTAAAAATGCTGAACTCTAAAGGTTAGGGAATATCACTCCCAAACAACCTCAGCTTCCCTAGATAATCACCTTTGTCACCTGGGAAGACCATATGGAATCTCTTTTCAAAGCTGAAACTACCTCTCAGGGTTCCAAATTCCTGAAATTCTATTCTCCTGAGTATAACTAGAATCAGATTAAAAATGTAACTGGGAATGTGTAGTATATATTATATAGGTTTTTTTTTTTTAAATGAAAATTATTTTCTCATATTTTGAATCCTCTCATATTATACTGTGCACATTTTTTCTTTTCCTATTTTGTATTTGTTTCAAATAAATAAATGTAACTGGGAAATATTTAATGAAATAAATAAAAATATGACAGAACATAGATAATGATACTATGTGGTTTTCTAAGCCAATATGCAGCTGACCTATTTTTTTTTTTTTTTTTTGGAATTTGATAATGCTGTTCTAGATATAAATTGGAAATAGTGTGTGATTTGCCCTAAAATGAGAAAGCCCCTAAAAAAGCGAATGAGATCTTAAAAGGCCCAATTCACCACAAATATTTAGTCAGAAGGCAAGGGTGATAGCCCCAGGTAATTTCGGATACTTGATATATGCTCAGTTTTATAGTCATGATCATATCAGCGTTCTTGCTACATTTTAGAAAGGTTGGGGAAAAGTGTGTTCAGAGGAGAGTGATGAGGTTGGTTTCTAAACCATGTTATGGATTAACTAGGAATTGGGGATGCATTCGACTTGACATGGATAAAACATCATTTTGTCTTTGTATTCTCATGAGATATTTATAATAAAAGATTGCTGTAACTTGACCCTAAAAAAGAAATACAAGGTGGCCAATAAAGGGGATAAGGGGTATAGAACATGATATATCATATCAGACTTATGATTTGTGAATTAGTTTGGTTGAACTGTTTATTCCTCTTCATTTTTATTCCTGGACTTGGAAGAACCAAATTCAATTCTGCATACAAATCACTTAACCTCTCTGTGTCTCAATTTCTTCATCTAT
This sequence comes from Antechinus flavipes, assembly GCF_016432865.1. Lineage (NCBI taxonomy): Eukaryota > Metazoa > Chordata > Mammalia > Dasyuromorphia > Dasyuridae > Antechinus > Antechinus flavipes. The sequence goes on along the minus strand of NC_067398.1, from coordinate 337,662,385 downwards.
AAAATGGGAATAATAGCACCTACCTCTCCCAGTTGTTTTAAGGATATTATGAAGTAGCATATAGTACTTTGCAAACCTCAAAACATAATGCAAATGCTATCATTATTAAAGATGATTCTCTGAACATAGGAGAACAAGAGACAACATGGAAAATGTAGGTCATGTTAAAAATAAAAGATAGCAATTAGGACCAAAAATGCTTATTGGTTTAGGAAAAAATGTTTTAATGCTTGTTGTTTAGTTATTTTCAATTGTGTCAGCTTGGGGGTTTCCTGGCAAAAATACTGAAATGATTTGCCATTTCCTCCTCCAAGCTCATTTTACAGATGAAGAAATTGAGGCAAAAAGGGTTAAATGACTTGCTTAGACTTATGGCTAGAAAGTATCTGAGACTGGATTTGAATTCTTCCTAACTTCAGGGTCAGCATTCTACCCATTGGACCACTGAGTTATCCATGTTGACAGCTGTCTACATTAGGAGTCAACAAACATATTAGAATGGCTTGTCTTGTTTTTTACATTTTTTTTTTTTTAATAAAGAGTCCTAATGTATTTTAAAGTAAAGACCATTCTTAGCTTGTGGGCTGTATAATAGATGGCTGGTATATCTAGCCCTCCAGATTGCCAACTTTTCTTCTATATAAAAGTAGAATGGGCTGTTTTAGAGAATCTATAGCTCCTGGAAAGGTCTGCGTATGGGCTGGACAGCTACTTTTCAGGGATGTTATGCTTCATGTGAAGAGTTATCTAAGTGACTTCTGAGATCTCTTCTCTGATTTGTTACAATTTCAAGTTAGTTCTATTATGCCTGTTTGTGTGATTTAATAGGCTCTGATTCCTTCTCTAGCAGCAGGATGATTCGGCCAACTTACTGAGTGTGAGGTCCTCTGAGAATAAAAACTCAGAGTCTTTTTCTTCCTTTTTTTTCTTGAGATCAGCAGTCAGAATCCGTTTCTTGGAGCTGCTGTCTCCAATGTCCTTATGGTTTTTTCTGGGGGAAATGTCATTCTGTTGATCCTGGATGCTGATGAGAGAGGGAATGGCATCCCCAGATGTAATGGCTTCTTCAAATGTCAGCTTGTTCTTCTGGGGTTGTGAGGCTCTGGATGATGGGAGAGAGCGACCTTCTGGAGGAAAAAAAAGCAATACTGTCATAGGCTAGAAGTAAAGGGGGCATTTCTGGGTAAAGGGACAACAAAATTAATAGAGTTATACAGTGGCGTTAGAGTTAAAGGATTTGGATTCAAATCCTGTCTATTACTCCCTACCTATGTGACCACTTAAATGAGTCTCATTTTCCTCATCTGTGGAGCACTGAGAATATTGGACCTGGACTGGAGAAGACCTGAATTCAAATTTCTCCTTAAATACTTATTAACTGTGTGACACTGGGCAAGTTATTTTATGCCTCAGTTTTCTCAATTACAAAATGGGGATCATAACAACACTCATCTCACAGAGTTGTAAGGATCAAATAGTCAGCAGACAATAAACATTTATTAAATGCCTACTACATGCCAGGTGATGGCAGCTGGGTAGCTCAGTGGATAGAGCATTGAGCCAGAAGTCAGGAAGACCGGAATACAAAACCTGGTGTCAGAAACTTGTTAGCTGTGAGAACTTGGACAAATCACTCAAGTCTTGTGTACCTCAATGCACTGGAAAAGGAAATGGCAAACCATACTAGTATCCTTGCCAAGAAAACCCCATGGACATGGTCCATAGGATCACAAAGAGCCAGATGCGACTAAACAATGTATTGGGCACTATGCTAAGAGCTGAGGATACCAATGCGGGGGGAAGGGGGGGAGAAGACAATCCTCACTTTCAAGGAAGTTACAATCTAATGATGAAAATTATATGTTAATATGAAAATCAAATGAAATAATAATTGCAAAGTGCTTAGTAAATGCACACTATTACTATTATTACTTGTAAAACACTTAGCTTTACAAGCTCTTCTCTCTCCAGTAAAATGGAGAGACTCGGCTAGATATCATCTAACTATGATTTCTTTCTATTCTATATCTGTAATTCTATGATGAGAGTTTTTACATTAGCTAGTGTAACAGTTATGACAACATAACAGCTTCTGTTTCTAAAGTGTTTTATGGCTTGATTTATGGTGTTTCTGTGTGATCCTAAGCAAGTTACTTCATTTTTGTGTTTGAATGACCTTATCTGAAAAATGATAAATTGAACTCAATGGTCTCTAAGGTCCTTTAATACCAAAACTTCTTAAACTGTAGGTCACAAAAAATTTGACAATAAAAGGTATCAAATATTCTGCCAATATTTAAAATAAGCAAGCACATCCCATCTCATTAGTATGAAAACTTGCTCTCATCCTTAATAAATGATAAAATTATATGTATACCAAAGAATTGTTTTAAAATAAATTTATGATTATCAGTAAATGTTTTATTGCATACCTATTATACATATACACGTGTATACATATATGTATGTATACACACATACATATAAACACACATATATATACACTTGGGAGTTATGTAAAATTTTCTTGGGCAAAAAGGGGTTGCGAGTGGAAAAAGTTTAAGAAACCCTGTCTTAAATTATTCATCTAAGATCCTCTATATATACCCATGACCTATAAGATAAGTAGTACAAGGATTATCATCAATTATTCTTCAGATGAGGAAAACGGGCCACAGAGAAGGGCCTTGCTTTCCTGGATTCGGGTAGCAAAGCTGGAAAAGTAATCAAGGAGTATTCCCAGCTCATTTTCTTTAGTGTTTTTCAGCATGCAAAATGCTTTCCTCACAAAATACCTTGAGAGGGACTTGGTGCAAACTTTTATTATCCCCATTTGATAAATGAGGAAACGGAGGTTAAATTATACAAGACAGTGGGAGCCCAAATCCCGGGTTTCTTCCAAATGTCAGGCCATAGTTATTTGTACAGCACTACACTGTAAAAGTGTACTATGTCACAAGGTGAGGAAAGTCTCCAAAAGGTGAAAAGAATGGAGAGTCCCTAGAGCTTAAATCTTGCTCCTTGGTGTCTGTGCTTTCTATACATCTTACAGACAGGACAAACTTCTGGGCCGGAGGTTCCTACATAAAATGATAACAATTCACATTTATATGGTGCTTTAAGGTTTACACCGTTTACTTTACACTTACAACCACCTTGGGAAGTAGGTGCTATTATCATTCCCATTTTACAGAAGACGAAACTGAGGTTCAAACAGATAGTTTGCCCACTAATATAGGAGACGGGATTTGAAATCTTCTCGACTCCGGAGCCATACTAGTTAATAATAGTAACTTTACAATTGAGTCAAGTGGCTCCCAACAATTTTGTGAAGAAAGTGCTATTATTATCCTCATTTTACAGATGGAAACTGAGGCAGATAAGGTGACTTGCCCCGGGACATACAGTTAGGAGGAGTGTAGGTGAGAATGAGAACGCCAAGGATGCTCACGGCTGCACTACAGCCCCGCAGCGCCAGGGCGGTGGATCCCCGCGCTCTCCTCACTCAGACAAGCGCCGGTTCCGCTTTTCCTCAGGTCCCCGGGACTGAGGGGGTGTCGGTTAGCCCTCCTGACTGCAACCTCACCCACCTTCCAGCTCCGCTAAGACTTCCAGCTCGGAGGCAAACTGGTCTTCGAATTCATCTTCGATTCCGTATAGTTCCTGCTCGTAGTCCTCCATCGTGGCTCCAAACATGCAGCAGACTCAGCTCTGGAAACTGCGGGGGCCACAGTGGCCCACGGGGCGCAGGTCCCCAGCCTGAACACCTGAGACTGCCCAGGCGCAGAGCAGCTGGTCTGAAAAACCCGCGCTTAGCCAACGCGACGCAGTGCGCGCGCACCGCCGCCCTCGGCGAATTCCGGGAACGTTCCACCGGGCAGCAGCCAACCAGCGTTCCGGGTTCGGCTGGGGGCGTTAGAGGCTCTCCTATTGGCCAGCATGGCTCTCTGTCTAACCATGGAGGCGGGGTGGAAAAGCCAATGGCACAACTGAAGGCTACGGTCTTGCAAGCTCCAGTGTCCCTGGGAAGTGTGGCGGTGCTTGCTTTCTCCACTGCGGAAAGGCTAAGCTGCGGTGAGTCCGAACTAAGTCGCCTCGAAAGGAAAGGGGCCAGAACTGGAGGCTGGGGGAGAGGTGGAAAGGGCGGGTGGGACCCTTTCATTGCTCCCGGGGAAGCTGCCCCTTCCGGCGCGACTTTGGGACAAATGCGTGCAGTTTGCTGTGTGGGAGGAAGTAACCCCGCAGTGCAGTCCCTTCTCCAGCGCCCTCCGGGCTTGCTTGACAGCTCGGTTGCCCCGGTGGACTGTGGGTTGGGCTGCATTTCCGATGCATCTTTATTTGGGAATGGGACCGAGGACCGGGCCTTGAGCGCCGGGGCTGCGCTGCTAGTTGGAGCCCTTTACTCCGGTGATAGCCTGCCTTCAGTGAGCTCTCTGCCCTTGTTCGGCTGCTGTACCGAGACGCCGCAGGTCGCCCCCCGTAGGTGGTGCCGACGGCGTGTGTATGATACTGTGAAAATGAGGCACTTACCATTTTACTAACCACTTAGATAAGTAGGAGCTACGTTTTACTCCCAGACACCCTGATTAACCGAGGCTCACTTCTGAGTTCCGTGGTGCAAGATTGCACCCAGGCCTTGGGACCTTTACACCCCATTCTATCCCGACCTTTCTCTTCCAGGCAGCTAATACACTAAACCCCCAAACTACCGGGTGGAGATAAGACGGGCTGTGTAAAGTCCTCCTTTAAAACTGTCACCGACCTCGGTACAGTTTAAGCCCGGGAGGGGTGTGAGTTGCAGGCTATCTGCAAGGAACTTCCCTGATCCCCTCCAAGACCCCACAAGTTTTGCCGACCAATTCAGTCACTCTCCACTCTTACGACCTGGGAATTCCTGACATTTGTCTTTTGATTCTAGCATTGGTTAGAAAAGCCAAGAACTAGATTAGGAGGGCAGATCTAAAGGCCACTCTTGGGCAGATGCTGGAGAAGGACTGGATTCCTTGTAAGGAAAAAAAAAGAAAGAAAAAACCAAAAACATCGCCGTATACATGATAGAACATAAGAGGGATTCAAAATGTAAAGTATGATAAATCTTGTGGCCTGTATGATTTCAAGAAATCCAGTATGATAAATACTACACATTGTTTTTCAGAGCTATCCATCTTTTCTTTGTAGGTTTTTATTTGCTCTCTGCTGTGTACTTCCTCTTTCTTCCCCCATCTCCCAAAGAAGGCGTAATTAAGTGCAAATATATAGATAGATATGCACATATATACATAGATATCTAAACTCATACATATATTTTTATTTTATTTTTTAAAATAATTATAACTTTTTATTGACAGAACCCGTGCCTGGGTAATTTTTTACAACATTATCCCTTGCACTTCTTCTGTTCCGACTTTTCCCCTCCTCCCTCCACCCCCTCCCCCAGATGGCAAGCAATCCTATACATGTTACATATGTCACAGTATATCCTAAATACAATATAAATCATACATATATTAATGTGCATCTATGTAAGATGTCCTATGCTTTGTCCTCTGTTCTTCTGAATGTCAGTAATAGTTTCCTTCCCACTTGCGTCTTTCAATATTTCTCTAACTCCATCAACTCCTCATTTCCTACACCACAGCAATATTCCAACCTTATATTAATCATTTTAAATAGTCTAAAACAATATTGATTAATATGGTTGACATATAGTATAATTTCCCTATTTTTCTCTTTTGATTAAATTTATTTTAGCTTTAACTTTGTTAGAAATCATGATTATTATCCCTGCTTTTTTTACATAAATTCTTTGGCTGATTTTTATTTTGTTTGGGTGTATCCCTCCTGACTCCTCTGCTTTACTTCTACCCACTGCTTTTTCCTCCTAATATTTAACTGACCCTCTACCCCCAGAATCTTTCTCTTTTCCTCTCCCCCTTTACTTTTTTCCCCTTGCTTTCTTGTTTCTATCTGGATTTACAAGGCTTTCATTAAGCTTTACAAATATATATGTTGTTTTATCTGTATCCCATTCCCCTTAATCTACATACTTTATCCTATTTCCATATATTTACAATCCTTCTATATACCTTTATCCTATTCCCTTACCCTCTCGTTTCTTTATAAATTTAGAAGACTTTTACTCCCTTCTGAAAGTATATGTTGTTCTCGCTTTAACCCAGATCTGATGGGAGTAAAGGTTACCTCTAAAAATCCCTCCCTTATCCTCTCCCTTCTCCTTCTCCCCTTACCATCTTATTTCTTGATGAATTTAGAAGACTTTTATACCCTTCTAGATATATATGTATTCCCTTTTTAATCCATTCTCATGGAGAGTAAGATTCAAAACTATCAGCCCTCTTTTTCCATCTGGTTCCTATCATCTTTTGCATCTCATTTGTAAAAGATAATTACTCTTTTTACCTTTTCCTACATATTTTTGCTTTTTTTGTTTAGTTAAGGCAATTGGGGTTAAGTGACTTATCCAGGGTCACACAGCTAGTTAGGTGTCTAACACGGGATGTGAATTCAGATCCTCCTAACTTCAGGGTGGGTAAGATAGGGTGTCACCTATCTATCCTTCCTTCCCCCCCCCGCCCCCCCATGGTTTTGCTTTTTCAAATCACATCATATTCAGTTCTACCCTTATCTTTCTTTTTTAAACTACCCAATGACTAATGGTAATCTTAGATACATGGTTTACATTTTTACATATAAAAAAATAAACAAAATGTTGAGTCTCTTGTAGTTAATCTTTGACATTCACCTTATATTTCTTGGATCTTATATGTCAGATTTCCTATTAAATTCAAGTCTTTTTGCAACAAAATCCTGAAAGTCTAGCAATTCATTGAATATTCTTTTGTTGTCATTGTTGTTTGTGATCATGGTTAACATTGCTGGATTTAATAATTCTGGCTACAATCCCAGTTCTTTTACTCTTTGAAATGTAGTGTTCCCACTAATACATTGTTGGTGGAACTGTGAACGGATCCAGCCATTCTGGAGAGCAGTTTGGAACTGTGCTCAAAAAGTTATCAAACTGTTCATACCTTTTGATCCAGCAGAGTTCCTACTGGGCTTAATCCCAAAGAGACCCTAAAGAAAGGAAAGGGACCCATATATGCAAAAATATTTGGGGCAGCCCTTTTTGTAGTGGCAAGAAACTGGAAACTGAGTGGATGTCCATCAATTAGAGAATGACTGAATAAATTATGGTATATGAATGTTATGGAATATTATTGTTCCGTAAGAAATGATCAGGAGGTTGATTTCAGAAAGGCCTGGAGAAACTTACATGAACTGATGCTGAGTGAAATGAGCAGAACCAGGAGATCATTACATCCTTGAACAACAATATTATATGATGACCAATTCTGATGGATGAGGCTCTTTTCAACAATGAGATAATTCAGGCCAGTTCCACTACAACTTATGATGGAAAGAGCCATCTGCACCCACAAAGAGGCCTGTGGGAACTGGAAGTGGACCACAATATAACATTTCCCTTTTTTTCTTGTGGTTTGTTTGAATTTCTCTCTCTCTCTCTCTCTCTCTCTCTCTCTCTCTCTCTCTCTCTCTCTCTCTCTCTCTTTCTCTTTCTCCCTCTCTCTCTTTTTAACTTTTTGATCTGATTTTTCTTGTGTAGCAAGATAATTGTATAAATATATATGCTTATTTTGGATTTAACATATATTTTTACTATGTTTAACATATTACATGCCATCTAGGCATGTAATTTTCAAGGATCAATGTTGATCCTTGCATATGTTTTGAAAATAAAAACTTCAATAAAAAATGAAAGAAAGAAAGAAAAATAATAAATTGAAACATAGTGTTCCAAGAATTGCGGTCTTTTAATGTAAACACCACTGGGTCTTATATAATTTTAATTGTGGCTCCCCCTGTATGTGAATAGTTTTTTTCTTGTTGCTTGTAATATTTTCTCCTTGAACTAGGGTTTTTGGAATTTGGCTATTATATTCCTCTAGATTTTTTTGTAAAATTTTTTTTTCAGTGATTGATGAATTTTTTCTGTTTTTACTTTCCCCTCCTGTTCTAACATTTTAAGATAATTTTCTTTAATTATTTCTTGTATTTTTTTATCAAGATTCTTTTTTGATCCTCGCTTTCAAGTAGTCCAGTACTTTTCAAGTAACTCTATGATTTCTCTTCTTGATCTGTTTTTCAGATTAGTTGTTTTTCCTTATGAGATGTTTCATATTCTCTTTTTTTTTCATTCTTTGTATTTTATTTTATTATTTCTTAGTGTCTTAGAAGTAGTTTCTTAGTAGTTTCCCCTTGCCCAAATCTAATTTTCAAGGGGTCATTTTCTTCCTAAAGATCTCCTTTTCCCATTAGTTGATTTTCTTTTCATAATGTTGTCATTTTCACTTAGGAGGGATAGCAGTATACATAGACTGTTCTCACATAGGGATTTACTGATTCCCCCTTACATTTCTCCCAAGTTTTGCATAACCATCTCATTCTTCCTTGTTTTTCCACTCAGTTCTTCCCCAATATATAGATGATCTGTTGTTTTTCTCCTCTGACTTAGGAGCAGGAGAATATGATGCCATTGCCCTGTTTTTCCCTGGACAAATTTGAGTTTTGCTGTTCCTCTGCTTAGTTCCTTGGGCACTTCCTATGGCATAGCACTGCCTCCCATGATCCTGCTTGGATTACAGCCACCCAAAACTTCTCCTCTGCTTCAAAAAAAAAAAAACAACAATCTGGGGCCTTTCTAGCTTCATTGGATATTACCAATCCTAAAGACTCAAGTGTTCTGTCCCCTGGCTGCCAGAGCCCTGATCCCCTTTCTCACTCTATGAAGCTTCAGTGCGTTAAAGTCTCCCTTTTGGAAGCACTGGCTCTCACTCTCCCCAATTATTCCCTCCCCTGTGCTTTTTGCTGTGGAACAAGGAAGGGATGCTGCAAGGAACACAGAAGCATAGGGAATGTACAGACCGGTTGGATATTGTAGCAGACAGAGGCTCTACCTCAGAAACATTATTGCATTGGCCAAAACCCTTAAGCAGAGGTGCTTTTTGCATCCCGTGAGGTTAAATCCCTCTGAAACTCACACCTCACCCAACACCTGTCAAGCCAGTACCTAGCAAAAATTGCACCCAACTGCTCAAGAGACTGAAAGCACTGACTCCTGCTGAGCTTGTAGAAGCTACCTCTTGCCATGAGGGCTGACCGTGGCTCTGTTCTAGCTGTGATTGCACTTGTGGGATCACCTGTGAACTCCAAAGTGGCCCTCTAGGAAACCTCTGTCTTAGAGGCTGATCTCATCTCTTCACGGATGGCTCCTGGTTGTGGAATTCTGGGGCAAGTGGTTACAAGTAGTGGTGAGGGCCTGAGGTAAAGGGTAAGCATTAATATAGTGGACAGAGAGAAGGTGCACATTCAGAATTCGTCCTGGTCATGATCTGTATGCTTTCCAGTTGGATGGAGATCTTCCTATGGGATGGAAGGGAAGGCCCTATGTGAGTCCAGTATCCCCTCCTGGGGAACATGCCCAAAGGTCAAGAATAGGGAGATATTATCAGCATCCACATTGTGTTATCACCCTATAATAAGCTCAGGATTATTTGTCCCATCCCTTCTTAGACTGATGTAAGCTCCATGAGGACATAACTTTCTGTCCCTCCCATCTCCTGGCACAATGCTGAGCTCTTTCCCCAGTTAAGTGCTTCTTTCTACAAATTTGGATTGGATTGCTTATGGACCTGGCCGGCTTCCTGAAAATCACCAGAGGTTTTGGCCTGGAGCCCTGACTCCTCCCATCTTCCATTAGGGTCATCATTTCCCCTCAGCCTCAATTAAGGTCTTCATTTATTCCATTAAGTAAATTGCGGGAAGCCATTTGTCTTTTTCTCCAGGCAGTCCACAAACCTAGCTAATGTTCTTGCTAAGTGTTATCTTGATTTCTGGGAAGAGTTTAAAGGAAATTAGGAGTGGGGAGGAGTAGGTAGGTGGCTGTATTAAACTTGTGTCCTTAATGATTCATGATGACAATTTATGAAGAGCAGGGGCCTGAGTTTGAATCCTGCTTCTGCCATGGACCAGCTGTGTGACTACAGGGATCTCGTCCAGTTCCAAATCTGATCTTGTTGGCAATTCCAATAGACTATGGATGCACAGCACCAATCACAACCACATCCTGAGGGAGAACTGTGGAGACTGAACGGGGTTCAAATTCATAGTATTTGCACTTTTTTTGTTATTGTTCATTTCCTTGCGTTTTTTTTCTTCTCATTTTTTTCCCCTTTTGATATTATTGAAGATCAAAAGGAGACCCCAAAAAGTTGGGGTCACAGACTGGTGGAGCAAAGTGTCTCAAAAGAATTTTCAGGCTTGAACCCACCTCTGAGTCAGGGGGCAAAGTTTATTGTAATTGTAACACCAATTGAAGCAGGCTAAGCTCCAAAAGAATTTAGGAAAGAACCAGGAGCAAGAAGATAAATTTATAGGAAAAAGCAGAGATTCTGTGATATGTTAATTTTATGGCTTAGAGGTAGAATTGAGGAGTGGTCTGGTAGGCACCTACCATTTGTCTCAGAAACTCTGTTATCACTGACCAACAGATGTTATCTGACATTCATCAATATTTCTAGGACTATACTACAGTATTCCTGAAGCCAGAAGACTTAAAATCATTAACAAACAGATTGTTGGAACAATTGCACTCCTAAAGTCTAGGTGGTCTTAGGATTACTGCTATATTTCTCCTAGAAGCTGCACCCCAATCAATCTGATTTTTCTTGCATAGCATGACAAATATGCTTAGAATTGCACATGTTTAACCTATATCCAGTTGCTTGCTGTCTTGGGGAAGGGGGTAGGGAGAGAGAGAGGGAGAAGAATTGCACATGTTTAACCTATATTTAATTGCTTGCTGGCTTGGGGAGGGAGAGAAGAATTGCATGTTTAACCTATATTCAATTGCTTGCTGTCTTGGGAGGAGGAGAAGAATTGCACATCTAACCTATATTCAATTGCTTTCTGTCTTGGGGGGGGGGGAGAGGGAGAGAGGAAGGAAAATTTGGAACACAAGGTTTTGCAAAGGTGAATGTTGAACACTATCTTTGCATGTATTTGGAAAAACAAGATACTATTAAAAATAAAATAAATCTGATCTTGTCAAAGGGATATAAAAGAAGGGATGCCATCTACCCTTCATTTTACCAAGGGAAAGTGACTTGCCCAGAACAATATAATGCAATTGGGGTAGTGAGATCTTCTGACTTCCAGGCCAGTGGCCTTGGCAGGTTATCTCCCTGACACTCCTCTACCATGCTCTCCCCAACCTTGTTGTCCTTCCTTATTCCTCTCTGCCCTTGGTGCCCCTCAGCTTACTCTCCTGCAGTATTTAGCAAAGTTTTCAGTATAATTCAATATGATTTTACAGATTGAGTCAACAAGCATTTATTAAGCATTTTCTTTGTGCCTGTGAAAATGCAAATACAAACAAAAACAAAAAAAAGACAATTCTTGCTCTTAAGGAGCTTGTATTCAACTAAGAGAGTCAACACATTTAGGGAAATTGTGTCTAAGAAAAGGAGTTTTGAATACTATAGCATCCCAGCTGTCCCCCTCCAAACTTTCTAGTCATTTTACATTCTATCTGTCTGACTGAATCCTGGGCATCCAGGCCTATTTGCTTTTCTTGAAGGCCTTTCTTTCATCTCTATACAATTGGCCTCCCACCTTTCTGCCTTTATAATTGCTGTTCCCATGGAATACTCTCCCTTCCCAGCATCCCAAACATAAATGGGCCTAGGAGCACCAGCTCTGAAGTCAGAAGGACCCGAATTCAAATCTGGTCTCAGACACTTAACACTTCCTAACTGTGTGACCCTGGGCAATTCATATAACCCCAATTGCCTCAACAAAAAAAAAAGGGGGGGCGGCTATGAAGGTTGCTCTTTTTTTTTTTTTTAATAGTGTTTTACTTTTTTAGACACATGCAAAGATAGTTTTCAACACTCACCTTTGCAAAGACTTTCTAGCATCCTCTGAGACTCAAGTTAGGTGCCACCTTTCTCTGGAAGCTTTTCCTAATTATTCCCTCCCTGCTTCCCTTCCTACCCCTCCCCCCCCCCAGGCTAATGCTGTCCCCTCAAAGGTTATCTGCATGTCCTAATTGATATATACTGTCTCTTACATCAGAATGTAAGCTCTTTAAGGGGAGGGACTGTCTGCTGTTTCTGGGCATCCCCAGCGTTGAGCCCTGGACTTGGTACCTTCTAAAAACTTCACAGAGAAAAATCATCCTTGCATATGTTTTGAAAATAAAAAGCTTCAAGAAAAAAAAAAAGAGAGAGAGAAAATTAAAAAAAAATGATGATAATAATAGCACCTAGCTAGGTTGCTGTGAGGATCAAATGAAATAATATAAATAATAATATTTGTAAAGCCAAAAAAAAAAAAAAAAAAACTTCGCAAAAGCTTTTTGATTGATGGGGAAATCACTGAACGGTAAGTGCTCCCTAGGACAATTGATTGACATCCCTTTCTAGAAAGCAGTGGTACTACTGTTTCTTCCTGTGTGATCACTAATTATTAACTCTACCTTCAGTGACCTATTATCTAAGATAATAGCTTCCAGCTAATATGCTGAGTTTCTCCCCCAGAGAATTCTGATGCAAGCATTGTTTTTTACTGTTTCCACAGTCAAGAGGTGCTGCCTGGAATGTCTTCCAGCCTCCTTGTCCCTTCCAGCAGCCCGAAGTGAGAGGATCCATGGAAAGAAGATGATTTACTGAATGACCCATGGGACTTCAAGACTCAGCACTTGACCTGTATTTCCATCTCTGTTGTCGACTCCCCAGGTGATTTGGAGTAAGTTTGGTGACTTTTCTGGGCCTTAGTTTCTGTCTATAAATTGGCAAAGCTGCTCTATGTACAAGATCCTTCATAGGAAATAAAAGGCACTTAAGGCCATAAATAGGCCTATGAAGGTTGCTTTTTTTTTTAATAGTATTTTAATTTTTTAGGTACATGCAAAGATAGTTTTCAAGATTCACCTTTACAAAATCTTGTGTTGCAAATTTTTTTCCCTCTTTTATCTTCCCCAAGACAGCAAGCAATCCTATAAGTTAAACATGTGAAGGCTGCTCTTAATTCCTTATGCCTGGGCTGTGGACAATTCTCAAGTTGTTTCATTTTGGCTTTATGATGTATTATAGAAATAACCATGTGATGTCCTTGAATTGTTTTCAGAAGGCTTAGATTCAAATTCTGTTTCTTTCTCTTATTCTCTTATTATTTTACTTATTATATTCTCTTATCTAACCCTGGGCAAATTACTTATCCTACTGATACCTGTTTTCCTTCTGTGTATAATAGAGACGTCTTGTCTCTATAAACTATAAATCTAAACTATAACCTATACTATTATAGGTTTTCTATACTATAAATCTAAACTATAAATCACTCTGGAAAAGTGGAGTTCCTTTATTTTAATCACATCCAACTCTCTGACCTTGTTTAGAATTTTCTTGGCAAAGATTACTGGGGCAGTTTCATATTTCCTTTCTCTAGCTTATTTTGTAAATGGGGTTAAGTGACTTGCCCAGGATAACACAGCTAATAAGTGTCCGAAGCTGTATTTGAACTCACAAAAATAAGTGTGTATTTGAAAAATAAAAAGCTATTATTTTTAAAAAGAAAGGTTGTGTTCTAAGATAGTGGAGGGGTTTCATACCAGTAAAATCACATGTATTTATTTGTTTTGTAAGACTGACACATTTCTCAGAAAGTGAGCATGAGGTAAATTTATCTAACTCAAAATTCTATTCTCAATACTCCTGAGTGAATGGACCATCTTAAGCCATCCTACTGAGAACCCTATAAATAATTCTTTTTATTGTAAGAAATGGATGCTTTGTGTATTTCCTTTTGAAAGTTTAGAAATTTGTTCAAATCAAATTTAAAGTAGGTTCTTTCTGGGTAGGTCCCTCCCTCTAGCCTCCTGCAGATTTAGCTTTCTATCAGTTATTCATTTCTGCAACTTAAGCATCATCTAACAAGTTAGTTATCCTGGGACTACTCCCATTGTCTCTGCTTCTGTAAACTTAGCATCATAATGTCGGCATATAGTAAGTGCTTAGAAAATGCTTATTGATTAGCAGAACCAGCTCAGGATTACTTCTTTTGGTAGAAGGAAGGTAACTGACAAGTTTGGGAGGAACAAAGTCTTTGTTTTATTGTTTGACAGGCTTCAAGCCCAGCATGGAGCCAGGGTGCATAGAGAACCTCTCCATTCTCTACCAAAGTTCAGACTTCATTGTAGTCAACAAGCATTGGGACCTCCGCATTGACAGCAAGATGTGGTATGAGACCCTGACTCTGCAGAGTCAGCTGAAACACCGGTTCCCAGAGCTGGCTGATCCTGACACCTACTACGGCTTCAGGTGTGGGGCCCAGGATTCCCTGAGCATCAGAAATGGAGGTGCTGA